>NC_091441.1:100978692-101600770 GCF_964237555.1 Oryctolagus cuniculus
GGCACAGTTTGTGTCTGTGAAATAGTCCATAAAATGTGCCCATGTTGGATTCCTTACAATTTTTCCCTTTTTAGCTCTAGTCAATGAAGTGATTGGAATGAAATTGAGAAGATGATTCCTTGAAGATTTGGAAATGTTAGCCTCACTCCTTGCTAACTAAAATTATGCACCCAATTGTGGCTTTCCTGAGTCTAATCTTCAGAAATATGTTTCTGGTCTTTGAGGTTGTTCACAGCTATTTCCCAGCTTGCATGATGCAGCTACTAACATCAAAAGTTTTTTAAGAGTGCTTGGATTTACTAGCCAGTCAGGCTTTTGGAGAGGCTGATCTTGAAATTGTGTTTTGCACGGACTTGGTTTTTTTTGAATAAAGCTTGTGCTATGCATGAATTTATATCCAGTTAGAAAAACTTGCTGTGTGAGTCAAGAATGCTAAAGATTGTTATTTGCATAAAATATTTTTATCTTTTCTCTTTTTATCTTTCTTCTATTAGCAACTCTATAACCAAGGCAGAAAATGAAGCACAGTAGTATATGGGGGGTTCATGATTTCTAGCCTCCCTCTCAGTGTTTTAATTTTGGGTTCTAGACCAGTTCTTTAGTTTCAGCAATGATCCAAAGGGTAACATGTAAATTTTTGTGAAAATCTTGCCTTATATCTTTTTTTAATTAGTTTATTTGAAAAGCACAGTGACAAAGAAGGAAAGAGAGAGAGCACGCTTTAGTCTACTAGCTCACTTCTCACAATGCCCACAGTAACAAGGGCAAGGGCTAGGCCAGACTAAAGCCAGGAGCCAGGAACACCATTCTGGTCTCCTACAGGGGTGGCAAGAACTGAGGTATTTTGTCCATCTTTCACTGCCTTAACAGATGCTTTAGAGGGAGTTGGATCAGAAGCAGAGTAACTGATGGGACTGAAACTGATACAGAATACCACTGTCACAAATGACAACTTAATCTTCTCTGCCCCAACACCAGCCCCTCATCATTTCTTTTTGCTCAGTATTTCCAAAGAAATGTGAGAGGGGAATTTGTTCTTGAGGAAGCAACAATTGCTACAGAGCTTTTTGGGCCCTGCCTTGGTCAGACCAGGCTCAGAGACTGTTAGGACTGGCATGAGGTGAGGGTAATGGATCTTAGAGGAAGTTTATTGTTTATTTTCTAAATTCCATTGTACCATTTCCTTGAGGACAATTTATCCTTTGCAATAGCTTAAAAGTGATTTTTAAACTAATCTGAATAAGTTAGTACAATCAAGTGGTACAGGGGAGTATTCAAAAAGTACAAGGCTGCATCCCTCTGTTTTCCGCTTACAGTTTTCCTTCTTCTTCTTCTTCTTCTTTCTTCTTTCTTCTTTCTATTTGTTTATTTACTTGAAAGAGTTACACAGAGAGAGAAGGAGAGGCAGAGAGAGAGTGAGTTCCTCCATTCTGTTGGTTCACTCCCCAAATGACCGCAGAGCTGAACTGACCCGAAGCCAGAAACTAGGAGCCAGGAACCAGAAGCCAGGAGCCTCTTCTGGGTCTCCCACGGGGGTGCAGGAACCCAAGCTCTTGGGCCATCTTCCACTGCTTTCCCAGGCCATAACAGGGAGCTGGATTGGAAGTGGAATAGCCAGGACTCGAACCAGTGCCCATATGGGATGGTGGGACTGCAGGCCTTGGCCTCATCCACTATGCCACAGTGCCGGCCCCCAGTTTTCCCTCTTCTGAGACAACCCATGTTGACAGTATTGTCCATATCCTTCTAGACAATTTATATATAAAGCAGCGATGACATACATATTTTCTGGTTTTATATGGGACATGACATATATACTGATGCGCGCCTAGTTTTTTAAACTAAACAATTTTTAAGGAGACCTTTGCAAACTGCTACAAAGAAAAGGGTATCTCTTTCTTTATTAATAGCTGTATAATTTCATGGTTTGGATGTACCCTAATGTATTGTACCACTTCTTTATTGATGAATATTTTGGTGTTTTTAAAATTTTTTTCCCTATTAGAAACAAGGTGCATTAAACTATCCTTGTCTTAACAGAATGTAATGACTTTTTGTGTCTTATCAAGCTTACATGATCCATACCCACTGGGAACTTATAAAAATACTTTTGGTTGTCTTTTTAACTTCTCATATTTTAAGTCTTTCATCAATCTAGAATTTGTAGAATTTTGTTTTTTGGGTTTTGGTCTTATGTTTAAACAAGATGTGAGGTGGGATTACTTGGTTATCTCACTATCATTTGTGTCTGTCTCCCACTGAAATGCTACCCTTCTGGTGCTGTAAATTCCTGTGTGTATTTTATCTATTTCTGTACTTTTTCTGTTCCATTGAACTTTCAATTCAGGTTTTAATAGCACAGTGTGACTTAATATATTTTTTTCTTTATTTTTATTTTTTTATTTTTTGACAGGCAGAGTGGACAGTGAGAGAGAGAGAGAGAGAGAGACAGGGAGAAAGGTCTTCCTTTTCTGTTGGTTCACCCCGCAATGGCCACTGTGGCTGGCGCGCTGTGGCCGGCGCACCATGCTGATCCAAAACCAGGAGCCAGGTGCTTCTCCCTGGTCTCCCATGACATCCTTCACTGCACTCCCGGGCCACAGAAAAGCTGGACTGGAAGAGGAGCAACCGGGACAGAATCCAGCACCCCTACCGGGACTAGAACTCGGTGTGCCGGCACCGCAGGCGGAGGATTAGCCTATTGAGCCACAGCGCTGACCAAATATATTTTAATGTATAACAGATGTAGCCTCACTTCTTGCCTTAATACTCTTTCTGAATTGTCCTAGCTATTCTCACTTGTTTCTTGTTACAAATAAATGAGAATTGGCTTGTATATTTTGGAAAAGAATAATAAGCTAGTCACTGTTTTCCTTGTGCACACTAATTCTCTAGATTATCCTAAGGGGACTTGTCTCATATGTTGAGTTTTTCTGTCCATCAGCGTGATGTGCCACTCACATGTTCATCTGCTGTTCTGACACTGGTACTTTAATATTTTCTTCATGCAGACCATAGGTATTTCTAGTATGCTTATTCCAAGGGTACCAGGAAGTAGACGAATGAGCAGACATAGAGCTTTAAGCAACTTTGGGACTCTGGGGGAGGAGCCTCTGTGGACTGAAGAGTATAGTGAATTGTGAGAGGGGACTGTGCTCATCTAACCTTGGTTCTTGTAAGCTTTGATGTGTCACCCGTGACTGATACTAGACTTAGCTTTATTAAATTTTCTCTTTGTTCTTTGCATTGAATCATTCTTGCTAATTGTGCTGTCCCTAGATTGGTAATAATCCTCACATCTTGTCCTCATTTATTCTGTGGGTGTATGGTGTTACCTATAGTTTTTACTGTTTTGGCAATAAAGATAGTAGTAGTAGTAGTAGTAGTAGTAGTAATAAAAATAATAACACCTACCATCTGTTATGAAGATGATGTGTCTGATTAATCATATATATGACCTATAATACTATGAAAGATTCTCTTCATTATCTAGGTGAGAAAATGTTCAACTCTTGAGGTTAGGGTCACACAGATAATAAGTAGCAAAGCTGGAATCTGAACCCAAGTCTTTCTAAAGCCCATGATTTCCTCATTCTTGCCTCAGAAAAACCTTCCAAAAGTTTTAGATACTTAAGATGGAAGTTGATAATTAATAGTTAAATATCTTTATTTTGGCAATTAGGCAGTTTTCTAGCTGTAGAAATAAAGACACATGAGGACATAAACAGTGAATCAAAGGTTAATTTTTAGATTAGAGAGAATCTAGGTTTGTTTTCTTTTGTTTTTTAGATATAGAGTTATAGAGAGAGGAAGGGAAAAACAAAGGTTTTCCATCTGCTGGTTCACTCCCCAAATGGCCACAATGGCCGGAGCTAAGCCATTCTGAAATCAGGAGTCAGGATCATCTTCTGGGTCTCCCATATGGGTTTAGGGGCCCGAGCACTTGGGCCATCTTCTGCTTATTTCCCAGTCCATAGCAGAGAGCTGGATAGGAAAAGATGAACCTGGGACGAGAACCAACGCCCATACAGGATACTGGCAGAGGATTAACCTACTACACCACAGTGCCAGCCCCAGAATCTAGGTCTTTGGACTGTCTAGTACTTTATTCTCCAGAGTCTGTGTTTGATGTATTGAAGTGTTCTTTTTATCACCTCGCCTAGAGCTTTACAGGCTTATGGTACCCTGTGACATTTTTGGTGTTAGACACAAATTATCTTGCTGATCTTAATCTTACTTAAAGTAAAGGAATTCTCTTCTTCCTTATGCTTCTTTTTTTGAGTTTAAGGAATCTTTAGCATAAAGTGGCTTCACATATTATGCAGATTGTTCTAGACAGGAAAGATTAATGAGATTCCTTAGGAAGGATGAGCTTAGCTTGTCAGGAAAGGACTTCTTGGAAGGTTTTTGTGACAGAAAGCAGAAACTTGAAAGGATGGGTCCATACTGGATTCTAGGATCTGCTCCATGTTAGTTCCTCAGAAAATGAGTATAGCTGTGTGTGACACTGCATGTGGGATAGTTAAGAATCCATCTAGACAAGCCCTTCCCTTGCCATCTTGAAGCCTGGTGTCCTTTTTATCTGGCTTCATTTCTTTTTCTTTACTTTGCTTGATCCTATCAACTGCCTTCCAGCAGCTGGGAATGTCAGTTTATGGTTGGAAATTCTCTTGGTGTGAAACTTGAAGTAATTTATAGACCCAGAATCCTAACAGTTTCTAGGCCCTTGTACATAAATAAAATATGCTCAGTAGATGAAAAATCCACTTTTAAAGTTGCTACTATTTTACAACTGGAGAACTACCCATTTGGTGATGTCTTTTCTTAACAGCAGTGCCATTTGTTAAGTGCCTTTGCTCATTATTCCCCCTCTGTTCTCTCTCTTTCTCTGTTTTTTTCTTCTTATTGACATATAATGAAATTTATTGGGACTCCTAAGTGTCACAAAGCTAAAAAATAGCTACTATTTATTGAAAGTTACTGCATGTTGAGCACTGTCCTAAAATTTTTTTTTAAGATTTATTTATTTTATGTGAAAGAGTTCCACACAGAGAGAAAGAAAGGCAGAGAGAGAGGGGTCTTCCATCTACTGGTTCACTCCCCAGATGGCCACAACTGCCGGAGCTGCGCCAATCTGAAGCCAGGAGCTAGGAGCTTCTTCCAGGTCTCCCACACCGGTGCAGGGGCCCAAGGACTTGGGCTATCTTCCACTGCTTTCCCAGGTCATAGCAGAGAGCTGGATCCAGAAGTAGAGCAGCCAGGATTTGAACCTGTGCCCATATGGAATGCCAGCACTGCAGGTGGCGGCTTTACTCACTATACCACAGTGCCGGCCCCCTAAATTCTTTTAACTTTCGAAAAATTCTATGTGGTCAGTGCTCCTATACCTTGTTTGAACCAGACCATCTAAGTTTTGTTTTGATTTTGGGAAGTGAATCAGCAGATGGAAGACCTCTCTGTCTCTAACTCTCTCTGTAACTCTGTCTTTCAAATAAATAAAATCTTAAAGAAAGAAGATAGCCCAAGCCCCTGAGTCCCTGCACTCACATGGGAGACTGGGAGGAAGCACCTGGATCTTGGCTTCAGATGGGTGCAGCTTGGGCTATTATGGCCATTTGAGGAGTGAAGCAACAGATGGAAGACCTTTCTTTCTGTCTCTCCCTCTCACTGTCTGTAACTCTACCAGTCAAATAAATAAATTAAAATCTTTAAAATTTTTTTAAATAAAAAAATTCATTTATTGAAAGTCAGAATTACAGAGATAGATCTTCCATCTGCTGTTTTACTCCCCAAATGACTGCAACAGTCAGGGCTGAAGCCAGGAACGAGGAGCTTCATCTGGGTCTGCCGTGTAGGTACAGAGGCGCAAGGACGTGGGCCAATCTCTGCTGCTTTCCCTGTGCTCATTAGCAGGGAGCTGGTTTGGAAGTGGAGCAGCCAGGACTCAAACAGGCACCCATATGGGATGCTGGCATTGTAGCTGGCAGCTTAATTCACTGTACAACAGTGCTGGCCCCCATCTAAGTATTTTTTTATAGATTTATTTATTTATTTATTTATTTGAAAGACAGAGTTACAGAGAAGGAGAGAGACAGACAGACAGACAGGTCTTCCATCTGCTGGTTCACTCCCCAAATGGCCACAATGGCCAGAGCTGGGCCAGTCAGGAGCCAGGAGCCAGGAGCTTCTTCTGGGTCTCCCACAAAGGTGCAGAGGCCCAAGGACTGAGGCCATTTTCCACTGCTTTCCCAGGCCATATTAGAGAGCTAGATTGGAAGTGGAACAGCTGGGACTCGAACTGGCATCTATATGGGATGCCAGCCCTGCAGGTGGCAGCTTTACCCGCTACACCACAGCACCAGCCCCAATTCTTTGTTCCCTTTATTTCAAATTTGATTTTGCCTCCCAAACACACAGGCGAATAAATATATTCTTATTTTGTAATAATATTTGAATTTTGAATTGATCCAAAAACAATTATAGTTGTAAATTAAAACTGAAGTATTTTTCATTGCTGATCAAAAATATCAATGAAAGGCCGGCACCACGGCTAACTAGGCTAATCCTCCGCTGCAGCGCTGGCACCTGGGTTCTAGTCCCGGTTTGGGGGCCGGATTCTGTCCTGGTTGCTCCTCTTCCAGTCCAGCTCTCTGCTGTGGCCTGGGAAGGCAGTGGAGGATGGCCCAAGTGCTTGGGCCCTGCACCCACATGGGAGACTAGGAGAAAGCACCTGGCTCCTGGCTTTGGATCGGCACAGTTTGCCAGCGTGACGGCTACTTGGTGGGGGGGGGGGTGAACCAATGGAAGGAAGACCTTTCTTTCTGTTTCTCTCACTGTCTAACTCTGCCTGTCAAAAAAAAAAAATATATATATATATATATATATATATATATATATACACACACACACACATATATATATATAAATGAAAGTGAATCAGGAGATGGACCTTAGGATAGCAGTTACGTTATCCACATCTCATACTGGGGTGCCTGGTTTCCATTCCCAGTGAGAAACTCCTGACTCCAACTTCCCCCTAAAGCAGATGCTGGAAGGCAGTGGTGATGACTTAAGTGATCAGATTCCTGCCACCCATATGGGAAACTTATGTTCCTGACCACCACCCAGCCTTAGCTATTGCAGGCTTTTGGATATTGAGCCAGCAGATAGGAACTTGCTCTTTATGTTTGTCTCTCTACATCTCACTTTATTTGAGAGGCAGAGTTACAGACAGAGAAAGAGGTCTTCCATCCATTAGTTCATTCCCCAAATGGCTGTCATGGCTGGGGCTGGGCTGATCAGGAACCAGGAGCTTTTCCAGGTCTCCCACCTGGGTACAGGGGCCCAAGTGCTTGGACCATCTCCCACTGCTTTCCCAGGCCATTAACAGGGAGCTGGGTTGGAAGTGAAGCAGCTAGGACTCAAACCAGTGCCCAAATGGGATGCCAGTGCCGCAGGATGAGGCTTAACCTACTGTGCCACAGGGCCAGCCCCAGGTACCAGCATTGTGGTATTGTGGATAAAGTGGCTGCCTTTGACACCATCATCCCATATGGGTGTGAATTTGAGTTGCAGCAGTTTAATCTGCTGTGCCACAACACTGGCCTCTGAGGCTTTATTATTTCACATTAGATTCCCTATTGTGCATGGGAAAACCTAATTCATACAAAAATACATTTTCTTAGTTTTGAGGGTTTTTTCTTTTTCTTTTTAAGTTAGAAGAAATAGATATATTTTGTGTTTTAGTTATTTTTAAATGCTTTTTAGACTCACATGTGGATACTTCAAAAAGTTCACGGAGGGGAATTGTGGCATAGCAGGTAAAGTCACTGCCTGTGACAGTGGCATCCCATGTAGGCACCAGTTTGTGTTATGGATGCTCCACTTCCAATCCAGCCCTCTGCTCATGGCCTGGGAAAAGCAGCAGCAGATGGCACAAATCCTTGCCACCCACGTGAGGGACCCTGATGAAGCTCCTGGCTCCTGTTTTCAGCCTTGTCTAGCCTAGGCTGTTTGTGGCCATTTGGGAAGTGAACCAGCAATGAAGGATCTCTCTGTCTCTCACCCTCCCTGTATAACTCTGACTCTCAAATAAGGAAATAAATTTTTGAAAAACAAACAAGAAGTTCTTGTATGTGTGGCTGGCCTGGTGCCTTGGGTACTAGACTCTCATGTGGGTCTGAACTTCTTGACCCTGAGCCTCTTCCCCATAGCCTCTTCTTGCCTTGGTGGCTAGTTGCTGACCTCATTGTTACCTTCCTCAGGTTGACAAATTTCTGATCTATATAGTGTGAACTCTTGTTTGAGATACGTCCCTTGTGATTTGTCACCTTCATTCTACTGGTTCTTGCTGGTAGTTTGGCTGATTCTTATTTTACAGTTTGCTGTTTATGAATGGATCCGTCAAGGCAAAATATGTGGGCCTTAAAGGTGGCAATGGCTTGTTGCCTTGGCACCTTTTTTTCTTCTAATTGTGTTGGAGACGGTCTAAGTGGGCTCACTACAAATGTTGGACAATTTTCTACCCTGTTCTTTGCCTGAGAATTTTCATTCTTTAGAATACATAGGCCAACTCAGACTGCAGACTGTGCAGACATGCTGTTACTTGCCACAGGTATGCCTCTGCCAACAGGCAGCACCCTCAGAGAATGCAAAAGGGTTACTGAACGTACGGCCACTGAAGCCCAGGTTAAAATCACATGTGACATAGCAGTAGGCCTGCAATTCCTTGAGTGTATGTTTCAGCCTTTTTGTTGAGATATGAGAGTGTTAAAAATGTAAAACTGGAAGGTAGCTTAAAAAGTTCCCTCATTTGATAGATGAAGTAATTGAAGCTAGAAGCAGTTTAATGAATTACTCAGAATTTTAATTACTCAGTGGCATAGAGAGATTTTAAAATTTGGTCTACTCACTCACTGTGGCACTGCCATAGTGAATTCTGGGGACTCCCTACTTGGCCCTTAGGGGCACCTTTCTCTGGGAGAACCAAGAGAGGAGATGGCGGCCTTGGCAGCTGAGCTCTCAGACCCTTGAGGCAGGACTTGATGGGGCAAACTTGACTGTGAAGCTGCTGGCAGGGCGAAGCTGGGCTCTGAAATGTAGACAGCCCCTGCCCCCCTGCTTCTGGCCTCAGACAAGGGCATTCAGTATCTCAGGACCTCCCCCTGCCTTCCTCATTCCTACCACGGATGAGGTCCATGGTCTGTTTATTCTTGCCGGCTCACCTTCATCATAGACACTGTCCTGGGGCTGCGCATCTTCTTTCTTTCCCTCCTTTACCCTCAGCTTCCTCGTCCCCTTCTTATTTGTTGAGCAGGGGGAGAGCACAGTCAGGAAGAGATTCACTGTGTCCTGGGTGAGGGGCTTACAGTAAGCATGATGTCTCCCCCTTCGCTGGCTGGCAGAAGACTTAATAAAGAGAGAAACTGAAAAAATAAAATAAAATTTGGTCTATTTACTACAAGTCAAATTGTTTTTCCCCCCACACAAGCCAAAGATAGAACATGCCAGTAAATTGAAGGTGTGTGTTTGGAAGTGGATGACTAGTGTTTGGGTGAGTGGGGTTGTTGAGGCTTTCCTAATATCTAAGGGTGTTTTCCAAACTCTCATCTCTGGTGTATTCGGACTGCATAGCAACAATCTCTTCTCTTCCTTTATACTTAGAAAATTTCTGTTACATATTTCATTCTTAATTATATGATTTATATATATATGTATATATATAATGTAAGAAAACCAGATTTCTACTGTATTTCATTACCAACGTTGTTTCTGTACTCAAGATTTTCTCCTATTTTTTTCTTGTTAATTAGAATCACGACCCTCTTGGCATCCATTCATTTTGTTACATATGCTTACTTTCCTTCCTTAGTGAGAGCTTTGCTATGGACTATAAGACATTTATGGTGCTTTAATATGTAGTCACTAAACTACTTGATATCAAGAGGAAGAAGTGTGTGTGAGACTTAGTTCATGTTTAGGAGAGAGATTCAATTTACGTTTTTTCTGTTCAATATTACAAGACTACCTACTGCTCTTGACCATAACATAGTGTTATGTCAAGTACTGAAGTTAATTCATGTAGGCTGGTTCCTCCTGCACTCTCTTTGGGATCTGAAGTAAAAATATATGAGTGATAATGAACAGTAGAGAAGGCTTGCTCCAGTTTAAGCAAGCATTCCTGAGCAATCTCAGTAATCTCTTCACATTTTATAGACCAATGTTTGAACAATCTTTCCCTGTTTTTCTAAAAAGTATTCTTTAAAAATTGAAACCAAAACTTTGCAGTTGGTGGCAAATGGTGTTGGTGTTTAAAACAAACAAAACACAAAAATAGGGGCCGGCACAGTGGGCTAAGCACTTGTGGCTCTGGCAACCCATATGGGCACCAATTTGTATCATGGCTGCTCCTCTGACCCAGCTCTCTGCTATGGCCTGGGAAAGCAGCGGAAGATGGCCCAAGTGCTTAGCCCCTTGCACCCAGGTGGGAGACCCAGAAGAAGTTCCTGACTTCTGGCTTTGGATTGGACCAGCTCCAGTCGTTAAAACCATTTGGGGAGTAAGCCAGTGGATGGAAGACCTTTCTAGCTGTCTCTTCCTCTCTGTATGTAACTCTTCCTCTCAAATAAGGAACTAAATATATTTTTTTTAAGATTTAGTTATTGGGGGCCGGTGCTGTGGTGCAGCGGGTTAAGGCCCTGGCCTGAAGTGCTGGCATGCCATATGGGTGCCGGTTCTAGTCCCGGTTGCTACCCTTCCGATTCAGCTCTCTGCTGTGGCCTGGAAAAGCAGCGAAGGATTATTAACTCCTGGCTCCTGGCTTCGGATCGGCGCAGCTCCAGCCATTGCGGCCATCTGGGGAGTGAACCAGCAGATGGAAGACCTCTCTCTCTGTCTCTACCTCTGTTTGTAACTGTTTCAAATAAATAAATAAATCTTTTACAAATTTATTTATTTATTTGAAACTCATAGTTACACAGAGAGAGGAGAGGCAGAGAGAGAGAGAGAGAGAGAAAGAAAGAGAGTCTTCCATCCACTGGTTCACTCCCCAGTAGGCCACAATGGCCAGAACTGCGCCGATCAGGAGCCAGGACCTTCTTCCGGGTCTCCCACGTGGGTGCAGGGGCCCAAGGACTTGGGCCATCTTCTGCTGCCTTGTCAGGCCATAGCAGAGAGCTGGACTGGAAGAGGAGCAGCTGTGACACAAACTGGCACCCATATGGGATGCTGGCACTGTAGGCGGCAGCTTTACCTGCTACACCACAGCACTAGCTCCAAGTAACTAAATTTTTTTAAAAAGATTTATTTATTTGAGCTGCGCCAATCCGAATCCAGGAGCCAGGAGCTTCTTCTGGGTTTCTCACATGGGCGCAGGGGACCAAGGACTTGGGCCATCTTCCACTGCTATCCCAGGCCATAGCAGAGAGCTGGATGGGAAGTGGAGCGGCCGGGACTAGAACTGGCACCCATATGGGATGCCGGTGGTTCAGGCCAGGGCGTTAACCTGCTGTGCCACAGGGCCCCAGTAACTAAATATTTATAACACACACACACACACACACACACACACACTCACACACACACAGAGCCTGAACCTTTTCTTGGAGAAAAGATGTCCCTTGAATTTTTTCTTATTTATTTATTCAAAAGGGTAAAGTGATACAGAGAGAGTTGGAGATTTTCCATTTGCTGGTTCATTCTTCAAATGGCTGCATTGACCGAGGCAGGTCAAGTGGAAGCCTGGAGCCCAGAGCTCCATCTGGGTCTCCGGTGTGGGTTGTTGGGGCCCAGGTACCAGGGCCATCTGCTGCCTTCCCAGGCATATTACCAGTGGAACTGAATTGAACTAGCACCTGTGTTGCAGGCAGCAGCTTAGATCGCTGTGCCATAATGCTGGCCCCATCCCTTGTATTTTTGGTAGAATATTTCACAGTATCCTATGTTAGTACAAAATAGTGGACTACAGGCTAGACAACAGAAACCAGCCTTGTTCTGAGTATGGCCCATCCTTACAGGGTAACTTTTTCCAGTATGAATCCATCAGTCTTTTTTTTTTTTTTTAAATTTGTTTTATTTATTTGAAAGACAGAATTACAGAGAGGCAGAGGCAGAGAGAGAACCATCCACTGGTTCGCTCCCGATATGGCTACAATGGCCAGAGCTGGGCTGATCCAAAGCAGGAGCCTGGAGCTACTTCTGGATCTCCCATGTGGGTGCAGGTGCCCAAGCACTTGGGCCACCTTCCACTGCCTTCCCAGACCACAGCAGAGAGCTGAATCAGAAGTGCAGCAGCTGGGACTCAAACTGGAGCCCACATGGGGTGCTGGTGCTGCAGACCAGGGCTTTAACCTGCTGTGCCACAGCTTAGAATTTGTAAACTCAAAGCCTAGGGCAGCAAAGGACTATGAGGACATAAATGGGCCCAGTGGCTCTGGTGGGTGGGCAGGAAAATTCCAAGCCACAGATTGCCAAAGTGAACTGCCCCCCAACCCACATCCCCATGTATTCACAGAGATTTGAAAACACAGTAGGCTAGAAGGAGCAGGGCCGGTGTTTGAGAAATGACCCAACTCATCCAAGGAGCCAAAGGGCAGAGAACAAAGACAAGAATAAATGCATGAGGAAGAGTGTGTTCTGTTACTGGGCAAGTATCCAATCATATAAGTGTTTTATGGTTGAAATATATGTCCCCAAAACCCTGATCACTGGAGTCTTTAAATGAACTATATATTGCCTGCGGCGCCAGCACTCTGGATTCTAGTCCCGGTTGGGGCGCCGGATTCTGTCCCGGTTGCTCCTCTTCCAGTCCAGCTCTCTACTGTGGCCCGGGAAGGCAGTGGAGGATGGCCCAAGTGCTTGCGCCCTGCACCCGCATGGGAGACCAGGAGGAAGCACCTGGCTCCTGGCTTCGGATCAGCACAGCTTGCCGGCCGTGGTGGCCACTTGGGGGGTGAACCAACGGAAGGAAGACCTTTCTCTCTGTTTCTCTCTCTCACTAACTCTGCCTGTCAAAAAAAAAATGAACTATATATTAAATAAACTTCCACAATGAGAGCTAGAGGCAGAGATCTCACGGGGCTTTGGGGTCCCCACTCAAGTCAGTTTTCAAGTGAATTTGTTAAGTTGCTATGACAGCCATCAACCCACTCTTCTCTATGAAGTGAATACGTACTATTTTGATACTAAATTAAGGGTTTAGGATTTTGTTGGTAGCAATTTCCTGGAATCATTATTCTCTATGGTTATAGCTAGAGATTGGCAAATGAGTCTTTCTTATTTTTACAACAGTTTTTACAGTGGGCGAATGTGGAAAGGTAGGCATACTATGAGATAAGTAAATGTGTGGGATCTATGTATCTGTGTCAGTGAAAGCCAGAATAATTACTATTTCTGTGCCTGGATTGGCACCATGCTCTATTTTAAATTGCAGATCTAAACAGAATGCTAGTTAGCAGGAAATTACATTTTCATATTAACAGTGGCATTTGGTTCTGCAGAAAACAACACTTTCCTTCCTTTCCTTTTCATTCATTCTTCCTTCTTTCCTTTTTCTCATATTGGTAAATACGTTCTGGACTTAGCTGCTTGAGGAAAAAGGGAGGTTGGTGAAAGAGGGGTTTTGTCATGAATACTGGGGACTTGTTGTGATGTCACTGCAAGCTCTGTGTGATCGTAGGTGGTGTTAGCGCTCCAGGAGCGAGAGGGGGGAGAGCAGTGGAAGACAAGCAGCCAGCCTGCCTCACTGCTGTGAGCGGCCAGCTCTGTGAGGGCAAGCTTGCAGAGTGCCGATGGACTCAGCGAAAGAAATCAGTCAAGCTGGATTCGAGTGGCAGAGGACAGAGGGAAAACTGAATGAAATCGGGCTCAGTGTCAGCATGGACGGGCAGCTGAAGGATGGGCTTGTGAAGAATGCCAGCTTCCTGGAGCAGAATAAGCTTTGCTTTTTTGAGGGGAAGATAGACAAAGAGCTCAGCGTTGAAGTGCAGAACAAGGACTGTCAAGCAGCCTCAGGTCACCTTGAGAGCAGGTATGTGATTTCAGAAAGCTGGCGTCCCTCGGAGGGGAACCCAGTACACCAGAAGATAGCCGAATTCCATCCGGGACTCAGAGAAGGGTCAGATGAAAACAAAGCCACTACAGTTCAGGGGGAAGTGGCAGGGGAAAATGGAGTAAAAACCAAGTGCCAGCCAGACCTGGATTTCCCTGCAGCCACTGAAATCCCCCCCAGGTTTGTTGAGGAGCAGGAAACCAGTGTTTGGAACCCCAAGTTTGATTCAGTAGCTCAAGGCTTTCGGGGCTTGAGGGAAGCAACTTCAGGAAGGGAGAATAACATCACTCCTGGCTGCCCAGTGATTGGGGTGGTGGGCGATAACACTGAGCAACTTGAATGTGAGTCCCCACCAGCAGTGGTTATAGGCCTCTCAGCCCCCACCACTGAGCCTTCCCCCACTGCGGTCCTTCCAGTTACTATGGTCGAGCTCACCCAGGAGTATTTGAATGTAGGCTCGCATATCAGAGGCCACGATAAAGAGCTGGAGAAACTGAGTTCTACTGAAGATGGGGCTGTGCTTGACCAAGTCCCCCAGCAGAAAAAGGCAATGCGCCGGGCCTTGTCTGAATGCTCTCACCTTTCAGTTCCCCCAGCTGTCAACCTTGCAGATAAGTACCCTGAACTCCCTGCCCGAGAAGAGCTTTCTTCTGGCCTACTGCCTCCAACTAATGGCTCAGTACCAACTCCTCTGCCCAGGAAACTGGCAGCTGCTGCCATAAGGCGCTCCATGACCGTGGCTGAGGAACAGACAGTCAACCCCAGACTGAGCCCCGGGGAGCTGCCCATCCTGTCTGCTACAGAGATACCTCCTTCCGTCCGCAAGGACCCAGTGGCTGAGAAGAGTGAAGAATTGACCCAGAGGAGCAGCAGCATCAGTTCTGGGAAAAAGGAATTCTGTGTTGCAGAGTTGTATCTCCATAGTAAGCTGGGGCAGATTCCTGAAGGAAGCAGCCAGGAAAAAGAACAGGAAGGTATTAGTCCAACAAAAATTGATTCATGTTCCCAAGTCTGCCAGGGAAGTGAGAAACAGCCAGGACAGTCGACTGTGGCAGGGAAGAAAGAAATTGAGGTCACTGCAACCCAGAGCACGCCATCCTTCCTGTGTGGAGAGAGCCCACGTGATGGTATGTTTCTAAATTTTGCTTCCATTGGGAACAAGCAGACAGCAAGAAAGGGAATAAAGTGATAGATTACCGGCAGGAGAGTTAGGCAGCTTATTGCTGTTGACGTCTGTGACTGCAGAGGGAAAGCTTTCTCCGTTATGTGGATAACACAGTGAATCTGACTGGGTCAAGCTGACTGCAGTGGGTGTGGGTTGGAGTCAGAGTGGTGGGCATAACAATTAAAGCCCCTGCCTTGACCTCATGTCACCCTATCCACCCCACCCCCATCCTCCCACCCTTCAGCTTCCCATTGGTTTGAACTAAATGATTTCTGAGCTCTAAATCATCCAATCACAACTGATTGATTTCCTTGCTTAAAAAAACTGTCACTGTATAGATTCACAATGGCTTTATCAGTACTAGCCTCCTCTCGTTCACTTGCACAGGTTGGGTGGAAGCCCTCTTTTCCATTAACGGCTTTTGAGAATGTTTAGTTTTGTTCAAACTGAAAAAGAGTCATCTCAGGCTGGCTATTTAGTATTCTTTTCCTGTTCTAAATGTTTGACCCAGTCTTGCTGCTGGTTTTCTCTTTAGGTGTTTCGGGAGGATTTGTGGGGAGAAGAAAGAGAAAACAGAAACAGGAGAGACTCACCCCCTAACAAACAGAGAGCGTGGCAGTCTTTGTGTCTGCTGCCTTCTGTGCCTTTCTTCCTGGCCCTTTATCCCCATCCCCATCCCCCAGTGGCTCCTATTGTTGGAGTCTAAAGCAGCTTGTTTTTCTCTGTGTCCAGTGTGAGCACAAAGGGCCATCATTTACAAACTTCTTAAAAGGAATATAAATGTGTTTTATTTCTTAAAAAAAGAAAAGTCAGTTTTTTTCTGGGACCTGTTTCCTCTGATGTTTATTCCATTTAGCAGATTTCTATGAAGTTTTCTTTTTCTCTGATAATAAGAAGTGGTATTTTCTAGGAGAGTGGTAACCTGAATTTGTTTTTAAATAGAGATGGGCAGGAAAACATTATAGTTCTTCCATGATGTCTCAGGACTCGAGGACCAGAAGAACTCAGGCGTCCTAATCTTGTCTCTGTCTTCTGGCTGTGGCAGAACTGTAATCTCCTCATGGATAGGACTTCATCTTTTCCTTGATTTCCTAGATGCCCAGGTCAGCACTGCAAACCTTCAAGGTGGTAATGAGTAAAGACTTCTGTTTGTTTCAAAACAGGATCATGGTAGTTTGTGCTGATAGAAAAGAATTCCAAATGACTGATGAATCAACTGATCCATTCACTAGACGAATGGGTGATTGCTGACTCTGCGAAAGAGTGGTTTGCTCATTCAACATGCCTCTCATTTGCCATTTGTCACTGTTTAGACACTGGGAATTGTCCTTGTCCTCAAGTAATTTACGGTCTAGTTGGCGGGCATGGGAAGAGTGATAGGAGAAAGGGTTATGACTCATGGAAACTTTTGGAGGAGGTGGCATTTGAACTGGACCTTGGAAAATTAGGCTGTCCAACAATGCAGAAGGAAAGCCTTTCATACAAAGGAACTCATGTAAGCAAAGGTATGAACCCCAGGCACTCATTAGGTTAAACAAAAGCAATGAGTCTTTACCGGGCACTCTATTAAGTATTTGCAAAGAACAAACATACTCAGAGGAACCTATTTACTTGTTAAAGTATTTATTGACAGTACATAAATCCCAGGGGAATCTGATTGCAGGAGGTATAATCAGCACGCTGTAGCTAGTGGGTGTGTGTTCGGGACCTCTGTTTCTCCCTCCACATGTGCTCTATTGTCCCTTCTCAGAGCTGGGTTTTTCTCTGTCATCTCTAACCTTTTTTGCTTCTTCCCTTATGACTGTTTTGCTTAGCACAGAACAGTCACGTGAGTTAGTACGGTTTGGGCTCTGTGGCCAGCTTTTTGCTAGCATGTACCTTAGGGACTTAAGATTGCTTGATTACAGTTTTCATGGCTTCATCCATATTAAAGAAAGTAAATATTTTTACTGGCCTGGTTTGTTGCAGTCAGCTACACAGGTGTCATTGCCTTCTTAATATTTTTTTAAACATTTAAAAAATTTTGTTTGAAAGGCAAAGTTACAGAAAGAGGGAGAGACAGAATGAGAAAGAGAGAGATCTTATATATGCTGGGTCATTCCCCAGATGGCTGCAATGGCCAGGGTAAGGCCAGGCCAAAGCAAGGGGTCTGAAACCTCCGTTCAGGTCTCCCATGTGGCTGGCAGCTGCCCAAACACTTGAGCCATTTTCTGCCCAGAAGTATTAGCAGGGAGCTGGATCAGAAATGGAGCAGCTTGGATTCAGATCGGCACTCATATGGCCTGCTATGCCACAGTGCCAACCCCTCTTACTCAGTATTGACTTGGTCACTTTGTTCATCTGGAAAATTTTTCTTGAGAAGAAAAAGTGGGTTGAGCAAGTGTTCCAAAGCTATCTGGGGGCTGATGCTATGACGTGGTGGGTAAAGCTGCTGCCTGCAGTGCTGGCATCCCATATGGGAGCTGGTTCTAGTCCCAGCTGCTCCACTTTCTGCTATGGCTTGAGAAAGCTGTGGAAGATGGCCCTAGTCCTTGGATCCCTGCACCCCTGTGGGGGACCTAGAAGAAGCTTCAGGCTCCTGGCTTTGGATCAGCCCAGCTCTGGCTGTTGTAGATGGAAGACAGTCTCCCCTCCCCTGCCCCCGCCTTCCAAATAAATAAGTTAATTAAAAAAAAAAAAAAAAAACAAAAAACAAAAAACAAAAAACACTAAGGCTATCTATACGTATATAGAAAGAAACAATAAAAAATCTAGAAAAATCTTTGGAACCCAATCTTTGTTTTTTTCTTTTTTTAAACAGAAAAGACTTTATTTTAGAGGGGATAGAATGGGGAGGGGTAAAGAGAGTGGAGGTTGAGCCTGCTGGGACAGAGGGCAGGGGGTTTGAAACTGAACTTCATTCCTGGAACCCAATCGTGCCAAGCTTCAGATACCTCACTGATAGAAGTTTAACTTACTACCATAAGAAGTGTGGTGGGGCCAGCGCCGTGGCTCACTTGGTTAATCCTCCGCCTGCGGTGCCGGCATCCCATGTAGGCACGGGTTCTGGTACCAGTTGCTCCTCCTCCAGTCCAGCTCTCTGCTGTGGCCTGGGAGGGCAGTGGAGGATGGCCCAGGTGCTTGGGCCCCTGTGCCCACGTGGGAGACCAGGAGGAAGCACCTGACTCCTGGCTTTGGATTGGCGCAGTGCTGGCCATTGTGGCCATTTGGGGAGTGAACCAACAGAGGGAAGACCTTTCTCTTTCTCTCTCACTGTCTGTAACTCTGTCAAATAAATTAAAAAAAAAAAAAAAAAAAAAAAAAAAAAAAAAAAAAAAAACTGTGGTGAGGGTCTGTGACAACAAGTAAAGTAGCCAAAGGTCAGCTTAGGGAAGACACTCTTCTCGCTATGTAAGATGAACTGGAAGACAGAAGATTGAAGGAAGAAAACCTGATTAGGACAGTTTGATTCAGAAAGGGACAGATGAAACACTGAAAACACGATAGGGGAAATAGAGGTGAAAATAATTAACAGTGGAAGGTGTGAAAATGAGAGAGAAAGAAGCATTGAAGGTTGTCTTGTGATTTTGGGCCTGATTTCCCAGCAGGCAGTGGTTCAAATAATGGAAAGATCCAACAACAGAAAGCAGCTTTGTGCAGGAGTTAAATTAATTCTGTTCAAGACATCCTTTTGCAGAATTCTAGGGACATTTGGGTGGTAATCTCTAGCAGTTGCCTAGTGTATGTCCCTGAGGGAAAGATGACAGTTTTGGTGAGCAGCACCGTCAGGGAGGTAGACCATATCTGCTTACATAGACATGTTTACTTGTACATGTAAGTACATGTACATGTTTACTTGTACATGTAAGTGTGAGATAACTGCATGCCTGAATTCTAGTAATAGAATCTTCATGAAGTGAAGTTATATATTTATTATTATTTATTTTATTAATTATTTTTAACTATATATATTGTTTACTGAAAAATCCTATGTCCATTGGAAAAAAAATACAGTGGTCTAGGGCCAGGGGCAAAAATTCATACATTTGTTAAAATCTCTCAGTCTGCTTACAGAACAGGCTAAAATTTGTGTCGTTCTTGCAATTGTTTTTTTCTGTCACATTTTTAAAACTAAAAGATATTCAGTTTTGACTAAAAATACATGCAGTTCAGACATCAAAAAGTACAAAAAGCTCTACATTAGAAAACCACCTACAAAGACAAGATGGTATCAACTCACTTTTTCTTGCTACTCCCAGTAAATACAACTAAATTCTTGGAAAATAATTTAGAGATTTCCATAAAGGACTCTAAAAGGTAGAGAAAAGGCAAACTGAGTAGAGATCCCAGGACTTGAGGACCCACAGTGCAGTGAGTTTTGCGTATATTCGTGGTTGAGGACTGGCAAGGCCCATAACCTGGAATTATCAAGCATAGACAAAAAAAAGACGAGAAGGAGAAAAGCCCATTCTCTCTTGCCAAAGGACAGGAAAGGGGAGGTCCAGCAGAGACCAGTGGTGAGCCCTGTTTCTCTACCCATAATCAGCGGTGAACTCAACCTGTCTGCTGACACAGTGTCAGTGGAACTTATGACAGCCTACCCATGGTCCACTCCACCCACAGCTATCAGGAGCTCTAGGCCTGCAGCACCAGTTAACAGCACCAGCAGCACCTGTGGGCCTGGTTTCTCATAGTCCTCTACCACCTGGCAGAAGCTGAAAGCAGGCCAGGTAGGTGCTTCTTGTCTCAGCAACCCCAGTAGAGATTCAATAGGCAGAGTCCTCACCCCAGGCAGCCAGGATCAGGCCAAGAGCAGCTCTCTCTTTACCATGTATCCAGCATTACTCAGTGCTAACAAGGTGACACTGCATAGGCCAGGGATTGAGTGACAGCCTTGGCAGGCCACAATCCTATGGCACTAAATTATCATTGGCACTAAAGCCAGAATCTACTTGCTAAATGTAAACAAAGGCATTGCCTGCTAAAGTATGATATTAGAATTTATAAGCAACCATCATAAAATTGCTATAATAAGCAATTGTGATTTTTTTAAAATGAATGAAAAACTGGAAAAATCTCAGCAAAGAAACAAGTTATGAAAAATAACTAAATGTTAATTATACAATGCAAATAGTTTGTCAAATGGCCTCAGCAGTAGACTGGAGATCACATGATAGAAACAGTGAATTTGAGAACAAATCAATAGAATTTATTTAGCGTGAACAACAGAGAGAAAATAGACATAGAAAATAGAGTCTCAAAGACCCGTGGGACCATAACAAAAGATCTAACATTTGTGTCACCAGAATCCCAGAACAGGAGAAAGAATCCAAGAGTGAATAACTGTTCTAAGAAATAGGGACTGAAAACTCCCCAAATGGGACAAAAGATATAAACTTAAAAAACTGAAATTTGGGGACTTTGCTGTGGCATAGTGGGTTAAGCTTCCACCTACAGTGCTGGCATCCCATATGGGTGCTAGTTTGAATCCCAGCTACTCCACTTCCAATCCTGCTCTCTGCTATGGCTGAGAAAGCAGTAGAAGATGGCCCAAGTGTTTGGGCCCCTGCACCCATGTGGGAGACCTGGAAGAAGCTCCTGGCTCCTGGCTCCTGGCTCCTGGCTCCTGGCTCCTGGCTTCAGATTGGCCCAGCTCTGGCCATTGCCCCCATCTGAAGGGTGAACCTGTGGATGGAAGACCTGTCTCTGTCTCTCCCTCTCTCTGTAACTCTGCCTCTCAAATAAATAAATAAAGCTTTAAAAAAAAAAACACTATACACACTAAAATTGCAGATAAGATAAATACCAAGAAATCCATGCAAGGATAATCTCTTAACTTTTGTAAACTAATGATTGATAAAGACATGGATATTTCAAGTGGGTTTCTTTTTTTTTAAGGTATTCAAATTTCATGTATTTTATATATACAGAATTAGGAACATAGTGATACTTCTCTACCCTGCCCCCTTCTTATTAGTTTTGATTTTCTTTTTTTTTTTTTTTTTTTTTTTTTTTTGACAGGCAGAGTGGTTAGAGAGAGAGACAGAGAGAAAGGTCTTCCTTTGCCGTTGGTTCACCCTCCAATGGCCGCCGCAGCCGGCGCACCACGCTGATCCGATGGCAGGAGCCAGGTACTTATCCTGGTCTCCCATGGGGTGCAGGGCCCAAGTACTTGGGCCATCCTCCGCTGCACTCCCGGGCCACAGCAGAGAGCTGGCCTGGAAGAGGGGCAACCGGGACAGAATCCGGCGCCCCGACCGGGACTAGAACCCGGTGTGCCGGCGCCGCAAGGTGGAGGATTAGCCTATTGAGCTGCGGCGCCGGCAAGTTTTGATTTTCTTAAAAACATTCATTTATTTATTTGAAAGGCAGACAAAAGAGGAAGAGACAGAGAGAGAGAGAATGTATTTGAAAGACAGTAACAGGAGGGGGAACAGAAGAGAGATTTGCATCCACTGGTTCACTCCCCAAATGGCCGTGAGTGCGTAGCTGGGCCAGGCCAAAGTCAGGAGCCAGGAACTCCATCTAGGTCTCTCACATAGGTACCAGGGGCCCAAGTACTTGATCCATCTTCTGCTGCCTTCCAAGCAGGGAAGTTAGATTAGAAGCTGAGCAGCCAAGACTCCAATATGCAATGCTGGTGTTGCAGGGAGTGGCTAAAACTGCTGCACCACAACACTGGCCCCTGAAGGGGGAAAGTATGTTAAAAGTGTTATAAGATGTGCAGTGCAGTGGTCAAGATGCCGCTTGAGATACCCACACCCCATACTGAAGTTCCTGGGTTCATGTACCAGCTCTGCTTCCAATTCCAGCTTCCTGCTAATGCACACTTGGGGAGGTAGCAGGTGATGACTTGAGTACTTGGGTCCCTACTACCCACTTGAAAAACCTGACTTGAGCTCCAGGCTCCTGGCTTTGGCCTGGTCCAGCTATGGTGGGGATCTGGAAGTTAAGTAGCAGAAGAAACATCTCCCTCTCTCTGTCTTGCCTGCATATCCTCTCTGTTTCTCTGCCTTTTGATTGCTTTGTTTTTATTTTTTTAAGTTTTATTTATTTATTTCAAAGGCATAGATAGAGAGAACTTCCTTCTGCTGGTTCACTCCCAAAATGGCCACAACAGCCCAAGCAGGGCCAGGCTGGAGCTAGGAGCCAGGAGCTTCCTCCAGGTCTCTTATGTGGATACAGGGGCCCACATGGTGCCATCCTCTGCTGCTTTCCCAGGCACAGTAGCTGGGAGCTGGATCAGAAGTGGAGTAGCCAAGACTTCACTTGGTGCCCTATGGGATGCTGGCACTGCAAGCAGAGGTTTAGCCTTCTTTGCCACAGTGCCAGCCCCTTCTCTGTCTTTAAAAAAAAAAAAATTCAAATTAAAAAAAAAAAAAAATTCAAATTTAACTTAAAATTGTAAATGTGGATAGGGCAAAAGATTCTAAATGGAAACAGGATTCAACAGTTCACTCAGAATAGTAAAACATTGATGTCGGTCAGCTGTATGTATATTGTAATACTTAGAGCAAGCCGGTGCCGCGGCTCACTAGGCTAATCCTCTGCCTTGCGGCGCTGGCACACCAGGTTCTAGTCCAGGTCTGGGCGCTGGATTCTGTCCCGGTTGCCCCTCTTCCAGGCCAGCTCTCTGCTGTGGCCAGGGAGTGCAGTGGAGGATGGCCCAAGTACTTTGGCCCTGCACCCCATGGGAGACCAGGAGAAGTACCTGGCTCCTGCCATCGGATCAGCGCGGTGCGCCGGCTGCAGCGCATTGGAGGGTGAACCAACGGCAAAGGAAGACCTTTCTGTCTCTCTCTCTCACTGTCCACTCTGCCTGTCAAAAAATAAAAAAATAAAAATACTTAGAGCAACACTCAAAAACATTATTTAAAAACAAACAATTATTTCTCCTTTTTTTCCCCTAAAGATTTATTTATTTATTTATTTATTTAAAAAGCAGAGTTGGAGTGAGAGATCTTCTATCAGGGGTTCATTTTGCCTATGGTAGCAGTATCTGTGGGTGGGCCAGGCTGAAGCCAGGAGTTTATCCAGGTCTCCCATGTGCGTGACAGGAGCCCAAATACTCAAGCCATCTTCAGCTTCTTTCCCAGGCTCATTAGCATGGAGCTGGATCAAAAGCGGAACAGCTGAGACTCTCAGATCAGTGTCCAAATGGGATGCCATGCCACCATTTCAGGCAGTGGCTTAACCTGCTGTTCCAGAGAGGGGAAGAAAGAGGCAGATAGACAGAGATAAACACATCGTCCATCTGTGGGTTCACTCTCCAAATGCCAGCAATGGCCAGGACTGGGCCAGGCTGAAGCCAGGAGCCAGAAATTCCATGTGAGTCTCTGTGGGTGGCCGGGGCCCAGCTAGTTGGACCATCTTCCACTACTTTCCCAGATGTATTAATATCAAATACTGGCGTCATAGACATTGGCTTAAACTGCTACACCAAGTCGTAGGCCCCAAAAATGGATTTCTAAAAGACATTTAGCCCACAAGAAGGCAAATGAGAGCATGAGAAGCAGCGAATGAGAAACAAAGAGAACAATTTATAAAATGTCATCTTTTTTTTTTAGATTAATTTATTTTTTTATTTGGAAGTTAGAGTTACACAGAAGGACAAGGAGAGGCAGAGAGAGAGGTCTTCTGTCATTCGCTGGTTCACTCCCAAAATGGCCTCAACGGCCAGCTGGAGCTGGCTCCAAAATGTCATACTTAAGCCCTAACATATACCAATAGATTTCAAGTCCACAGTGCCGGCCCCAAAATATAATGCTTAAGCCCTAACATATACCAATAGATTTCAAGTACAAGTGGTCTAAATACTACAATTGAAAAACAAAGTAGGAAGAATGGGTTATTTCTTGCTATTTGCAAGAAATGCATGTGAAACAAGGATATGAATAGATTGAAAATAAAAATATGGAAAAGGGTCACCATTAATTTTGAAAGCAAGAGTGGCTGTATTCATATCATTCTAAGCAGATGTCAGAGAAAGGAATGGTGAATCAGCCCACCAAGCAGACTGCTCAGTTCTGATTGTATATGCGTGGGCAGGCATTGCTGCAATGGTTAAGCCATCCCTTGTGATGCTTCCATTCCGAATCAGAGTTTCTAGACATGAGTCCCAGCTCTGATTCTGACCCAACTGCCTGCCAGGTGCACAGCCTGGGAGGCATCAGATGATGAGTCAAGTATTTGGGTCTATGCCATCCTGTGGGAGATCCAGTGGAGTTGTGGGCTCCCAGCCCTAGCTATTGTGAGCATA
This sequence comes from Oryctolagus cuniculus, assembly GCF_964237555.1. Taxonomy (NCBI): domain Eukaryota; kingdom Metazoa; phylum Chordata; class Mammalia; order Lagomorpha; family Leporidae; genus Oryctolagus; species Oryctolagus cuniculus. The sequence continues at coordinate 101,003,143 of NC_091441.1, forward strand.
TGGGAAGTGAATGGAAAATTGTCTTATTCATTCTCTCTCCCCACTCCTTCTCCCTCCTTCTCTCTCTGCCTGCCTCCCTCCCTCCCTCCTTCTCTTTCTCTCTCAGCCTATCTATCTTTCAAATAAATAAAACTTTAAATGTATGTGCATAAAAAAAGAACTTCAAAATATATGAAAGAAAAATTGATAGAGCTTAAAGGAGAAATGGACAAACCACAATTTAACATCCTGTTCTAAGCAGCTGATAAAATCACCAGACAGAATATTAGCAAAAAAGATATAAAATAGTTTACAGTGCTATCAGACAGCACAATCTTAGTAACATTATAGAAATTCCACTCAGCAAAAGAATATATATGTTCTTTTCACAGGCCCATGTATCATTTACTAATATGAATCATAGGTCATAAACAAACTTTAATATGAATAAATTTTTAAAAATTGATATTATGTAAAATATATTCTCTGGCCATACTGGAATCAAATTCAAAATTGATGGCAGAAAGACTACAAGAAAATCTTCAAACACTTGGAAATTAAACAATATATTTCTAAATAATCCATGGATCAAAGAGGAATTCCAAAAGGAAATTTTAAAAATACAGTGAGGGGCCGGCATCGTGGCTCAGCGGGTTAACGCCCTGTCCTGAGGCGCCAGCATCCTATATGGACACTGTTTGAGACCTGGCTCCTCCACTTCTGATCCAGCTCTCTGCTGTGGCCTGGGAATGCACTGGAAAGATGGCCCAAATCCTTGAGCCCCTGTGCCCATGTGGGAGACCCAGAAGCGTCTCTTGGCTCCTGGCTCCTGGCTCCTGGCTTCGGATCGGAGCAGCTCCAGCCATTGCGGCCAACTGAGGAGAGAACCATTGGATGGAAGACCTCTCTCTTTCCTCTCTTTGCTTCTCCTCTCTCTGTGTGACTCTTTCAAAAAATAAATAAATCTTTAAAAAATGAAAATAAAATAAATAAATAAAAATACAGTGAACTGGATGAAAACGAAACTTGTTAAAATTTATGGAATGTAACTACGGCAGTACCGAGATTGGAAAATTATGCTTTACATTAGAAAAGAGTAAAGGTCTGAAATCAGTCATCTAAGTTGTGACATCAAGAACCTAGACAGGAGCTGGCACTGTGTCATAGCTGGTAAAGCAGCTGCCTGCTCTGCCGGCATCTCATATGGGTGCCAGTTCGAGTCCTAGCTGCTCTATTTGCAATCCAGCTCTCTGCTATGGCCTTTGAAAGCAGTGAAAGATGGCCTAAATCCTTGGGCCCCTGAACCCACACAGGAGACCCTGAGGAAGCTCCTAGCTCATGGCTTCGGATTGGCAGAGCTCCAGCTGTTGGGGCCATTTGAGGAGTGAACCAGCAGATGGAAGACCTCTCTCTCCCTGACTTTGCCTCTCTGTAACTCTGCCTTTCAAATAAATAAATAAATCTTTTAAATTAAAAAAACTCCCTCCAAATTCCTTTAAAAAACCTAGACTAAGAATAAAATCAAAGCAAGCAGAAATTTGTGAAATTGTAAACAAGAAAATAGCAAAGAAAAGCAATTAAACCAAAATATGGTTCTTTGAAATTATCAATAAAATTGATAAATTGACAAAAAGATAGAAGGTACAAATCACTAATAATATGATATTGCATTGCTATTGCAAGGATAATGAGGGAGGGACTACTAGAAAGAACTTTATTTTTACAAACTAACAACCTAGATGAATTAGACCACTTCCTTGAAAAACAAATTACCGAAACTCAGCCCAAATGAAATAGATAACCTGGGTAACCATTAAGGAAGTTGAATTTATAGTTATAGAGCTCTTGAAAACAGTTACCTGCCCAGATGGTTTCACAGGAAAAAGTTACCATACATTTAAAGAATAATTAGCACCAATTTTATATACTCTCTTCTAGAAAACAAAAGGAGAGTTAACATTTAATAACTCATTTTATAAGTTCAGTATTATCCCTATACCAAAATTGGACAAGGACAGTACAAAAAGAAAATTTCAGACAGTATCTCTTATGAACTTAGATGCAAGAATTCCTAACAATATTAGCAAATCACATCCAGCAATATATAGAAAGGATTATATATAATATACAAATAGAATTTATTCTAGGCTGGATCTATAATCAAAAAAGCATTCAGTAATACCCAGCATTCATGAGAAAGCTCTCATCTAACTGAAAATCTTTCCCAGCTTGACAAAGGACATCTACAGAAAACATGCAGCTAACATCATGCCTCATGGTGAAAAACTGAATACTCTTCCCCTAAGAAAAGGGGCTGGGGCCAGTGCTGTGGCTTAGTGGGAGTGCTGCCATTTGCAGTGTTGGCATCCCCGTATTGGCGGCGGTTCAAGTCCCGGCTGTTCCATTTCTGGATCCAGCTCTCTGCTATGGCCTGGGTTCCTGCACCTGTGTGGGAGACCCGGAAGAAGCTCCTTGCTCCTGGCTTTGGATTGATGCAGCTCCGGCTGTTGTGGCCATCTGGGGAGTAAACTAGCAGATGGAAGACTCTCTTCCTCTACCTCTCTGTAGCTCTGCCTTTCAAATAAATAAATAAATCTTAAAAAAAAAAAAAAAAAAAAACAGCAACAAAGTAAAAGGAGCTGGTATTGTGGCACAGAGGGTTATGTCTCCACCTATAACATTGGCATCCCATTTGGCCACCAGTTCAAGTCCCAGCTAACTCCACTTCCAATCCAGCTCCCTGCTAATGCACCTGGGAAGGCAGCTGAAGATGGCCTAAGTGCTTGGGCCCCTGCCAACCTGTGGGAAATGCAGATGGAGTTCCAAGATCCTGGTTTTTACTGGCCAAACCCTGGTCATTGGGGCCATTTGGGGAGTGAACCAGTAGATAGAAGATGTCTGTCTTTCTGTCTCTCCTCTCTCTAACTCTGCTAATATGTGTGTGTGTATGTGTGTGTGTGTGTGTGTGTAATTGGATGTTGCTATAAAGGTGGAGACCACATTAAGACTTTACTACATTAAAGCTTCCCTGGAAAAGGGGGTGAGTTGGGTGTGGCTATAATGTAATAATATGAAGGGGAGCCCTGTGGCAATGAAACAGTTGTGTATCTTGATAGTTGTTAGTGATTATACAAAACAACTTATGTGTTAAAATTACATAGAACTGTACACACACAAATGAGTACATGTAAGACTGGAGGCCTCTGAATAAGCTCTGTGGACTGTACTGTGTCATTTCCCTGGTTTTGATGGCATACGGTAGTTATGCAAGATGACATTTCTATGTAACGTTCTGTGAATCTATAATTATCTCTCAAAAAGCTTTTAAAATTTCTTTTATAATTCACTTATTTGAGAAGCAGAAGGACAGAGAGAAAGAACACTCCCATCTGCTGATTTATTTCCTGAATGCCCTGAACAGTTAGGGACAAAGCTGGAGAACTCAGCTTGGGAACTCAGTCCAGCTCTCCATGTGCGTGGCAAGAATCCAATTACTTGGGCCATCACTGCTGCATACCAGGGCCTGCATTAGCCAGAAGCTCGGAGCCAGAGCAGGGTATTCAACCCAAGTTTCACTGTGATATTTCCAAAGGTTCTTCTAAAATACATATATGTGTGTAATCACAGTGGTTTATTTCCCCCATCTCTTTTCTACACACATAGCTTCATGTTTTACATACTGCTTTTATACACCTTGCATTTTTGTTTCTTTAACTTAGTAGAGATCATTCCATATCCAGCCACAAGAGAGTTTATCTGTGCTTTGTTTCTCCATATCAAGGATTACAATAATAATTCGTTCATAATTTAACCAGCTTTGTATATTAACAGACTTCAGTTGCTCATCCCTTGGTACTCCAGTGCTCTAGTGATGAACCGTGCATGTTTGGCGCTTTGCAGGTATGCAGATCCATCTGTGAGTTGGATTTCTGCAATAGTATTCTATGCAAGCACTGCCAGACTACCCTGCCTGTGGATTGTAACCAGTTCACACCCTTCCAACAGTGTACTTCTCCATGTTGTCCCCTGTGGTTCTTTTAAATTTCAATATTTTTGACAATGTGTTAGGTTAAAAATGGCAGTGTGTTTTCATTTATCTTATTATACTTAAGATAAAACATTTTTACATTTTCAAGACATTTGTATTTTGATATTAACTATGGTTTGATCATTTTTCTAATATATGGTTGACCTTTATAGGACTTAATGGTTTGTAAGAGTAATTTTTTAGCCAGTGCTGTGGCTCAATAGGCTAATCCTCCACCTGCCGCGCCAGCACACCAGGTTCTAGTCCCGGTTGGGGCGCTGGATTCTGTCCCGGTTGCTCATCTTCCTGTCCAGCTCTCTGCTGTGGCCCGGGAGTGCAGTAGAGGATGGCCCAAATCCTTGGGCCCTGCACCCGCGTGGGAGACCAGGAGAAGCACCTGGCTCCTGGCTTCGGATCAGCGCGGTGCGCCGGCCGCAGTGGCCATTGGAGGGTGAATCAACGGAAAAGGAAGACCTTTCTCTCTGTCTCTCTCACTGTCCACTCTGCCTGTCCAAAAAAAAAAAAAAAATTTTTTTTTTTCCTATTTGTCATTTGACTTTTTAATTTAGTTCTGTTTTTTGGTCATATTGAAGTTCATTATTTTTCTTTAGTCAAACTTAGCTTTTGTGGCTTATGTATTTTGTGTTAGAAAGGCCTTCCCACCAAGATTACAAATTGCATGGCCTTTTAAGGCTTTCAGGTCTAAGTCCATAGAAAGCTTCCCACAGAGGGGAAGCTATGCAGCCTGCGACAGTAGATTTTATTTCTGGCCCTGGATTTGGTTCCCTGGGTCCCCTCAGCCTTGTTGGAAATCTGGGTCACTGCTAGATCTAGAGCGAGTTAATCTCACATCCTCCATAAAGTGATTCTTTACAAGGAAAGGAAGTAAGGGAGGACATTGAATGATCTTCTGGCTGTTACTGCATCTCTCAGCAACCTTTATTCCAAAAGATAGACACTGCTAGAAGAGATTTTTGTCTCTTGTATTCCGAGAGCTAGTGGTTTGGTGATAGAATGCCTTTTGCTTATCTGCAGGGAAAGGAGACCACACTTTAAAGGCCATTTCCTTCCACTGATTATTTGTGCAAATCCCATTGAGATCGCTTCTCCACAGGGACAAACTCCCTGAATCTCTGGAATCTGAAACTATCCTGCATCACAATGAGAACTTGGGCATCTTGTCCAAGTTTCAGCAGCACAACCCGTTGGACTTACTCGGAATGAGGTGCTAGTTAGTGGTCTGTCTCTGCTAAGCCTTGCATTTTCAATATGGTTATGAAAAGCATTCACCTAGAATAATTCCCACTCACCCCACTTAGGAATAACCCGACCAGACGAAGGACGGCCTGCTGTGAGTGTGACCGGAAATGACATCACCACCCCACCAAGCAAGGAGCTCCCACCAAGCCCAGAGAAGAAGGCAAAGGTAGGTGCCCAAGTGCTGATTATCTTCCAGTGCGATTATTTTTAAAAAACAGTATTTTCTATTATTGCTTGAATCGTGAGTGAAACTTCTTGTTTTCTGAGCTGTTATAAGTCTGTCTTCAAGTTTGGAGGTACTTAGAAAGTATCATATGTTCCCATTTTACCACAGTAGCCTAACCCAAAACTTGAAAATTTTTGATTTGACCCTATTGTGTATCTGTCAGAATGTTCTGTAGAGGTTGTACAGCCTCCCTTAATGACAACAGAAAGGACAATTGCAGAAGTCCTCTGAAATCGATTCTGAATTCTGCGTTCATGAAAAGGAATGCCGAGTTTGAAGGTAGATTGTAGCTTCAGATACTGGCACTTCCTGCAGTGTTCAGGTGCCACACTTAGGATGTGCTGGTGTTGCCACCCCAGGCTTAAAGTCGTAATGGCTTAGTCACCTGCTGAGGATTTTCTGTGTAGAATTACGGCAGCCACCAAAAGTTAAGTATATAAAGCTGTTACTGAATTTAAATCTTCAGATGCCAAATTGCTGGAATTTGTGGCATAGTAATTAAGAAAAAAAAATCCTAACTTTCTTTATATCCGTCTTGGAGTCAATTCACTGTTTTCTGAGCTCAGAAGAAAGAAGTGCTAATTTTCAGTTGCATCTATCCTCATTGCTTATAATTTTACTTTGAATTGTGCAATTTATACTTTATTTTAATTTGTTTTTATTCTTGTCTGTGTGTTTGACGTTGGTCTTTAAAAATTTAAAATTAAAAATTAAAAAACAACAACCAACCTAAAGCCTTTGGCCACCACTCAACCTGCAAAGACTTCAACATCGAAAGCCAAAACACAGCCCACTTCTCTCCCTAAGCAGCCAGCTCCCACCACCACTGGTGGGACGAATAAAAAACCCATGAGCCTTGCTTCAGGCTTAGTACCAGCTGCCCCACCCAAACGCCCTGCTGCCACCACTGCCAGGCCTTCCATCTTACCTGCAAGAGACGTGAAGCCGAAGGTAAGTAGTCACCCAAGTACCAGGGAAGAATTTCCCTGAGTGTCAGATAGACTCTTGTTGGTACCAGACAGTGGAATCAGACAGGTGGAATTGGGACAAGGGGAAGCGTAATTTGAACAGTCAGTTTGGGGCCCCCTTGATGGCAGCCATAGCACTTGGAAACCCTTTTATTCTTTTTACCTTTTCCTTCCCTGGTTGGAGGCGATATTTCATCTACTTTGGTTCCTCTGTCTGTCTCCACTGTTCTTGCCCATAACCTACTGAAGCACTTGTTAACCAGTTTCACTGCTCCACGTACTAATCAAATATGCTTTTTCAGTATAATTCCTACATCAACTTCAGTTCTTTGTCTTTCTCATTAATCATCCTACAGAAGTGAATTTTACCCATTACCGTAGTAGCAGTATAAGTGAACTATTCCAACTGGTCTCAGCATGTTCCAGCACCATGCAGTAACTCACCTTGCTTTTGGCATTAGGCTGCCTCTTACTGGTCTGCATTATTGCCCGGAAACTTCCCATTTGGAGCAGCATTAACTTTATAGAATTGTTCCAGGAGGAGAGGGTGGGTGGAGGTCATGGTTACCTTTGTTAACATTTTGTTTGATTTAAGAAGGGGCTTTAGGTCAGCTTGATGGTACTCCTAAAATTCACGGCGGGAAATAGTTTCCTGTGTTAAATGTCAGTATTGTAATTTAACCTTTTAAAGGCAAGCAGTGGGATCTAAGAATTGTAGTCTAGATGAAAATTCTGGCCAAGAAACTAAGAAGTCCCATCAGAGGTTATGATTAATAAAATCTCAAAGCTTTCTCTCATTCACCCAGTTGGCTGCTTCTGTTGAACTTTAGAGAGCAGTTTCTTTGAATCTGAGGGTGCAGGGAAGGTGATTGGAGCCATGGTGGTTGGTTCTTCTTGAGGCTTACTTAGCATTGGCTCCTAGTAGGGGGAGGGGAGTAGCAAGAGAAGGGGAGGTGCTCAGCCCCTCATGTGGAGGATACCAGTCTCTTCCTTTCTACTTAAGAGAGGAAGCTTAAGCTCCATCAGATAACCTTCTGAAGGACCCATGCTGCCAAGTGGCAGAGCCAGTGTTTGAGTTTGGGTCTGAGGCCAGTGCTGGCACTCAGGGGTCCTGTGAACCCTCGTTTGACAAGCGGTCTTCAGAAAGTTTGTGGAAATACGTACTATGAAAAAACTATAAATGAGTTTCAGAGTTATTTGTACTTAAACAAACTTAACATTTAACTCCATCTTTCCATAGACTTCTGAGATACCATCACAGTGGCTTTTTTCCACACAGCTCTTTAGGCAGCATCTTAAGATATAGCTAAGCTAGAGAGGGGATATGCATTACAACTATCATGGTTGTTGTCCTGTAGATGAGAAACAGATGGAAACATTTTGAGAGATTGATAGAAACTAAAATGTCTGATGATGTCATTCTGGTCCTTATTTCGGTAGAAAGATTTATAGAAGCAAACTGAGAAGAAAAAAACCTGTTCAGAAAAAAGAAATAAATAGATTTATGATTCTGGCAGGGGAGGAAATACAAACTGAGAAACAGCAGAATAACTCCGGGTATGAGTGCAGGCTGTTTCTGCAGCTTGATGCGGCCAGCAGCCTGTCGTCTGAAGGATGGTACTAGTGTGGAAAATGTGAGAGACCGCACACCCAGGCTTCCTGATTCCAGCCTTAGAGTTCACACTAGAATGACCTGGAGGCAGCTTAGTTCCCCTTGAGAAACTTCTCCCCTTCTGCTCTCAGTCCCTGGTTTGGGGCTGGCGCTCCTTGTGGCCCCTGTCGTTAGTCGTGCCCCTTCTCATCATCCCTGTGCTGTTGGCTTCCCATCCTCTGTTCCCCAGCATCCCATACTATCAAAGCTGGGCCTCAGCAATGACCTCTTCTGACTTTTTATCCAGATGAAAAAACAGAGCTCAGGGAGGCTCAGTGGTCTAAGAACACACAGAGGGAGACCCTGGTCTTAGGGTTGCAGTCCAGACTTCTGACCTGAATTTGGTCAGTATTTTATGAGTGTGTTATCAACCAGAAAAACAGCGGCCTCTGACTGGACACAATTTTGGATTTTTTACCTGTGTTTATTTAACCTTGTCTGATCCATTTCATGGGCCAGTATGTAGGTTATGATAGGATATCTGCATCCTTTCCTGGGCTGTGTATTCTTAGAGATTCAGGTTGGGGAGAGGTGGTTTAACTTCCTATTTCCCAACCCTAGATCATACAGCCCTCTATAAAGCCAGTTTCTGGCTCTGTCTGGAGAACTTTATTATTAGAGCCATGATATTTTGCTGTTGGTAGCCACCTAACCCGTAGCACCCCCTGTTGTCTGCTACATGCCTCTATAGAACCCTCATTTGGCCTGAATTTCTGGGATATTACTGACCTGCAGCTCTTCCTCCCACTTTCAGTCCACTGCAGAGGCAAAGACTGCTGAGAAGCGGACATCCCCAACCAAACCGGCCTCTGCCCCAGCCCAGAGACCTGGATCCAAGAGCACCCAGACTGTTCCAAAAACCACAACACCTGCCACTCCTGCTTCAGCTGGGCAAAGCACTAAGAGCCCCCCAGCACCTCTGCCTAAGAGGCCCACTAGTGAGTATTGACTATTCTTCCCTCCGCTGGGAGCCACTTAGCAGTTATGGGGCCTTGGCTTTGTCCCAGCCATAGCTTTAGCCAGCATCCCCGGCAGGTATGCAGACCTGCTTATGCATTGAACAGCAGAAGCCTGGTTGGCCTAGTATTGAGCAAACCTTAGTCTCCATGTGAGCTTAGCATTGTGTTTATTCAGAAAAATCTTCTTTATTTTTCCTTTTTAAATTTTTTTTTTTTTTTTTTTTTTTGACAGGCAGAGTGGACAGTGAGAGAGAGAGACAGAGAGAAAGGTCTTCCTTTGCCGTTGGTTCACCCTCCAATGGCCGCCGCGGCCGGCACGCTGCAGCCGGCGCACCGCGCTGATCCGATGGCAGGAGCCAGGAGCCAGGTGCTTTTCCTGGTCTCCCATGGGGTGCAGGGCCCAAGCACCTGGGCCATCCTCCACTGCACTCCCTGGCCACAGCAGAGAGCTGGCCTGGAAGAGGGGCAACCGGGACAGAATCCGGCGCCCCGACCGGGACTAGAACCCAGTGTGCCGGCGCCGCTAGGCAGAGGATTAGCCTAGTGAGCCGCGGCGCCAGCAAATATTTTTATTTTTAAACACAGTTATGGGGTGGGGGTCTTACATCCACATGTTCACTTCCCAAAATGGCCATAACAGCCAAAGTGGGCCTACCCAAAGCCAGGAGCTTCTTGCAGGTCTCCCACGTGGGTGCACTTGCCCAAGCACTTGGGCCATCTTCCACTGCTTTCCCCAGTGCATTAACAGGGAGCTGGATCGGAAGTAGAACATCCAGAACTTGAACCTGGTGCCTGTATGGGGTGCCGGTACCACAGGTGGCAGCTTTACCTGCTAGGCCACAGTGCCGGCCCTCAGAAGAGTCTTGAGTGAAGGGGATGTATGAGTTTCCTCTTACTGTCTGTGACTCTGTGGCACCTAGCACATTGTGGTCATAGGTTACATGACACAGGCAATTCAATAACATGAACGTGTATTGATGGCCTACTTCTGAGGCCATGTAGAAGGCATTGTCAGGATTGTAGGCGAGAAAAAGGCACAGTACCCAGCCTGGTTCTGCTAGTGAAGGGCAGCCTATATGTGACTCAGTTGGTGCTCCACCTCCGAAGACTAGCACAGTGCCTGTTTCAAAGTGGACATTATGTAATTGTTGAATGAATGATGAATCCCAGCATTGGGAGAGTGGTCCGGCAGGTCAGTTTGTTCAGTGTCAGGTTAATCATCAGTGTGTGTCTCTGCAGCCATCAAGACTGAGGGGAAAACTGTAGACGTCAGGAAGATGACTGCAAAGTCTGCACCAGGTAATGCCACTGCTCTGCCCCTTTGTGGAACCCTAACGTGAGCCCTCACTTTCCGTGACTTTAAGAGCTCCATTTTCTCTGTCCCCTGAGCCATGCTACCTCTCATTCTACCTTTGCAGCGGACTTGAGTCGTTCTAAGAGCACCTCCACCAGTTCCGTGAAGAAAAGTACCACTCTCACTGGAGCACCCCCAGCAGGAATGGCTCCCACTCGAGTCAAGACCATCCCCACAGCACCCCGGCCTTCCGTGACTCCTTCTCTTGACAAGAAGCCCACCTCTGCCAAGCCCAGCTCCTCTGCCCCTAGGCTGAGCCGCCTGTCCACTACTGCTTCTGCCCCCGATCTGAAGAATGTCCGCTCCAAGGTGGGCTCCACGGAAAATATCAAGCATCAGCCTGGAGGAGGCCGGGTAGGTCCAGGGGACTTGGGGTCCTTGGCATGCTAGCTCTGGCCTCTTCACTTGCCACATGTAGCCACCAAAGAATGGAGGTTGTTAGGACATGAGACTGGATGGCGGGAAATTTCCACCTGAGCTTTGTGCCTCAGCAACTGGGAAAGGATGGCTTGAGCTCCTGGCTTTCTCTCACCGTCTCAGTCAAGAGCAGTTCCTATTTTGTATGTTGTTGGGGTTTGCATTCATGTTTTTGTTTGATGGCAAAAGGATTCTTCTACTTTACAAAAGAAACAGAGGAGGCCTCAGAGACTCTACAGTGTAAGAGACAGTGGACGTGAACCCGGTGTTTCATGTTCTGAACCCACACAGTGACTGTCAGAACAGGCAGAAGGTGAACACCTCTTAGTCCTACCATATGTGATTTGGGTAGAGAGTGTCTGAACGAGGACTGTCCTCTTGTGGCCAGAATGAGTTGTGCTGTGAGCCCCTGGTTTTCCTGAACCACAGGACTAGCCAGTGATGGAGAAACACGTAGCAGGCCACAGTGTTTGCTTTACAACTATCTGAGTGTGCGTCAGTCCTAGAATTATTGTTAGCAGCTATGGGGACTCTGTGTGGAATGATGGTGGCAAAAGTCCATTGGAAAGGGTTCAAGTCCCTGCACTAGTACCCATGTCATCTCCTGCATCAAACCCTCACCACTGCTGTCCAGGACAGAATACTTAGGTTGTCCAGAACTGTTAAAGTAAGGCCAAAACCTGGAACATTTGAAGACATTGGTGACAGATTGGTCCGGTCTGGGATGAGAGCCCCAGAGTTGCTTTTGGTAAGCGGTGGTGCCTCAGGTGTATCCATTTGGTCTTCTCAGCCTTCCCTGGGGCCTGTTCTCTGTAAATTGTGTCCTGATCTCTTCCTCCTGGCCTAGGGATTTGATCTGCAGCTCCTCGCTCTGTGGACCTCCACTCAAGGATCTCCAGCTTGGTCTGTCCCAGGAAATGTGTGTCTAGAAGCAAAGATGACCTGCTCCTGTCTGGTGGGCTGGCCTGGACTCCAGTCCCCTACATAGCCTTCTTCCTTCCTTGGCATTGGGCTGTCATCCTCTTGGTTTGAAATTTGCCCTCCCTTTATCTCCATCCAGGCCAAAGTAGAGAAAAAAACAGAGGCAGCTGCTACGGCTCGAAAGCCTGAACCCAGTGCAGTCACTAAAGCAGCCGGCCCAATTGCGAGTGCACAGAAACCGCCTGCTGGGAAAGTGAGTTTTATTTAGATTTAACCTCTGGAAGGTAAAAGATGGTAAAAATTCCTCTTCCAGCCTGAGTCACTTTCCCCTCTATGGCACTTTTTTCCTGCCCTTAACCGGTTTCTACTTCTTCCCTGTGTTCCCTTCTCTGTGCTTGATGGCTCAGCCATTGGGAATTTTTTTTATTAACCCTGAAAGTTTATAGATTTGGGAGCCCATTAACCCTTTGGTGAATATTGAGCTAGATAAAATGGATCCAAAAACTCTCAGTCACTGCCTTCACACTGACCTTGATCTGAATCCCACCCCATGTGCACATTCAGGTTCTTCCTCCTAAGACATGGCAGTGGTTCTTGTCCATCATCTAATCTGAACCAGAAGACCCCTCTCCTGATGCAGCTGTGTGGAGAGAGCTTGCCCTGGTCCCTAGGCCACCTCTTCACCGAGGGTGAGGATGCTCATTCCCAGTAAAAACACACTCAGTGTGGGGAATGTAGCGTCAGCTGGAAGGCAGGGGGAGCTGGAACTCTGGGTTCTTTCCTTTTGCTTTCACACCATGGAGTTGGGCTCCTGCCTGTGTGGGGCACCCTCTTTCGTCAGCTGTGGCCGGCAGGTGGGCCTCTGATCAGGAGCTGCCAGAGAAGCCTGAACTAACCCTTAGGGACCAGGATAGCAGGTCTCTGCCCAAGGAGCTGGCACAGTGTGGGGGTGGGGCTGAAGAAGGAGCTCTGTAGCTTCTAGTGATCACTAGAGGGCCAGGAGGCCTTTGGCTCAGACCAAGCCTCATTAGGAAGTGATTTGCTACCCAATTATTCATCATTCAAGTTCCAAAAAAGGCAAGAAATGATAAGGAATGCAACAAGTTAACCTTTCTAAGGCTGCGTTCTTTACAGCTGAGAACTCTTTGGTCTGGGGCAGCATCATTGGCAGAGAGCCTCTAGCCCTGAAGCAAAGGAAGGAGGGAAGCTCTTAACTGTTCCTTCTGCAGGTGGTGCAAGGAGAATTGTTGGTTCCAGCCAGGTTCCAGTTGAGTTGCTCAGCTCCAGGAGAGTGTTAGTATACAGTGCGGTGTGATTATGCGTCATTGCAGCTCTACCCAGCATCTCTTCTCTTTCCTGTGAAACTCAAAGGGCGTGGGATTTGGCTCAAGAAATTATTTTACCCTCGAATCAAAAATAGGTCTAGGTGCACTTCTGGTTTCCTGTGTTGTACTTGCTCAGGCCATGCACTGACTGAGCCCTTTGGAAGTTGCTGTGGGCTGGGTCTGTACCTGCACTGGCGTCCCATGACTCTGTGTCCATTTGCATTGTACATGAGCAACGTCCTTTTTTTCCTCTCAGTGTCAGATTTGTGTGCTGTTGGCAGCTGTCCAGTACCTGTCAGAGCAGCCTTGGCTTCCAAGAGTGGGTCTGGCTGCAGCATTGCCAGGCCCTAGTCTCTAGAGAGTTGCCCTCTTTAGGTGAGCACAGGCCCAGATGATCGAGAACCCTTGCAGAAAGGAACCAAGGATGCTTTGCTCAGCTCATGGGGACGGGGCAAGATGAAAAGGTGGGGCTGCGCCTGAGTGTGTGTCTGGGTCTTGCAGGGAGCAGTGATGACACCCATAGAGCACCTGTGCACAACTCCTCCTGTCCTTGTGGTATTTGTCTTGTTTCACTCCTTTTCTTGCTCTTTCAAATTCCCTTTCCTGTTTCTTCTACACTTACACTGTGGACGGTGGGGGTGGAGGTTTAACAACACCCTTTGTTGGTCATTGTGGTCATGTGTGGACTGTCTACCTGTCCTGTGTCAGATCTAACCAGTCCACCCTTTGTGTTGTTTTTTTCTGTTCTCTAAAACTCCAGGTCCAGATAGTCTCGAAAAAAGTGAGCTACAGCCATATTCAGTCCAAGTGTGGTTCCAAGGACAATATTAAGCATGTCCCTGGAGGTGGTAATGTAAGTATAAGCTCTGGCCAGCTGGCCTCCAAGGCATAGTCCACTGAGGGGTGCACTGGGAAGTGGGCCATCTGAAAAGCAGTCTGGCAAAGTGAGGGGGACCTTGGTGCTGGATGCATTTGGACTAGGTGTTTCTACAGAGTCCCTAGACAGCAGCCTGAGGATACTGCCTGCTCTCACCCACATGGGTGGGAAGCTTAGGGTTTTCCCAGCTGTGTTGAGACCTAGTGAGAGGGCAGGCAGTCAGCAGCAGGCCGAGGCCTGTCTTGAGTCCATTCTTGGGATACACATATCTGTCTGCATGCCCATGTGGCACCGGCGGAGTCTATTCAGAGACAGATGCCTGGCTCTGTCCAAGCTCATCCTTGCATCGCTACCATCATATCAGAGAATTCATCTTTCTCTCCCTACCCATGACTTACTTCCCTACATTCTTGTTATTCTCCCCTCCCCTCTTTCTTGAAGACTTGTGCATGTATTTATCTGAAAGGCAGAATGACAGAGAGATCTGCTGTGGCTAGTTCACTCCCAAGTGGTCACAACAGCCAGGTCTGTCTAGGGAACTGCATCCGGGTCTCCCACATGGGTAGCAGGAGCCCAAGTACTTGGGCCATCTTTCCCTGCCTTCCCAGATGCCGTAGCAGGAAGCAGAGCAGACAAGACTCAAACCAGCACTGCAACGAGATGCCATTAAGCAGTGGCTTAATCTGTTGTGCCACAACACTGGTCCCTCCTTGCTTCTCTTTCTCCTTTTTCTGGTCTTTCTTTTGTTCTCTCCCTATTTTCTCCCTTTTCCCCCATTTCTTTTTTTTTTTTTTTTTTCCACTTGTTTATCCGTCACCTCCCCACTTCCATCCAAAAACCCTTGTGCTGTTTGTGCCGGCTGTCCAGTCTGTTGGGAACACAGCTCACAGCAGAGTTCTGGTCTGGGGCGAGACCAGCAGAGTCTCATCAGTGTCACTTGGTGTGTCCAGCATACCCTGTGCATTTTCCTCTTGTCCCTGTGACTGTGGGCCAGGCAAGCAGTACTCTGCAGCCCTGGGCGGGGCTCTGCTGAGCCATCCACAACCCCACTGCTTCTCTTTCCAGCCCTCAGGGACAGAGAGCCTGTCCTGACTTAGTTTCTCTTGGGTCCATTTGCCTCCTCCTGCTATCCCGAACTAGGGTGTTCTTGTTACCTTTTCTTCATTGTTCCTTTTTTTATGTTTGAACCTTGTCCCCCAATTCCCCACCCCCATTCACTCAGTGATCAGGCCATTCTGCCCAGGGCTGTGACCACCCTAGCAGCTCTGTCGTGAGGACTGGCCGTCCAGCATCCCTTCCGCATGCCCTGCACCATTCCTGTCCTTCCTTCCTGATCGCCTCCATGAATCCGAGCAGCCCTTCTTGGCCTGGGCAGAAATGGCATTCTCTGCACTCAGCAAGAGGGTGTGTGTCCAGCCAGACATAAGCGAGCCTGATGTGGGATCACCTGAAGAGAGCAACACTTTTTTTTTTTTTTTAATTTTATTTATTTATTTGGAACACAGAGACAGATATGGACAGAGATCTTCCTTCTGCTGGTTTATTTCTCATATTTCCACAAATGCCTGGACATTGTCCAAAACCGGGAGCCAGGAACTCCATTCCAGCCTCCCTGTGGGTGGCAGGGACCCAAGTACTTGGGCCATCTTCTGATGCTTTGCAGGCTGTGCACTCAGAAGAAGCTGGACTGGAAGTAGAGGAGGGACTCAAATACAGGCACGCTAATAGAGGATGCAGGTGTCCCAAGCAGTGTCTGAACCACTGTGCCAAATGGCTGCGTGATGTAGTGGGTTAAACTGTGGCCTGCAGCCCTGGCATCCCATCTGGGTACTGGTTTGAGTCCTAGCTGCTCCATTTCCAATTCCACTTCCTGCTAATGCTCCTGGGAAAGCAGCAGAAGTGACTTAAGTGCTTGGGTCCCTGTACCCACGTGGGTAGACCTGAAAGAAGCTCCTTGGCCCTAGCTTCAGTGTGGCCTAGCCCCAGCCATTTTGGAATGAACCAGCAGATGAAACATCTCTCTGTATCTCTCCCTTTCTCTGTTGCTGTGCTTTTCAAGTATATAAAATCTTTTTTTAAAAAAATGTTTAAAAACAAGAAAGGAGAGGACTGTTTAAGTCAGGGGCCTGCTGTGCAGACTGAGCGGCTGCCAGTCCTACCCCACCCCCACACACCCAGGAGCTTTGCAGTTAGCGCTGGATGTGAGGCGTGGAGCTGGGTGCTAATTAGTGTTCCCGAAGCATCCCCCCCCCCCCAACACACACACAGGGGCAGCCTCTTGATGAGAGCCAGGAAGCCCTCAGGAGAGAGAAGAGCAGGGGTGGGTCAGTTGGTCCAATGTAATAATGGCTTCTTCGGTAGCTGGGCCCACTTGTAGGTTTCGTGGTGGTTTTGATTCTGTTGCCCTTGCAGGGTGGCTAAGACCTGTTGGCAGCTCCTTTCAGCATGTGTTGGTGTCTGCAGGTGCTCACACACCAGCGGAGCTGCCTGGGAAAGGCACAAGAGAGGGGGCTGGCACGCTCCTTGCTTGTGTACTAAGAGGCCAGACAGGGATGGGCACGGCTCCTGCTAGCTGTCGGCTGTCACTGAGGAGAGGGTTGGACACTGGGCCAGCTAAGAGGAAGTACACATTTTCAGCTAGAGAAGCAGCATGTGCTTCCCTGAGCCCTGAATGGGAGTGGCTGCAGGTGGCCAGGGGAGGAGGGGGTGGGGACGCCGTGCGGCAGTGCCTGCCTAAGGGGATGGCTGTGTCCAAGAGAGCAGCACTTGTTAAGTGAGTGGGGCCCACTTATACTTTCTTAAACTCTTATTGTGGGAATTTTCACACACAGAAAAACAGAGAAAACAGTAAGATGAACTCAGTATGCCTTTTATCCAGCTTACTCACCATTGTTATGCCCAATCTTGGGTTGTTGTGGCTTTTTTTTTTTAATAAATCTTTTTTTTTTTTTTTTTTTTTTGGTTAAAGATTTATTTATTTGAAAGTCAGAGTTGGAGCCGGCGCCATGGCTCACTTGGTTAATCCTCCGCCTGCAGCGCTGTCATCCCATATGGGTGCCGGGTTCTCTCCAGCTCTCTGCTGTGGCCCGGGAGTGCAGTGGAGGATGACCCAAGTGCTTGGGCCCTACACCTGCATGGGCGACCAGGAAGAAGCACCTGGCTCCTGCCTTCGGATCGGCGCAGCGCCGGCTGGGCCATAGCGGCCATTTGGGGAGTGAACCAACGGAAGGAAGACCTTTCTCTGTCTCTCTCTCACTGTCTATAACTCTGCCTGTCAAAAAAAAAAAAAAAAAAAAAAAAAAAGAAGAAAGAAAAGAAAAAGAGTTACACATTGTGGTACCTGCACACTAGCACCCCATAGGGATATCAAGTCGAGTCCTAGTTCCTTCTTTCCTTCCTTTCCCTTTCCTTTCCTTTTTCCTTCCCCTCCTCTCCCCTTCCCCTCCTCTCCCTCCCATCCTCTCCCCTTCCCTTCCCTTTCCCTTCCCCTTCCCCCTTCCCATTCCCCCTTCCCCTTCCCCCTTCCCCCTTCCCTTCCCCTTCCCTCCCCTCCCCTCCCCTCCCCTCCCCTCCCCTCCCCTCCCCTCCCCTCTCCTCTCCTCTCCTCTCCTCTCCTCTCCTCTCCTCTCCTTTCCTCTCCTTTCCTTTCCTTATTTATTTGAAAAGCAGAGTTACAGAGAGAGAGAGAAGGGTGAGGAGGTGACTTCCATCAGCTGGTTCACTCTCCAAATGGCCACAGTAGTTGGAGCTGGGCCAGACGGAAGCCAGGAGCTTCTTCCGAGTCTGTCATGGGTGCAGGGGCCCAAGGACTTGGGCCATCTTCGAATGCTTTCCCTCGCTCATTCGCAGTGAGCTGGATTGGAAGTGAAGCAGCTGGGACTTGAACCAGCACCTATATGAGATGCTGGCTCTGCAGGTAGTAGCTTTACCACTAAGCCACTGCACCATCCCTGCATCATTTCTGATCCAGCCCCCTGCTGATGTGCCTGGGAATGTATTGGAAGGTGGCCTGAGCAGTTGGGCCTCTGGCTCCCTTGTTGGAGACCTGGATGGAGCAGCAGATGGAAGATCTCTTTGTATCTCCCTTTCTCTATGTAGCTCTGCCTTTCAAATAAATAAATGTCTTTAAAAAAAGAATTTCATAGAAAATGGAATGTAAAATAAATTTTTGTTAGAAAAAGTTTTAAGAATTATGTACAGGCTTGCGCTGTGGAGCAGCAGATAATGCTGCCGCTACTAGTGCCACCATCCCATATGGGCGCTGGTTCAAGTCCCATCTGCTCCACTTCCGATCCAGCTCTCTGTTGTGGCCTGGGAAAGCCATAGAAGATGGCTCAAGGCTGGCGCCGCAGCTCACTAGGCTAATCCTCCACCTTGCGGCGCCGGCACACCGCGTTCTAGTCCCGGTCGGGGCACTGGATTCTGTCCCGGTTGCCCCTCTTCCAGGCCAGCTCTCTGCTGTGGCCAGGGAGTACAGTGGAGGATGGCCCAAGTCCTTGGGCCCTGCACCCCATGGGGAGACCAGGATAAGTACCTGGCTCCTGCCATCAGATCAGCGCGGTGCACCGGCCGCAGCACGCCACCCGCGGCAGCCATTGGAGGGTGAACCAACGGCAAAGGAAGACCTTTGTCTCTCTCTCTCTCTCTCACTGTCCACTCTGCCTGTCAAAAAAATAAAATAAAATAAAATAAAATAATGAAAGAAAGAAAGAAAAGAAAGGGAGAGAGAGAGAGGGGGGGAGGGAGGGAGGGGAAGGGAAGGGAGGGGAGGGGAGGGGAGGGGAAGGGAAGGGAAGGGAAGGGAAGAAAGAAGGGAAGAAAGAAGGAAAGAAAGAAGGAAAGAAAGAAGGAAGATGGCTCAAGTGCTTGGGCCCCTGCATCCATGTGGGAGACTTGGAAGAAGCTCCTGGCTCCTAGCTTCGGATCAGCCTAGCTCCGGCCGTTGCGGCCATCTGGGGAGTGAACCAGCAGATGGAAGACCTCTCTCTCTCTCTGCCTCTGCAATCTGAAGCCAGGAACCAGGAGCTTCCTCCAGGTCTCCCACGCGGGTTCAGGGGCCCAAGGACTTGGGCCATCTTCCACTGCTTTCCCAGGCCATAGCAGAGAGCTGGATCAGAAGAGAAGCAGCCTGGACTAGAACCGGTATCCATATGGGATGCCGGTGCTTCAGGCCAGGGTGTTAACCCACTGCGCCACAGCGCCGGCCCCAATAAATAAATCTTTAAAATAAAAAAAGGAGAGAGAGAGAGAGAATCCCAGCTCCAAGGGTTGGAAGAGACCTGGATATTCTGCTTTTTTTTTTTTTTTCTTTTTTTTTTTTTTTTTTTTTTTTTTTTTTTGACAGGCAGAGTGGACAGTGAGAGAGAGAGAGACAGAGAGAAAGGTCTTCCTTTGCCGTTGGTTCACCCTCCAATGGCCACCGCGGCCAGCGCGATGCGGCCGGCGCACCGCGCTGATCCGATGGCAGGAGCCAGGAGCCAGGTGCTTTTCCTGGTCTCCCATGGGGTGCAGGGCCCAAGCACCTGGGCCATCCTCCACTGCACTCCCGGGCCACAGCAGAGGGCTGGCCTGGAAGAGGGGCAACCGGGACAGAATCCGGCGCCCCGACCGGGACTAGAACCCGGTGTGCCGGCGCCGCTAGGCGGAGGATTAGAAAAAAAAAGAATTATGTATTTTGTTCATAATAATGCATTTCTGTGAACTTTGTGAAGTACTTTGATAAGTTTAAAAGATAAGGAATCTTTAAAATATAGATTGGTGAATACATACATTACTATATGTTTATATACTAATGATATATAAGATTAATTTTTTAAAAAGATTTATTTATTTATCTGTTTGAAAGGCAGAGTCACAGAGAGAGAGGGAGAGAGGTCTTCCATGTGATGATTTCACTCCCTAAATGGCCACAATGGCTGGGGCTGGGCCAGGCTGAAGCCAGGAGCTTGGAGCCTCCTCTGGGTCTCCCAAGTGGGTGCAGGGGCCCAAGGTCTTGAGCCATCTTCTCCTGCTTTCCCAGATGCATTAGAAAAAGTGGAGCAGCCTGTCTCAAACCAGTGCCCATAAGGGATACAAGCGTCACAGGTGGATGCTTTACCAGCTGCACCACAGTGGCAGTCCCAGGATCCATCTCTTTTTTTTTTAAGATTTATTTATTTTATTTGAAAGAGTTACACAGAGAAGGAGAGGCAGAGAGAGAGAGAGAGAGAGAGGTCCTCCATCTGCTGGTTTACACCCCAATTGGCTGCGATGGCTGGAGCTGAGCCAATCTGAAGCCAGGGGGCAGGAGCCTCGTCCAGGTCTCCCACGCAGGTACTGGCGCACAAGCACTTGGACCATCCTCCACTGCCTTCCCAGGCCACAGCAGAGAGCTGGATTGGAAGTGGAGCAGCTGGGACTCGAACTGGCACCCATATGGGATGCCAACACTGCAGTTGGCAGCTTCACCTGTTACGCCACAGCACTAGCTCCATGGATCCATGTCTTTTTTTTTTTTTTTTTTTTTTTTTTTTTTTTTTTTTGATAGGCAGAGTGGACAGTGAGAGAGAGAGAGACAGGTCTTCCCTTGCCGTTGGTTCACCCTCCAATGGCCGCTGCTGCAGCCGGCGCAGCGCGCTGATCCGATGGCAGGAGCCAGGAGCCAGGTGCTTTTTCCTGGTCTCCCATGGGGTGCAGGGCCCAAGCACCTGGGCCATCCTCCACTGCACTCCCTGGCCATAGCAGAGAGCTGGCCTGGAAGAGGGGCAACCGGGACAGAATCCGGCGCCCCGACCGGGACTAGAACCCGGTGTGCCGGCGCCGCAAGGTGGAGGATTAGCCTATTGAGCCACGGCGCCGGCTCTGGATCCATGTCTTTTAATCTTAAGTGGCTTTTACTCTACAAGTCTCCCATCTTTTAAATCAGATTATTATTATTATTATTTCAAATCAGATTATTATTATTATTGTTATTTTTTTATTTGTTAGAATGGCAGAACAACATAGACAAGGATAGACAGGGATTTTCTGTCCATTGAGTCACTTTGCAAATGCCCTCAAAGCCAGGAGCCAGGAACTCGTGTGGGTAGCAGGTACAGAAGCACCCAGGCCATCCTCACACCAGGGTGGGTTTCCAAAGGTGCTAGATGAGTAACATTCTTGAACATTTGTTGGGCAGCACAGAAGCAGGGCCAAGTGTAGAGGACACCCAACCAAATGAGTCTCCAGCCCCGTGTCTCCCCCGTGGTTCACCGTGGATCACCAGTCTTGTAGGGCCCTTCATTCTTTTGCCTTTTTGCCTGTTGTAGACAGAAGGTCAGCTAAAGGAAGACCCTGAGGGGAGCACACAGCTGATGAGGCCCTGTCAGTGCAGACAGAGCTCC
Source organism: Oryctolagus cuniculus (assembly GCF_964237555.1). Lineage (NCBI taxonomy): Eukaryota > Metazoa > Chordata > Mammalia > Lagomorpha > Leporidae > Oryctolagus > Oryctolagus cuniculus. The sequence continues at coordinate 101,024,468 of NC_091441.1, forward strand.
AGGCCTGAACACATTCGGTTGTACCCACTGTGCTTACCCAGTGGGATTGGGAAATACTCAGGGGCAAATGAGGGGATGAATCACATGATGGACGGTAAACACACAACCAAGTTCACTGTGCCAATGACCAGAGCTCCCCAAGTGAAGCCCGAGTGTCCCGTGCGGGAGGCACCAGACAGACACGCGTGTGAGCCGTCAGGGGAGTTGCCAAGCCTGGTGCTCGTGCGCTGCAGCGGAACAGCAGGGCCTGCCTTCAGGCGGTCTGAGTCTTGGGCCAGGTGCACCTGAGTTCTGGGCTTTGAAGCTTGGATTCACAGTTACTGCTGCCATGTCTAGTGAAAAATCAGTAATATTCTTCATGTTCACTACTAGAAATATGGGTGGATGTGTGTGTGTTATTACAGGTTAGATCATTATGTGCCCCCTCCTTTTGTTGCCATTTTCCATCTTGTAGAAAATTCCGCATGGCTGTGCTGTCAGCTATGAAGGGAAATGGGCAAGGAGCTAATGGATAGGATTTTAAGGTGGGACAAAATGTGCATTTCAGGAGAGCCTTGGTATTGGCTTTGAGACCCAGAGCAGAGATGGAAGAGCCGTATGGAGGGTGCCTGCCCAGAGTGTGGAGGGAGAGGCTGTGGCCACTTGGGCAGCAGTGGCTTGGTCTGGCTGGAGGTGGGGTCACAGGCAAAGAACAGGCTTAGGATGGATCGGGAGCTCTTGAAAGCTCTGGGCGATGGTCCTGAGCTTGAACAAACTGAGGTGTTGGGGCTTGCGGAGCGAGAGGGAAGTTGAGCACAGAGATGCAGGTTGTGTGGGTTTGGCCCCTCACACTTTTCTCTTTTTCTCCATACCCTTCTCCCTGCCACCCAGACAGTAATTTCTTCATGTTCTTCCCTAGGTTCAGATTCAGAACAAGAAAGTAGACATCTCTAAGGTCTCCTCCAAGTGTGGGTCCAAGGCTAACATTAAGCACAAGCCTGGTGAGTGACCTCCCCAGCTGCAGGTGCCCACCACGGGCTGGCTGCAGAGCGTTTCCACCTGGGCCCCGCACGTCCCTTAGAGCTCAGCAAGCTGCCTCACACCCCGGACAAGCAGTTCAGAAAACACAGTATGGGCGCTGTCCGAGAGAGGAATTCCGGGTGCTGGCCTATTTGTAAAGCTACCTGCGCATTCTCTGCTGCCCACCTTGCCCTGTTGGTCTGGGCCTGGGGGAAGAGGTGTGCTGTAGGCTGAGCACCCATGTCACTCTGTAGAGAGAGGGGTGGGTCGTGTCTATGGGATTCAGGAGAGGAGAGCCTGCCCTCCAGCAGTGGTGCTCCGTGTCCTACTAAGCACCTCAGGCCTTGTGCCGCAGAGCCTGGACTGTGGCCTGGGCTGCAGCAGATGGGGCAGGAGGGTATTGCTGCAGCAGCAGGCACGCTGGAGGGCAGGGCAGCTGTCCCCAGTCAGCGCCACAGGCCAGTGGAGGTGAGATGAGAGTGTGCTCTGTATTCAAATGCGTTCCTTTTATTTTTTTTTTTTTTATTTTTTTTTTTTTATTTTTTTTATTTTTTTGACGGGCGGAGTGGACAGTGAGAGAGAGAGACAGAGAGAAAGGTCTTCCTTTGCTGTTGGTTCACCCTCCAACGGCCGCGGCCGGCGCACCGCGCTGATCCGATGGCAGGAGCCAGGAGCCAGGTGCTTTTCCTGGTCTCCCATGGGGTGCAGGGCCCAAGCACCTGGGCCATCCTCCACTGCACTCCCTGGCCACAGCAGAGAGCTGGCCTGGAAGAGGGGCAACCGGGACAGAATCCGGCGCCCCAACCGGGACTAGAACCCGGTGTGCCGGCGCCGCTAGGCGGAGGATTAGCCTAGTGAGCCGCGGCGCCGGCCCAAATGTGTTCCTTTTAAAGGATCAATACACTTTGGTCCTTAGGTAGCCTTCATTTCCCCTGTCATCTGGGAAGCACCTCCTTCCCTGGCAACAGCGAGCACCTTCATGTCTGCTTTGGGCCAGGCCTCGAACTCCAGTGTGTAGGGCACCTGCAGAGTGGAGCCAGGAGCTGGGTGTTGAGCTTTGTCATGTGAACTGGGACAGCTCCAAGGGAAGCCAGACCGCAGGGACAGCAGCCTGACCCGTGAGCTCTGGAGACTGCCCTCGGCCCCATCCAGGATGCTGCAGCCTGCCCTGGGTGTGTCGTCCTCGGCTCTCGGTCCGTTGCCATCCCTCTGTTCACCCCCGTGTGATTTGGTTTAGAGACTGACAGGTGAGGGTCACACCCTGTCCCTGTCACTCACTAGCCTGGTGGCATGTCAGGCAGATCCCTTCGTTTTTTCTGGTACCAGTTTTAGCAGCTGTGAAACATGGGTCATGACCCTGACTGCCAGGGCGTTGGCAGGGATCCTGTGAGGCTGTGCTGCCACGGGAGCCAGAGCAGCTGCTCACCTCGGCACTCCTACGGGCTTCATGCCGTGCCGGCCCCAGATAGCGGTGGCTGGATTTGACACGAGCAGCCCTGTTTGCACCAGTACATGTACCAGTGCCTCATTTGTCTGCAGGGGCAGCCTCGGGCAGGTTATGTTGTCCCCAATCTTGGACGGGGCGTGCAGCCAGGCTTTGATGAAGTTTAGATTTCGGTTCTAGGCTCCTGGCTTTGCCTGCTGGGTTGTTTCTTTGCTGCCCTCAGTGACCAATTCCTTTTTGGCTCCAGGTGGAGGAGATGTCAAGATTGAAAGTCAGAAGCTGAACTTCAAGGAGAAGGCCCAGGCAAAGGTGGGATCCCTCGATAATGTGGGCCACCTGCCTGCGGGAGGCGCTGTGAAGGTATCAGTGGGACATAGCTGGGGGGTGGGGTGGGGACTGTCCAGCCAAGATCAGGTCCCAGAAGGGAGGCACCTGTCACCGCCCCTCAAGTCTCCTCAAGAGTCCTGTCCTGACCACGCCCACAGCTGTCTTCCCATCATCCCTCATCAGTCCTGAGTGAGGCAGGAGAGGTGAAGAGGCCCCCAGCCAGCCAGCTCTTGTCTGCCGACTCTGACCTGCGTGCTGGAGACAGCTTGCCCCTGAGAGCCAGGGCCTGCCTTGTGGAGCCCCTCCCTGCCAGTTTCCAAGGCACTGCGGGCCACAGCACAGTTGACCATGAGATGAGTGGGTGCCACATCACGGTCACATGGTGGAAGCCCCACTCCTGGCCCAGTACATTTTCAATTGCCAGCCACTTTGGGCCTGACGCTGCCCTCTGGCTGCTACCTCCTGATGGCCTGCCCCTGGCCGACCCTGCTTGGGACTGAGAGGGGTCTCGGGCCACAGAACTTCCTGTGCTGGCTGCTGGCTGCTGGCTGGGCCTCTCCTTCCCTTCCTTCTTCCCCCTTCCCTGCTTCCACAGCACCCTGAGACCCTCTGTGTGCCAAGATGCTGTCCATCCTTTGTGCCGAGTCATGGGTGGGTCGGGGACCCATGTGACCACCTTGTAGCTTCCCAGTGTGAGGATTCTGTCACTGCTCAAGGACAGGGCACCGCGAGAGGGGACGAGAGCAGCTGCCCACCCAGTCCTCCTGCTCATCTTCTGCTACTGCACTGACTCAGTGCTGGTCTCTCCCATGCACATCTCGGGGCTCCTGGCTGTCCCAGGCTCTTATTCCATCTCGTGAGGACACCATATTCACGTGTTCTGACTGGAGTCTGTCTCAGCAGGGCCTGAGCTGCTTTTTAGCCCTTTTTCTGCAAAGCCACCTCCAGGCAGGTACAGACCAGGATTCACACCTAGGCTTTCCTCACCAAAAGTCCTGAGTTCTTTTCTGTGTTTGTATTTTCTCCCTGTCTTTATTTAAATTTCTGGAATTATTGTTCTAGTACAGAGGCCTTTTTCTTTCTCTTTTCTGATTAAAACCTACCCTCGAGGTTCTTTGGTCACTCTGGGCCATTGTGGGATGCAGGTGCTCCAGGTTACCAGAGGCTCCCACTATTACCCTTTCTCTTCTGCTCAGTGTCCCCGGATGTCCTCCTCCTGAGAAGCCCTCCAGGCCCCTGAGGTCTCCTTGGGTCCTACCTCCTTGGACATCTCCCTGCCTCCCCTGTGCCTCTGGGCTCCAAACCAGGGCCCAGCACACAACAGTCCCCCGTGTCTGGGGCATTTCCAAAGCTGTGAGTGGGCAAGGAGGACTCCCTGAGTTGTGAGGACCCCTGTCACATGTGCCGTGTGTGGAAGCAGGGCGGAGCTCATGGAAGCTCCAAGGTGCAGGTCACCACCGTTGCCCCTGCCGCCCAGGCCAGGCCCACAGCATGTGACCGGATCAGCTCCTGTGTTGGCTGTCACTGTCCTGATTCCTCTAATTCCTGGAATTAGCCTGTGGAGGGGTCAGCACCTCTCACTTCAGAGGGGCTTCACACAGCCTCGGGAGTGGGTGGCACGGCCAGGGGCAGGGGCTGGGGCTGCCTGGGCCTGGTTCTGCAGGTTGACTGTGCTGGGGCAGTGGGTTGGGGGCTCTGTGTGAAACCCACCACCATCACCCATCTCACTCCCTCCCCAACTGACCCTGCATTGTCTCCCCCACTGTTTCATTGTAGACTGAGGGCGGTGGCAGCGAGGCCCCTCCGTGCCCGGGCCCCCCTGCTGGGGAGGAGCCGGCCATCTCTGAGGCAGCGCCTGAAGCTGGCAACCCCACTTCAGCCAGCGGCCTCAGTGGCCACACCACCCTGTCAGGGGGTGGTGACCAAAGGGAGGCCCAGACCTTGGACAGCCAGATCCAGGAGACAAGTAAGTGGCTGGGCTCGGCCTGAGGGCCAGCCAGGGGCCCTGCCACTGGCCGCAAACTGAAACTCCTTTGTTTTCTGAGAAGAGTGTGGCCTCAATTTTAACAAAGTAACCTTTTATTTTCCAGGCATCTAATGATGACATTCTGGTCTCGTCTTCCGTCTCCCCTGTGTTCCCCCTCTTGTCTCCTGCGTCACCCTCTCCCTTCCCTCCTCCCGTGTCACTGCAGATTGAGACCTACAGGCTGACGTTCCGGGCAAACGCCAGGGCCCGCACCGACCATGGGGCCGACATTGTCTCCCGTCCTCCCCACTTCCCTGGCGGCCCCAGCTCGGGCTCCCGGGCTCTTGGTCCCCTTTCCCGGGCTGTCCACTAGACCTAGGAGCGCTTGGGTGCCGAGCCGCCCTTCAGGCCCCCTTCCCTCCTGCCACGCTTGCCCAGGGCAGCAGCAGCAGCAGCAGCAGCCCCCACCCCCCATAGCTCCCTCCACTCTGCCCCAGGCCACTCCCTGCTCTGCTCCCACACCGTCGCCATCACCTTGCCACTGCTCCGTGGAGATTGGGAGGGGTTTGGAGGGTGGAGCTAAGTTGGCATTTAAGGAGACTGGGGGGAGGGGGCGCAGATTCCAGCCTCCTCTGTTTGGTTATTTTTGGACCAAACCCTGAAGAAACTGACATACCCCCTGCTCCCTGGGTCCACCTGGAGGAAGAGTGGAGGTGGAGTCCGTGTGACGGTCAAGTGCCGACTATGTCCCCTGGAGCCCAGCATGGCACGCGCTGCCCTGCCCCAGGTTAGGGCAGTGCTGCCTGTCCCCACTGCTTACTGTGCCTGCCCAGCTGCTCCCACGCATTCTCTAGTTTTATTTTTCTTCTAATAACCTAGAAACTGGTGGAGTAGTTTTGCAGGTTGAAGCCATGTCTCTGAAAGTCCTCAGCAGGTGTAGAAGGAAATGGGGGAAGGTCCTTAAGCCTCCACCCAGGAGGATGTCGGGCATCGGTGGGTGGGGGGTGGGCTGCCCTGCTGTGGGCAGCCTGGCAGCCCGGAGGTGTATGGGCAGGGAAGCAAGGTGTGCAGGGGCTGCGGCCTGATGAACCAGTCAGGCACGTGAGGGGCCGCTCAGTGTGGCCTGGTCGTGGTGGCATTGTGTGTTTGCTGCTTTTCTAACCAAGAGGCTGGTTGGCATCTCTGTCTCATTCCCTGGGATGTGGAACACAGGGCAGGGCTGCAGGAACAGGAAAGGGCCTTGCTGCTCACGTTCCTCTAGCAGGCCTTGGGTGCTCAGGCCTTCTTTGTCCAGAACTTGTGTGACAGTGGGGAGTCAGGTCTGAGACTGAGGCCATCCCACCTGCAGGCAGACTGGAGAGGCGGCCAAGCCAGCCTGTCTGGGGCATCTCAGCAGGGCCCAGTCTACAGTCAAGGGGTAGCTGCAATGCTGAGAAATCCCAGGAAATGTATTGACACAGATTCTTATCTTATTGCACTTGTATTTTTTGTATTAAAGTTTGCATGGTTTCTAATAAAGGATTAAAACCGGAATTTGCAGTGAAGTGGCCTGGGAGTTCCAAAGGACTTCTCTGGAGGGCACCTTCTGCAGTGCTCCCTTGCCCCAAGTGCCCCCACCTCCTGCTCTCCTTTGGGTCTCCAGCTGTCTCTGCCCCTGGCATCCCCTGCAGCTGGAAGCGGAGGTTTTCACGCAGGTTCAGGTTTGCTCTTCATGTGGCACGAGGGCATCCCTATGCCTTACAGCTCCCTCGTATTTTGAGGCAGCAGTTTGCTTGCCTGGGGCAGTTTGAGACCAGCGCCCCAAGTACAAGCCAAGAAACCACAGCGACCTGGGGGAACCCCACTTCCCTCCCAGTCTGCAGGATGCTTCATCGTGCCTGGACCTTGAAGCTCCAATGTTTGGTCAACAGGAGTGATCAAACTGGGGAGGGGGCACAGGAGTGATGGCTGATTCCAAAGGTTCCTGCTGTTATCCTGGAGCCACAAGGATGCTGTTTCCTTTGGCCAAGAGTTTGAAAGAATGGGGTGACCCAAGTAGAGAGCTCTTCTTAGAGGTTCACTGGTCACAGCTTCCTTGGAGGATCCCAAAAAGGCAGAGAGCCTGAGGCGGCTGGCCTGACAGGTGGGGACCAGTGGCCACCGTGTGGTGTCTACTGCTCTGCAGCCACTTGAGGGTGGGACATTTCTGTACTTCCCAATTTGCTTATGGCCATGGCCCAGCCATTCCCCATGTCAACCTGACTCCACTGTAATGATTTCAAGAGTAAATAAAGCTGCCTGATGTCCCACCACACAGGCCTGTGCTCGTTTGTCTCCACCTCTGGCACCAGCGAAGACCTCAGCCAGCACTCAGACCCTCACCTGCGAATCCGTGGGTCCTACCGAGTTTGTAGCAGGGCGATGGCACGACCGGAGGGTTATAGTCCAGGCAGGCGAGTCCAGTGTCCAGGTTTGCAAAGGCAGTGATGGTTCTGACAGGCCACCTGTGGCGTTGGGGACTTAGGTGAGGCGCTGCGCCGAAGGCTGGGGCTGGCCTTCAGCGTAGCAGCACTGCAGGGTCAACTCCTGGGGGGTAGGGAGGACAGTCTAAACCACAACTCAGGGCTACCACAGGCCCTGTCCCCCAGGAAGACACTTCTGTCTCTCCCTTCATGCTTCCTCGATGTCGGGCAGCTGAGGCCCTGAGAGGAGCCCCTAGTGGGTAGCGATGCTCACAAGGGATAAATAGAACTTTATTTTAAATAAACATTTGCACTCTGTACACAGCCCCAGGGAGTGGGGCTCAGTCATCTGCTGTCTTGCGCACATCAAAGCTACCACAGGGTCCTCGCAGCAGCTCTGCCAGCAGTGCCAGCAGCTGCCCGTGCTCCTGCTGCACACTGGGGGGAAGCGCAGCCAGCTCACTGCGCAGGCTCCGCTCCACCATGCGGCCCAGGGCCCTGCGCAGCTCCCTCAGCAGCCGCACAGTGCGTGAGTCACCCTCCAGCCGCAGCAGGTCACTGTCACTCAGTGAGATGGTGGCACGGCGCCCATCATCTGGGGGAAGGGAAGAGACCGGAGAGAGCACAGTGAGGCTGGGCCCAAGGCCATGGCGCATCCCATGGAGCCGTGGGGCTGGGAAGTCTGCAGGTACCCACCGCGGATGTGCACGTCGCCATCGGTCAGCAGCAAGACAGCTAACGGGTGCACCTGGGAGGAGTCCCGGACAAAGACGCTGCCATTGGACTTGACTGCCATGAAATATGTCAGCCATCGGCTCCGTAACCTTGTGGCCTCCCTAGGGAATAGACGGCTGGGTTGAGGCTGTGCTTTGGGCCCTACCCAGCTGCCCAGTCCACTCCTGCCGGTCCCCAACCTGTTAATGGTTGACTTGTGCAGCAGGATGTTGCCTGATTTGGTCCTGTAAGTGACACTGTTGGGCTTGAACTTCCCCTGTCGGGTCACTTTGCCCTGCCTCACCTGCAGGGATGGAGAAAAGGATGGGTGAGGTCAGGGAAGGAGCTGAAGAAGGGAGGCAGCTGGGATATGGTCAGCTCCTGCCCCCAGAGGCTGCACCTGGATGAGGTTGGGATAGAGACCAGCCATCAGCACGCCCTTCACCAGCTCCTCTTCCGCACTGTACTCATTGCACTGGGCAGAGGGCAGCGTGCAGTCTGACGGCTTCCCCACCAGGAAAGCCTCGTAAATGTTCTCCGAGAACTGCTTGACGAGCCCTGTGGGAGCAAGTGCACCATGAACCAGGGCCCTCCAGCCACAAGGCTAGGGAACGACAGGAGTTAGTGTGGGTGGGCATGGGTGGGAGCAGGCAGGAGGGGCTGAGGAGCCCAGGTGTGGACCCCGCTGACCATGGATGAAGCGCAGGCTGGGTGCGTAGAGCAGGTTTTCCTCTAGGTAGTTCTCCCGGGAGCTGCGGTCCTGCCAACGCAGCACCTCCTCCCAGCCGGCTACAGCCCGCACAAAGGCCAAGTGGTCGCTGCCGCTGTCATGGCTCAGCAATGCCTTCACCTGGGTTAGGGGGGCGGGGGGAGTACCAGGGTCACAGGGAGGGGCTGGAGAAGGCCGCCTCAGACAGGATGTGGCTGGAAGGCTGGAAGGGGGAGCCAGGGGGCTGAGGGGAGGGACTGGGTCTGACCTTGTCCACCTCTGCCCGGTTCTGCAGGCTGCTGCTGAAAGGGTCCCGGGTGAGGCAGGAAACCACCACTAGCAGTGGGTGCAGGCAGCGGAAGATGGCAGCTAGTACGATAGCCTTGGCCAGCCGCGGGTCAGTAGAGATGTGGGCCAGACGCTGCCCCAAGGTGGTCAGGTACTCTCGCTGGTCCAGCACCCCTGCAATGGCTCAGCTGTCAGTCCCATCTGAGAGCCACCCCAGAGCCCAGCCCAGCTCCTACGCACCGATCTCCTGGAGCAAGATCACAGCCTCATCTACCGCCTTGATGTTTGGACTGTCCACAGCCTTCGAGAGGAACTCGACTGCCTACAGCAGGAATAAGCCAGAGCTCCCTGTGAGTCTGCAGCTCACCTGCCTGCTCCCAAGGCCAGCCCCATCCAGCCCCAGCCCCAGCCCCAGCCCCACGCACCGTCTTCTCAGGCATGTGGATCTTGGCTTGCAGCACCAGGTTCTCCAGAGGTGTGCGCAGGATCTCCGGCACTTGGAAAGGGACCATTTTCTCCAGCCGGCTCCGTGGGAACAAGTGGTAGGCAAAGCCTGATTGGCAGCGGCCTGCCCGGCCCCGACGCTGGATCACGTTTGCTCTCGACACCCACACAGTCTCCAAGCAGGACACCTGGGGGAAGAAGCAGGTGAGCAGCCACACGGACACCACAGGACTCCCCCCCCAACACACACCGCAGCAGGGACAGTCAAAGCCCACGAGCGTGGCCTTCTCCAGAGACAGAGCCGCTGTAAGGCAGGTCTGGACTGGGGGCCACCTTGGGATTGGAGTCCTTCCCCCGGGGTCTGGCTGGGCCCAGGAGATAGGTGCCACCTTGGTCTTCAGGTCGTAGCGTTCCTCCTTGTGCAGACCGCTGTCCACCACATGTACAATGTCATTGACCGTGATGGAGGTCTCGGCAATATTGGTGGCCAAGACAATCTTGCGCACCCCTGCTGGAGGCTGCTGGAATATGGCCTTCTGGTCCATCATGGGGATGTTGGAGTGCACTGGGGAGCAAGACACACACTGGTTATAGGCACACTCCTGCCAGAACCACCTCCTAGAATCGGGGCAGGGCAAGGACTCCAACCCCATCCTGATGAAACTGAGGCCTATGCCCAGCAAGAAATGAGGCAGCTGGGTCATCAACTCGGGCCCGAGTCCATTCCATTGGGTTTCCCAGGAGAGGGCAAGGCTTGTTTCTAGGGGTCCATCCGCCCTTGCACCGGGCTCTCACCTGGCAGGATGAGGTACTTGCTCTCGTGCAAGCCCAGGGCCTCCTGGAGGCGTTGCTGCACTCCTCTGATCTCCTGCCATCCAGGCAGGAAGCACAGGATCCCACCTGCAAAGGGGCCTTGCAGGCATGAGCCAGTTGCTCCTACACAAGTGCTCGGGGTGGGAATAAGGGAGAGGGAAAGCACCCACCTGGTTCCCCACAGGCGTCGATGTGCAGAACCAGATCAGTCACGAGGTCCAAATCAAGCGCGCATTCATCCTCCGACTGGGGGAGGGGAAAAGAGGCCACGGTCACAGCCCCTGGGGCCAAGGGCTTGTGCACAGGACACAGCCACTGTGACGTAGTGAGGCAGAGCCAGTTGACGCGACAGCGCCAACCCTCGCCTGCTGGCCACAGAGCTAACAGGGCAACTTGCCCTAGGCCACCGAGCCACAGGGCCAGGGAAGAGGGGATCCACAGAGCACAGGCCAGAAGCCCTGTGAGCCAGGGTGGGAGTGTCCCTCACCTCATGGTGCCGGTGCCGGTGCGGGTACTGGTGCTTGCCCAGCTTGACCAGGATGTCTTCCAGGTAGTGCTCCTTGACAGGGTACATGAATCCAGGCACCTTGATGACGGGGCAGCCACCAAAATAGCGGGAGAAGCGCTCATTGTCGCCCGTGGCGCTCATGAGCACCAGCCGCAGGGCCGGGTTGAGCCGCTGCAGGCCCTTGAGCAGAATGAGCAGGAAGTCCGTGTTCACATCCCGCTCGTGCACCTCGTCCACAATGACGTGGCTCACGCCCTCCAGGCTGGGGTTGCTCTGCAGCTTCCGCAGCAGGATGCCCACGGTACAGAAGAGCAGTGCTCCACCTCGGGCTGGGGGCTTGCTTTCTAACCGCACCTGGAAGCCCACATTCCGGCGCAAGGAAGGGCCCAGTTCATGGCTGACCCGCTGGGCCACGGACACAGCCGAGATGCGGCGAGGTTGGGTAATGATCACATTGCAGCGGGCGCCACGGCCCTCTGTCACATAGCGCTCCAGCAGCAGCTGCGGGATGCGCGTGGTCTTCCCACAGCCAGTGTCCCCGGAAATGACCACCACCGGGTGCTGTTCAATAGCATTGAGGATGGTATCCCGATGGGGGTCTACAGGTAGCTGAGGGGTCTCTTGCCAGACTGGTCCTCGCCGCCGCCACAGCTCCAGCAGGCTCTGGCTCAGCCGCACTTCCTCTGCTTCTGACAGAGGCACGTAGGGCTTGCCCGTGATAGGGTCACTCAGGGGCCCAGAGTCCTTGCTCAAGGGCAAAATGTCGTCGCCCTGCAGCCGCAGCTCTGGAGAGATCCACGAACTGTCCACAGGATACTGGGGGGTTAGGGGACAAACAAAACCCTGAAGAGAAGCATGGCTTGCCTGTTCCCACACACACACACACAGCCTACACAGGCGCACCAGGCTCCAATGATGTGGCCCTACCCACTAGGCAGAGGACTTGGTCCGTGACCAGCCTGGGACCCATGGGGGCAAGACCAGGCTGCTTGAGGTGGGCTGGGGGGGGGGGGGGTGTCCCAGGTTCCATCAGTGGAAAATGGGAGGGGTGGTCCCCACTGCCTGTTACAGGTGGAGGCGACCAGATTGCAGGGAGTTGGTGGGGAGGGGTATCTGGGCTCTCTTACGTGATTCAGGAAGGTCTCTATCTTGCGGAGGATGGGCTCCGGCACCTGGATGGTACACGGCCGCCGCTGGGTCTCGCCCAGCTCCCGCAGGGAGGCCAGGTTGTACATGGCATGGGTAAGCGGCTCGTTGTTCCTGTCCACCAGGCCCAGGCTCTGCAGAGAGGAAAGGCAGCCCTCGATCGAGCACTGCTCCAGCTCCCCGAGAACGGGCCCCGACGGCCTCGGGAGCTCCACAGAAGCTGCACCAGCAACCTCTTCCAAGAGCCGGCTTCCTGCTCACATGCTGAGAGTAAATCAGGAACCAGGAAAATTTCTGTCCCCACAAAATCCATTTTAAAAAAGTTAGTTAAAATGAATTCAAGGCAAACTAAACCTGAAGTAGCAAAGTACAGCAGTGCCACCGGCCCCAAGTGCGGTGCCCTGCCAACAAACTTCTGAGCAGCTGGAACCCGTGGCCCCCCAACAGCCCGAGACCCATCTCCCCTCCAGACTCCCGACATGGGCCACCAGGAACCAGCTCAGCCCCGAGCAACTCTGCCGCATACCCTGAAGGCGCCTCTTCTTTGGACCTCACCAATGCCGGGTCAACCCAGTCCTGCTCCAGCTGCCACAGCCACCTCCTGGTCTCTGGGTGGCCCTTCCCATCTGTGACCTCATCAGTGTCCATTTAGGCAACATGATAAAATAAAATATGCCTCTTGAGGGATAATACTACTGCTCCAAGCATCCCCTAAAGCCATCTCACCAGGAAGCAAATCCATTCTGACCCCCTAGGCCAAAGTTCACCTCGTCAATGACACCCTGTGCTTCTGTCACCTCCAAGGTCTGCACTCTGCTCCCCATCCAAAGCCCAGATCAGACGCTCCATCCTTAAGTAGGCTTCCCCTACAGGAATCTCTGCTTCGGTTAGGTGTCAGGACCTCAGACACGGGGATCCAGTCCCTGGACTACACACAGGTCAGTGCCAACATAGCCCCCGTCCTCTCTTAGGACTTGGGGTTTTACCAGGCAGCCTCGCCGACAGGTAGCCATCCAACACTGCGGCCAGCTGGAAGCTTGCTCCTTCCGATAGGCCTTTACCACGTCCACATGCTTCTGACCATCAGTGGCTTGCGTGAACTGAGCACAAATTCAGGCTTCCACACAGATCTGCCAGTCAGTCCTCGTTCTGGCCCCTGGAGCCAAGGGAAGCACATCCGTTCCCTCTTCCATCTCACCCCATCCCTGCTCGCCCTTCTCCTCTGCTTTCGCGGTTTCCTCAGCTGCCCCCATCAGCTTACCCAGATGCGGTTCCCAGAGCCGCCTGCACCAGAAGCACACCTGTACACCTGACCGTGCAGAGCACAGCAAGGTGGCTTCCCCTCCTGCAGACCCCTCAGCCGTCAGCTCACAGCACCAACAGCCGTCTCAGGCAGCTGGTGTAGTGCTGACTCCACTCCTATGCCCCTGCTCCTACTTACAAAGCTGCTTCAGCCAACTGACTCGCACGTCACATGGCCTTCACCCTGAGGTTGCTGGCTTCCCAGACCCACATCCGATCCTTCATTTTGGCCACCAAGTCCAGGTCACTGGGGTCTTTCTGGACAGTGTCCACCTCTCATCCCAGCACCGCCACCACACCCAGTATCCTGCCACTCAGAATGATGGGCAAGTCTCCTGGCTTTCCCAGGTTTTGGTCAAGTACAGAGAAGGCTGAGCTACAGGCAAAACACCTCAGAAGCACTGGGGAAACCATGGACTCGGCAGCCACACAGCCTGCCAACGAGCCTCAGACACCAGGACATCGGCCTGCTGTGGCTTCATGTCCCAGAAACGTGGAGCCGTCCTCCCCAGTGTAGAGGGCAGCCCCCAACACCCTCATGTACCACACCAGGGACACTCCTGCACTCACCTTCAGCTTCTTGCAGGCCAAGGCTGCTGCCTTATTCTCAGCCTCTGCTTTGCGGCGCCCTTTGGCAACAAAGGTCATAGGACAAGGCCAGAGCAGGGTGAGTGTAGACAGCTTGGTCTTGGTGCCCACAGTATGGAACTGCATGAGGTTCTACATGGAAGACAAGTTGAGAAGGTGACAAAAGGGGACTGAAAAGAGACACGTGGCATTCTCAGAACACGCAGATGCCAGAGATGGAATTAGTAGCCATCTCAGCAGTGCCAGATGGCAGCCCTATCAGAAGCACCACCACACGACCAGAAGCAAGCCCCATGGGGCAAGCACCTAGTCCTGGGCTGGCTTCTCCCGATGCGCCCCAACACGCACAGCAGAAGATGGTGTCTCAGCAATGCCACACTACCTCTGTGCTGCCCACCGTCCTCAGCACCCAGGAGGGCAGCTGTCAGCACGAGCTGGAAGTCAGGCCCGTTCTGGGGAGGTACGAGTGGCTTGTACCTGTCCGGAAGTCTTGCTTACCCAAAGCCCGTGGGCCTGGCTGCAACGATCACAGTCCTCTCATCAAGATGGCCACCCATACCTCCACTCCCCCAGCCTCCAGACCCACTCCTAGGCTCCTGCACTGGGACTCACAGCTGTCCCAGCTGCAAGTCCCTTTTCACCCTCCAAGGAGCCCAAGTCCCTCCAGCTGCCCTCCTACCTGGTCTTCAGGGAAAGCTGACATGGTCAAACATGTCCCTCCCCGCCCCTCACCCAAAGGCTTCCAGGAGGCCCCCCCCAACTCACCTTAGCTGTGGAGGAGGACGTTGCAATCTGAATCACCTTGGCCAGGAGGTTCTTGGGAAGCGGAAACTGGGTCAAAGCCCTAATAGCACTGTCATCGTCTGTCATTTCAAAGGACCCCCCCCTGGGAGGAACAGAAGGTCAGGTGAGAATGTTCTCTCTTCCTGAGACCTGGAAGCCAGGATGCCGGCTGCAGTGTCGCAGCAGGCAGGCTGGGCCTCACCGCTCTCCCTCTGTTCCCCCAGAAAGGGCAGAGGGCAAGCAGGCGGACTCACAGGTGAGCTGCACAGAGCGCCTGTGCTGTGGTGCTGTCGAAGCCGAGCCACGCAACACAGCACCAGAAGTGGCTGTCCCCCAAGAATGAGCAGACACACTAGTGAGTGACAGCACATGCAGGCTGCAATGGGGGACAGAGACCCACTTCAGGAGGCTCCCAGGAAATATGCACCCCTCCTCATGTCACTGGACCACTGTCCCCTGCATCCAGCTATACCTTGAGTCCCTGAGTGGGTTGTGGGAGTCCTGCTGGGTCATGGACAGGAATTCAGTAACATCAATGGTCCCCTCTTCTAGCTCTTCCTCTTCATCTTCCTCTTCCTCCCGACCCAAGGAGCGGGACAGGCCACCTGGTCCCCCTGGCCGAATGTTCTCAGGATTCAGCTGCCGCCAGGAAGTGGGGGGCATGGTGGGTTCCGGGCGCCACCAGCTGTCAGCCGGCGAGCCAAAGCGATCAGCTAGCACTCGGTATTTGGCAGCATCAAACAGTTCATTGCGTGGACCCAGCAGGCCCCAGCCCTGGGGGGAGGAAGGGACACTGTGAGGGTCCACACCATCTTTACTCTTCAGTCTGCCTTGTGTCACAGAGCATCTGTCTAACTACCTCAGCCCCACGGCCAGAACCGGGAATACAGAAAATGCTAAAGAACCCCTAGCTTTGGTGCCAATGTTTTGGTGCAGCAGGTTAAGCCCCTCCTTGTGATGCCAACATCCTACATCAAAGTGCCAGTTTGAGTCTGGCTATTCTACTTCCAATCCAGCTCCTTGCCTGGGAAGGCAGTAGAAGATGGCCCAGGTGGCTGGGTAACTGCCATTCATGTGTGAGACGTGGATGGAGTTCTATTATAGCCATTTGGGGAGTGAACCAACAGCTGGCAGATAACTATTTCTCTGTCACTCTGCTTTTCAAATAATTTTGTTAAAAGATATATTTATTTATTTATTTATTTGAAAGTTAAAGTCACACAGAGAAGGAGAGAGGAAGAGGGAAAGAGGCGGAGAGGCGGAGAGGCGGAGAGGGGGAGAGGCGGAGAGGGGGAGAGGCGGAGAGGGGGAGAGGGGGAGAGGGGGAGAGGGGGAGAGGGGGAGAGGGGGAGAGGGGGAGAGGGGGAGAGGGGGAGAGGGGGAGAGGGGGCAGGTGTCTTCCAACCACTGGTTTACTCCCCAACTGGCTGCAATGGCTGGAGCTTCACCGATCCAAAGCCAGGAGCCAGGAGCTTCTTCCGGGTCTCTCATCTCATGTGGGTGCAGGGGCCCAAGAACTTGGGCCATCTTCTACTGCTGTCCCAGGCAATAGCAGAGAGCTGGATTGTAAGTGGAGCAGCTGGGACTCAAACCAGCACCCATGTGGAATGCTGCCACTGCCGGTGGCGGTTTTACCTGCTACGCCACAGAGCCAGCTCCTTCAAATAAATTTTTTAAAAAGCCTAGCTTTGACAATGAAAAATGACAAAATAAATGCTTATATCAATTAAGTTTAAAACAAACCCACAAAGCAGAGGAGGAGCAGAAAGTTCACACACAGAGAACTCGAGATGGCTCAGTGAATGTGGTGACCAGGCCGTGCACATACACACAAGATGCTGTGACTTCTAGGCCGGCGCTGCGGCTCACTAGGCTAATCCTCCGCCTAGCGGCGCCGGCACACCGGGTTCTAGTCCCGGTCGGGGCGCTGGATTCTGTCCCGGTTGCCCCTCTTCCAGGCCAGCTCTCTGCTGTGGCCCGGGAGTGCAGTGGAGGATGGCCCAGGTGCTTGGGCCCTGCACCCCATGGGAGACCAGGAAAAGCACCTGGCTCCTGGCTCCTGCCATCGGATCAGCGCGGTGCGCCGGCCGCAGCGCGCTGGCCGCGGCGGCCATTGGAGGGTGAACCAACGGCAAAGGAAGACCTTTCTCTCTGTCTCTCTCTCTCACTGTCCACTCAGCCTGTCAAAAAAAAAAAAAAAAAAAAAAAAAAAAAAAAAAAAAAGATGCTGTGACTTCTGACACAAGAACCCTATGCTGGGAATACATTCTGCACAAGCAAGTTGAAACATTTCTAAACAAATTATACAGAAATACTCAATGTGAAGCAGGCATTTGGCACAATTGTTAAGATGCTGCCCGGGACACCATTTTAGGTCAGAGCATCTGGGTTCCAATCCCAGCTTCCTGTTGGTGCACACCCTGGCAGGCAGCAGGAAATGGCTCAAATACTTGGGTCTCTGCCACAAATGTGGGAGACCAGATGGAATCCTGGGCACAGTACTGGCTGTTGATCAAAGAGCTCCCTTGATCTTTGTCTCTCTGGCTTTCAAATGAAAAGATAAAAACAAATAAAAATTATTAAAAAATGCTACAGAATTAAAGGATAAAAAAAAAACTTAAAAATGAGCTACATTTCTCTCTACATCAGTAACAATCTATTTGATAAACAAATTATTAAAATCCCATTTATGATACCAAGCAAAAGAATCAACTACTTTCAAAGTACACACTGAAAACCATAAAATAATCATTGAAAGAAAATGAAGATACAAATAAATGGAAAGATAACATCCCATGTTCATGAACTGGAAGAAATAATACTGTTAAAATGTCCACATTCCCCAAAGCAAAACAGAAATTCAGTGCAATCCTGATTCCGAAATTCCAACAGCATTTTCCAAATGAAAAAAATATTAAAAATTCTAAAATACATTTGAACCACAAAGACTTCAGATAATCAAAGCAATCCAAAGAAAGAAAAATAAAGCTGAGGCAGCACACAAACTGATTTCAAATTCTACCACAAAGCTATGATAATCAGGAGTATCACACTGCCACACAAAGACACAAAGAAAAACAGAACAAAATAACCCAGAAATAAATCCAAGTATATATGGCCAACTAATTTTCAATAAGAAAAATCAAGAAAATACAATGGGACAAGGATAACTCTTTCAATAAAGGCTACAGGGAAAACCAGATATCCACAGGCAAAAAGAAGGAAACTGGACCCTTCCCTTAAGCTACATACAAAAATCAATTGAAAAAAGGGTTAAAGACCTAAATATAAGACCAGAGACAAACTTTTAACAAATAAAAACAGGGTAAACATGTGGCATACCAGTTAACACACTGCTTGGGACCTCCACATCCCATATCAAAATACCGGGGTTTGAATTCCAGATCTGTCCCTAACTCTAGCTTCCTGCTAATGCACACCCTGGGCAGCAGTGGATGATGGTCCAAGTGTCTGGGTCCCCGCCACCCAAGTTGGGGGAACTGGAATAAGTTCTAGGCACAAGTTCTGGCCCAGCCCTAGCTGTTGAAGATATTTGGGAAGTGAATCAGTAGATGGAATATCTTTGCTTGCATGTCCCTCTCTCTACCATTCAAATGAAGGAATGAATAAACACATGTATTTTTCAAAACAGGTAGCACACATACAGCCTAGCATTTAGGATGCTGGCCTCCTACATCAAAGTACCTGAGTTCAACACCCATCTCCATTCCCGCCAATGAAGGACCTGGGAGGAAGCATTGATGGCTCAAATAACTGGCTTCCTGCCACCAAATGAGACCTGGACTGAGATCCTAGCTCCCAGTTTCCAGTCTAGCCAACAGCACTGTGAGCATCTGGGGAGGGATCCAATGAATGGGAGAATGGGAGCTGACTCTTTCTCTTCTTCTGCCTCTCAAAAAAAGGCAGGCGGGGTGGAGCGATGGCAGCACCGTGGTGTAGTAAGTTAAGCCACTGCCTGCAATGCCAGCATCCCCTATGGGCAACAGTTTGAGTCCAGGGTGTTCCACTTCTGATCCACCTTCCTGCTAATGCACCTGGGAAAGCTCTGGGCTCCTGGCTTCAGTCGAGCCCAGCACCAGCTGTTGCAGCCATTTGGGGAGTTACCCAGCAGGTAGAAGATCTCGCTCATCTTGTCTCTCTGTAACTCTGCCTTTGAAATAAAAAGGAAACCGTTTTCTCTGTAAAAGGTGGGCAGGGGGCAGTAGGAAATTAATTGAGCGGTTAAGATGCCTGCCTCCCACACCAGAATGCCTGGCTCCAGCTTCCCACCAACGCAGATGCTGAACAGCAGCAGTGATGGCTGAATAAACTGGATCTCTGCCATCAAAGCGGGAAACCCGGCTGAGTTCCCAAGTATTTAAGGAGTAAACCAGTGGAATGGGAGTGTTGACTCTTTGTCTTTCTGCCTCACAAATTTTACTACATTTTTTAAAAGGACAAATAACTAAATAGACATTTTTCCCAAAATAAACCATATAAACAACAAACAGATAAATTAAAAGGTGCTGCACATCACTTATTTGGGAAATACAAATCACAACTACAATACCAGGGCCAGCAGGCAGTGCAGCAGGTTCAGCCACCACCTGTGACGCTGGCATCCTCTGAGAGTGCCAAGCTGAGTCTTCCAATCTAGTTCCTGCTAATGCACCTGGGAAGGCATCAGAAGCTTGGGCTAGATGGAGTTCCAGGCTTCTGGTTTTTGGCTTGGCTTACTCCTAGCCACTGTGACCACCTGGGGAGTGAACCAGTGCATGAAGATCCCTTTCTGTCTCTTCCTCTAACTGTATCTTTAAAATAAATAAAATAAATCTTAAAAACAAACAAACAAAAGCCACAATATGGCCTCATACCTATTAGGACCACTATTATATAAGCCGGCACCGCGGCTCACTAGGCTAATCCTCCACCTTGCGGTGCTGGCACGCCGGGTTCTAGTACCGGTCAGGGTGCCAGATTCTGTCCCGGTTGCCCCACTTCCAGGCCAGCTCTCTGCTGTGGCCAGGGAGTGCAGTGGAGGATGGCCCAAGTACTTGGGCCCTGCACCCCATGGGAGACCAGGAAAAGCACCTGGCTCCTGCCATCGGATCAGTGCGGTGCGCCGGCCGCAGCGCGCCACCAGCGGCGGCCATTGGAGGGTGAACCAACGGCAAAGGAAAACCTTTGTCTCTGTCTCTCTCTCTCACTGTCCACTCTGTCAAAAAAAAAAAAAAAAAAAAAAAAACAAAAAAACCACTATTATCAAAATGACAGGACAGGATGTGGGAAAAAAAGGAGCCCTATGTACAAGGCAGCCATTATGGAAATCAGTGCACAGGTTTCTCAAAAAAGTCAAAATAGAATCACCATACACCAAGCAAATCAGCACCTTGTGGAGGTATGTGCGTTCTCATTTTCACTGTGATGTTATTCAAAACAGCCACAACATGGAAACAACCCCAGTGTTTGAGCAGTGTATACAAAAGTACTATGTCCCAAAGTTTGTGGAAATGGAATCAAAAGTTTATTTATGGGGCAGGCATTTGGTCTAGTGGTTAAGATGCTACCTGGGATACTCACATCCCATATCAGAGTGCCTGGGTTTGAGTACCAGTCCACTCCAAATTTCAGTGTCCTGCTAATGTGTACCCCAGGAGACAGTAGGTGATGTTTCAAGTAGTTGGGTCCCTGCCACCCAAGAGACCCTGACTGAGTTACTGGCTCCTGACTTTGGCACTGCCCAGCCTTGGCTGTTGCAGGCATTTGGGAAATGAAGCAGTGACTGGGAATACTGCCTCTCTTGCTCTCTCTCCCTGCTCTACAAATAAATTTTAGTATGTATAAAATGTTTTATATGTATTTATATGCATATAAAACAAATGGCTTAAATATATAAAATATAAATATATATGTATATGTTTTAAAAATAAGCTTATTTGGGACAAAAATTTTGAAGTGCATGAAGTTTTTGAAGATAACTCATATGCATGGACTCAAAAATTTATGAACCATGAACCTTCAGAGAGCACACACTCAACAGAATGCTATTCATCCTTAAGAAAGGCAATGCTGGGGCTGGCACTGTGGTGCAGCGGGTTAAAGCCCTGGCCTGAAGCGCCAGCATCCCATATGGGGCCAGTTCTATTCCCAGCTTTCCTCTTCCAGTCCAGCTCTCTGCTATGGCCTGGAAAAGCCCAAGTCCTTGGGCCCCTGCACCTGTGTGGGAGATCCAGAAGAAACTCCTGGCTTCAGAACAGCGCAGCTCTGGCCGTTGTGGCCATCTGGGGAGTGAACCAGCAGATGGAAGATCTCTCTCTCTCTGTCTCTACCTCTCTTTGTAACTCTGTCTTTCAAATAAATAAAAAGTTAATCTTAAAAAAAAAAAAAAGAAAGAAAGAAAGGCAACGCCATCATCTACAGTAAAGTAGATGAACCTAGAGGACATTAAGCCAGACACAGAACACTGTACGATCTCACTTAAAGGGGTACACAGACTCTAAAAATCAAATACATAAAAACAGAGTAGAGCAGTGGTTACCAGGAGCAGAAAGGAAGTGGATAAGGAAGAGGACTATAATAAATAATAAAATCATTATATTCTGAAAATTGTGAAGCTCGTGCATTTTAGGTCTTCTTATGCACACACACACACATACACACACACCTGAAATAACTAAGCAATGTGACAGATACATTGATTTGCTTGACCACAGTAATCATTTCAACTGTGTTTGCATGTGTGGATGCAGGTGACTGATATACATACATAACAATAAAAATTAAATTAAGCATCTCCTGGGGCTAGTGTAAGTGGCGTAGTGGGTTAAGCCATCCCCTAGAGTGCCAGCATCCCATATGGGTGTCAGTTCAAATCCCAGCTGCTCCACTTCTGATCCAGCTCTCTGCTATGGCCTGGGAAAGTAGCAGAAGATGGCCCAGTCTTTGGGCCCCTGCACCCACGTGGGAGATCCGGAAGAAGCTCCAGGCTCTCGGCTTCAGATTGGCCCAGCTCCAGCTATTGCAGCCATTTGGGGAGTGACCTGCAGATAGAAGACCTCTATCTCTCTCTCTCTGCCTCTATAACACCACCTTTCAAATAAAAAATTTAAAAAAAAAATCTCCTGAGGGGCATGATCATTTCCAGCTGAGAATCACTAAGACATACCCTATACGAGACAGATTCTTTTTTTTTTTTTTTTTTTAACAGGCAGAGTGGATAGTGAGAGAGAGAGACAGAGAGAAAGGTCTTCCTTTGCCGTTGGTTCACCCTCCAATGGCCGCCACAGCCGGCGCACTGTGGCTGGTGTATCATGCTGATCAGAAGCCAGGAGCCAGGTACTTATCCTGGTCTCCCCATGGGGTGCAGGGCCCAAGTACTTGGGCCATCCTCCACTACACTCCCTGGCCACAGCAGAGAGCTGGACTGGAAGAGGGGCAACCGGGACAGAATCCGGTGCCCCGACCGGGACTAGAACCCGGTGTGCCGGCGCCGCAAGGTGGAGGATTAGCCTGTTGAGCCGCGGCGCCGGCGAGACAGATTCTTGAAACATTAAATATAAGAAAGATGGTTGAGCCATTAAGATTCACCCAGGAGAAGGACAGAAAGAGATTTTAGAGGGTGGGAGAAGAGTGGCCCAGGGAGAAAAGAGAAGCAGGGATCTCCAGGAACTCGAAAGAGAAGTCTGGCAGTGCCAAAGCCACAGAAGCCTTGAACAGAGGAAGGACTGAGAAAAGGCTAAGCCTGGCCAAGTATTGTTCCCATCACTGCACAGTCACCTGGCAATCACCTCTACATGCCAAGCACTACAGGGATACAAAGCTGGCCAGAGGCCAGAAAACAGCCTTGACCTGGGAGAGAGAAAATGTAGATCACAACCCCTGAGAGTGGTCTGCAGTTGAAGCAGGGCCAAAGGAAAAGCTCAGAACACTGCATTCCTGTGAGGCTACAGAAGCACATTAGCAGAGGAACGATCTGAGAAAGCAAAGGGTGAAAGAGGGGAAGGAGAAGCAACACGGAAGGGGGACTGAGAAATATGGTGGAGACGTACGGAGCAGGATTGGGGGCGAGGGGAGGCCTTTTCTCTGCAGAGCAGGAAGGAGCAGGGTCGGTGGAAGCCTGGAAGGAAAGTCGGAGGAAAACACACCCCTCAGCTCCACTACTTCAGAGCAGAGATGAAGTCCTAGGAATCTGAGGAAGTCTGAAAGCTGGCATAGCCACGATGGCAATTAGGGACGGACACAGACTGGCAAGCCCTGGAAAGGCCAGCTCACCAAAAACCTGAAAGCAACTCAGGTTTGACCTCTGGAAAATGAGAAAAGCAATCATAACCATCATCTTTCCATTACAAGACAGGACCATGAGGCCAGTGTGGTAGTAAAGTGGGTGAAGCCACTGCTGGTGATGCCAGAATCCCATACGGGCAACAGTTTGAGCCCTGGCTGCTCCACTTCCAATCCAGCTTCCTGCTAATTGGCCTGGCATTGGCCTGGCCCAACCCCAGCTGCTGTGGCCATTTGGGGAGTGAACCAGCGAATGGAATATCTCATGCTCTCCTCCTCTCTCTGTAACTCCCTTTCAAATAAATAAATCTTAAAAAAAGAAATGGGACCATGAGGACACTTCAAAAACTTGTGGAAAATGGAGTTAAAGGGTTAACCTATTTTGGGGCACAAAATTTTGAAATCCATGCATTTTTAATAATGTATGTCTTTCATAAATTTTTTGAAGACCCCTCATACACGCATACAGGGGAAAATACACACGAAGTATTAAGAAAAAAGAAACAGGCCGGCGCCGTGGCTCAAAAGGCTAATCCTCCGCCTGCGGCGCTGGCGCCCCGAGGTGCCGGGTACTAGTCCCAGTTGCTCCTCTTCCAGTCCAGCTCTCTGCTGTGGCCCGGGAGGGCAGCGGAGGATGGCCCAAGTGCTTGGGTTCCTGCACCCGCATGGGAGACCAGGAGGAAGCTCCTGGCTCCTGGCTTTGGATCGGCGCAGCGCCAGCCATAGTGATTAGGGGAGTGAACCAACAGAAGGAAGACCTTTCTCTCTGTCTCTCTCTCTCATGGTCTATAACTCTACCTGTCAAAATAAAAATAAAAAATAAAAAAAAAAACAGGTATATATCTATCAGGCTAGGCACAAGCAGTTTTTCATAGAGGGGTTCTTATGTGTAGTTTTTGAAACCACTGAAAAATTACCACAGAGGCCAACAAAACAAAATTGACTCCTTCCTTGGCTGAGCAGCACAGAAGGCACCAGGAAGTAGGAAGGGCTCAGGACAGGTGAAAGGCTGAACAGTGTCAACCTCTACCAAGATGCATCTGGCACCAGCACCTATCCCAGCAAGAGGCAAGGGTTTGGCTAGAGCAGAGTCACCTTGAACAGCTGGCAGGCTGCAGCTGCGGCCTGCCGCTCAGCGTCGATCTTCTTGCTGCCATAGCCTTCTACCTCCACGCTCTTGGGCCACTTTATGTGCAGGGTGACTTTCTGGGGAAAAAAAGAGAATCAGGATACTTGCCTGTCCAGACAACAGAACCGTTACAGATCACACAGAGCATCTACAGCAAAGCTGTGGACCTCCCGGCAGCAACACGTCAGGCTCAAAGGTGAGAGTGCAGGTGCACCAACCCTGTCACCGAGTCCTCACCACACCAACCCTGTCACCAAGTCCTCACCACACTCTTAATTCTCTCACTCTGGATCGGTTTGCTTCACCTGAAGCTATCTGGCTTCTTCAAGGTACTGTTCTTTCCAGAGGGCAAGCTAGGACCCCATTTTATCTTTATAAATCTTCACTCAGTATGGTCTGCCTACATGTTTCAGTGGGACCCCCCAAGATCTACAAGATCTCTAAGAGCAGGAATTCTAATTACTGACTCCCTGTAGTCCTAGTCAGCCGTTAGGAGACCAAAACCAGGGATCAGTACAGGTGTCTAAGACAAGACGAGGACTGCTCAGCAGCTCTGCCCAGTGTTCCCTGCCTGTAACACAAACCTATTTTCTGACTTTTCTTCAAACTAGCTGGGCTAAGGCTCTCTGTTGACTGTTTAATTCAGAAAACCCACTCTACATCCTCCTTGACAAAGAGACCTTAAAAAATAAAGAGCATCGAGCCTCCTTCAGCCACCAGCATTTACCTTTTTCTTCGGTCCATTTGTGTGCACATAGACGAGTTTGTCTTTTGCATGTGAGATGCCGAGAGCTCTTCCTATCACACTGTTCAGAAGGTTTTTGGGCTGTGGGAATTCCTTTAATAGGTCCCTAGAAGCTACGAAAACAAGAACAAAAGCATTTCAATCATTCTTTTTCTTTAAAAAAAAAAAAAAAAATCCTGTGGATGTTTATCAGGGCAACCCTGGGCTAGATTCTGAGGATGCTGGCCTGTGACCCCTAACCACCCAGGAGTACCTGGGAAAATAGAGATGGCTTCAAGGTTTGTGGGACAGTGGGGCCAGACCCACTTGTCCGTCATGAAGGAGAAGGACCAATGACCCAATACCACAAAAGGGAACCAGCCAGCATCCTCTTCCTCCTATTTCATAACACAGTTACAGAAATCTGGAGTCCATAAATCCCCTAGAGTCTGACATCTGAAAGAAATCAACAAACAAAAAAACAAAACAAAAATCCACCACACACACACTGGGATCAAGACAGGGAAAGGCCCCTCCTACTGAAAGATCATGGAAAAAAGGATCAGCCCCATGTAGCACAATGGTGAGCTCTGGATCCTGAACACCAGGCCTCTGCTTCCAGCTCTACCGCTGCACTCTACAAAAGAATATGAACAGGGGCTGATTAAAAATCTTCACAGGGACCGGTGCTGTGGTGTAGTGGGTAAAGCTACCACCTGCCATGACAGCATCCCATCTGAACACCAGTTCCAGTCTGGCTGCTCCACTTCCGATCCAGCTCCCTGCTGATGTGCCTGGGAAAGCAGCGGAAGATGACCCAAGTCCTTGGGCCCCTGCCACTTAAATGGGAAATCTAGAAGAAGCTCTTGGCTTCAGCCTGGCCCAGCTCCAGACATTGCAGCCATCTGGGGAGTAAACCAGCAGATGCAGGATCTCTCTCTGTGTGCGTATGTGTGCGTCTGTCTGTCTCCCTGCTCTGTGTGTAACTCTGCCTTTCAAATAAATAAACAAATCTTAAAAAAAAAAAAAAAAAAAAAAGACCTTCACAGCTGAGACACAGGCACACGCTATCCCTTCCTTGTTTCTCTACTCAGGCGAAGAAGGTCCCATCAAGCACAATGAGACCTCATTTCCTTCATCAGTCTGTGGCATCAATCCCAACACATAAATGGGTGATGTATCACACACAAGAGGCCGCTGGTAGCAACAGATCCGAGAGAAAGGGTCTAAGTCTGAGTGGCCCCTCAGGAGATGTAAGATCGGAGACTGCACTGGACAAGCAAAGCTTTTCATTCATCACCCTTTGTCTCTGGCATTGCACTACACCTGAAAGCAGCTCCAAAGAGGAGCTCGGGAGGAGCTTGTCTACGTTCCTGCACCTTCGCCTCATCAGCACCTGGACTGCTCCCCACAACACACCTGAGCATGGTGGCGGGGTGGGTAGGCGCTATCTCTGAAAAAGCTCTTCCAGGAACTGATGTAGCCCGTGCCAGGTTTTAGACTGTATATCCTAGAGGCAGACTGTTTCAACCGGCCAGGATGGAGAGTCCCGCTCAGCCCTGTGCCTTCTAAATGATTACCTTGTAAACCAACGAGGAATCAAGCAGTGAAGAAGCAGCTTCTAAGTAGCGTGGGGGAGGAGGGGCTGGCTCCACCCATCCTTGCTGGACAGAGATACTCTCACCAGTTTCAGTCTACACCATTTAGAAGTCACAAAGCCAAGTTCAGCCATTCTGTCACTACCTGCGGTCTTAAAGTTCAGGCATATTTGGGGCTATTTCCCACAATGGTGAGGTCTTGCCTACCCCTGATGCCCTGACTCTTGGCCACCTGTCCGGGTAGTGATGGGACGTTTATCTGTTTTCCTCCACTCCCTCGAAGTCCCACACCTCTCACCTATTCTTGCCAGGTAAAGGCGCGCCTAGTGTCCACCCGGGCCTGTAACATCTGAGCTTTACCACAGCAGAGCCGCGGCCTGGCAGCAGATGTCACTCTCAGCCACTACTGGAGACAGGGCCTGGGCCGGCCAGGCCCGACTGCGGCCCGAGGCCGGAGCCCCGAGCCGAGCCATCCCAGGAGTCAAGGGCGTCGCGGCCCATTCACTCCGCCACTGCCCTCACCGTTCACCATGCTTCCGTCGCCTTCCCCGGGCCCGCCAGGGACCTCCCCTGCCTCAGCCTCGGCGGCCTCCTTGGTGCGGTCGGGACGGGCGCAGCTTGATGAGAGGCCGCGCGAGCGTCCCTGTCGCCAGGCGGCGCGGGAGCCCGGCGACCGCAGGCGCGGAGAGACGCCGGCAGCCAGCGCCATGAGCCTCCTTGCAGCCGCCATCGCGCTCCCGCCAGCTCCCGCGGCCCGAGCGCGCGGCAGGGACCCGGCAGAGAGTAGAGGCCTGAGCACCGCGCGCCCCCTGCCGGCCGGGCGGACTCCGGGGCCGAGCCGAGAGGGCTAAAACCTTACAGGCGTTCTCTCCGGTCAATCCAAACCCACAGATTCGTCATTGAGATGTGAGGTAGCGAGAGAGAACAGGATATTTGGGAAAATAGTGCTAGGTGTTAGCTCAATGTCCATCCAAGGAAGTGAGCCTAGTTCCCTCTAGGTCCT
The DNA here is from genome assembly GCF_964237555.1 of Oryctolagus cuniculus. NCBI lineage: Eukaryota > Metazoa > Chordata > Mammalia > Lagomorpha > Leporidae > Oryctolagus > Oryctolagus cuniculus. Next base: position 101,051,674 of record NC_091441.1, read on the forward strand.
ACCTATTTCATTGTTCCATGCCTATAACCAACCAGCTTGCACTCTACACCTGACAGTGGAGCACAAGGCAACTGCTAAACTGGGGCACTCCTTTCTCATTAAGTGGTTTATAAAGTACATCTGATGAACAATCTGCAGCCTGGTCAGAGAAGACCTCTGAAACACAAAAAGAAAAGATTTAACCACCAGGGCTGGAGTCAAAGGGAAAAATACCTGACCATGGACATTATGCCAAGAACTAAGCTGGTCCAGAATTGACAGTCTGAATGCCACACTTGTTGGAAAGCCTGATGGGACTCCATCTCCAAACTATGAGGACACCTGGGCTGCAGCCAGGCTCCCTCCTCTTCTGCCTCTTGTGGCCTTGAGGAGCAGAGTGTGGGTCAGCAGGGAGTCAGACCGCACCTGCATGTCGTGGGCAGTGCCGGTGCACAGCAAGGGGCCTCTGTCTCAGTTCTGTGGAAGGGGGCAGTGGTCAGAGGTGGGCAGTGCGGGTAAGGATAACTTGAGGGGGAGTGATGTTTGTTTTTCATGCGGATGATCCCTTGGAGAGCTTGTTAAAAACACACTATGGGGTGCCACCCCCAGTTTCTTACTCATTAACTCTGGAGTGGGGACATAGATTCTGTGTTTTTAACAAGTTACCAGGTGATGCTAACCTGGGACCACACTCTCTGTGGCCCAGGGAAAGAGCACGGGATTTGCTGGGCTTAGTCTCAACTCTACCATTGCTCAGAGCCTTGGGCTATTCCATCAATTAGGAAAATCAGGAAAAACTTCCATTTTGTATGGCTGTGGTTAGGATCACAGGAGAAGGTGTAGAAGGTTTTGCAGAGTGCTCTGTTAGGGATACCGCTGCCTCAGGTCTGAGACAACACAGGACAGGTCACTCAGAGACAGATCTAGGCAGGGGGGTACAGCTTCAACTCAAACTCCTCAGTGGGACTTTACCAGGAAAGGGGCAAAAGAAGGTGGCTTTGGGGGCAATTCTGTGACACAGCAATTGTCACAAGGGGACACCACCATCTGTACCTACCAAAATGGGGTTCTCAGGGCCAGCGCCGTGGCACAGGGGGCTTAACATCTTAGCCTGAAGGGCCAGCATCCCATATGGGCGCCAGTTCGAGACCTGGCTGCTCCACTTCCAATCCAGCTCTCTGCTATGGCCTGGGATAGCTGTGGAAGATGGCTTAAGTCCATGGGCCCCTGCACCCACGTGGGAGACCCGGAGAAGGCTCCTGGAGCCTGGCTTCAGATCAGCGCAGCTTTGGCTGTTGCAGCCAATTGGGGAGTGAATCATCGGATGGAAGACCTCTCCCGCTCTCTCTCTCTCTCTCTCACTCTTTCTGCCTCTCCTCTCTCTGTGTAACTCTGACTTTCAAATAAATATATAAATCTTTACAAAAAAAAACAGAATGGGATTCTCCTAGAGCTTTGCAATTGGTGAAGCACCTGTTTCTCTGCCAAAAGCCTAGATTTTATCCCACTGCAGGTGCAGTCTTCAAGGACTGCCCACAGTCCCAAGGCCTCTGGAGAATGCAGAAGCTTACCGAGGCTGGCTGTAGCAGCAGTGGCCAAGTACAAACTTTGAAAACTATGGTACACTGGCCAGCACTGCAGCTCACTAGGCTAATCCTCTGCCTGTGGCACCGGCACAGCGGGTTCTAGTCCCGGTTGGGGCGCTGGATTCTGTCCCAGTTGCTCCTCTTCCAGGCCAGCCCTCTGCTGTGGCCCGGGAGTGCAGTGGAGGATGGCCCAAGTGCTTGGGCCCTGCACCCGCATGGGAGACCAGGAGGAAGCTCCTGGCTCCTGGCTTTGGATCGGTGCAGAGCGCCGGCCATAGCAGCCACTTTGGGGGTGAACCAATGGAAAAAGGAAGACCTTTCTCTCTGTCTCTCTCTCTCTCTCTCTCTCTGATTGTCTAACTCTGCCTGTCAAAAAAAAAAAAAAGAAAAAGAAAACTATGGTACAGCATCTAAGAGCAGATGGAGACAACAGCCTGGCAAGAAGTGGGCCTGAGCCGTGTGTGGCACTCCGCTGTGACAGTCGCTTAGTGTAAGGCTGACATGCTGTGATTTCTTGGATTTATTACTCCAGGAGGGCCACAACAAAGGGCTATCCACAGAGCAAGACAGACCGTGAGTTATTAATTGTTCAAGCTGGGCGAGAGCTACACGAGTGCTCGCTGTGTTGCTCTACCTATTTGAGAAGATGTATTTCAAACAGTGTTCGAAATCTGCAGTGAACCAGCAGTTCACAGGGCGCGCCATCGCTTCCTTTGGGATCTAACGACTGGAGTCACCCTGAGCAAACATTTCCCCTCCACAGACCTCGTCGACTCCATCAGCTCTCAGAGCCCTGGGACCTTCTCCTCACCTGTCTAGAAGAGGGGCTGGACAACAACAGCCTGCAGGCCAAACCCAGCCACTGCATGTCGTGAAGTTTTACTGGAGCACAGCCATGCTCCATACTTACTGTCTGCAACTGCTTTCATGCTAGCAAGAGTAACTGTGACAGAAAGCATACGGGCCAGGAAGCCTAAAAGCCAATTCCGGTCGGTGCCGCGGGCTCAATAGGCTAATCTTCTGCCTGCGGCGCCGGCATACCAGGTTCTAATCCCGGTTGCTCCTCTTCCAGTCCAGCTCTCTGCTGTGGTCCGGGAAGGCAGTGGAGGATGGCCCAGGTCCTTGGGCCCTGCACCTGCATGGGAGACCAGGAGGAAGCACCTGGCTCCTGGCTTCGGATCAGCACAGTGCGCCAGCCGTAGCGGCCATTTGGGGGGTGAACCAACGGAAAAGGAAGACCTTTCTCCCTATCTCTCTCTCTCACTGTCCACTGTCAAAAAAAAAAAAAAGAAAAGGCAAATTCCCTAGAGGGCCTGGAGCAAAGCTGGAGGAGTTCATCCAGGCCCCCTTCTGCCCACCAACATTAGACTTCTCCTTCACATTCTCAGGGGGAGAGAAAGTTGACTTTTTTGCCTGTGATAAAGAAAGGAAGTTCTAGGGCCAGTGTTGTGACGTAGCAGGTTAAACCAATTCCTGCAACACCGGCATCCCCTATGGGCAATGCTTCCAGTCCCAGCTATCCCACTTCTGATCCATGCCGGAGACCTGGGAGAAGCTCCTGGCTTCCGCCCAGCCCAGCCCCAGCTTCTGTAGCCATTTAGGGAATAAACCAGTGGATTTAAGATCTGTCTATCCCCGCCCCCTCTGCAATGCTGCCTTTCAAATTAATACACAAATCTTTAAAAAAGGGGGGGGGCATTTATTATGGCATAACAGATTAGGCCTGTGGTTTGAGTCCCAGCTGCTCCACTTCTAATATGGCTCCCTGCTAATGCATCTGGGAAAGCAGTGGAAGATGGCTCAAGTGTTTGGGCTCCTACACCTAAATGGGAGACCTGGAAGAAGCTCCTGGCTCCAGTCTGGCCCAGCCTCTGCCATTGTGGCCATCTTGGGAGTGAACCAACAGATGGAAGATTTCTCTTAATCTGTTTCTGCCTTTCTCTCTCTGTCTTTCAAATAAATAAAAAATAAATCTTAAAAAAAAAAAAAAAAAGAAGAGGAAGTTCTAAAAAGAGAAAGGGTTTACTGGCCCAGAGACATCTCCATCAACTTGGTTCAGGCATGACACCTGGTCCTAAATGTGCTGAACTACCCCATCTAGCAGCATGGAATTGGGGTATAAAGACCCACTGGGGGCTGGTGTTCTGGTGTTGCAGGTTAGACGGCCTCTGACAGCGCCGGCATCCCACATGGCTGCCAGTTCAAGTTCCGGCTGACCCACTTCTGATCCAGCTCTCTGCTAACGTGCCTGGGAAAGCAGTAGAAGATGGCTCAAGTGCTTGCAAGGCCCCTGCACCCATATAGGAGACCTAGATGAAGCTCCTGGCTCCTGGCTTTGGCCTGGCCCAGCCCTGGCACTAGGAGCCATTTGAGGAGAAAACCAGCAGATGGAAGATACTTCTATCTCTGTAACTCTGTCTCCCAAACAAATAAATAAGTAGATAGATTAAAAAAAAAAAAAAAAGAATATGCTGAGAGCCCAGCATTGTGACACAGCAGGTTAAGCCGATAGTTAAGATGCTGCTTGAGTGGGCATTTGGGGACATGGACCAGCAGGTGGGAGGGGTGGTGGTGGTGTGTCTCTGCGCTTCTCAGATAAATTTTAAATTAAAATTCAAAAAAAAAAAAAAAAAAAAAAGATGCTGCTTGAGATACCCATATCCCCTTATCAGAGGGTCAGTTCAAATTCTGGCTGCTCCGCTTAATATCTATCTTCCTGCTGGTGCACCTGGGAAGGCAGTGGAAAATGGCCCAAGCGCCTGGGCCCCTGCCACCCGTGTGGGAGACCATGATGGAGCTCCTAGCCCCTGGCTTTGGCCTGGCACAGCCCTCGCTGCTGCATCCATTTGGGGAGGGAACCAGCAGACAGAAGATCGATCTCTCTGTCACTCTGCCTTTCAAATATTTCAATCAATCTTAGAAAAAGAAAACAAAAGAATCCACTGAATATATGGATGGGTGTTTGACCAACTTAGCTTAGCGGCCCCAAGAAAAGGAGAGAGGAGGAAGACCAAATAGTTCAGGCTTTCAGGAAGACCACAGAACCTCTGGGGAGACACTGGAAGGGACCAAGGACACCTAAAGAAACCAGAAATCTTTGCCAAATGTTTGGCAACTTATACAACCATAGTTAAGTATTTTATGGATGACCAACAAGCCACAAAATGTCACATGGTTGGCAATGAGAAGATTAAAGTGAGCTGCAGGAACTGGGTGGGGACCCTGCTGCCTCCCCTACACGGTTACCCATCTTCACCACCTTCCCCTCCATGCATGTAGAGCTGCAGGTCCCTTGAGATAAACTGACATGTCAAGAAGAGCTGGTGTGTATGTTTGAGAATGGGCTGAAAAGACCAGTTTTGTGTCCCCCAGGATCCATCCAGAAGGCAGTACTGTGCCATGTTGCTTTCTAGTGCTCTAAGTCTCAGGCCTGAGTAGGTGAGGGAGATTCAAAGGGGACAGTGAGAGATGAACTTCTTGGTTTATTCGTCTTTATCCTGGAAGGAAGCCTCAGTAAGAGGCTGGCAGGAGAGCAGAGGCTAAGTTGAGAAAAAAAATGATTAATTTTTTTTCAATTCCAAATCTGACTCTGATGGGCACTGTAATCGATATAAATCATCACCATTTTTGGAGTGCTGTTTTCCTGACTTCAATACCAGAATGACTGTTTCTGCCACGTACCTTCTTCTTAAGGGCAGAAGCACCAGTGAAACCTCTTGGGAATTAGAAAGCATGGCAGAAAGGCCTCACAGTCACATGCAGGCCAAGAGGTCTGTGCTTCTAATAGGAGAAAAAGAAAGAAAAGGCCAAGATGCACACACCCAAGCACACCCTCAGGAGGTGCAGGGCTCTGTGCTCTCCAGGGAAGACAGAGCATGGTACCTATGGGGCCGCCCCATAGTGGGCAGCTGCCCACCCCACCAGCAGGGGCATATGCTCAAGGAGGCACTGCCTAGCTGGCTGCCTGGTGAACCCCAACTAACCATCTTCAAGCTTAGCCAAAGCACATCTGACACTCTCAGAGCCACTCACCTGCCATGTTGGAAATGTTAACGTTCAGCCTTTTCGAGTTACAGGGCGTTTTAAGAAAGAAAAAAACAAAAAGGGCAATCAACTCTTGTTTTGGCAATGGTAGGGGGTGGCATTTCTTTAAAGCCTAAGTCAAAGGGTCCGAGGGGCTACAAGTACTTATTTCTGCACTGCTGTTGGAAGTCGGGGCCACTGCAACAGCAGGGCGGCACCTGTGTAAATGGCCTGGGCACATGGCAGCAGCAAGGGCTGTACAAACTGAGGTGCTCTGTGCTCCTCGCACCCTTCCTGAGCTCTTCACCTTCAAAGCACTTTACAGACAGACCCAAGAGTAGACACACTGTCTCTGGATGCAGCAAAGGCTCTATGACCTGAAATAGTGCTCTTTTTACCAGAGGGCTGAGAATGGCAGGCACAGGGCAGAGAAGAGGAGCTGTCAGGACAAAAGGGCTACCAGGAGCACTGGCCCTGGCAGACCTAGAACAGATCTAAGCCTGAGCAGAGAGAGGGCTGTCTCACCTGCAGATTCTTCCTAGGGGCCTATCTCCGGCCTCATCTCTGGTACCGGTGGGGCCTGGCATGAGCTGTCATTTATCGGGTGCTCTACCATTCTCCCTAAGCCAAATGACAGCCCACCTTGCCACATCTGACAGGTGGAATTTAATGTCAGTAAAGTGCTTTGAGGTGCTGGGGGCAGGGGGAACAAGAAAATGATTTTTTGGGTATGCCCAAAGGCCCCAGGAGGGGGCATGGCCTGAGTCAGGGCTCTCTGTTCCAGCTCAGTGCAAGCACTCCACTCTCTCTAAGCCACTGGAGCCAGGGATTTCTTAGCAGCCTCTTAGAAGATCCAAACCCAACATATTTTCCAAGCTGGTGCTGAACAGAGACTGCATCTAGGCTTTGTTCCAGGTTATACAGGGAGGCCCAAGGAGACTGAAGGGATCAAGGATCATGGAATAACCCAGACCTCTCCAAGGAATTTCTCCCTCAGGGTTCCGAGAGCACCACTAAGTTCCTACTTACCTACTCACCCACCCCTCACTTACCAGAGGCCATGGCCCTGGCAGCAGGGGTCCCACTGCCACCCGCCTCCCACAGACCCTGGACAGAAAAGCTGTTGCTGGAAGCAAAGCTCCTTCCTTACCTCGAGAGATGGTCCCTCCGGGGGCAGGGTTGACACACATGGGTGGAAGGCGGGGTGGGGGGAGTTTGCACTGACGCTGCCTGTGCTGGGCCCGATCTGGGGAAAGAAAGAGGGCGTCAGTATGACACGTTCTCACCGAATACAGATCCTCGAACTGACTCACCCAAGAATGTGTGGGGAGTCCTGGGCCTTGGGGCTGCCGGGCAGTACTGGGAGCCGGAGACCAGTCCTAAGGAAAGGACCAACAGGGCCACCCAGATGTCTCACAGAGATGTGATACATGACTGCCTTCACGGCTCTCACAAAAGCTCTCAAACTCTCCCTAGTCCCTTAGCTAGACTCTGGGAGTTCAATTCCCATCGGCATCTTTCTCTACATCACCCAGTCTTGGGGATGAGACAGAACAGCAATGAACTGAAAGCTGGGGACAGCACTGTCGTGCAGATTAAGCCACAGCCTGGGTGCCAGTATCCCATATGGATGCTGTGCACGTCCCGGCTGCTCCACTTCTGATCCAGCTCCCTGCTAATGTGCCTGGGAAAACAGCAGTAGATGATCCAAGTCCCTGGGCCCTTGCCACTCACATGGGAGACCTGAAAGAAGCACCTGGCTCCCAGCTTCAGCCTGGCTCAGCCCCGGTTGTTGTGGCCGTTTGGGGAGTAAACCAGATGATAGAATATTTCTGTCCCTCCTTCTTTCTCTGTAACTCTTTCAAATAAATAAATAAATCTTTAAAAATTAAAATAAAAAAGCTGATGGGGCCGGCGCTGTGGCATAGCAGGTTAACGCCCTGGCCTGAAGCACCGGCATCCCTTATGGATGCCAGTTCGAGACCTGGCTGCTCTACTTCCAGTCCAGCTCTCTGCTATGGCCTGGGAAAACAGTAAAAGATGGCCCAGGTCCTTAGGCCCCTGCACCCACGTGGGAGACCCAGAAGAAACTGCTGGCTCCTGGCTTCGGATCAGCGCAGCTCCGGCTGTTACGGCCAACTGGGGAGTGAACCATTGGATGGAAGACCTCTCTCTCTCTCTCTGTCTCTCTACCTCTCTCCTCTCTCTCTGTGTAACTCTTTCAAATAAAATAAATCTTTAAAAATAATAATAAAATATAGCTGAAAGTTATGGTACCACAGAAACCCAAAGGATGGTCTGGCTTCCATTTATGGTAACTACCTATGCATTCACTACAGCATCCTAGAATAGCCAGTCACCAAGTCTCATGTTATTCTTTCCCTCTAAAAATGGAATAAGAGAGCAATTGACTGCTGGAGTCTCACCTGAGCTAACACAGAGCCACACTTGCTACCCTTCTTCCTCTTTATAAAAGTGAACAACCTGCCAAATATTTCCATTCATTCGAAACTACATGCTACATACCGGTGACCTACAAAGCAAAAAGTTTTTTAAAGATTTATTTATTTGAAAGAGTTACATAACCAGAAAAGGGGGGGGGGGGGTGTCTTCCATCCACTGGTTCACTCCCCAACTGGCCGCAAAACCTGGAGCTGTGCTGATCCGAATCCAGGAGTCAGGAGCTTCCTCCAGGTCTCCCATGTGGGTGCAAGGGCCTAAGGATTGGGCCATCTTCTACTGCTTTCCCAGGCCATAGCAGAGAGCTGGATTAGAAGTGCAGTAACCAGGACTTGAACCAGTGCCCATATGGGATGCCGGCACTGCAGGCGGTGGCTTTACCCAATACGCCACAGCACCAGCCCCCAAAGCAAATTTTGATGTTTCAAAAATGTGAGATACATGAACTAAAACTAAGATACTCACTGAGTCCAGGAGAAGGCAGAAATGCAGGAGAGTGGGCCTAAGGTCTTATAGGGATCACCAGCCTGGGGAAAGGTTCCTGAGCTCTTTGCCCTACTGGCTTCAGCACAATGAACAGGGAAGAAGAGAAGCAGGAAGAGACAGCCAACATACTCAACCCTTGAGAAACCTCCTGTTCACCTACAAAGATGCCCACTTCTATACTGCAAATTGGCTCACACACAAGTGGGAATTATAGGGATGGTTTCAGTAAAAACATAAGGACTCCTGGTTCACATATGATGGTTCTAAGGTAAGGGAGCTAACAAAGGAGTAGAATTATAATCTTCAGCAGAAAAATAACAAGCCCATTAGCTACATTCTTTGTTGTTGTTTTATTATTTAATTTGTATTTATTTAAGAGGGCAAGACTCAGAGAGAGAGAGAGAGAGAGAGGGAGAGAGAGAGTGTGTACCCCAATATCCTGGCTCACTCCCCAAATGCCTGTAAACACCAAGGCCAGGGAGAAGTCAGGTGCCCAAACTCAACTAGGTCTCTCACATAGGTGGTATAGGGACCCATCTGCTTGCGCCATCCCTATTGCCTCCTAGGGTCCAAACTAGCAGGAAGCTGCAGTCAGGAGCTAGAGCCAGGGATTAAACCCAAGCATTCTGAATGATACATGCATCTTAACCACCAACCTGACCACAGGCCCCTATTTTATTTTTAATTAAAATTGAGTACCTACAGAGAACCAAGGTGGTAGGTACATGGGTGTTCACTTTACAACTTCTGCAACATTTCAGCATGTTTGAACATTTTCATAATAAATCTTGGAGGGGGAGCAAGTACTTGCGCTCAGATGTTCTTCTCCCACGCTACCAGCTGCACACACTTCTTGCTCTCAGCACCACTGTTTGTTTGTTTGTTTTTGGTTTTTTTTGGTTTTTTTTTTTTTTTTTTAATTTTTGACAGGCAGAGTGGACAGTGAGAGAGGGAGACAGAGAGAGAAAGGTCTTCCTTTGCCGTTGGTTCACCCTCCAATGGCCGCCGCTGCAGCCGGCGCACCGCGCTGATCCGATGGCAGGAGCCAGGTACTTCTCCTGGTCTCCCATGGGGTGCAGGGCCCAAGCACCTGGGCCATCCTCCACTGCACTCCCTGGCCATAGCAGAGAGCTGGCCTGGAAGAGGGGCAACCGGGACAGAATCCGGCGCCCCGACAGGGACTAGAAACCGGTGTGCCGGCGCCGCAAGGTGGAGGATTAGCCTATTGAGCCACGGCGCCGGCCCTGTTTTTTTTTTTTTTTTTTTGGACAGGCAGAGTGGACAGTGAGAGAGAGAGAGAAAAATCTTCTTTTTTGCCGTTGGTTCACTCTCCAATGGCTGTTGCGGCTGGCACACCGCGCTGATCTGAAGCCAGGAGCCAGGTGCTTCTCCTGGTCTCCCAAGCAGGTGCAGGGCCCAAGTACTTGGGCCATCCTCCACTGCACTCCTGGGCCACAGCAGAGAGCTGGACTGGAAGAGGGGCAACCGGGACAGAATCCGGCGCCCCGACCAGGACTAGTACCCGGTGTGCCGGCGCCACAAGGCAGAGGATTAGCCTATTGAGCTGTGACGCCGCCCCCTGTCATACTCTTAGCATAAAAGTGCAGTGGCTCCGTGGCTCCAATTCTGTTCTCCCACGGTCCCCCTCATGATATGAACGAGTGACCTTACAGAACCCAGACACAGTGCTACAGCAGTAATACCAAGTACTGAAGAGCAAGGTTTATTCTGGAACTAAATCCAGTTCTTTCTTCAAGATAAAGTTGGAAAGAACCACTCAATCTCTCCACTCCTTATTGAGAAAAGTCCTTACTCATACCCAGTGATGCTAGACTGAGAAAGAAAAAATAAATAAAAGAATGATTTGATTTGATGATGATTATCTCATTAAGCATTTTCAGCAATAGGGATAAGTTGTTACAATCCCACAACAGCATCACTGAAACCTCTTCTAACCACGTAGCTGAAAGAAAAATGCAAATTCTTGCTACTGATCCAGTGCTTTGCAAAGTTTGAGGCTGACGGAAAAAGACTTAGCTCTCTCTCTGTGGCCTAATTCTAATACTATTACAGCTAAGATCACACACCTGTGTTAAGATAATGGCAGTAACACGTAACTCAGCAGGCATATATGCATTCTAGATAGGACACACCAGCAGCTCTGCTGAACTGCATAATAGGAAAGATGGTCGACAGGCACAAGATCCACTGGGCCATTGTTCACAATGCCTCAAGGAATTCCTATTGCTATTATCACCAGAATCATCAAATAGCCCATCCAATTGAGACTATAAGCTCCTGGGTACTGGGAACCATCTCTGAAATAGCGTCCTTCACCCTAGTGTCTCACTCACAGACATGCTCAATCACGCAATCTCACAACACAGAGTAAGCAGAGGCTGGGCTGCGGCTCTCCAGCCAAACACTAGCTGCAGGGTTGCACTCCATAAGGATCAACCTATTCATATTTATCAAGCCCATGCCACAACCAGACTAAGGGCTGGGCACAGACCACAACTAGCTGTTTATCCTACATCATCACTAATAGCGCCACTACACTGCTGAAGATAGGGGTGACGACAGAAGATTGGGTAGGTTAACACCTTGCTAGTGTCGGAACAAATTCAAATCCCAGCCAGTCTGACTTGGGTGCCCCAAGCTTTACATCACACTACATTTCCTCCTAAGAGTCACAACACCTTTGGGCAATCATTAGGAGGGTCAAAGAACACAAAGAAAGAAAACTCTGGGGGGCCGGCACCATGGCGCACTAGGTTAATCCTCCACCTGCGGCACCAGCATCCCATATGGGCGCTGGTTTTAGTCCCAGTTGCTCCCTCTTCCGGTCCGGCTCTCTGCTGTGGCCTGGGAGGGCAGTGGAGGATGGCCCAGGTGCTTGGGCCCCTGCACCCGCGTGGGAGACCTGGAGGAAGCTCCTGGCTTTGGATTGGCATACTTCCAGCCATTGCGGCCATTTGGGGAGCGAACCAAAGGAGAGAAGACCTTTTTCTCTATCTCTCTTTCTCTCACTGTCTATAACTCTACCTGTCAAATAAACAAAATCTTTAAAAAAAAAAAGAAGAAGAAGAAGAAGAAGAAGAAGACTCTGTGAGAGATAAGGAATAGTCCTATACAACAATAAAAGTCAGAAAGGGTTATGGTTCAGCTGCCGTCTTTGATGCTGCCATCCCATATGGGCACTGAATCATGTCCCGACTGCTCCGTTTTCCATCTGGCTTCCTGCTACTGTACTGGGAAAGCAGAAGCAGATGGCCCAAGTGTGTGGGCCCATGTACTCATGTGGGAGAACTGGATGAAGCTCCTGGCTCCTGGCTTCAGCCTGGCCCCGCCTTGGACATTGCAGCTATTTGGGGAGTGAACCAACAGATGGAAGAGCTCTCTTTCCCTCACTCTCTCTGTAACTGACTTTAAAATCTTACACAACAACAACAACAAAAAGAAGCGTCAGCTACACCTAGCCAACTGTGAAGGTCATGATGCAAGCCACAATTGCTACAGCATTCAGAAGACAGGGCTGGGCATTGAGTCTCATAGTCAAAATACCAGGAAAAGGCAAGTGAGGAGGCACTGTGGTACAGAGGGTTCAGCTGCCTGTGGGGATGCCCACACCCCACATCAGAGTGCCTCGTTCGAATCTCAGCTACGCTGCTGCTGATCCAGCTTCTTGGTAACGCATCCTAGGAGGCAGTAGATGATGGCCCAAGTGCTTCAGCTGCTGCCAAGTCACATGGGAGACTTAGATGGAGTTCCAAGCTCTTGAGTTTGGCCTGGCCCAGCCCTAACAGTCTGGGAAGTGAAACAGTTGATGGAAGATCTCTCTCTTTCTCTCTCTTTCATTCTCCCTTTCAAGTAGATGAAAATGTTCAATAAAAACAATACTCAAGGCAAGGACTCTGATTAATGGTCCTCCCTGAGCTCTTCAAGCACAAAATGGTTTTGGTAATATGTAATGCCAAAATCACATATGTGATGCCAAAATTTCCAGAGAGCTGGAAAAGGGAGGATCATGACCGTATTGTGTTCGGCATCTCTTTACAAAATTGGTACTACTGGGATGGGCACTGTGGCACAGCAAGTTACGCCACTGCTTAGGACAAGCACATCCCATATCAGAGTGCCAGTCTGAGTCCCCACTACTCCATTTTGATTCAGCTCGCTGTTAATGAGCCTGGGAAAGCAGTGGAGGATGGCCCAAGTATCTGGGCCTCTGCTACCCCTGTAGGAGACCTGGATGGACTTCCAGGCTCCTGGCTTCAGTCTGGTCCAGCCTCAGCTTTTGTGGGCATTTGGGGAATGAACCATCAGATGGAAGATATCTCTTTCTCTTTGTCATTCTACCTTGCAAATAATAAGTAAATCTAAAAAAAAAGTAATAGTATTGCTTATTCAGAGATACTTCCATCCTTATGATGGAACCTATTTTCATCCATCTTTTACAAGTGAATATACATCTGCCGGCGCCACAGCTCACTAGGCTAATCCTCCGCCTTGCGGCGCCGGCACACTGGGTTCTAGTCCTGGTTGGGGTGCCGGATTCTGTCCCGGTTGCCCCTCTTCCAGGCTAGCTCTCTGCTGTGGCCAGGGAAGCGCAGTGGAGGATGGCCCAAGTGCTTGGGCCCTGTACCCCATGGGAGACCAGGATAAGTACCTGGCTCCTGCCATCAGATCAGCACGCCGGCCGCGGCGGTCATTGGAGGGTGAACCAATGGCAAAGGAAGACCTTTCTCTCTGTCTCTCTCACTGTCCACTCTGTCCAAAAAAAAAAAAAAAATTAAAAAAAAAACAAGTGAATATACATCAAAGTCCACTGGTTAGTAAGTTGACAGAAGGCACTTAAGCGATAATTTTCATCTCAAATGTTAAAATTTTCATCTCAAAGTGCTATCGACATTTATCTCAAATTTGATTTTTCCCTTTTTTTTTTTTTTTTTTTAATTTGACAGGTAGAGTTATAGACAGTGAGAGATAGAGAAAAAAAAAAAGAAAGGTTGCCGGCACCGCGGCTCACTAGGCTAATCCTCCACCTTGCGGCGCCGGCACACCGGGTTCTAGTCCCGGTCGGGGTGCCGGATTCTGTCCCGGTTGCCCCTCTTCCAGGCCAGCTCTCTGCTGTGGCCAGGGAGTGCAGTGGAGGATGGCCCAGGTGCTTGGGCCCTGCACCCCATGGGAGACCAGGAAAAGCACCTGGCTCCTGGCTCCTGCCATCGGATCAGCGCGGTGCGCCGGCCGCAGCGCGCCAGCAGCGGCGGCCATTGGAGGGTGAACCAACGGCAAAGGAAGACCTTTCTCTCTGTCTCTCTCTCACTGTCCACTCTGCCTGTCAAAAAAAAAAAAAAAGAAAAAAAAAAAAAAAAGAAAGGTCTTCCTTCCATTGGTTCACTCCCCAAATGGCCACTACGGCCAGCGCTGCACCGATCAGAAGCCAGGAGCCAGGTGCTTCCTCCTGGTCTCCCATGCAGGTGCAGGGGCCCAAGCACTTGGGCCATCCTCCACTGCCTTCCTGGGCCAAAGCAGAGAGCTGGACTGGAAGAGGAGCAACCAGGGCAGAATCCAGAGCCCATATGGGATGCTGGCACTGCAGGCGGAGGATTAACCAAGTGAGCCACGGCGCCGGCCCTGATTTCTCCCTTCTTAGGTACAGTTAGCCAAAATAAACTAAGATGAGGATGGCCATTTGGGGAGTGAACCAATGGAAGGAAGACCTTTCTCTCTGTCTCTCTCTGTCTATAACTCTACCTACCTGTCAAAATTAAAACAAAAAGCAAAATAAACTAAGATGATAGAAATTGATTTTTTCAAGCAGCATGAAAACAACTGGAGTGACTAAAAACAAACAACGAGGCAGGCAGAAACTGCTGAGTGCCCTGATATAACCAGCCCTCCTCTGGTCCAACTCAGTGGGTTACACAGGATACCCCCAGGGTTCTAGGCCTCCAGGAATATAATTTTGAAAAGAGACACAATTGAGAAGAACCACTTAATCAGCAGTTACAGAAGTTCTGTTATGGTTCTCATTTGTAAATCATGCTCAGACAGGAGGCTAAGCATCTGCTTCCTTACAGGCTACAGCCCTTTTACTCTTCATTCCCTTGAAGAAGAAAAGTCATGGTCCTAACAGATACAAAGCCCTCAGGCCCCTACAGTCCATACAACCATGGTATGTCCTGTAAGCAGACCCTGAGCTTTTCTGCCCTATAGACCAGCTACAAAACAATTGTGCCATTACTACCCAAGCCCCTCTGCTAGAGAGCACCAATTTCAAGACTTACCAGACTTTCTATGACCACTAAAGTGACAATGACTCAACCCACTTCCGCCAGTGTTTACTGAGGGTTACCATCAGCTTGGGGGGAGTGATAGCAAAACATTCAAAATGCTGTGGAGGATAAAAGAGCACAAGAGGGGGCTGGTGCTGTGTGCAGAGAAGGATAACCCGCCCCTGTAGCGCTGGCATCGCATTTGGGCTGCTCCACTTCCAGTCAAGATCCCTGCTAATGCACCTGGGGGAAAAGCAGTGGAGGATAACCCACATGCTTGTACCCCCTGCACCCATGTGGAACGCCCGTAAGAAGCTCCTGCCTCCTGGCTTTCTATCAGCCCAGCTCTGGGCAGTGTAGCCATCTGGGGAGTGAATGAGCAGACAGATGGAAGACTTCTCTCTCTCTGTAACCCTGCCTTTCAAATAAATAAAATGAAGAAAAAGAAAAAAAAAAAAAAAAAAGAGCACAACAGCCTTTGCATCAGGGAGCTTCCAATCTACTGATGCAATGACTAAATATAAGAGAAGATGGACATGGTGCTGAGAAAAATCAGAGAAAGAATGCATTTAATCAACAGAATCAAAAAAGGTTCATGGAGGTGATGGTATAAAACACTAGCTTAGCTTAGAAAGGCAGGATTTCAACAAAGGGCGTTCTTGGGAGACAGATGGAAGATCTACACACAAAGGCCATGGAAGGGGTTACAAGCACCATGCAAGAGGAAAACAAGAAAAAGGCTTTGAAAAATCACCCAAAAAAGGGCCAAGGACTGTACACTGGTGAGGGCTTTTCAGTGTTTCCTGCTGCCCATCACAGGGAGGAGGAGCATGAGATTTTAGCACAGTTACCTTTTCTGAAGGAGTCCAGGCTGAACATTTCTGGCCAGGTAGGAAAGCTGGAATCCTAAGAAGGAGGGCCGAGAGGCAATGGTTAATATTCCTGCTCCAAGAACCCACACTCTCTAGAAGATGAAAAAAATGAAGCTCTTCACTAAGGAGCCCAGTGCTGCTCCCAGTCTTAAGGATGGGAAGGCCAGCTCAGCTCTAGAATAAGTATGTGTTTTTGTTTCTTTCTAACTGAGAAGTGCGTTTTCTCTGTCCTAAAATTTACTGAGTTCTGTTAAACAGAAGGGGATGCATTTCATCTTGAGAGACATAGAGTTCCAGCTCATCACAGTACGTGGAGGTTTCCTTGGTGCTTCTAGGGAAAGGAAGAAACTAAATTCCACACAAATCCCATCTCCCGCGTGGTAATGAGAATTGCTGATGGACAACCAGGATTACTGGGCTTTCACAAATCCTTGCCAAGCCCCTGGGAATGAGATCTGATGCAGAGTATCAGATGCAGAACACCGTACAGTGGTTCAGAAAAGAAAAAAAAAAAAAAAACTTTCCAGGGACCAGTGCAGTGGCGTAGCAGGTAAAGCTGCCATCTGCAGTGCTGGCATCCCATATGTCCCATATGAACACCAGTTTGAGTCCCGTCTGCTCCACTTCCGATCCAGCTCTCTGCCTGGGAAACCAGTGGAAGATGGCCCAAGTCCTTGGGCCCCTGCACCCGCGTGGGAGACCCGGAAGAAGTTCCTGGCTCCGGGCTTTGGTTTGGAGCAGCTCTGGCTGTTGCAGCCAACTGGGGAGTGAACCAGCGGATAGAAGACACCTCTCTCTCTCTCTCTCTCTCTGCCTCTCCTCTCTCTGTGTAACTCTGACTTTCAAATTAATAAATAAATCTTTAAAAAAAATAAAAGAAGAAGAAGATATCCAAGTCCTTGGGTTCCTGTATCCACATGAGGGACCTGGATAGAGTTCCAGGCTCCTGGCTTTGGCAAGGCCCAATCCCAATCGTTGTGCCATTTGGGGAGTGAACCAGTGGATGGAAGATACATCGCTCTCTCTCTCCTCTCTGTAACTCTTTCTTTCAAAAAATAAATAAATATCAAAAAAAAAAAAAAGGAAAACTTCCCATAGCAGAGACTGTGAAAAAAGCAAAGATTTGATGCTTTGTGTTTATTATAGTACATTTAACTAAGGATTATACCTTCAGATAACCAAAAAAATAGTGTCTCTGGTTTAATAATTTAGTTTCAAAAAATACTCAAACTCAGGCTTACAGATGTTTTTATTAATACAGTAATCTTAAATGGCCTTAATCTATAAATACCTATGCAATGTTGTGATATATCAGCATAACATTCAACATAACTAGGAGTCTACTGAGGCTTACTCTCCTACTCCTCTCATTTCTTCCTTCTCATTCTCAAATTGTGAGGAGGTGGGGAGTGGAGGGTTGACCTGCGGCTGAATCTTTCAGATCCACAGCAGGTCTGCACTATTGGCCTCCTCGTCCCAGAGATGCTGGGAATTTCAGCCGACAGGATTTGGAAGCTCAGAGAGAAAACTTCAATACAATATCAAAAATTATAAAGTTTACTTTAAGAAGGTACATCTTGTAGACTCCTATGCAAAGTAAACTGAAAAGGGTATAGTTTGGGATTCTAGTTTTAAAGGAAACCTCAATATTTTAAAATATAAAATATTTTTAGGTGATTACTATTTAAGAAATAATAGTTTCCAGCTAGGAAATTATAAATTAAGTTGCTTATAAATAGATTTCCAGTTTTGCTTTTTAAAAGTCTCCAATCCTCTCCATGCCAAGGCTGATACCACCATCTTGTCCCATACTAGTTTTTGTTTTTTTTTTTTGACAGGCAGAGTGGACAGTGAGAGAGAGAGACAGAGAGAAAGGTCTTCCTTTTGCCATTGGTTCACCCTCCAATGGCCGCCGCGGCCGGCGAGCTGCGGCCGGCGCACTGCCCTGATCCGATGGCAGGAGCCAGGAGCCAGGTGCTTTTCCTGGTCTCCCATGGGGTGCAGGGCCCAAGCACCTGGGCCATCCTCCACTGCACTCCCTGGCCACAGCAGAGAGCTGGCCTGGAAGAGGGGCAACTGGGACAGAATCCGGCGCCCCGACCGGGACTAGAACCCGGTGTGCCGGCGCCGCTAGGCGGAGAATTAGCCTAGTGAGCCGCGGCGCCGGCCCATACTAGTTTTTAAAAATACAGGATGAGATTCAAGATAGGATCTTTTACAGAAATTTTACAAAGCTCCAGACCATTTTGTAGAGATCCAAAAGAATGCTACCTTCCTTGTTAATGTAGTAACATTTAAAAACTTGGTATGGTTTAGTGACTCTAATTTAGAGAAAAATAAAATTCTATTATGTCCAGATTTCTCCATAAGGAAACACAACTTAACTCCAGGTGAACTCCCTATGGGATGATACCAATACAGAGACTCCATAATGACTCATTTAAAACAGTCTTCTTCCAAGACAGTCAGAAATGGATTGAATTCATTCCTGTTGCATTACAGAGTGGCTGGGCATGAGATCCACCACTGCTGTGCACACAAGGCTAAAGCAACTTACCTTACAAAAGCAGTGACAGTCTCAGATTTTGCAGGCTTTTGAACTGGAGCTGAATTCTCTCCTTGCTATTCCTCATCACGAGGCTCGGCCTCCTCCTGGGAAGTACAATGCTGGGTCACTGGAGTTTTGGTCCCCTCAGGGGAAATTATTCCAATCACTGAAATTCAGTTACCAACTCTAACAACAGGACAGGTTTTGTTAGTGGCATGAAACACAAACACTAGACACAATGACCTGACTTCAGGACCTGTCATGACCCATCTAGACCCATCAAATTGTGAGCTGTCCTACACCAGCACCTGCAAGATACCAAGAAGGAGATAGCAAGGTAAAGAAGGGCTTGTAGGCATGAAAAACATTTTTTTCCAAGCCCAGAGTAAAAACTTGCTTTAGTTTTGAGTTCTAATCCCATAACGACTATAATACAAACTTATCTAAGATAGAAAAAAAAAAGTGATGATGCTCGCACAGGTTGGGAAAAATAATAATAACTCAAGGTTGAATACCATTTTTACAGTTTACAAAGTACACAAGCACTTTAAAAAGTTCATGGAAAATGGAATTAAAAGATGAGTTCATTCTGGTGCAAGGAGTTTTGAAATCCACTCACAGTTTTTTCATTACAAGCATTCTCCATGAACTCTTTGAAGATTCCTCTTACTGCCATAGACTTTATTCCATCTCATCCATGCAAATATCCAGTGAGGAAGGAATGCTCTTTCCCAGAGAAAGAAATTTGAAGCAGGGAAGGTTTCACAACTTGCCCAAGATCCCACAGCTGCCTCCAGGGAGAATGCAAATCTGCATTTAAGTATTCTGACTTCAAAGCTTTCCACGCTTACACTACACTGCTACTTTTCTTACATCCAGGACATCACGCTGTTGCGTAAATGTTCCACAGTTCATTTCTTGAGATAACATTTTACACTGGCATCTTCAAAGGCTGAAAGGAGCAAGAAGGGTCCAGCTGCTCATAAAACTCTGGACCACAGTTACACAAATTAAAACACGTGGAGAATAGCTATCTTCTAGGGGCAAAGGGACAATCTACATATATTTTTTTTAAATGCAGCGAAGAATACAGTTTCTGCATATTAAACAGATACGTAACTAAAGAGTACTACCACTGATCCCAAAAGCTATCTATATCAGTTAGAGTTCTTCCTTCTGGAAGCTTCAAGACCCCAAGATTTAAGTGCAAATTACAAGATGTAACCAAGACCACAATGTCGGCAGGATCACCGTCTTTCACGAAACTGCAAGGGAATCCATCAGACAATGTCTTGCTGCCCGCCCGCCGGTAAACTGCAACCAGAAACAGGTTAAGCCCGCAGCTGGCCTTCTGCAGGCTACGTGATACAGTGTTCGGCATGCCCCCGAGGACTGGGGTTGTAAAGTGGGGCAGTCTCTGCCTTGCTGAACCTCAACCAAGTTGACCCGTGCTGCCAAGTGAGGACTAGCTAAATAGCACGCTGACGCCGAGCCCTGGGCCTGGGGGCCCTAAGGACCCCTAGGACTCCAGTTCACTGCAAACAAAGGACCCAACATGCATTAGGTCTTCCCCTGCGAAATGGGGCAAGTCACCATCAGCAAACAAAGAACACCTCACCCCTTGGCCTCCCCGGTGACAAGGTCGGTGCAAAAGGGGGTAGACCAGGGGGGCCAGAATGCACCAGGCCTCCCTCTGGACGAACGGTCCAGGCGGCACGGGGTGGGGGCGGAGGAGGAGACAAAGGTCTCGGGGCACTCTGCAGACTTCCTCCAGGCCTTGCCTTGGGAAAAGAGCATCCCCTGAGGCGAAGGCGTCGCTGCGCCAATGAAGCTGCCTCTCCCGCGGCCTCCGCGGAGCCCCTGGCAGCGAGGCCCGCCCCGGCGGACCGGTCTGGCCCCCGCCCCCGCCCCAGCTCCATGGCAACGGCAGGCCGAGGCCTGGCTGCCCAAGGCTCGGCCCGGCCGGCTTCCCGGGCAGGCCTAGGATGCCCGGCCTGCTCCACGGGCCCGCCGGCTTCTCCAACCCACTCTCCCCCAGGCCGGCCGCCGGACCCAGGCCCCCTCCTCGCGCCGACCACCCCCGGCCGCGGCAGGCGCCCCAGTGGGGCACGAAAGGGGAGAATAAAAAGCCCAATTCACCTGTTGTTACAGATGTGAAACAAGCCTCGGTGCACCGCGCATGAGCCGCGGGCCCCCCCAACCACGGCCGGACTACAACTCCCACCAGCGGCGCCGCAGCCCCTTCCGGGTCCGGGACGGAAGTCCCGCCGGCCGCCCCGGCGCTCCCCCCGCCTCCTGTGCCTGGACCCGTGCCCGACCCCGCAGCTCGGCGGGCCGCCCCCGCCTGGGGGCTTGCAGTGGCTGCCCGGGGCTCACGGCGCGGGGCAGCCAAGCTCCGGCTCAACCCGGGCACCCGGCCCAATGGGGCGCGGCGCGGCGGCGCGGGCGGGACTTCCGGCAGGGGCGCGGGGGGCGCGGGCGCGCGCGGGCGAGCGGCTCCGGGGTCGCGGAGCGTGCGGGTCGGGGGCGGGCTTCGCGCAGCCGCCACTCTGGCGGCAACTTAGCTTCCGACAGTGCGAGCGCGGGGAGGGCCTTCGCGTCCTGTGCGCGCCTGCTGGCGCCTTCCAGTGCGAGTCAGCGGGCCGGGTCGGGGCTGTGAGGTGTGGACGGTGTCCAGCAGGGGCCCCTTCCCCGCCGCGGCCGACGGCCACGTCTCTTCGCCTCTCATCTCCCCTCTGATCTTCTGTATTGTGAGGGAGGTGAGCGTTTTTGCCTCACAAGCTTGTTGGGCGGATGAAGGCAACGTGGTGGCGCGCTGTGAAGTGGAGAGCGCGAGGGGAAGCCCGAGGTGGCACTTTCTGGTGGCTGGGAGGCTGCTGGGCGGGTCCGGAGGGCCCGCCCCCGGCCACATCGCCTCCTGGGAGTGAGGAGCGACGGCCCCGCTTAGGCGCTCTAGGGCTCTCGATGAGGCCCAAGTGTGGGTTCAGTGGCGAGGACTCCGTGGCTTAGCTCCGAGCCCAGCTCGGGACTTGGCCACTGGGAAGACCTACAACGTGCGTTTAGCAAGTGGCCTGAAAGAATGGGTGAGGAATGAGTGCCGTATGCCGGCACGTTTGTCCAAGCAAGTTCACCGACCAAGCGTGGGTTACTGTCCTTTTCTCCCTTGGACAAACTTCTAGAGGTGGGAGTACAGCATGACTTAGGACTTATTCTTTCACATATTTCTTGCTTCCTCGGAACAGGGCACGGTGCTGTGCGGTGTGGGGAGTGTAGGGGTCCCCACTCCAAGAGGATTGCACCAGGCTTGCTGAGCCGACCCTGCCAGCCCTCAGGGAGCTTAGACCCCAGAGAGATGACAACGTTGTATGGAGCAATTGGAAAGCGGTAAATGCTGGAGAGGAGGCGTAAAGTGTTACAGGGGTCAAGGAAAGGAGTAGCTACTTCTGAATGCCAAAGAACCATATGGACAAAGACATCCGGCTGGAACAAGGGGCCGGTCCTAAGACGAGTTGGGAGTTACCGATGACCAGAGGGTTGGCTATGTGTGCAGGCTCTCAGGAGATGAAGCAGAAAAAGTAGCATTGAGAATGCTATGCTAAGGGATTTTGAATCTTTTAAATTATTTTTGGCAAGACATTTTTACAATTCTTAGCAGGAGAGCAACATACTATATTTTAGGAAGGTTACCCTGGAAATGTAAGGATAGAATTGGCTGGAAAAATAGAAGCTAAGATATTAATTGGATCGTAAGAGAGGTGAGAAATTCGGCTATGCTCAGCCATAAAGAAGAGGCATGAGAGGATGATTGAGGACTGGCAGGTGAGACACACAAATGTGGAGAGATGACTTTAAGATCTGTGTCATGGTGATCAGAAGGATTATACACCACAGGCATAATTAAAGGACACAAGAGTTAGAGAAATTGGTGGATTCGGCTTTATACAGATGGTGTTTAAGATGATGTTGGGAAACTTAAGCAGGATGTGATCTGTGCACCAAAGAAGTTAAGGGCTAGCAGAGGATGAGAAAAGCATTCAGATTGTGGTGTGGCAGCTTAAACTGCGAAGTGCTGGTTCCAGTCCTGGCTACTCCACTTCCCATCCTGCTTCCTGCTAATGTGTCTGGGGGTACAGCAAGTCATAGCTCAAGTACCTGGGTCCCTGCCACTCAAGTGGGAGACACAGATGGGATTCCCGCTTCTTGGCTTTGGCCTGGCCCAGCCCAGCTGTTGTGGCCATTTAGGGTGTGAATTAGCAGATAGAAGATTTTTCTCTGTGTGTGAGTGTTTCCCTGTCTCTCCTGCTCTTTTATAAGGCTCAACTAGGGGCAGAAGACTTGAATAGACGTTTCTCCAGAGAAGATCTGTAAGTGGCCACTAAGCATGTGGAAACACACTCAGCACCGCAAATCCTTAGGGAAGCAAATCAAAACCATAAGAAAATACTACTCACTCCTTAGGATAAACACTGAATCTAGGGGCTGCCACTGTGGCCTACCCGGTAAAGCCACTGCCTGCAGTGCTGGCATCCCATATGGGTGCCAGTTCGAGTCCCGCCTGCTTCTCTTCTGATCCAGCTCTCTGCTATGGCCTGGGAAAGAAGTAGAAGCTGGCCCACGTCCTTAGGTCCCTGTACCGGTGTGGGAAGCCTGGAAGAAGCTCCTAGCTCCTGGGTTCGTATCAGCCCAGCTCTAGCTGTTGAGGCCATTTCGGGAGTGAACCAGCAGATGAGAAATACCTCTCTCTGTCACTCACTCTTTTTATTTTTTTAAACGCTTTATTTATTTTTATTTGAAAGGCAGAGTTACACAGAGAGAGAGGAGAGGCAGAGAGAGAGAGAGAGAGAGAGATCTTCTATCTGATTATTCACTCTCCAATTGGCCGCAATGGCCAGAGCTGCGCCGATCCAAAGCCAGGAGCCAGGAGCTTCCTCTGGGTCTCCCACGTGGGCGCAGGGCCCCAAGGACTTGGGCCATCTTCCATTGCTTTTTATGGCCATAGAAGAGAGCTGGATTGGAAGTGGAGCCGCTGGGACTAGAACCGACACCCCTATGGGATGCTGGCGCTTCAGGCCAGGGCGTTAACCCACTGCACCACAACACCAGCCACTCTCTCTCTCTTTTTTTTTTTTAATAAAGATTTATTTATTTGAAAATCACAGTTACACAGAAGGAGAGGCAGAGAGAGAGAGAGGTCTTCCATCTACTGGCTCACTCCCCAATTGGCTGCAACGGCTGGAGCAGCACCCATCCGAAGCCAGGAGCCAAGAGATTCTTCCAGGTTTGCCACACGGATATAGGGGCCCAAGTACTTGGGCTATCTTTTACTGCTTTCCCAGGCCATAGCAGAGAGCTCGATCAGAAATGGAGCAGCCGGGACTAGAACTTGCGCCCATATGGGATGCCGGCACTGCAGGCGACAGCTTTACACGCTAAGCCACAGCATCTCTCTCTCTCTCTCTCTCTCTCTCTCTCTCTCTTTCTGTGCCTTTGCCTTTCAAATAATAGATTTTTTTAAAAAACAAGAAGTTAGAAAATAACAAGTGGTGGTATGAAGGTGGAAAAATTAGAAACCTTGTACACTGTTACAGGAATTTAAAATACAGCACAGCTCCTGTGAAAAACAAGATGTCAATTCCTCAGAAAGTTAAAAATAGAGCTACCAAATGATCCAACAATCCCACGTGTGAGTATATTCCCAAAGGAATAGATAGCAAATCTTGAAAGATATAGTTGTATACTCATATTGGTAGCAACATTGTTCACCGTAGCCAGAACATGGAAGCAACCTACTCTCTCTCTCTCTCTTTTTTTTTTTTTAAGCTTTATTTATTTATTTGAAAGTCAGAGTTACACAGAGGAGAGGCAAAGAGAGAGGTCTTCATCTGATGGTTCACTTTCCAGTTGGCCGCAACGGCTGCAGCTGTGCCAATCTGAAGCCAGGAACCAAGAGCTTCTTCCAGGTTTCCTACATGGGTGCAGGGGCCCAAGGACTTTGGCCATCTACTGCTTTTCTGGCCATAGCAGAGAGCTGGATCGGAAGTGGAGCAGCCGGGTCTTGAACGAGTGCCCATATAGGATGTTGGGGCTCCAGGCCAGGACATTAACCCACTGCACCAAGGCGCCAGGGCCCCACACTGTCTCTTAAAGGTAGCATTGTGAGCCGGCGCCACGGCTCAATAGGCTAATCCTCTGCCTGTGGCACCGCCTCCGCCTGCGGCACCTGCACACCGGATTCTGTCCCGGTTGCCCCTCTTCCAGGCCAGCTCTCTGCTGTGGCCCGGGAGTGCAGTGGAAGTTGGCCCAAGTGCTTGGGCCGTGCACCCCACGGGAGACCAGGAGAAGCACCTGGCTGCTGGCTTCGGATCAGCGCGGTGCGCCGGCTGCAGCGGCCACTGAAGGGTGAAGCAACGGCAAAGGAAGACCTTTCTCTCTGTCTCTCTCTCTCACTGTCCACTCTGCCTGTAAAAAAAAAAAAAAAAAACAAAAACAAACAAACAAAAAGTTATGTATTTGAAAGGCAAAGTGACAGAGATCTTCATCCACTGGTTCACTCGACAGATGGCCAAAACAGTCGGGGCTCCGTTGAAAGCACGTTTAGAACTGGCACTCTGACATGGGATGCTGATGTCACATACCATGGTTTAACCACTTGTGCTGTGTCGGCCCCAAACCAGATGACTTTTTTCCTTTTAATTAATTTATTTGAAAGTCAGAGTTAGAGCTTCCATCTGTTGATTAACTCCTCAGGTGGCTGCAATGACTCAGGCTGCACCAGGCAGATGCCAGAAGACAAGAGCTTCATCTGGGTCTCCCACATGGGTAGCAGGTACTCAGACAGTTGGGTATCTTCCACTGCTTTTCTAAGACTGTTAGCAGAGAGCAGCATCGGAAGTGGAGCAACCTGGACACAAACAAGCACCCATATTGGATGCTGTTGTTGTAAGGGGCAACTTTACCTTCTATGTCACACTGCCAGTGCCTAAACGGGATGACTTATTTTTTTTTTAAATAGGACTCTTTTTTTTAGATTTTATTTATTTGAGAGGTAGAGTTAGACACAGAGAGGGAGACACAGAGAGAAAGGTCTTCCATCTGTTGGTTCACTCCCCAAATGACTGCAACGACCACAGCTGAGGTGATCCGAAGCCAGGAGTCAGGAGATTCTGTTGGGTCTCTCACGAGAGTGCATGGGCCCAAGGACTTGGGCCATCTTTTGCTGTCTTCTCAGACCATAACAAAGAGCTGGATCAGAAGAGGAGCAGCCAGGACATGAATCGGTGTCCAAATGGGATGCAGGCACCACAGCAGAGGCTTAGCCTCCTACATCACAGCACCAGTCCCAAACAGATGACTTTTTCTTTTCTTTTTTTTTTTAAGATGTATTTATGGGGGCCAGCACCATGGCACAATAGGTTAATCCTCCTCTGGAGCCAGCTTCCCATGTGGGCGCAGGTTCTAGTCCCGGCTGCCCCTCTTCCAATCCAGCTCTCTGCTATGACCTGGGAAAGCAGTAGAAGATGGCCCAAGTGCATGGGCCCCTGCACCCACATGGGAGACTGAAAAGATGCACCTGGCTCCTGGCTTCGGATCGGCGCAGCTCTGGCCATTCTGCCCATCTGGGGAGTGAACCAACGGAAGGAAGACCTTTCTCTCTGTCTCTGCCTCTCCTTCTCCTCTGTCTGTAACTCTATCTCTCAAGTAAATAAATAAATAAATAAATCTGTAATTGAAAGTCGAGTTTACACAGACAGGAAGAGAGGCAGGGAGAGAGAGGGATCTTCTATCCGCTGATTCATTCCCAAATTGGCCACAATGGCCGGAGCTGCACTGATCCAAAGCCAGGAGCCAGGAGCCTCTTCTGGGTCTCCCATGTGGGTGCAGGGGCCCAAGGACTTGGGCCATCTTCCACTGCTTTCCTTGGCCATAGCAGAGAGCTGGATTGTAAGTGGAGCAGCCGAGATTCGAACTGGTGTCCATATGGGATGCCAGCACTGCAGGCAACAGCTTTACCTGCTATACCACAGTTCCTGCCCCATCCAAACAGATGACTTTTAAGACCATTTGACTTCAGGAATTTCATTACTTTCCCTAGACAATTCTGTTTGGCATGAAATGTTGCTGTTTTGGGTTTCTTAATATAAATTTTTGAAGGTTCCCTAAATTCCTGGTGCAACCTTGGCTGCTGTGGGCATTTGAAACCTGAAGCAGCAGATGAAAAATCTGTGTTTGTCTCTGCCATTCAAATTAAAATGAAGGAAGAATAACCATATTCCTAAAGTTGTACTTAAGAAATTTGTATTCCTTAAAAAATAACTAAAAATAAAAATAAAAGGAAGGGGCCAGCATCGTGGCTCAGTGGATACCCAAAGCCTGTATACCATATGAACACTGGTTTCAGTCCTGACTGCTCCACTTCTGATCCAGCTGCTAATGTGACCGAGATAGCAACAGAGGATGGTCCAAGTACTTGGGCCCCTGACACCCACGTGGGAAACTTGGATGAGGATTCTGGCTCCTGGCTTCAGCCTGGCCCAGCCTCAGCCTTTGTGACATTTGGGGAGTGAATCAACAGATGGAAGGTCTCTCTTTCTCTTTCTAACTCTGCCTTTCAAATAAATCTTTTTCAAAACGAGAATAAAGAATCACACGGGGTACTGGCTCTGTGAAACAATGGGTAAAGCCACCATCTGTGACGCCGCCATCCCATATGGGTACCAGTTCCAGTCCCAGCTGCTCCACTTCTGATCCAGCTCCCTGCTAATGTGCCTGGGAAAGCAGCAGAGGGTGGCCCAAGTTCCTGGGACCCTGCACCCATGTGGGAGATTCGGAAGAAACTCCTGACTCCTGGCTTCTGCCTGGCCCAACCCTGGCTGTTGCAGCAGTCTGGGGATTGAACTAGTAAATGGAAAATCCCTCTGTTTCTCTCCCTCTCTCTTTGTGACTCTGACTTTTAAATAAATAAAATAAATCTTTTTAAAAAGAAAAGAAACATGAATGAGGGACAGGCATATGGGCTCCCAGTTTTGGACCAGTCTAGTTGCAGTCATTTAGGGAATGAACCGGCCAATGGGAACTCTCTGTCTCTTTATCTGACTCTCTGCCTTTCCAACAAAAGCTAACAGTGATGCCTCAAAGCATATCTATTATAATGGGCCTAAAAGATTGAAATTGATGTGCTCTTGACTTCACACTTAGGAAATCAATGACCAGCTGGTGGATTTTGTATCAATACCACCTTTACCTTTGGGTCTTTTGAATGGGGAATGTAATTCTTCTATTAAGCACTAGAGGTCAGCAGGAGCATTCATTACTGTATTTTCTTTCCCTATAGGATTTGCAGGTCTTCTGTCAATCACCCGCAAATTAGCTGTCTGTTTACTTTATTATTATTATTATTATTTTTAATTTACTTCAGAGGCATAGTTACAGACAGAGAAACAATGAGAGATCTTCCATCCACTAGTTCACTCCCCAAATAGCCTCAATGGCTGGGTCTGGGCTGATATGAAGCCAGGAACTTCTAAGTCTCCCATGTGAGTGGGAGCCATGTACTTGGGCCATATTCTTCTTTTTTTTTTTTTTTTTAACAGGCAGAGTGGACAGTGAGAGAGAGAGACAGAGAGAAAGGTCTTCATTTGCTGTTGGTTCACCCTCCAATGGCCGCCGCGGCCGGCACATTGCGCTGATCCGAAGCCAGCAGCCAGGTGCTTCTCCTGGTCTCCCATGCAGGTGCAGGGCCCAAGTACTTGGGCCATCCTCTACTGTCCTCCTGGGCCACAGCAGAGAGCTGGCCTGGAAGAGGGGCAACTGGGACAGAATCCGGCGCCCCAACTGGGACTAGAACCCGGTGTGCTGGCGCCGCAGGTGGAGGATTAGCCTATTGAGCTGTGGCGCCAGTTGGGCCATATTCTACTGCTTTCCCAGGACACCAGCAGGGAGCTGGATCAGAAGTGGAGCAGCTGGGACTCAAACTGGGATCTATATCGGATGCTGGCGCTTCAGGCAGATGCTTAACCTGCTATGCCATAAAGCCAGCCCCACTTTTTGTGTTGTTAATTTGACAGAGAGGTGAGACACCCCACAATAGATGTCTAGAGCTGGGACGGAACTCTTCCACAGGAGTGGCAGGAATCCAACCACTTGGATCATCATGGCTGCTTCCCAGGGTCTGCACTGGCAGGAAGCTGACGTCAGGAGCTAGAGGCAGGTATCAAGCCCAGGTACTCTGATATGGGGTGCAGGTATCCTAACTGGTGTTTTCAAGCCCAGGTACTCTGATATGGGGTGCAGGTATCCTAACTGGTGTTTTAGCTATTAGGCTGAACACCAGCCCCACCATTTCTTTTATTTTTATTTATTTATTTATTTATTTTTTATTTTTTGACAGGCAGAGTGGACAGTGAGAGAGAGAGAGACAGAGAGGAAGGGCTTCCTTTTTGCCATTGGTTCACCCTCCAATGGCCGCCGCGGCTGGCGTGCTGTAGCCGGTGCACCGCGCTGATCCGAAGCCAGGAGCCAGGTACTTATTCAGGTCTCCCATGGGGTGCAGGGCCCAAGCACTTGGGCCATCTTCCACTGCACTCCCAGGCCACGGCAGAGAGCTGGCCTGGAAGAGGGGCAACCGGGACAGAATCCGGCGCCCCGACCGGGACTGGAACCCGGTGTGCCGGCGCTGCAAGGTGGATGATTAGCCTAGTGAGCCGCGGCGCCACTGGCTCCACCATTTCTTTTACAATGGATGTTTAATCTTTCATCCAAGCCTCATTCCCAATTTTTAAAAAATTGCTTTATGGCACTTCAGCGGCAAAAATAGTTGCAAAGGGAAGGGTGACTTCACTGCCTGATGGATCCAGAAAGTGGACCTGGAGGCCAGATTTATCAGGGATTGTAAATTTTTTTTTTTTTTTTTTTTTTTTTTTGGACAGGCAGAGTTAGTGAGATGGAGAGACAGAGAGAAAGGTTTTCCTTCCGTTGGTTCACCCCCGCAAATGGCCACTACAGCCGGCGCACTGTGCCATTCCGAAGCCAGGAGCCAGGTGCTTCCTCCTGGTCTCCCATGCGGGTGCAGGGCCCAAGTACTTGGGCCATCCTCTACTGCCCTCCTGGGCCACAGCAGAGAGCTGGACTGGAAGAGGAGCAACCAGGACAGAATCCAGCGCCCTGACTGGGACTAGAACCTGGGGTGCCGGCACCGCAGGCGGAGGATTAGCCTAGTGAGCCAAGACGCCAGCCTGTAATTTTTTTTAAACATTAACTTGTTTGGGACTGGCATGTGGCATAATGGGTTAAGCTGCTGCTTGCAGTGCCAGCATTCCATATGGGCACTGGTTTGGGTCCCAACTGCTCTACTTCCAATCCTGCTAATGCACCTGGAATGCAACAGAAGATGATCCAAATGCTTAGGCCCCTGTACCCATGTGAGACCCAGATGAAGTTCCTGGCTGCTGGCTTCTGCCTGGCCCAGCCCTGGATGTTGGGACCATTTGGGGAATGAACCAGTGGATGAAAGCTCTCTCTCTATGTCTATCTCTCTGTAACTCTGCCTTTCAAATAAATAAAATAAATTTTAATAAAATGATTAATCTGTTTATTCAAAGGCAGTGTTGCAGAATAAGAGGAAGAAATATAGAGAGATAGCTTTCATCCATTGGTTCACCCCCTAGTTGGCTGCAAAGGCTGAGGCTGTGCCAGGCCAAAGCTGAGAGCCTGGAACTCCTTCTGGGTCACTCATGTGGTTGCAGGGGATCCAAAGACTTGGGGAATCTCCTGCTGTTTTCCCAGACAGATTAGCAGGGAACTGGATTGGAAGTGGAGCAGCCAGGACAGGAACTGAGTGCCCTTGTGGGA
Source organism: Oryctolagus cuniculus (assembly GCF_964237555.1). NCBI lineage: Eukaryota > Metazoa > Chordata > Mammalia > Lagomorpha > Leporidae > Oryctolagus > Oryctolagus cuniculus. The sequence goes on from NC_091441.1 coordinate 101,081,753, forward strand.
TGCTGGCATTGTAGTTGGCAGCTTAACCCACTGGGCCACAGTGCCAGCACTTGTAATTCTTAATTGATGGAGTTTTCCTAACTGTTCTGTGAACTTGACTGCTATAGGAACAGAATAATTATTCAAAGAGAATACATGCAGCTAGAGAACCCTCTGGGGATCTCAGGAATCTAGAGTTTATGCAAGTTAGTGTCCTCACTGTTGCTGAAAAATTATTGTGAGTCCTTCTGGCTAACAGTTAACAGGGAAAACTGTATGGCTTATTGGCACCCTTAGAAGTATACTACAGGATGGGATCCTTTCTCTGACCCCTACCTTTTTTGCTTAAAAGTTAATTGGGGCAGTGACCCTCAGCACCCCTGCGAACTTGGTGCTTTGTGCTGTGAGTGTCATGGTGCGTGTGGGCCACAGCCTGCAGCCTGCTGGCTGCTCGGTGTCCGCCACACCTTGTTTACCTCTGCCTTGGTGACTGCAGGCGGGTGCAGTCTTTGAGACAAAACTGAAAAAACAAGATGAGTTTACGGTGCTTTGGGAAGTGTGAAAGCTGCTAGTGAACTCTATTCTGCTTAGCAGAAGGAGTAACTGAAATTAATGAAGCCCTTGCAGAAAACCCAGGACTCAAATCTTGTTTGAAGATGGTTGGCTGATCAAGATGACATTGAGAAACCCTTCAGAACTAGATGAACTAAGGAGTGAAGAAGCCTATGAGAAATGCATAAACTCTATTGAGGAATGAAAATGGAACCCTTACATGAACTAGGATAGAATAACTTAATCCAACACAGCTATCTTAAATTAGTGGTGGACAGGACTTAAAATAGCAACTTTCAACAATTTGATGGGAGGAGATACTACTTTCAACTCTGCTACTGGAAGAAAATATCCCCTAACTTTGTAATGATTGCAGATGAACACAGTATGTATCTTTTTCACAGTGCCTTATGATTTTTATAATAGGCTCCAGGCCTTACTATTTAGAATGCATGAAGTTGTGTGTGGTAAAAACTAGTTATACAGGGGCCGGCACTGTGGCGTAGTGGGCTAAACCACTGCCTGCAGCACCGGCATCCCATATAGGTGCTAGTTCGATATCCGGCTGCTCTACTTCCAATCCAGCTCTCTGCTATGGCCTGGGAAAGCAGTGAAAGATGGCCTGAGTCTCTAGGCCCCTGCACCAGTGTGGGAGACCTGGAAGAAGCTCCAGGCTCCTGCCTTCAGATCGGCACAGCTCCGGCTTGCGGCCAATTGGAGAGTGAACCAGCAGATAGAAGACTTCTCTCTCTGTCTCTGTCTCTCTGCCTCTCTTCCTCTCCTTCTCTCTCTTTGTAACTCTGACTTTCAAATAAATAAATATAAAATCTAATTATACAAATAATGTAATTCAAGGATAACACTAAGCATTGTTTAATATTGGGGTCAAAATATGTAATGATCTTTCCATTGGAAGTAACTGGGAATGGAGAACTTTTTTTTTTTTTGGACAGGCAGAGTTAGTGAGAAAGGGAGAGACAGAGAGAAAGGTCTTCCTTTACCGTTGGTTCACCCCCCAAATGGCTGCTACGGCCGGCGGCGATCCAAAGCCAGGAGCTTCCTCCTGGTCTCCCACACAGGTGCAGGCCCAAGCACCTGGGCCATCCTCCACTGCCTTCCCGGGCCACAGCAGAGAGCTGGACTGGAAGAGCAGCAACCGGGACAGAATCCAGTGCCCCAACCAGGACTAGAACCTGGGGTGCCGGTGCCACAGGTGGAGGATTAGCCAAGTGAGCCAAGGCGCCAGCCGGAGAACAGTTTTTATTAGTTGTACAGTGCTAGAGAGAGAACAATACTATCTCAGTTTCGTAATATACTGCATTTGCTGGTGCTATTTTATACAGTGAAGCAGCAGCTCTGCAGCAAAATAAGAAACAATACAATTTTCAACTTCCTCATTAAAAAAAAAAAAGGTAATCGGACTTTTTCTTAACCCCTGATAACATAAGTGAGAATGAGCACAAGTTCACACATGGAAACACCTTTCTCCTCTGACCAGCTGCCCAAGGCCACATCTTCCCCCTCCCAATCTGCCGTTTTCATTTTTACTACATCTTTATCTTTACTACATCTTTTTAAAAATATTTATTTATTTGAAAGTCAGAGTTACACAGAGAAAAAAGGAGAGGCAGGGAGAGAGAGAGAGAGAGAGAGAGAGAGGTCGGTCCTTTATCCGCTGGTTCACTCCCTTGTTGGCTGCAATGGCTGGAGATGCATTGATCCGAAGCCAGGAGCCAGGAGCTTCTCCCAGGTCTCTCACATAGGTGCAGGGGCCCAAGGACTTGGGCCATCTTCTGCTGCTTTCCCAGGCCATTGCAGAGAGCTGGATCGGAAGTGGAGCAACCGGGTCTCGAAGCGGCACTCGTGTGGGATGCCGGCACTGCAGGTGGCAGCTTTACCTGCTATGCCACAGCACTAGCCTCAACATTTTTTTTTTAAAGATTAATTAATGGGATCAGCCTTGTGATGTGGTGGGTAAAGCTGCTGCCTGTAATGCTGGCATCCCATATGGGCACCAGTTCAAGTCCTCGCTGCACCATTTCAGATCTAGTTCCCCGCTACAGGCCTGGGAAAAGCAGCAGAGGATGGCCCTGCTACCCACATGGGCGATCTGGATAACGCTCCCAGCTTTGGCTTGACTTGGCTTAGCCCTGGCAGTAGCCACCATTTGGGGAGTAAAACTAGCAGATGGAAGATCTCCCTATCATTCTTTCAATAAAATAAATAACTTTTTTAAATATTTATTTTATTTATTTGAAAGACAGAGAGAAAGAATCTTCCATCTGCTGGTTCACTCCCCAAAATGGCCGCAATGGTTGGAGCTGAGCCGATCTGAAGCCAGGAGCCAGAAGCTTCTTCAGCATCTCCCACATGGGTGCAGGGGACCAAACACTTTGGTCATCTTCTACTGCTTTCCCAGCCATAGCAAAGAGCTGGATTGGAAGTGAAGCAGATGGGACTCGAACCTGCTCCCATATAGGATGCTGGCAGTACAGCCTGGGGCTTTAACCCACTGCACCACAGCGCCAGCCCTTGAAATTTTTTTGAAAAAGATAAATTAGTTTATTTGAGATATAGTGGCAGAGGGAGATATCCTCCATCTGGCACTTGAGCCATCATCCAGTCTCGCAGGATGCATTAGCAGGAAGATGTATTGGAAGCAGAGCAGCTGGGATTCAAACTAGCACTCCAACATGGCTTGCTGCCATGCAAGTGGTGGCTTAATACACTGTGCCACATTGCTGGGCCCTAAAAGTTCTTATACAAACTGAGAAGGCACTGCAGTGAAGAATAAGAGATTATGTGTGAGTATAAGTAATTTTTTTCTTGGATATAATGGTATAATGTACTCTAAAGTTGTATGAATTTATTTAAGTTGACAAATATATACACTCAAATAGAAAAAAAAAACAGCTGCACTGAAGTTCTGTTGCTTTTTTTAAAGATTTATTTTACCTATTTGAAAGGCGGGGTTACAGAAAGATCTTCCGTCTGCTGGTTCACTCCCCAAATGGCAGGAGCCCAAGCACTTGGGCCATCTTCTGCTGCTTTCCCAGGCTATAGCAGAGAGCCAGATCAGAAGTGGAGCAGCCAGGACTCGAACCAGCACTCATATGGAATGCTGGCACCGCAGGTCAGGGGCTTTACCCGTTACTCCACAGCACCAGCTGCAGTATTTTGTTTTAAAACTCTCTTTTCAGGTCTCTTTTAGGACAGACCCTTCATAACACAGAGACACTATTAACAGCCTGAGATTCAACTGGATGGCATTAACTACTACATACAGAATAAGTGCCAGGTACTGGGTTATGTTTTTTCTGCTGGTTCTGACACATACAGCTGTTTCTCTTCGTGTGATTGTTTTTCTTTTTATTATTATTTTTAATTATTTGAGAGCCAGAGAGAGAGGCAGAGACAGAGAGAAAGATAAAAATAACTGCTATTTGCTGGTTCATTTCTCAAGTGTCTAAAATGGGTGGGCCTGGGCCAGAGTTGAAGCTGGGAGCCAGGATCACAAACTAGGTCTTTCATGTGGGTGGCAGGGACCCAATTACATGAGTCACTATTGCTGCCTACCAAGGAAGGTGGAGCTGGGAATCAAATCTAGGCATTCCAGTGTGGGATGTGGGCATCTCAACTGTTAGGTCACACCTGCTCCATGCGAATGGTTTTCTTCGTAAACTAGGAAATGTACTTGAAGGAACATTTGTAGAAATATCTTAAGGGGCTGCTGTTGTGGCATAGAAGGTCAAGCTGCCACCTTCAGTGCCAGCATCCCATGTTAGACTGCTGGTTTAAGTCCCAACACCTCCATTTCCAATCCAGCTTCCTGCTAATATGCCTGGGAAGGCAATGGAAGGTGGTCTAAGTACTTTGGCCTCTGCCATCCATGTGGAAGACCAGGATGGAGTTCCCAGCTCCTGGCTTCAGCCTGGTCCAGCCCTTGATGTTGCAGGCCTTTGGGGAGTGAACCAGCAAATGGAAGCACTCTCTCTCTCTCTCTTTCTCTCTGATTCTCTGCCTTTAAAGTCAATCAATCAATAAATTTATAAAAAAATAAAAGAAATAACTTCAAACTTGGATGATATTATCCTTTGCAGAGAAAATTTTTGTTTCTTTCTGAAAGTAAAAGTGTGGTGACCATATTAATCCAAGTTTAAGATTTAAGTTTTTCTGTACAACCCAGAGTTTGCAACATGCAAACTCTAACCTATACATCAGTAGATCATGATCTTTGGTTCATAAATAACTTGCACTGTAGAGGTGCTCTTTCTCTCTCTGCCATGGAACAACACAGTGAGAAGGGTAGGCATGTAATTTTTTTTTTTTTTGACAGGCAGAGTGGACAGTGAGAGAGAGAGACAGAGAGAAAGGTCTTCCTTTTGCCGTTGGTTCACCCTCCAATGGCCGCCTCGGCCGGCGCGCTGCGGCCGGCGCACCGCGCTGATCCGATGGCAGGAGCCAGGAGCCAGGTGCTTTTCCTGGTCTCCCATGGGGTGCAGGGCCCAAGCACCTGGGCCATCCTCCACTGCACTCCCTGGCCACAGCAGAGAGCTGGCCTGGAAGAGGGGCAACCGGGAAAAATCCGGCGCCCCGACCGGGACTAGAACCCGGTGTGCCGGCGCCGCTAGGCGGAGGATTAGGGCATGTAATTTTTTAAAAATGTTTATTTATTTTTTGAAAGAGTTACACAAAGAGAGGAGAGGCAGAGAGAGAAAGAGAAAGAGAGGTCTTGCCTCCAATGGTTCACTCCCCAGTTGGCCTCAACCGCTGGAGCTGTGCCGATCTGAAGCCAGGAGCCAGGAGCTTCCTCTGGGTCTCCCATGCAGGTACAGGGGCCCAAGGACCTGGGCCATCTTACACGGCTTTCCCAGGCTGTTGCAGAGAGCTGGATTGTAAGTGGAGCAGCCAGGTCTTGAACCAGCACCATATGGGATGCCGCCACTTCAGGCCATGGCGTTAACCCGCTGCGCCACAGCGCCGGCCCTGGTAGGCACATTATTAATTCACCATGTCAGTTTCACTGACAACTAGCATCGGATATACAGTTCTGCACATTCAGGGAAATGACACCAGCTCTATACATTCTACTCCAGAAAATAGAAATGAGGGGAACATTTGCCAGCTTTTATGCAAGGGCATAAAGAAACTAAAGACAAGATTTTTTTCAATGATTTATTTTATTTAGTTGAAAGAGTGACATGAAGAAAGAGAGAGAAAAAAAAGAAACTGACCTTCCATCTGCTGGTTCATTCCACAAATAGCCATAATGATTGCAGCTAGGCCAAACTGGAACTAGGAGCACAGAGCTCCATCTGGGTCTCTGTTGTGGGTGGCAGTGGTTCAAGAACTTGCGTCATCTTCCACTGCCTTCCCAGGCATATTAGCAGGGAGCTGGATTGAAGTAGAGGAGGAGGGTTGTGAACTCTTACCATATGGGGTGCTGGTGTCACAGGTGGTGTTTTAACTTGCTGGGTCACAATGCCAGCTCCAGAAAAAAGTATTTTAAGAAAATTATAGGGGCTAGCACTGTGACATAGTAGGGTTAGCCTCTGCCTGAGGCACCTGCATCCCTCATGGGTGCTGGTTCATATTCTGGCTGCTCATCTTCTTATGGCCTGGGAATGCAGCAGAAGATGGCCCAAGTGCTTGGGCCCCTGAACCCATGTGGGAGGTCCAGGAGGAGCTCCTGGCTCCTGGCTTTGGATCAGCCTTGCTCAGGCTATTGTAGCCATTTGGGGAGTGAACCAGCAGATGGAAGACCTCTCTCTGTCTGTAACTCTGCCTCTCAAATAAATAAATAAATGAATCTAGAAGAAGAAGGAGAAGGAGAAGGGGTAGAAGGAGAATGGGAAGGGGAGGAAGAGGGAGAGAAAGAGGAAGAGGAAGAAGAGCAGGAAGGGGAAGGGGAGAAAACTATAGAGGGATCAGCACAGTGATGTAGCAGGGTAAGCCTCTGCCAGTGATGCCAGCATCCAATATGGGCACTAGTTTGAGACCAGGCTGCTTCACTTCTGATCCAGCTCCCTGCTGATACACCTGGGAAAGCAGAGGAAGATGGCCCAAGTGGTTGGCCCCTGCACCCACATGGGAGACCTGAACAAAGCTGTAGGCTCCTGGCTTCCTCCTTGCCCAACCCTGGCCATTGCAGCCATTTGGGGGAGTGAACCAGCAGTTGGAAGAGCTCTCTCTCTCCTTTCTCTGTAATTCTGCCTTTCATATAAATAAAAATAAATCTTACAAAAGAAAACTATAGAGCAACGTGCGGAGCAACTGAGACTAGAGTAAGTTACTGGAATTAAGACTTATTCTATGCATCTGCTCTCCCACAATATGGCGCTGAGAGAGAGCCCAAACAACCTCTATGCAGCTGCCTCTCGCCAGTTTGACTGATGAGCTGCAGGAGCTGATCCTGCTCCTGATTGGAGGAGAGCAGCGTGCTTGGCGTGTGGGCAGCAGAGCATGGATTGGTGGAAGAGGACTATAAAGGAGGAGAGAGACAACATGCACCAGGAACACCTGAGGAACACCTGAGCAGCCCCTGAGAGAGCCGGCCGGCGGTGTGCCACTCCTTCGCGGAAGTGGGGAAAGTGGCAGGGGGAGCCGCCCCTCCACGGAGGTGGAGGGGTCGGCAGCCAACCCGGGAAGGACCAGCAGCAAACCCGGGAAGGGCCGAGCAGACGAAAGAACAGCGCAGGGTCCTGTGTCGTTCCTCCACGAATGGGGGAGTGACAGAGCAACATTCCAACAAACACAAAAATGCACAACAAAATGTTATAAAATGGAAGCTAGCAATATGTAAAATGATCATTTATATCAACTATCCAAAAAATGCAAGGCTACTTTAATGTTTGGAAAATAATCAAGGTAATTCACCATGTTATTAGCCTAAAGAAGAAAAGTACATAATCTCAATAGATGGAGAAAAGGCATTTGGCAAAATGAATCATAGGGTCATGATTAAAACCTCAGCAAACTATGGACTTCTTTAACCTTACAAAGGGCATACAAAATCTACAACTGACATCATACCTAATGATGCTTTCTTTGTTCCTAAGATTGGAAATCAGGGAAAAGTGTCCACTCATCACTTTTATTTAAGATTTTTATTTATGTATTTGAAGGGTAGAGTTGTCGAGAGGCAGAGGCAGAAAGAGAGAGAGAGAGAGGTCTTCCATCCGCTGGTTCACTCCTCAGATGGCTACAACAGCAGCAGCTGGGCCCATGCGAAGCCAGAAGCCAGGAGCTTCCTCTGGGTCTCCCACGTGGGTGCAGGGGCCCAAGCACTTGGGCCATCTTCCTCTGCTTTCCCAGTTCATAGCAGAGAACTGGATCAGAAGTGGAGCAGCCAGGACTCGAACTGGTGTCCACATGGGATCCTGGCACTGCAGACTGTGGCTTTGCCCGTTACACCAAAGTGCCAGCTCCCTCTCATCACTTTTGTTCAACAATATCCTGGAAGTACTAGTCTGTGCAGTAAGGCAAGATATGTAAGTAAATACATACAACTGAAAAAGAGGGAATAGGTCTTTATTTGCAGATAACATATTGTGCATAAAATAGCACAGAATTTATTTTGAAAAAGCTAAAACTAGTAGATGACTTTATCATGGTAGCAGGATATAAGTTTTTTTTAAAAGATTTATTTATTTATTTGAAAGTCAGAGTTAAACAGAGAGAAGGAGAGGCAAGGAGGGGGTGTCTTCCATTTGCTGGTTCACTCCCCAACTGGCTGCATCGGCTAGAGCCTTACTGATACAAAGCCAGGAGCCAGGAGCCAGGAGCTTCTTCTGGGTCTTCCACATGGGTGCAGGGGCTCAAGGACTTGGGACAGGGCTGGCGCTGTGGCGTTACGGGTAAAGCCACTGCCTGTAGTGTGGCATCCAATATGGGCGCCAGTTCAAGTCCCAGCTGCTCCACTTCCGATCCAGCTCTCTGCTATGGCCTGGGAAAACAGTAGAAGATGGCGCAAATCCTTGGGCCCCTGCACCCACGTGAAAGACCCAGAAGAAGCTCCTGGCTCCTGGCTTTGGATCAGCGCAGCCCCAGCCATTGCAGCCATCTGAGGAGTGAACCAGCAGATCGAAGACCTCTTTCTCTCTCTGCCTCTGACTCTCTGTAATTCTGTCTTTCAAATAAATAAATAAATCTTAAAAAAAAAAAGGACTTGGGCAGGAGACAGTTTTACCTGCTACACCACAGCGCCAGCCCCAGGATGTAAAGTTATAAAAATCGTTCCAATTTTAGTATATGTGCTCCCGAACCAAGTACAATATAAAAAACTATTGTACTTCCATACACTGTCAGTGAACTACTAGAAATTGGAATTAGAAAAAAGGCACCATATGTAATGAAATCAAAGTAAATTCCTTTATGTAAATATATCAACATACATGCCATATCTGTATTTTGAAAACTACAAAACACTGATGACACATCAAGAAGACCTAAATAAATAGAGACTTGATGGATTAGAGGTTCATAGGCCATTGTGGCAGAGCTGGGTCAGCTGCTGCCTGCAATGCCGGCATCCCATACCATTATGAGTTCCAGAACAAGTCCTGGCTGCACTGCTTTCTTCTTCTTCTTCTTTTTATTTTAATAAAAAATTTATTTATTTATTTGAAACTCAGAGCTACACAGAGAGAGGAGAGGCTAAGCGAGAGATATCATCCATCTGCTGGTTTACTCCCCAGGTGGCCGCAATGGCCAGAGATGTGCCAATCTGAAGCCAGGAGCCAGGAGCTTCTTCCAGGTCTCCCACAGGGGTGCAGTGGGCCATCTTCCATTGCTTTCCCAGTCCATAGCAGAGAGCTGGATTGGAAGTGGAGCAGCTGAGACTGAAACCGGCACCCACATGGGATGCTGGCACTGTAGGCAGCGGCTTTACATGCTACAGCACAGCGCTGGCCCTGCACTGCTTTTAATCCAGCTCCTTGGAGATACACATGGTAAAGCAGCAGCAGCAGCAGGTGACCGAGTACCTGGGCCTCTGCCACCCATGTGGTGGTTAATCAGCAATTCGAAAACCTCTGTCTTTCCCTCTCTTTCTCTCCATAACTCTGCCTATCAAATAGATAAAAATTTTAAAATGTAATTTTTTAAAAAGATTTATTTATTATTTATTTGAAAGATAGAGTTACAGAGGTAGAGACAGAGAGAGAGGTCTTCCATCCACTGGTTGACTCCCCAAATGGCCGCAACAGCTGGAGCTACGCCGATCCAAAGCCAGGAGCCAGGAGCTTCTTCCAGGTCTCCCACATGGGTGCAGGGGCCCAAGCACTTGGGCCATCTTCTAATGCCCTCCCAGGCAACAGTAGAGAGCTGGATCAGAAGAGGAGCAGCTGGGACTAGAACTGGTACCCATTTAGAATGCCGGCGCTTCAGGCCATGGTTGTTTTGTTTTGTTTTGTTTTGTTTTGTTTTGTTTTTGACAGGCAGAGTGGACAGTGAGAGAGAGAGACAGAGAGAAAGGTCTTCCTTTGCCGTTGGTTCACCCTCCAATGGCCGCCGTGGCCAGCGTGCTGTAGCTTGCGCACCGCGCTGATCTGTGACAGGAGCCAGGTACTTATCCTGGTCTCCCATGCGGGTGCAGGTCCCAAGTACTTGGGCCATCCTCCACTGCACTCCCTGGCCACAGCAGAAAGCTGGCCTGGAAGAGGGGGAACCGGGACAGAATCCGGCTCCCAGACCGGGACTAGGACCCGGTGTGCCGGCGCCGCAAGGCGGAGGAGGATTAGCCTAGTGAGCCGTGGCGCCGGCCCAGGCCATGGTTTTAACCTGCTGTACCACAGTGCTGGCCCCTAAAATGTAATTTTTAAAATATTTTTTAAATTAAGATTTATTTATTTATTTTTTATTTGAGAGGCAGAGAGAGGAAAAGACAGAAAAAGAGATTTTTTTTTTTCAGAAAGAGATGTTCTATTCACTGGTTTGCTCCCCAAATGGCTGCAATGGTCAGGACGAAGCCAGGGGCCAGGAGCTTCATCCAGGTCTCCCATGTGAGTGCAGGGGCCCAAGCACTTGGGCTGTCCTCCACTGCTTTCTCAGGTGCATTAGCAGGGTGCTGTGTTGGAGATGGTACAGCTAGGACTTGATTTGGCACTCATATGAAATGCTGTTGTCACAGGCGGCAGCTTAACCCACTGTGCCTCAATGCTGGGCCCATAACTTGTGCTTTTTAATTTTTTTAAAATATTTTATTTATTTATTTATTTGAGAGGTAGAGTTACAAGAGTGCGAGGGAGAGACAGAAAGGTTTTCAATTCGCTGGTTCACTCCCCAAATGGCTGCAAATGTCGGGGCTGAGCTGATCTGAAGCCAGGAGCCAGGAGTTCTTCTGTGTCTCCCACATTGGTAGAGGGGCCCAAGGACATGAGCCATCTTCTACTGCTTCCCCAGGCCACAGCAGAGAGCTGGATCAGAAGAGGAGCAGCCGGCACTAGAACCTGCGCCCCAGGCAGAGGCTTAGTTCACTGTGCCACAGTGCTGGCCCCTGTAACTTGTACTTTTAGACATACATTGATTTTTTTTTTTTAAGATTTATTTCATTTATTTGAATGGCAGAGTTACAGAGAGAGGTAGAGACAGAGAGAGAGGTGTTCCATCTGCTGGTTCACTCCCCAGATGGCCGCCAATAGCCGGAGCTGTGCCAATCCAAAGCCGGGAGTCAGCAGCTTCTTCTGGGTCTCCCACATGGAGTACAGGGGTCCAAGGGCTTGGGCCATCCTCTACTCTTTCCCAGGCCACATCAGAGAGCTGGATCAGAAGTGGAGCAGCTGAGACTAGAACTGGCACCCGTATGGGATGCCAGCGTTTTAGGCCAGGGCTTTAACCCTCTGTGCCATGGCACCAGCCCACACATTGAGTTATTACAAAAAGTGTTAAGAAGTAGCATATTTAGGCCGGCGCCACAGCTCACTAGGCTAATCCTCGACCTTGCGGCGCCGGCACATCAGGTTCTAGTCCCGGTCGGGGTGCCGGATTCTGTCCCGGTTGCCCCTCTTCCAGGCCAGCTCTCTGCTGTGGCCAGGGAGTGCAGTGGAGGATGGCCCAAGTACTTGGGCCCTGCACCCCATGGGAGACCAGGATAAGTACCTGGCTTCTGCCATTGGATCAGCGCAGTGCGCCGGCCGCTGCGCGCCAACCGCGGCGTCCATTGGAGGGTGAACCAACGGCAAAGGAAGCCCTTCCTCTCTGTCTCTCTCTCACTGTCCACTCTGCCTGTCAAAAAAATAAAAAAATAAAAAATAAAGAAGTAGCATATTTATGTATTATGTTGTGTTTGTAATTTATGACAATGGATAAATTGTTTTAGATCCAAAAAATTGCAATCTTTTAAATAAAAATTTTAGATTTATTTATATTGTATTTACTTGAGAGGCTGAGAGAGAGACAGGTAGACACAGAGAAATCTCTCATTTCCTGGAGCTGCATCAAAACTTGGGCTGGCGATCTGATATGGGATGCCAGTGTCACATGTGGCAGCTTAATCTGCTGTACCATAGTGATGCTCCAACAAAAAAAGAATTCTTTAAAAAATAAAACAAAAATGAAACCCTGACTCTAAAACCTACTAGCAAATAACAACTTCTCTGTGCCTTTTTCCTTATCAGCAATAATGTAGGTGTATTTGACACAGAGCATGACACAGATCAAAAGTGCCTCGTAAGGGGGCTGGCGCTATGGGTAGCGGGTAAAGCTGCTGCATGCAGTACCAGCATCCCATATGGGTGCTGCTTCAAGTCCCAGCTGCTCCACTTCTGATCCAGCTCTGCTGTGGCCTGGGAAAGCAGTAGAAAATGGCCCAAGTCCTTGGGACTCTGCATCCACATGGGAGACCTGGAAGAAGCTCTTGGCTCCTGGCTCCTGGCTTCATATCGGTGCAGCTCTGGCCATTGCGGCCAATTGGGGAGTAAACCAGTGGATAGGAGACCTCTCTCTCTCTCTCTGCCTCTCCTCTCTGAGTAACTCTTTCAAATAAATAAATAAATCTTTTAAAAAAATCTTTAAAAAAATTGCCTCATAAGCACCAGCTTTTATTATTTCTAGAATAATCTCTCAGATGTTATTTATATTTTATTCTCATAAACCTCTACCCTACACAGTTTATTAGGTTATGTGTCTCTAGTCTTCTACATTAACCCCCCTCCCCAAGATTTTATTTATCTGAAAGGCAGTGACAGACAGAGGGAGAAACAGAGATTTTCTATCCATTTATTCATTCCCCAAATGGTTGCACAGTTGGTGCTGGGCCAGGCCAAAGCTAGGAGCCAGGAGCTTCAATTCATTTGGGCCTCCTACATGAGTACGGGGTCCCAAGCTTTTGGCCATCTTCTGCTTTCCCTGGCACATTAGCGGGGAGTTGGATTGGAAATGAAGCAGCCAGGACTTGAACTGGCACCCATATGAGATGCCAGTTGTTTTTTTTCCTGGTGTTTTGTTTTTACTTGGGGTGTTCAGGGAGGAAGGAGAACACAGGGTAGAGAAAAGGGCTGGAGAACAGGTGACCTTTTTGTTTTTATTTTTTCTCCAACAAAAAGTGCTGTCATTCTGATGGCTGGGTCACCTGAAGGACATGTCTTCTAATGGCATCCAGGACTGTTGAGTTTCAAAATGAGAAAACTGTTTTACACATGTGTACTAGCATTAGGCCTGAGTGGGTCTGGCTGTGTTCGAATGGGTACAGGCAGAGGTGAATGCTCATGGCTCCCGCTGACCCAGGTCCATCCAGGGATGGCTTGGCAATGAGGTGAGGAGGGGACAGGACAAAGATGACTCACCACACAGGTACAGCGATCAGACACTTGCAGAAGAGGAAGGCGAGCAGACAGGGGACACAATGGGGGACACAGGCAGCCCTTGGAGAAGGGACAGAATGAAGACACAGGGGTAAAGAAGGGAAGAAAACAGACAAGAGAGGAAAATCTGAGGGTAGAGGCCAAGGGGGAGCTGCTGGAAGCTACAGGATCAACAGTAGCACATCCTCCAGTACAACTGGCCCTGTCCTGCCCACACGGCCCCGGATAGCATGCCAGAGCTGTCTGTGACGGGGCTGCTTCTCCACTTGATTCCAACAGTGAGGAGCCAAGGGAGGCCATGTGAGCCATTCCTAAGACAACTGTTTTTCTAGATTCTACAAAAACCTTAGGACCCAGAGCCTGAAATGCTGTCACACACCCAGGCAGCAGAAGGGCCCTCTGCCTACGGCCCATTCTGTGAGCCATGTCTGCTTAACTGCTGGTGGCTGGAGGTGTCTTCCTCGAGATGACAGTTTAGAGACCCCAAAGTGGGGATGCCAGCTTTGCAGGCAACAGCTTCACCTGCTATGCCACCGCACGGCCCCTTACTCTAACCTCCTGTTCACACTGCTGCAGTTAACACCCTAACGTATAAACCCGATCATGTCATTCCCTCTGTTATGGTTTACAGTGCTTAAAGTAAAAAGTCACTGCCACATGGGGTGTTTGGTCTTGGGGTTAAAACCCCAGTAAAGTCCCCAGAGCTGTGGTGTAATAGGTTAAGCCTCTGCCTGTGGTGCTGGCACCCAGTAATGGACACTTGTTTGTGTCCTGGCTACTCCTCTTTTTTTTTTTTTCTAATTAATTAATTAATTTATTTTGACAGGCAAAGTTAGTGAGAGAGAGACAGAGAGAAAGGTCTTTCTTTTTTCCGTAGGTTCATCCCCCAAGTGGCCACTACGTCTGATGCATTGCTGCCGGAGCGCAGCGCCGATCCGAAGCCAGGAGCCAGGAGCCAGGTGCTTTCTCCTGGTCTCCCATGCGGGTGCAGGGCCCAAGGACCTGGGCCATCCTCCACTGCACTCCCTGGCCACAGCAGACAGCTGGACTGGAAGAGGAGCAACCGAGACAGAATCCAGTGCCCCAACCGGGACTAGAATGCGGTGTGCTGGTGCTGCAGGTGGAGGATTAGCCAAGTGAGCTGTGGCGCTGGCTTTTTTTTTTCTTTTTCTTTTCTTTTCTTTTTTTTTTTTTTTTTTTTAAGATTTACTTACTTATTTGAAAGGCAGAGTTAGAGAGAAGGAGAGGCAGAGAGAAAGAGGTATTCCACCTGCTAGTTCACTCTGCATTTGGCCGCAATGGCCAGAGCTGCACTAATCCAAAGTAAGGAGCCAGGAGCTTCTTTTGGGTTTCCCATAGAGGTGCAGGGGCCCAAGGACTTGGTTGTTTTCTACTGCTTCCCCAGGCCGTAGCAGGGAGCTGCATCAGAAGTGGAGCAGCTGGGACTCAAACCAGCACCCATATGGGATGCTGGCACTGCAGGTGGTGGCCCCTACTCCTCTTCGGATCCAGCTTTCTCCTTCTGGCCCGGGAAAGCAGTAGAAGATGGCCCAAGTGTTTGGGCCCCTGTACATATGTGGGAGATCTGGAAGAAGCTCCTGGCTTTGGATTGGCCCAGCTCTGGCTGTTGTGGACAATATGGGAGTGAACCAGCAGATGGAAGCCCTCTCTGTCTTTCCCTGTTGTAACTCTGCCTCTTAGATAAAAGAGTGCCAGGACATACTTCCCAGCTCTGGCTCCTGACTCCAGCTTCCTGCTAATGTGTACCCTGGGAGGCAGTGGTGATGGCTTGAATAATCAGGTTCCTGCCACCCACATGGGACCTTGGATTGAGTTCCCATCTCCAAGTTTCTGTGGATGTTTTGAGAGTGAACCAGTGAATGAGAGCTCTGTTTGGCTCTGTCCCTTTGCCTCTCAAGAAAAAAAAAAAAATTACATCCATGCTTCTACCCCAGGGGCTTAAAAGTTTCACCAAGCATACTTCACAGTTCAGTGCCTTTGTTTTCCCCCTCTATGTCCGGAATGTCCTTTCCTCCTCATCACATTCTATTATTCATCCTATTCATTTCTGAAAGATCTCAAAAGCTCACCGGATTTTCTCACAAGCACTTGGTCACTTTCTGCTCTGGGATCATAGCATTATGTCCATAGCTCTGTTAGGGATAACCATACTTGGATAAAAACTCAATATGGGGCCAGAATTGTGCACAGTGGGTTAAGCCGTGGCCTACCTCACCAGTATCCCCTATCAGAGGGCCAGTTGGCATCCTGACTGCTCTGCTTGTGATCCAGGCAATGGAAGATGGCCCTGAGTAGTTGGACCCCTGCCCTCAGTGTGGGAGACAAAGACAGAATTCCAGGCTCCTGACTTTGTTATAGCCACTTTGATAAACAACCAGCAGATGGAAGATAGTTTTTTCTGTCTTTCCCTGTCACTCTGCCTTTCAAATACATAAACCAATCTTAAACTCAAAACCTCCATTCCTGCGGGCCATACATTCCCCAAATATTTGTTAGCTAACAGGCAGAGTGGCTGGCGTTGTGGCTCAGTGGGTTGAGCCGCCAGTATCCCATACAAGCAACCTGTTCTAGCCCCAACTGTCCCACTTCCCATCCAGTGCCCTGCTGATGCGTCTAGGAAAGCGATGAGTGACCCGGATGCAATTTCAGGCTCCTGGCCCAGCCCTGGCCGGTGCAGCCATTTGGGGATGGAAAATGTCTCTCAACTCCGCCTTACAAATATTTTAAAAACAAAACAAGAACAGGCTGTTTCCGCAGCGCGAAGGGTACACCTGTGAACAAGATTAGGTTCTCATGCAGTCTATCTGCGCACACACACAAATAATAAAAACATCGGGTCACGTTCAGGGCTTCGCAGAACGTGTGAGCCACGGCTCAGGGGCCGGCCTTCGGAAGTACTTCCAGGCTGTGAAAGCGGCCGAGGCTCATGGGTGAAACCACAAAGCAAGACCCAGGAGGTCGCCGAACAACCCAGCGCGCAAAGGCCATAGGCAGGAAGGGGCGCGCGTGGCCGGGGCCACGAGGGGCGCGGAGGCCGCCCCGCGCCGTACAGGGTCCGGGCGAGCAGGGCGGGCGCGCAGCCGCACCGCGCCCAAGCGCCAAGGCCCGCAATCCGCAAGGGCTTCTCCCGGGCACTTATCAGCCCACGCCTTCCGTCGGCCAGCACAGACCCTCCTGGCGGCTGTCCACCGCGTGAGGCGCGCACACAAGAACCACAGGAAGTAGAGAGGCAGCCCCCGTGGCGCGGCGGAAGAGGCGGGCGGAGGCGCTGGCCCGCCGGCAGGGCACTGCGCAGGCGCGCGCGCGTGCTCGCGACGGTTACGGCGCCGGGGCCAACTCGGGGCGGGGTCGGGCTTCCGCGCCGGAAAGGGGTTGGCTGGGCGGGGCTGAGGGACGGCGGTGGTGGTGGTGGCGGCGGCGGCAGCAGCAGCGGCTGCGCGCGCGCGCGGGTGCGAACGGGGAACGCTGCGAGGGCCGGGCCGTGCCGGGCGGTGGGGACGACTGACGGCGACGATGGCCGCGGCAGCAGGCGGCGGCGGCGGCGGGCCTGGGGCAGCGGCAGGCGCCGCGGGCGCGGGGGGTGCGGCGGCGGCCGCGGGTCTGGCGGTTTATCGACGGAAGGACGGCGGTCCGGCCAGCAAGTTTTGGGAGAGCCCGGAGACAGTGTCCCAGCTGGATTCGGTGCGCGTCTGGCTGGGCAAGCACTACAAGAAGGTGGGTCCGCGCGCCCTTGGGGACCGGGAGGTCGCGCGGCGGGGGCCGGCGGCGGTCCCGGGCTTGGCGGGCCCCGGGGCCGCCCCTCCCCCCGCGCGCCACGAGGGACAACAAAGGCCGGCGCCGGGGCTGCCACGCCCCCGCCGGCCGCCCTGGGCGCCCCTCCGGCTCCCGCTTGGCTGCCGGGGGTCCCGGGCCTCGGCCCTGGGAGCCCGAGCGCTCGGGGCGGAAGCTCCTGCGGGCCTCGGTGCGCGACAGCCGGGCGGCGCGTGTGTCTTTTGTTGGCCGCCTCAGGTGTGGGAACAATGACCCCCCCCCCCCCAGTACCCAGCCGGCGTGGGCGCGCAGCCTCGGGGTTCGTCCCGAGAGTGGCCTCCGAGTGGAGGAGGACCCGGGTTTCGCTGCCCGCGGCTGGTTTGCCGCAGGCCTGTGGACGCTTGTCCCGGGCTTCACGTCACGACCAGTGGCACCGAGGAGAACTCGTGTCCGGTGAAGAAACGACGGGTTTTGGTTGTGCCCGTCTGCATGCTGCGAGTTCGAGGCTGTGTTCACCTGTGCCCTTCAGCCAGGCCTTCCCTGAGGACCCGCAATGTACAAGCGCACCCTACTTCGTGTCACCTTTATTTAATTCCTAGTGCTGGCCGCTGCCTGAAATTTGTGCTTGCTTGTTTCTCCTACCTTTGGGATTAAATTCTGCTGAATCATAGGTTTTCAAAGTTGTGACTTAACCCTTTGTTCAGAATTTTGAAAACCCTTTAAGTTTATGCTTCATGTAAATATTCCCAGAATGATTGCCTTGTAAGGTGGATGAAGCAGACAGCCACTCTCTGCCTCGAACTTCCCAAGCACCCTCTTTGACTTGTGCTCTCCCCCAGGGAGCAAGGGCACTGTCAGGCCTGTACCTGCTCTGGAACACGGTCGGTGCTCGGTGCCTCCCCTGAGCAGTTACTCAGTAAATACTTGCTGAACGAATGAAAAGATCGAGGTGTCTAGGAATCTGTTAGGGGTCTGCAGCTCAGTGAGTCTGTCTGTTTCAGCAGTCGTTAGGTGAGGGCAGGGATCTTGGGTTCCTTTGAGGTCGCTCACACTGATGCTTTCTTCAGAAACCACCGTTCCTGCTCTGAAGTTTGAGGAAGTGAGAGACAGTAGTCACATTTTTGGATGCATTGATTTTTTACCCCCTTTGAAGTTACATATGGGACTGTAGATTTTTCTCTACAGTATTGCTTTCTGTTGTAGTGACAAATTGGTCACTTTGTATATGGAATATAGCTTCTGGAAGTGGCTCACGGAGTTGAATATGTTCCAAAAATGTTAAATTTTTTTTAAAGTTGGTAATTTTCTCATCCAGTGCTTTGGGTCTTAAGGTCAAAGAAGATTTAACAAGAAAAGATTATCAGGAGTCATATTCCTTTGAAAATCAAGGAAAAGAGTGGAAAAAAAGTCAATGATAGTTATTTTGACTTCTCCAAATAATCAGTGTATTAATTTTGGTCCATTTTAAAGAGGGCTGCTTTATGCCTGGGTAATACCTCAGAAGTTTGAGTGACTGGGAAAGTAGCTAAGAGGCAGACTGAAGGATTTGACCCACAGCGTTGAGGCCACTAGGCCAGTGTTGACACACTGTTCCTGAGGCTTTAAAGACAAAGTCAAAGTTAAGTTTGATGTCTCAGGGCTTTGTAGAATCAGAATGTATTTCTTGGGCCTATCCAGGTTCAGAATTGTATATATCTCTTATGCCTGACAGCCAGAATTCTTTCAGCTTCCGGGAGTCATGTTGAAGTGGTAAAAATCCTAGTCAGAAGGCTCTTTGATTCTTTTTTGCATACTGTATTTCTGCTTGGTTTGTGTTTTGGTGGGTTTGAACTAAACATTTGTTTTGCATTTAGTAATGCATTTTCAGAGCAGTTAAAAAAAATTTTTTTTTTAGTACTTATTTGAAAGCGTTAAAGAGGGAGGTAGAGAGAGAGGTCTTCATCTGTTGATTCACTACCCAAATGGCCGAAATGGCTGGAGCTGGGCTGAGCTGAAGCCAGGAGCATCACATAAGGGCTGCGAGCACTTCAGGTGGCGGCTTTGCCTGCTTTGCCACAGCACTGCTCCAAGGCTAAGGTTTGTGGTGTGTGTTTTTTTTTTTTTTTTTTTTTAAGATTTTATTTATTTATTTAGAGGTAGAGTTACAGACTGAAAGAGGGAGAGACAGAAAGGCTTTCCATCTGCTGTTTTGCTCCCCAAATGGCTGCAACAGTTGGAGCTGAGCCGATCCAGGGGCCAGGAGCTTCCTCTGGGTCCCTGACGTGGGCACAGGGGGCCCAAACACTTGAGTTATCTTCTGCTTTCACAGGCCACAAGCAGAGAGCTGGATCAGGAGAAGAGCAGCTGGGACACAAACTGGTGCCTATATGGGAAGCCTGCGCCACAGGCAAAGACTCAGTGCTGGCCCCGCCCCCCCGGGCTAATTTTTAAGCCGATGATTTTGTATGGTCTGCAAATGATGTTATAAATAGCCAGATGGCCCTTGGAAGAAAAAGATTTCCCACTACTTTAGGCTTTGTTGGCAAGTTTGGCTTAGCAACACGGAGTAGGGTTTTTGACTTTTTGACTGGGATGATCTTTGGACAAACAGAGTCCCAAAGTAGGTGACCACTTAGGTGAGAAAACTGAAGCATGGGAGACTGTTTGCTGACATTACATTTGGGTCTTTCAGCATTACAAAATCCGGGTTCATTTTCCACCTAAGCTGCTGCCTTTGTATTACTGAGTACACTTCATTCACCTCATGTTTGATAAAGATGAGCGCCTTACCTCTGCGCATAGCTCCTGAATAGTTTTCAGTTGATAAAACCCTAACAGTACTGACTTCAGACTGATTTGTTCACCGCCTGAAGGATATCTAAGCTCCCAGATAAGTTTCTTCCCAAAGTTTGACTTATTGTTGAAATAAGATTTGAGGTTTCAGGATGATCACTAAAGTTAGGTCACCTAAGGAAGATGTTTTAATACCTTTTACACAAATTATTTGACAGTTAAAGATAGTTAAATGGTTATTTTTTTAAAAAGATTTATTTATTTATTTGAAAGTCAGAATTACAGAGAGAGGGAGAGACAGTGGGAGATCTGTCCACTGGTTCTCTCCCCAAATGGCCAGGCCCAAGCCAGTAGCTTCATCTGGGTCTCCGATGTGGGTGGCAGGGGCCCAAGGGCTTGGGCCGTCCTCTGCTGATTTTCCTAGGCTATTAGCAATGAGCTGGATCAGAGTGCAGCAGCTGGGACTTGAACTGGCATCCATATGGGATGCTGGTGCCGCAGATGGTGGCTTAACCCTCTGTGCATAGCACCAACTCTGTAAATATTTTTAAGATTTATTTTTTATTTATTTATTTTTATTTTTTTGACAGGCAGAGTGAACAGTGAGAGAGAGAGAGAGAAAGGTCTTCCTTTAGCCGTTGGTTCACCTTCCAATGGCCGCGCTGATCCAAAGCCAGGAGCCAGGTGCTTATCCTGGTCTCCCATGGGGTACAGGGCCCAAGCACCTGGGCCATCCTCCACTGCACTCCCTGGCCACAGCAGAGAGCTGGCCTGGAAGAGGGGCAACCGGGACAGAATCCGGCTCCCAGACCGGGACTAGAACCCGGTGTGCCGGCGCCGCAAGGCAGAGGATTAGCCTAGTGAGCCGCGGCGCCGGCCAAGATTTATTTATTTGAAAGGCAGAGTGACAGGGAGTGATAGATGTCTTGCATCCACTAGTTAGCTCCTCATATGGCTGCAACAGCCAGATTGGGCCAAGCCGAAGCCTGGAGCCTGGAGCTCCATCTGAATCTTCCAATTACCGGGGCCATCTTTTACTGCTTTCCCAGGCACACTGGCAGGGAGCTGGATCGGAAGTGGGGCAGATGGAATGAAATCCTTTGCTCTCTTATAGGGTGTCAGAATTGTAGGTAGCGGCTTGACCTGCTGAGCCACAACACCAATCCTAGTTATTTTCATAAATCATATCTTTTCTTTCCATTTCCTACAATCTTTTTTTTTCTTAATTTTATTATTTTGTACAGCAGGGAGACAGGAAGAGACAGACAGACACAGGTTGTCCATCTGCTGGTTTACTCCCCAGATGACTGCAACATTTGGGACTGGACCAAGGCTGATGGAAGCCAAGAGCTGGGAACTCAATTTTGAGTCTCCCTTATGGGTAACAGACTCAAACACTTGAGCCTTGTGGTAGAATGTGCATTGTGGTGCAGCGAGTTAAGCTGTGGCTTGGGATGCCAGTGTCCCATTCATATATTCATGCCTGGGATCCAGTCTTGCCTTTGCTTCCATTTTAGCATCCTGTTAATGCACCTGGGAGGCCATAGTTTATGGCTCAAGTACCTAGGTCCCTACCACCTGCATAGGATACCTAGATTAGTTCTTGGCTCCCAGCGTCAGCCCAGTCCAGGCTATTGCAGGCTTTTGAGGAGTGAGCCAGCAGGTGGGAGATCTCTCCCTATCTTTCTTTCTGTCACTATGTCTTTATTTTTCTTTGCCCCCCCCCCTTTTTTTTAGATCGTTATTTATTTGAAAGACAGTTATAGAAAGAGAGGTCTTCCATCTGCTAGTTCACTCACCAAATGGCCCCATTGGGTGGAGCTGGAGTTTCATCCGGTTTTCCCACATGGGCGCAGGGTCCCAAGCTCTTGGGCCATCTTCTGCCGTGTTCCCAGCCGCATTAGTGGGGAGCTGGATAGGAAGTGGAGCAGCAGCTGGGACTCAACGCCCATTTGGGATTCCGGGGCCTAACCTGCTAAGCCACCATACTGGCCCCCACATGAACATTTTTTTCCCGTTTTTTTTTTTTTTTTTAATGTTTTATTGAAATATAGTATATATACCATGAGATGCACTTAAGTATAGCTTTTTTTCATTCTGAATGACAATATTGGGAATGAAACATGTATGTTATAAAGGACCTTAGAATATACACAAAGATACATGTTATTTCAAATTTTTATTTTCATTTTTTATTTGAAAGGCAGAGAGAGCTCTCCCATTTGCTTGTTCACTCCCTAAATGCTGACAAGCCAGGAATTGATTTCAAGTAAGCCACATGGGTAGCAGGTACCCAAGTACTTGAGCTATCATCTTCTGCCCCCTAAGATGTGCGTTAGCAGGAAGCCGGATCAGAGGCCCAGTTGAGACTTGACTCCAGGCACTCTGATGTCAGATGTGGGTATCCCAAGGCACAGTGCCCTTCTCTGTCTACTAAAATTTGAGAACAATGGCTTTAGACTGACAGTTGACATCTTATATGCTCTGTTGTATAAAATTTGTCTTCAGTGTTTGATTCATGTCTGGCATATACTGCTATGTGTCACATGTGTGGGTGTGTGGGTGTTTTTTTATTTTTTTTATTTGACAGGTAGAGTTATAGACAGTGAGAGAGAGAGAGAGGCAGAGAGAAAGGTCTTCCTTCTGTTGGTTCAACCCCCAAATGGGCGCTACAGCCGGAGCTACACTGATCCGAAGCCAGGAGCCAGGTGCTTCTTCTTGGTCTCCCATGAGGGGCAGGGGCCCAAGCACTTGGGCCATCCTGCACTGCCCTCCCGGGCCACAGCAGAGAGCTGGACTAGAAGAGTATCAGCCGGCACTAGAACCCGGTGCCTTTATGGGATGCTGGTGCCACAGGCGGAGGATTAACCGAGCGAGCCTGTGTGGTATTTTTTTAAATAAAAATTTATTTATCTGAAAGGCAGAGGTACTAGATGCCATTCTACTAGAATGGCAGTGCTTAGTAGATACTAGGAAGTAAGCCAGCAGTCTCTCCTGCAACAGTTGTACCACTTTTTAAGTCTGTCTCTTTATTTTGCAGTATGTTCATGCGGATGCTCCTACCAATAAAACACTGGCTGGGCTGGTGGTACAGCTTCTCCAGTTCCAGGAAGATGCCTTTGGGAAGCATGTCACCAACCCGGCCTTCACCAAACTTCCTGTAAGTACATCAATTTATAATAGTACTGGGGCATTTTCAGTTTCTGTGTGCCAGCCTATTGCTATTTTCCTTTGCTATGACTAGTGTATAAATTTTAAAAAAGGGAACCTCAACAGAATTTTAGCTGAGGCTTTTTTGCTGTTTAAAAAAATATATTTTTTAAAAAATTTGAGAGACAGAAACAGACACATGTGACTCCCATCTGCTGAAACTCAGAACTGGGAATTCAGTTCAGGTCTTCTGTGATCTTCGTTTTTTTTTTTTTTTTTTTTTTTTTTTTTTTTTTTCAGATCTCTGGAGCTGGGCCAGGCAAAAGCCAGGACCCTGAAATTCAATCCCATCTCCCACATGGGTGCAGGGGCCCAGGTGTTTGGGCCATCTTCTGCTCTTTAAGACCGTTAGCAGGGAGCAGATCGGAAGTGGAGCAGCCACAACACAAACCTGAGCCCATATAGGATGTTGGCATTGCAGGCAACAGCCTTATCTACTATGCCACAATGCTGGACCAGTTAGATATTCAGGGTACTTCAGAGGACCTGCCAAATCTAGGAACAGTTTTTTATTTTATTCATTTGAGAGACAAGGAGAGAGAGAGCTCAGACATGTCTTTAGGTTTGCTCCCATCTACTGGTCTATTCTCAAATGCCCCCAGTAGCCAGAGGCTGAGCTGAGGCCCAACCCAGGAGCTGGGAACTCAATCCAGGTTTTCTGTAAGGGTAACAAATCCATTGTCATTGCCTCCCAGGATCTGCTTTAGCAGGAAACTGGAGTCAGGATCCTGAGCTGAGAAGCAAACCTAGGTGTTCCAATATAGGAGAGGAGCATCTTGACCTTTAGGCTGAATGCTGGCTCTCAGCTCACTCATTTTTTGTTAAATTGTCATGGGTTTCTTAGACTAAATGGTTAGGATTATGTTCCAAATGCAGATTATCTTGGGGTGGGAGCCGTTTTTCCTGCTTAGCTATTGGTAGGTAGATATTTTTTTATAGCCCATTTTCTCCCTAATTGTGCCTCCTATGAGACCCTTGGCTTTATGGATGTGTGGTGGGTAATTAAACGCTCTCTTTTGCTTTGGTTCAAGTTTGATTTCTTGTCCTTATACAGCACAATTCTCACCTGTAGGTTATCTATGCTAGCATTTCTTGTTTGATTAGTCTCATTATTTCCTTTTTTTTTTTTTTTTTTTTTTTTAATTTTTGACAGGCAGAGTGGACAGTGAGAGACAGAGAGAAAGGTCTTCCTTTGCCGTTGGTTCACCCTCCAATGGCCGCCGCGGCTGGCGCGCTGCAGCCGGTGCACCGCACTGATCGATGGCAGGAGCCAGGTACTTATCCTGGTCTCCCATGGGGTGCAGGGCCCAAGTGCTTGGGCCATCCTCCACTGCACTCCCTGGCCACAGCAGAGAGCTGGCCTGGAAGAGGGACAACCGGGACAGAATCCGGTGCCCCGACCGGGACTAGAACCTGGTGTGCCGGCGCCGCAAGGCGGAGGATTAGCCTAGTGAGCCGCGGCACCGACCTCTAGTCTCATTATTTCCATCACACGTGTCACCTGAGTGTTGCAGTGTTGACCTCAGAGATTATCACTTAGGACATTTTTTTCCTCATTTGATTTTTTGTACTTGAGGATTAATTTGCTTTCTAGGAATTCAACCTCATTTAAAATAATGTTAGACTTACCTGATATTTTGAGGTGTTTGCAGTAGGATTTTTTGGTTGTTTAGTTGTCACAGTGCTGGAGTCAGGAATAATTTTTCTCATTTGTAAAATGGGGTGAAAAGAATCAGCTTTATAGGATTGTTAGGAATAAATGAAGTAGTACATGAAAAGTGCCTTCTGATAAGTTCTGAAACTTGGTATCTGCGATAATACATTTTATCCTAGCCAAGAATGAGACTATTATAGCAGTGATCACCTCTGATTAAAGTGTTAATTTTAAGATTTTGTAACTTTATTGGTATATGTTTAGTGTAGCAGTTAAGGAGCCATTTAGGAGGCCCTGTAACTCATATTGGAGTACCTGGGTTCAAGTCCCAGCTCTGCTGTTTTTTTTTTTTTTTTTTTTTTAAGATAGATTTATTTACTTATTTGAAAGTCAGAGTTACAGAGAGAGGAGAGAGAGAGAAATCTTCAGGCCACTGGTTCACACACAAATGGCCACCACAACTGGAGATAGACCTGTCTGAAGCCAGGAGCTTCTTCAGGTGTCCCATGTGAGTGCAAGGGCCCAAGCACTTGGGCCATCTTCCCCTGCTTTCCCAGGCTATTAGCAGGGAGCTGGATCAAAATTGAAGCAGCTGGTCTCTAACTGGCTCCCATATGGAATGGTGGCGTTGCAGGCAGTGGCTTTACTCACTATGCCACAACGCTGGCTCCTGTTTATTTATTTTAAAGACAGAGTTAAAACAGGAGACACATACACATATCTTCCATCTGCTGGTTCACTCGCCAGATGTGTGCAACAGTCCAGGATGGCCTGGGCTCATGCCAGGAGCCAGAAACAACTTCTGGGTTTCCCATGTGAACGACACAGGCCCAAGCACTTGAGCCATCTTTCACTGCTTTTCCAGGGGCATAAGCAGGGAGCTGGTAAGTAGAGCAGCCAGGACTTGAACCTACATTCAAGCTTAAGCTGCTGTGGCACAATGCCGTCTTCACCAGCACAGCTTTGTTATGATTCCAGCTTCCTGCTAATGTGCACCCTAGGAGGCAGCAGATCATAGCTCAAGTTGTTGTATGGCTGCCATCCATGTGGGAAACTTTGAGTCCTGGCTCTGTGATCATTTGGAAAATGAACCAGAAATGATACACCTCTGTGTCTCTGCCTTTCAAACAAATAAATAATAAAAGACCAGTATGTCTCCTGTAGCAATTAAAATAATTAAGTTGTTGGGGGTGGCATTTGATACATCAGTTAAAATCTTGCTTAGGATGTCTGCATTCCATATGTTACTTCTTGAGTTTAAGTCCTGTCTCCATTTCCAGAATCAGCTTCTGCTAATGCACATCCTGGAAGTCAGCAAATGATGACTCAAGTACTTGGGTCCCTGCCACTCCAGTGGGAGACCTGGATTGAGTTTGGGACTCCTTGCTTTGGCCTGGCCCAGAACTGATTGTGTGGACATTTTGAAAGTGAACCAGTGGATATCTCTGTCTGTCATTGCTTTTCAAATAAATAAATAAAAATTAGGGCTGGCATTGTGGCATGGTGAATTAAACACTACCTGCCACATAGGCATCCAATAGGTATGCCAGGTTGTGTCCTGGGAGCTCTATTTCCAGTCCAGTTCCCTACTGATGTGCCTGGGGAAAACAGTGCAAGATGGCGCAAGTGTTTGGGCCCCTGACACCTCTGTGGAAGACCCAAATGAAGCTTCTGGCTTCAGCCACCATGCTGTTTTCTTCATTTACTTCTTCAAGTCCATTTTCAGATACCGTGGTTTACTGTTTGATAGGCGTAAGCTTGGCATTTTAAGTATATACTCCTGGGGGGCAGTGCTGTGGTGTAGTAGGTAAAGTCACCGCCTGCAGTGCAGGCAAGCCATATGGGCACCAATCCAAGTCCTGGCTTCTCCACTTCCATCTTGCTCTCTGCTATGGCCTGGGAAAGCAGCAGAAGATGGCCCAAATCCTTGGGCTTCTTCCTGCGTCGGAGACCCGTAAGAAGCTCCTGGCTTCAGATTGGCTCAGCTCTGGCCATTGGCAGTCATCTGGGGTGTAAACCAGTAATGAAAGACCTCTTTCTCGCTATCTTGCCCTCCCTCTCCCTCCCTCTCCCTCCCTCTCCCTCCCTCTCCCTCCCTCCCTCTCCCTCCCTCTCCCTCCCTCTCCCTCCCTCTCCCTCCCTCTCCCTCTCTCTCCCTCTCTCTCCCCCTTTCTCCCCCTCTTTCCCTCTCTCCCTCTCCCCCGTCCCCCGACTCTGTGATTCTTTCAAATAAATAAATAAATCTTTTTAAAAGAAAGTGTATATACTCCTCATCAAAACACACACTGTCTTCATTACCAATTGCTAGTGCTACGTTTTCTCTGATGATTAAGTCAGAGATAAAGACAAGGATACCATGGCACAGGTGGAGAACACTGTGCAGTATGGTAGAAGGTTTTTCTTTTCCAGTTTCCATTGAGCTCTGCAGAATTTTATGTGGACTATAAATATCCTTAGACACATCCAGGATAAGATTAGTTTAAATTTTAAATTATTTTATTTTATTTTTATTTGAAAGAGTTACAGAGAGAGAGATAGGTCTTCCATCTGCTGGTTCACTCCCAGATGGCTGCAAGGTCCGGACCTGTGCAAATCCAAAGCCAGGAGCTTCTTCCAGGTTTCCACGCGGGTGCAGGGGCCCAAGGAATTGGGCCATCTTCTACTGCTATCCCAGGTCATAGCAGAGAGCTGGATCGGAAGTGGAGCTGCTGGGACTAGAACCAGCACCAATATGGGATGCCGGCGCCTCAGGCCAGGGCTTTAACCTTTTGTGCCACTGTGTCGGCCCCAAATTTTGAATTTTGTTAGCCAAGGATAACACAGCTGGCAGCCTCTTAAAACTGTCTCAAGAGTCTTTAATTGAAGGGTGCAGCTGCTGAGATACATAATAAGGCAGCATCTCATTGGCTCTGGAAGACTCACCTTTTGCTACTCTGTTGGCTTTTTTTTTTTTTTTTAAAGTTTATTTGTTTATTTGAAAGAGTTACACACAGAAGGAGAGGCAGAGAGAGAGGTCTTCCATCCAGTGGTTCACTCGCCAATTGGCCGCAACTGCTGAGCTGGGCCGATCTGAAGCCGGAGCCAGAAGGTTGCTCCAGGTCTCCCACACGGGTGCAGGGGCCCAAGCACTTGGGTTGTCTTCCACTGCTTTCCCAGGTCATAGCAGAGAGCTGGATCAGAAGTAGAGCAGCCAGGACTCGGAACTGGCACCTATATGGGGTGCTGGCACTGCAGGTGGCAGCTTTACTCACTATGCTCCCCCCCTCCCCCCGCCATTGACTTTCTGTTCTTTAGATTTTCATACACTAGTCAGGAAAAGTGTACTCATTGCTTTTCTTTTGGGGAACCTTTAAGAATAAGAGCTCTAGGCTGGTGCCGTGGCTCACTAGGCTAATCCTCCACCTGCAGCGCTGGAACCCTGGGATCTTGTTCTGGTTGGGGCGCCAGATTCTGTCCCGGTTGCTTCTCTTCCAGTCCAGCTCTCTGCTGTGGCCTGGGAGTGCAGTGGAGGATGGCCCAAGTACTTGGGCCCTGCACCTGCATGGGAGACCAGGAGGAAGCACCTGGCTCCTGGCTTTGGATTGGCTCAGCACACTGCCCGTAGCAGCCATTTGGGGGATGAACCAATGGAAGGAAGACCTTTCTCTCTGTCTGTCTCTCTCTCACTGTTTAACTCTGCCTGGGCCGGCGCCGCGGCTCACTAGGCTAATCCTCCGCCTTGCGGCGCCGGCACACCGGGTTCTAGTCCCGGTCGGGGCACCGGATTCTGTCCCGGTTGCCCCTCTTCCAGGCCAGCCCTCTGCTGTGGCCAGGGAGTGCAGTGGAGGATGGCCCAGGTGCTTGGGCCCTGCACCCCATGGGAGACCAGGAAAAAGCACCTGGCTCCTGGCTCCTGCCATCGGATCAGCGCGGTGCGCCGGCCGCATCGCGCTGGCCGCGGCGGCCATTGGAGGGTGAACCAACGGCAAAAGGAAGACCTTTCTCTCTGTCTCTCTCTCTCACTGTCCACTCTGCCTGTCAAAAAAAAAATAAAATAAAAAAAAAAATAAATAAAAAAATAACTCTGCCTGTCAAAAAAAAAAAAAAAAAAGAATAACCGCTCTTTGCTGTCAGGAGTGGATGTGATGGGGGAGTGAATGGGATTGAGATTGAACGGGGAAATAAGTTAAGGGGCCCTTGCCTGTTTCTAGCTTTCCATGCCCTGACTGGGATTACCATATTTGTATTTTTTAAGAATTTAAAAAAAAAAAGATTTATTTGAAAGGCAGAGTTACAGAGAAGCAGAAGCAGAGAGAGAAACGAGGTCTTCCATCTGCTGGTTCACTCTGTGAAAGGCTGCAATGGCTGGAGCTGGGTCCATCCACAGCCAGGAGGTTCTTACATGTCTCCCACGTGCATGCAGGGGATCAAGTACTACATCCTCCACTGCTTTCCAGGGACCTGTACCAGAAGCGTGCACCCAGGACTTGAGCCAATGCTCATGTGGGATGCCAGTGCCACAGGTAGTGGCTTCACCTACTGTGTCACAGCGTTGGCCCCTAGTCTTGCGTTTTTTTTTTTTTTTTTTTTTTTTTTAAGATTTATTTTATGTATTTGAAAGAGTTAGAGAGGTACAGAGAGAGAAGACTTTCATCTGCTGATTCCCTCTTCAGACGGCTGCAACAGCTAGAGCTGTGCTGATCTAAGCCAGGAGCCAGGGGCTGACGCTGTGACGCAGCCGAATAAAGCCACAGCCTGTGGCACTGGCATAGCATATGGGCGCTGGTTCAAGTCCTGGCTGCTTCTCTTCTGATCAAGCTCTCTGCTATGGCCTGTAAAGCAGTAGAAGATGGCCCACATCCTTGGACCCCTGTACCGTGTGGGAGACCTGGAAGAACTCCTGGCTCCTGGCTTTGGATCCACGCAGCTCCAGCCATTGTGGCCATCTGGGAACCAGCTTTTGGAAGACCCTTCTCTCTCTCTCTCTTTCTGCCTTTCCTCTCTGTATAACTCTTGACTTTCTAATAAATAATCTTTAAAAAATTTTTTTTTTTAATTTATTTGGCAGAGTTAGACAGTGAGAGAGAGAGAGAGACAGAGAGAAACATCTTCCTTCCATTGGTTCACCCCTCAAAATGGCCGCTATGGCCAGAGCTATGCCAATCTGAAGCCAGGAGCCAGGTGCTTCCTCCTGGTCTCCCACGTGGGTACAGGGGCCCAAACACCTGGGCCATCCTCCACTGCCCTCCCGGGCCACAGCAGAGAGCTGGACTGGAAGAGAAGCAACCAGGACTAGAACCCAGTGCCCATATGGGATGCTCGCGCCACAGGCAGAGGATGAACCAAGTGAGCCACGGCGCCAGCCTCTCTGCAGTGTTCTCTTTAACTCTGCCTTTCAAGTAAATAAATCATTGAAAATTTTTTTTATTTTTTAAAATAAAATGTATTTATTTATTTGAAAGTCAGAGTTAGAGAGAGAGGTCTTCCATCTGCTGGTTCACACCCCAGTTGACTGCAACGGCCAGAGCTGTGCCGATCTGAATCCAGGATCCAAGAGCTTCTTCCAGGTCTCCCATGCGGGTGCAGGGGCCCAAGGACTTGGGCCGTCCTCCACTGCTTTCCCAGGCCATAGCAGAGAGCTGGATCAGAAGTGGAGCAGCTGGGACTAGAACCGGCGTCCATATGGGATGCCAGTGCTTCAGGCCAGAGCTTTAACCCACTGCACCACAGCACTGGCCCCTAAAAAAATTTCTTTTTACTTGTTGAAGAAAGTATTTTAGAAGGTTATTGATTGTAGGTTTTTTTTTTTAATTAATTAATTAATTTATTTTTTTGACAGGCAGAATGGACAGTGAGAGAGAGAGACAGAAAGGTCTTCCTTTATTTCCTTTGGTTCACCCCCCAGTGGCCTACGGCTGGCGCACCGCGCTGATCCGAAGCCAGGAGCCAGGTGCTTCTCCTGGTCTCCCATGCGGGTGCAGGGCCCAAGGACTTGGGCCATCCTCCACTGCACACCCAGGCCACAGCAGAGAGCTGGACTGGAAGAGGAGCAACCGGGACAGAATCTGGTGCCCCGACCAGGACTAGAACCCGGTGTGCTGGCGCTGCAGGTGGAGGATTAGCCTATTGAGCTATGGCGGCGGCATTATAGGTTTTTATTTGTGAGTTTATAGCACTTAGCATTCAGACATGAATAATTTTGTCAGAACCTGTACTTTTCTTATGTATAATCTGTATCATTTTTAGGCGAAGTGTTTCATGGATTTCAAAGCAGGAGGCACGTTGTGTCACATTCTTGGGGCTGCATACAAGTATAAAAATGAACAGGGATGGTAAGTTTTTACATTTATTTGTATTTTGATGTGTTAAATCTCATTTCTTTGTGTGGTGTTAAATTCTGAAGCACATTATGTTTAAGTGCAAAGTACATTGTATTTTACCAAGAATACTAATTTACTTTGTTCCTTCATCCAAGAAGCATACCAATAATGATTTAATTTATAGGGTAAGTTTTTTTCTTAGCTATGATTATATACAGATAATGGATAAGGTATATATTAGCAGTTAGGTGGTAGATTCATGAAAAGTGTAATGTGTACTGTCAACCTACAATGTACATTTTATACGAAGCCAATAAATATAGTGTTAAGTGTTCTGTTGAACTAGCCCTTGAAGAGAGCTGGTTTGCTATCAGGACGCAGCATAAAGGAGTCTGGCTCAGGGAAATATGGCTGTTTGACTGTGTCTGCAGTGGAGATAATGTTGAGAATCTCTGCTGCTGTTCTATTGTTTTGCTCTTCTTCCCTTTTCTAGCCCTGTATCTCCTGGTACTATTTCTTCCTTTTTATTCTTGAGCTCTGGGTCTTCTATCCTAGTGAAACACACCTGAAGGAGTCCTTAGAGGGAAATATATATCTTTTATAACATTTATTAGGAAATAGGAAATGCTTAAAAATAAATTA
The DNA here is from genome assembly GCF_964237555.1 of Oryctolagus cuniculus. NCBI lineage: Eukaryota > Metazoa > Chordata > Mammalia > Lagomorpha > Leporidae > Oryctolagus > Oryctolagus cuniculus. The sequence goes on from NC_091441.1 coordinate 101,113,432, forward strand.
GATGGAGGCTGGCACTGTGGCGTAGCGGGTAAATCCGCTGCCTGCAGTGCCAGTATCCCATATGGGCACCAGTTTGAGTCTCAGCTGCCCATTTCCGATCCAGCTCTTTGCTGTGGCCTGGGAAGGCAATTGAAGATGGCCCAAGTCTTTGTGCCCCTGCACCTGTTTGGGAGACCTGGAAGAAACTCGGGGCTCCTGGTTTTGGATTGGTGGAGCTCCGGCCGTTGTGGCCAATTGGGGAGTGAACCAGTGTATGGAAGACCTCTCTCTCTGCCTCTCCTCTCTCTCTGTAACTGTTTAAGTCTTTAAAAAATTTTTTTAAAAAAATATTTTTTTTTTTGAAAGGCAGAGTTAGAGAAAGGAAGAGAGAACTTTGATCTGTTGGTTTACCCCTCAAATGACTGCCTTGGCTGGTTCAGGCTGAAGCCAAGAGGCTAGAACTCCATCTGGGTCTTCCACATGGTTGGCAGGGATCATGTACTTGGGCCATCTTCCACTGCTTTGCCAGACACATTATTAGCAGGGAGCCTAACCTTCTGTAGTACAATGCTGTCCTCTGTTAGAACTGATTGTATGTGAGTAGGTATGGAATAGATGTAGGTTAATAAAGATTTTGTTATTATCAGAGGTAGTTTTCTGTTGCCCAATTCTGTGTCCAGCTGTGGTGTCATACCTCTCACCAGGATGTTATTTCTTTATATAAGATCCATAGCATTCCTGAGGACTCTCAGATAATAGTTTGTACCCTACTGTCATCTCTGGATTCGCAGTTGGAACTCTTCTCTGCTTATTTTATTCAACTTGTATTTCAGGTCCTGAGCTGGGCTCAGAGATCAGAGTTTCTTTTTCTTTTTTTCTTTTTTTTCTTTTTTGACAGGCAGAGTGGACAGTGAGAGACAGAGGGAGAGAAAGGTCTTCCTTTGCCATTGGTTCACCCTCCAATGGCTGCCACGGCCAGCGCAAGGAGCCAGGTGCTTTTCCTGGTCTCCCATGGGGTGCAGGGCCCAAGCACCTGGGCCATCCTCCACTGCACTCCCTGGCCACAGCAGAGAGCTGGCCTGGAAGAGGGGCAACCGGGACAGAATCCGGCGCCCCAACCGGAACTAGAACCCGGTGTGCCGGCGCCGCTAGGCGGAGGATTAGCCTAGTGAGCCGCGGCGCCAGCCAGCAGAGTTTCAAACTGAAATATTTCCTAGATTTCATATTATGGGAGTCACTTTATGTCTCCAGTGGCAGTATAGTGAAATATATTATCTAAAAGGTTTAAAGGGGGTTTAAAAGGGTATGTGCAGTGAAATCTCTTTAAAATTAAAACTGGAGCCAAAAGGAAGTAAAAGATAGGGTTGGAGAATCAAGAATAAGCAATTTTCTAAGTCTTCTACACAGATTATCTCAAAACCATCCCCTTTGAGGTACATGTATACATATCTAACTGTAGTTTGTACTTTGCTCCATCTTCTGTGATTCACAGATCGTTTACACACTGATGGAGCATAGAACACTGCCCATCCTGTGTGGATGTCTGCATACTGACTTGCTCATGCTTCACATACCCCTCTGAACCTTGTCTGTGTCCACCTGCCTGTTCAAACACACTCTCTTCCTCCCTTTCTCCCTTCTCCATCCATTCCTTCCTTTGTTTGTTCCTTCCCTTCCTTTTTAAAGATTCATTTATGTGTTTCAAGGCTGAGTGACAGGAGAGAGATGTAAAGAGAGATCTTCCATTTGCTGGTTCACTCCTCTAATGGCCACATTGTCCAGACTGAAGGCAAGAATCAGGAACTCCATCCTGAGCTCTGACATGGGTGGCAGGGGCCCAAATGTTTGGGCCATCTTCTGCTTTCCCAGATGCGTTAGCATGGAACTGGCTTGGAAGGAGAGTAGCTAGAAATAGAGTCATTGCTCTGATACAGGCTCCCCAAGTGGCAGCCAGCCCTCTGTGCCGCAAGGCTGGTGCCTTGTCTGTGTTCTTCAGTTGACTCTCACGTTTTTTTTTTTTTTTTTTAATATCTATTTGTTTGAGAGGCAGAGAGAGAGAAGTCTTCCATCTGCCGGTTAACTCCCCAAATGTCAGTCTGAAGCCAGGAGCCAGGAGCTTTCTCAGTTCTCCCACACACGGGCGGGCTCAAAGACTTGGGCCATCCTCTACTGCTTTCCCAGGCCATAGCAGAAAGCCAGATTGGAATAGGAGCTGTTTGGACTCAAACTAGCACCCATATGGGATGCTGGCACTGCAGGCAGTGACCTTACCCACTGTGCCACAGAGCTGGCTCCCTGACTCTTACATTCTTTTTTTTTTTTCTTTTTTTTTTAAGATTTATTTATTTATTTGAAAGTCAGTTACACAGAAAGAGAGAGGGGGCCTCCATGCGATGGTTTACTCCCCAGTTGGTTGCAATGAGGGGAGCTGTGTCGATCTGAAACCAGGAGACAAGAGCTTCCTCTGGGTCTCCCACATGGACACAGGGGCCCAAAGCCATCCTCCCCTGCTTTCCCAGGCCATAGCGGGAAGCTGGATTGGAAGTGAAGCAGCTGGGTCTCAAACTGGCGCCCACATGGGATGCTGATGCTTCAGGCAAGGGCTTTAACTCGCTGTGCCAGAGCGCCGGCCCCTGACTCCTAGATTCTTAAGATTGCATTCCTGGCTTGAGCTCCCAAGGTTTTCTGGCTTCTTCATTATGGCCCAACACTCTTCCTCATTTCGTTTTTTTTTGTTGTTGTTTTGTTTTTTTTTGTGTTTTTTTTTTTTTTTTTTTTTTTGACAGAGTGGACAGTGAGAGAGAAAGACAGAGAGAAAGGTCTTCCTTTCCGTTGGTTCACCCCCGAAATGCCTGCTACGGCCGGCATGCTGCTCTACTTCCTATCCAGCTCCCTGCTAAGGCACCTGGAAAAGCAGCTGAGGATGGCCTATGTCCTTGGGCTCCTGCCACCCACATGAGAAACCTGAAAGAAGCTCCCACTCTCAGCCTTTGCAGCTATTTGGGAAGTATACCAGCGGATGGAAGATTCTCTCTCTCTCCCTTCTCTTTGTAACTCTCCTTTTCTTTCTTTTTTCTTTTCTTTTTTTTTTTTTTTAATTTTTTGACAGGCAGAGTGGACAGTGAGAGAGAGAGAGAGAGAGAAAGGTCTTCCTTTGCTGTTGGTTCACCCTCCAATGGCCGCCGCGGTTTCCCATGCGGGTGCAGGGCCCAAGTACTTTAGGCTATCCTCCACTGCACTCCCTGGCCACAGCAGAGAGCTGGCCTGGAAGAGGGGCAACCGGGCAGAATCCGGTGCCCAGACCGGGACTAGAACCCAGTGTGCCGGTGCCGCAAGGCGGAGGATTGGCCTAGTGAGCTATGGCACTGGCCAACTCTCCTTTTCAAATAAATAAACAAATTTTTTATAGTGCCTGGTAATTACTGGCATACTCGTATGAAAGTTCTGTTTTTTTGTTTTTGTTTTTGTTTTTGTTTTTGTTTTTTTTTTGGACAGGCAGATTGGACAGTAAGAGAGAGAGGAGACAGAGAGAAAGGTCTTCTTGTCGTTGGTTCACCCCCCAATGGCTGCTGTGGCCGGCGCATCACGCTGATCCGAAGCCAGGAGCCAGGTGCTTCTCCTGGTCTCCCATGCGGGTGCATGGCCCAAGGACTTGGGCCATCTTGCGCTCCCGGGCCATAGCAGAGAGCTGGCCTGGAAGAGGGGCAACTGGGACAGAATCCGGCCCCTCGACCGGGACTAGAACCCAGTGTGCCGGCGCCGCAAGGCGGAGGATTAGCCTAGTGAGCCGCAGTGCCGGCGGGTAGTTTCATTTTTCATTTTATTTGAGAGAGAGAGAGAGGCAGAGACAGATCTTTCACCTGCTGGTTTGGTCCCCAAATGGCTGAAATGGTCATGACTGGGCCAGGCTGAAACCAGGAGTCTTATCCAGGTTTCCCACCTGTGTGGCAGGGGCTCAAGGACTTGGGCCATCTTCTGCTGCTTTTTCCAGGCTATTAGCAGGCAGCTGGATCAGAAGTGGAGCAGCTGGGACATCCACCAGTGCCCATATGGTGTGCTGATATCAGAGGTGGCAGGTTTTTTTTTTTTTTGACAGGCAGAGTGGACAGTGAGAGAGAGAGACAGAGAGAAAGGTCTTCCTTTGCCATTGGTTCACCCTCCAATGGCCACCGCGGCCACCGCGGCCAGCGCGCTGGCCGGCACACCGCGCTGATCCAATGGCAGGAGCCAGGAGCCAGGAGCCAGGTGCTTTTCCTGGTCTCCCATGGGGTGCAGGGCCCAAGCACCTGGGCCATCCTCCACTGCACTCCTTGGCCACAGCAGAGAGCTGGCCTGGAAGAGGGGCAACCGGGACAGAATCCGGCGCCCTGACCGGGACTAGAACCCGGTGTGCCGGCGCCGCAAGGCGGAGGATTAGCCTAGTGAGCCGCGGCGCCGGCCGAGAGGTGGCAGTTTTAACCTGCTATGCCACTATAGCAGCCCCATCATGTGTTAGCTTTTGTCTAACACTACTTTCTGGTAATCTCTAGCCTGTGTTTTTTTTTTTTTTTTTTTTTTTTTTTTTTTTTTTTGGTGAGATTTGTTTGTGTTGAAAGTCAGTTACAGAGATACAGGAAGCAAGCTTTAATTTGCTGTTTCATTCTCCATAAAGCCGCAAAGGCTGAGGCAAGGCCTAATGCAGAAGCCAGGAACTTCATCTGTATCGCCCATGTGCATGGCAGGGTCTCTAACACTTGGACCATCTTCTGCTTTTCTCAGGCTGTTAGCAGGGAGCTCAAACCAATGGTTACTTATTGTCAGATTGTTATAGCTAGCTGAATATAGTTTTTAGTTACTTTGGTGTAATAGGCCATTTTCTGCACATTTGCGTAGCTGCTTTTGAGTTCTAATTTTCTCTAGGCTGTATGCCAGTCTTTTAGTGTGGCATTCTAGATAGCCATCTGGGATCTGGGGTGGTCCTCAGAGTTTATAGCTGGACCTCATTTTGCAGAGTGCCTTACTTGAGGCCGCTTTGGGCAATTCCCTGTACAACTGTTCTGCTGTATTATTTTCTTTTTAATTTTTTTCTTGAAGACTTACTTATTTGAAACACAGAGTTATGGAGAGGCAGAGGCAGAGAGAGACTGTCCGTCTGTTAGTTCACTCCTCAAATGGCCGGGTCGGCCAGGGCTGGGCCAGACCAAAGCCAGGAGCCAGGAATTTCATCCAGGTCTTACATGTGGGTGCAGGGGCCAAGCACTTGGGCCATCTTCTGTAGCTTTCCCAGGCACATTGGCAGGGAGCTGGATCAGAAGTGGAGCAGCTGGATTCAAACCAGTGCACATATGGTGTGCCAGCATTGCAGGCAGTAGCTTAACCTGCTACACCACAGCACTGGCTGTTATATTATTGTCTTTTGAAAATTCTTTAATTTTCATTTATTTGAAAGGCAGGCAGAGACTGACAGATCTTTCATCTACTGGTTCAATTACCAAATGTCCAGAAAAGCTAGCATGGGTCTAGGATAGGGCCAGACTGAAGCCTGGAACCCAGAATTCAGTTTGGTCTGTCACATGAGTGACAGGGACCTAACTTTTTGAGCCATCATCTGCTGCCTCCTCCTAGGGTGTGAATTACCAGGGAGCTGGGAGCCAGACCTCAACACTATGAAATGGAATGTTGGCATCACAAGTAGCATCTGTTTTCTTTTGTTTTGATTTTAAGATTTATTTATTTATTTATTTGAAAACTGGAGGTACAGAGTGGGAAAAGGAAAGAGAGATCTTCCCTCCACTGGTTCACTTCTCAAATGGCCACAATGGCCTGAGATGAGCCATGCCAATGTCAGGAGCCAGGAGCTTCTTCTGCCCCCCCCCCCTTTTTTTTTTTTTGACAGGCAGAATAGACAGTGAGAGGGAGAGACAGAGAGAAAGGTCTTCCTTTGCTGTTGGTTCACCCTCCAATGGCCTCCATAGCGGGCGTGCTGCGGCCAGCGCACCGGGCTGATCCGCAGCCAGGAGCCAGGTGCTTTTCCTGGTCTCCCATGTGGGTGCAGGGCCCAAGCACTTGGGCCATCCTCCACTGCACTCCCAGGCCATAGCAGAGAGCTGGCCTGGAAGAGGGGCAACTGGGACAGAATCCGGCGCCCCAACCGGGACTAGAACCCAGTGTGCTGGCGCCGCAGGCGGATGATTAGCCTACTGAGCCGTGGCGCCGGCCTAGGAGCCAGGAGCTTCTTCCTGGTCTCCCACATGAGTGGCGGGGCTGAAATACTTGGGCCATATTCTGCTGCTTTCCCATGCCATTAGCAGGAGCTGGGTCAGAAGTGGAGTAGTTGTGACTTGGACCAACGCCCATGTGGGATACTGGCCTTGCGGTCCTGCTTAGCCTGCTACACTGTGACACCAGCTGTGCCGCAACATTCACCTTTGTACTACTGTGTTGTCTCCAGCTCAGAGCAGTGTTATTTAGCCTCCTAAAAATTTGTTTCTAGTGAGAGTGTTTAGCCTGTCAAATAAGGTGGTGTTTAATTTGCCTATATTCTACATTGGAGTACCTGGGTTTGAGTCCCAGCTCTGGCTAGTGACTCTAGCTTATGCTCATCTTGGGAAGCAGCAGGTAATGGCTTAAGTAGTTGGATCCCTGGCCGTGGGAGACTTAGGTCAAATTCTGGGTACCTGACTTTGGCCTTGCCCAGCCCTGGGCATTGTGGGCATTTGGGGAATGAACCAGCAGCCAAGACTTGAACTGGTGCCCATTTGTGATAACTAGCAGTGCAGGCAGGAGCTTAATCTTCTGTACCACAATGCCAGCCCCCTGACTGCTCCACTTCTGACCCAAATTCCTACTAACGCACCTGAAAAAATAGTGGAAGAAGGCCTAAATACATGGGATCCTGCACACACATGGGAGACCTAGATGAAGTTCCTGGGCTCAGTCTGGCCCAGCTTTGGCTGTTGTGCTCATTTGGAGAGTGAACCAGTGCATGGATGATCTCTCTGTCCCTCTCCCCTCTCCCCTCTCCCCTCTCCCCTCTCCCCTCTCCCCTCTCCCCTCTTCCCTCTCCCCTCTCCCCTCTCCCCTCCCCTCCCCTCCCCCCTCCCCTCTCCCCTCTTTTCCCCTCTTCCCTTTCCCCTCCCCTCTCCCCCCTCTCCCCTCTCTCCTCTTTCCCCTCTGCCCTCTCCCCTCCCCCTCTCCCCCCTTCCCCTCTTCCCTTTCCCCTCCCCCTCCCCCCTCTCTCCAATTTTTTTAGTTTTCTATTTATTTCCATGATCTCTTTTTTAAATTTTTTTTTCTTTTCCAAATATTTATTTATTATTCATTTGAAAGGCAGAGTTAGAAATCCTCCATCTGCTGGTTGACTCCCCAAATGGTTCAATGGCCAAGGTGTGCCTTGCTAAAGCCAGGAGCATGAAGCTTCCTTCAGGCCTCCTGTGCGGGTGCAGGACTAAGTATTTGGGCCAGCCTCTGCTGCTTTCCCAGGTGCATTCGCAGGGAGCTGGATGGAAGTAGAGCAGCTGGGTTTTGAACTGGCAGCCATGTGGGTTGCCGGCATTGCAGGTAGTGGCTTAACCTGGTATAGCACAGTGCCAGCCCCAAAGAATTATTTTTTTATAACAAGATAACTACTGTTTTCACAGTGAAGAAAGTTATCAATAATTTTTCAATATTGTTATCTATTACTAGTCACATTTTCCTGATTATCTCATGAATTTTTTATCTTACTTGAGTCAGTATTTTGTACATTGCATTTGGAGAGCCTTTCTTCTTCTTTTTTTTTTATGGTTTTATTTATTTGAGAGAGAAAGGTCTTCCATCTTCTGGTTCACTCCCCAAATGGCTGCAGCAACAGCTGGTGCTGAGCCCATCGAAACCAGGAGCCAGGAGCTTTTTCTGGGTCTCCCATGCAGGTGCAGGAGCCAAAGTGCTTGGGTCATCTTCTACTGCTTTCCCAGGCCACAGTAGAGAGCTGGATCCGAAGAGGAACAGCCAGGACTAGAATCGGCGGCCATATGGGATGCTGGTGCCACAGGCTGAGGATTAGCCTACTGTACCACATTACTGGCCCTCTCTCTTCTTTTTAAAGATTGCTTTATTTGGGGCCAGTGCTGTGGTATACTAGGCTAAGCCTGTGCCTGTGGCACCAGTATCTCATATGCCTGCCCATTCATGTCTTGGCTACTCCTCTTTCTATCCACCTCTCTACCTTTGTTCTGGGAAAGCAGTGGAAGATGGCTCTAGTGCTTGAGCCCCTGTACCCATGTGGGAAACCAGTGTCTGCTACCTGGCTCCAACTGCTGATTCCAGGTTTCTGCCAGTGTAGACCTGGGAGGGAAGGTGATGGTACAAGTATCTCCACCCATGTAGGAAACCGGGATTGAGTTTCTATTAATAGATTCATTTAGCCTTTATCTTCATTCTCAGATAACATCCAGCCAACCCTATTTTGTTTAATGACCACTTTGAAATTAGTTCTCAGATTTCTTTTTTTTTAATTTTTTTTTTTATTTTTTTTGACAGGCAGAGTGGACAGTGAGAGAGACAGACAGAGAGAAAGGTCTTCCTTTTTGCCGTTGGTTCACCCTCCAATGGCCGCTGCAGCCGGCACGCTGTGGCCGGCGCAACGCGCTGATCTGATGGCAGGAGCCAGCTGCTTATCCTGGTCTCCCATGGGGTGCAGGGCCCAAGGACTTGGGCCATCCTGCACTGCACTTCCCTGGCCACAGCAGAGAGCTGGCCTGGAAGAGGGGCAACCGGGACAGAATCCGGCGCCCCGACCAGGACTAGAACCCGGTGTGCCGGCGCTGCAAGGCGGAGGATTAGCCTAGTGAGCTGTGGCGCCGGCCAGTTCTCAGATTTCTAATAGAGGTAATTCCCATCAAACTTTTTATGTTTTGTGTGTGTGTGTTTTTTTTTAAGATATTTGTTTATTTGAAAGACAGAATTAGAGGCAGAGAGAGAGAGTTGGGGGGAGTCTTCCATCTGCTGGTTCACTACCCAGATTTCCGCAAAAGCCAGAGCTGGGCTGATCTGAAGCCAGGAACCTGGAGTTTTTTCTGGGTCCAACCTCTGGGGCAGGGGCCCAAAGACTTGGACCATCTTCTACTGCTTTCCCAGGCCATAACAGAGAGCTGGATCGGAAGTGGAGCAGCTGGGACTTGAAGCAGCGCGCATATGGGATGCCGGCACTGCAGCTGGCAGCTTTACCCGCTATGCAGCAGCGCCATTCCTCAGACTTGTTACTTGAATCATTTACTGAAGAAGCAGTTTTTCTATGAATAATTAGTAGGCTCTTTTTTGTAAGTAATTCTGAAAATGATATATCTCTCGGTATAGTTCTGATGCCAGAAGCCTTTGAAAGCCATGGCCCCTGTTTTATAAGGAGTCACAATCCCATGACTCCCATGTTGCACTGAGGAATACCAGGAGGCTGTCAGCTGAAATAGGCCTTCTTCAGGGAGGCAGTTGGGAGCTTCTTGTCCTGCAGTCAGTAGAAGTTGCTTGTAGCTTCTAACCTACCCCTTCCTCAGATTTGAAAAAGCAGACATTTTAAAACACGGGAAAATATGGGCTAAAGATAAGGTTCTGGGTACCTTTAAATGACATTTTTTTAAAATTATTTGTTTTATTTTGTATTTTCAGTTTTATTTTTTCCAAACAATTTTTTTAAAGATATATTTTATTTATTTGAAAGAGTTACAGAGAGGTAGAGACAGAGAGAGAGGTCTTCCATCCACTGGTTCTCTCTCCAGATGGCTGCAATGGCCGGAGCTGCACTGATCCAAAGCCAGGAGCCAGGAACTTCCTTCCAGTCACCCACGTGGATGCAGGGGCCCAGGGACTTGAGCCATCTTCTACTGCTTTCCCAGGCTATAACAGAGAGCTGGATCAGAAGAGGAGCAACCAGGACTAGAACCAGCACCCATATGGGCTGCTGGAGTCTAAGGCCAGGGCATTTAACCGACTGTGCCACAGTGCCAGTCCCTTAAATGACATTTTAAAAGGTGTAATAAAGGGGCTGATGCTGTGGCATAGTAGGTTAAGCCTCTGCCTGTGGTGCCCACATTCCATATGGGTACCAGTTTGTGTCTGGCTACTACACTTCTGATCCAGCTCCCTGCTGATGGTCTGGGAAAGCAGTGGAAGATGGCCCAAGTGTTTGGGCCTATGTATCCTTGTGGGAGACCGAGAAGACCGATTTGGCTCCTGGCTTCCGATTGGCCTAACTCCTGTTGTTGGAGCCATTTGTGGAGTGAATCAGCAGATAGAAGACCTCTCGCTCTGTCTCCTTCTGTCTGTAATTCTGCTTCTTGAATAAATAAATAAGTTTAAAAAAAGCTGTATTAAGTTCTATTGTAAATTGCTGATTTTGGTACTTTATTGTTCCCTTTGCTTAATTTCATTTGCTTTAGGGGACATTTTAATCTTGTATTAGCAGAAAAATGAAAAGTTATATATATTTTCCCTCAACCTTGATAATTACCAATTTCTTATTCTATTTATAAAGTCACTCATTCTGGTAGCCACTAAGTCTACAAAGGAAAAATTTTTACAAGCCTATTCCTTGGGTCTCTGCCTCCGAAGCTGGCATTCCATACGAGCACCAGTTTGAGTCTTGACTGCTGATCTTCTTGTCCAGCTCCCTACCAGTGTGCTTGGGAGGCAGTGGAAGATGGGCCTCTGCCACCCCATGAGAAACCTGGATGGAGTTCCAGGTTTTTGGCAGGGGCCTTGTTCAGTTCTGGTTGTTGAAGCTATTTGGGGAGTGAACAGTGGGTGGAAGATCGATCTCTCTTTCTCTCAATAGATTTTTCTATATTGATAGATGTCTCTCTCTCTTGCAAGTGAATGAATAAACCTTCAAAAGAAATTTTTTTTAAAAAAAGATGTTACTTGGGGTGCCTGTATCCTTTCAGTGTCCCTGGGTTCAAATCCTGGCTCTGCTCTGATCCAACTTCCTCTCAATGGTGCACTCTGAGAGGCAGCGTACAATGGCTCAAGTGCTTAGGTCTCTGCCAGGCACGTGGGAAATCTGGCTGAGTTCCCAGCTTCTGACTGGTGTATTCCAGACTTGGATATTAGGAGGTACCTGGGAAGTGAACCAGTGGTTGGGAGATTTCTGACTCTACCTTTCAAATAAGTGAAAATACGTAAATAAAAAAATTAGAACTGGGGCCAGCTCTGTGGTGTAGCAGGTAAAGCCACTGCCTGCAGTGCCAGCATCCATATGGGCACCGGTTCAAGTCTCAGCTGCTCCGTTTCTGATGCAGCTCTCTGCTGTGGCCTGGGAAAGCAGTAGAAGATGACCCAAGTCGTTGGGGCACTGCACCCGCTTGGGAGACCTGGAGGAAATTCCAAGCTCCTGGCTGCGGATTAGCCCAGCTCCATCCTTTGCGGCCATTTGGGGAGTGAACCAGCCCTCTTTCTTTGCCTCTGCCTCTCTGTAATTCTGCCTTTCAAATAAATAAATCTTTTAAAAAAATTAAAATGGAGTGAAAACAAGGTAGGTGTTGAAATAAGAAATGTGAAGAAACGATTAATAGACTTTACCAGAATTTACCTTTATAGTAATGATTAGGAATGGGCCAAGATAACCACCAGAAAGTTACAATTGAGTTGAACATTTAGGTAAATTTAGATTTGAGAGAAAGATTTTAAGTAAAGATAAACAGATTGGGGCCCGCGCCATGGCTCACTTGGTTAATCCTCCGCCTGCGGCGCTGGCATCCCATATGGGCACCAGTTCTAGTCCTGGTTCCTCTTCTTCCAGTCCAGCTCTCTGTTGTGGCCCGGGAGGGCAGTGGAGGATGGCCCAGGTCCTTGGGCCCTGCACCCGCATGGGAGACCAGGAAGAAGCTCCTGGCTCCTGGCTTCGGATCAGTGCAGCGCTGGCTGTTACGGCCATTTGGGGGTGAACCAACAGAAGGAAGGCCTTTCTCTCTGTCTCTCTCACTGTCTAACTCTATCTGTTAAAAAAAAAAAAAAAAAAAAAAAGGGCCGGCGCTGCAGCTCACTAGGCTAATCCTCCGCCTTGTGGCGCCGGCACACCGGGTTCTAATCCCGGTCGGGGCGCCAGATTCTGTCCCGGTTGCCCCTCTTCCAGGCCAGCTCTCTGCTGTGGCCAGGGAAGTGCAGTGGAGGATGGCCCAAGTCCTTGGGCCCTGCATCCCATGGGAGACCAGGAGAAGTACCTGGCTCCTGCCATCGGATCAGTGCGGTGCGCCGGCCGCAGCGCAGCGGCCATTGGAGGGTGAACCAACGGCAAAGGAAGACCTCTCTCTGTCTCTCTCTCACTGTCCACCCTGCCTGTCAAAAAAAAAAAAAAAAAAAAAAAAAGGATAAACAGATGGCTCTGAGTAAATTTAGGAAAACAGGGTCAACGTTTGTTTTATCTTACAAATATTTGTTTAATTGAAAGGCAGATTTGGGAGGAAGAAGTGGAAAGGGAGAATTCTTTGATCTACTTGTTTACTCCCCAAATGTGTACATTGGCTTGATCTGGCTGAAGCCAGGCTCCTGGAACTTCTTCCAGGTCCTCCACGTGGGTGTAGGAACCCAAGCACTTGGGCCATCCTCTGCTGCTTTTCCCAGGCACATTATCAGGGATCCAGATCAAAAGTAAAGCAGTTGAGTCTAGAACTGGTGCGCTTGTGGGATCCCATATCAAAGGCAGCTTAACCTGCTATAATGCTGGACCCAAAATTTGTTTATTTAAGGAGGTAGAAATCCATTAAAGAAACATTAGGGGCTGGTGCCGCGGCTCACTAGGCTAATCTTCCGCCTGCGGCGCCGGCACCCGGGTTCTACTCCCGGTCGGGGCGCCGGATTCTGTCCCGGGTGCCCCTCTTCCAGGCCAGCTCTCTGCTGTGGCCAGGGAGTGCAGTGGAGGATGGCCCAAGTACTTGGGCCCTGCACCCGCATGGGAGACCAGGAGAAGCATCTGGCTCTTGCCGGATCAGTGCGATGCGCCAGCTGCAGCACGCCGGCCACAGCAGCCATTGGAGGGTGAACCAACGGCAAAGGAAGACCTTTCTCTCTCTCTCTCACTGTCCACTCTGCCTGTCAAAAAAAAAAAAAAAAAGAAGAAGAAGAAACATTGGGAAGCTGTTTAGAAATACTGACCTCATGTAGAGGAAAAGGGATGCTGAGATTACAAACAGAGGTAAAGCGCTTACGGTGGTGTCGAGAACATGAGCAGGTTCATGGAATGAGCTAAAGAATCATTACAGAGTGTTGTAAGTTTAACTCATTTTTAAAAAAATTTATTTATTTATTTGAATTACACAGAGGAGAGGTGGGGTGGGGGAGGTCTTTCATCCGATTGTTTACTCCCCAATTGGCTGCAACAGCCGGAGCTGTGCCGATCCAAACCCAAGAGCCAGGAGCTTCTTCTGGGTCTTCCACACGGGTGCAGGGGCCCCAAGGACTTGGGCCATCCTCAACTGCTTTCCCAGGCCATAGCAGAGAACTAGATTGGAAATGAAGCAGCCGGGTCTCAAACCAGCGCTCATATGGGATGCCGGCACTTCAGGCAAGGGTGTTAACCCTCTGTGCCACAGCACCGGCACCAGTTTTCCTAATTTTTAAAGAGCGTTTTTTTTTTTTTTTTTTTTTTTGACAGGCGAAGGGAGACAGAAAGGTCTTCCTTTTCCGTTGGTTCACCCCCTAATGGCCGCTGTGGCCGGTGCGCTGATCCGAAGCCAGGAGCTAGGTGCTTCCTCCTGGTCTCCCATGCGGGTGCAGGGGCCCAAGTACTTGGGCCATCCTCCACTGCCTTCCCAGGCCACAGCAGAGAGCTGGACTGGAAGAGGAGCAACCAGGACAAAATCCGGTGCCCCAACTGGGCCTAGAACCCCGGGGTGCCGGAGCCGCAGGCGGAGGATTAGCTTATTGAGCCGCGGCGCCGGTCTCTAAAGAGCGTTTTCTAAAAGCACCATTCAGCTACTGTTTATTAATCATTCATAGTATTTATTAAGAACAGTATGCTCAGCATTTGTGGAATCATGGGGCAATCAGTTCCCAAAGAAATACTAGATATTTTTATAATATCTCCAGAGAGAGAGAGAGTGAGAGAGAGAGAGAGAGAGATTCTAGTAGGCAGAATATTTATCAAACACTTTGTATTTGTGTCTGGTCATGTTTGATGGCATAAAGAAATGAACAGTAGGAGATTAATTATAGTGCTGAGGAATAATCATCCTTTAGTAGCTTTAGAGGCCCAATTTGCCCAATTTTGGTACTTATGGTCTTGCTGTTCTTTATGTATCGTGGCATGTGTGATGTAAGATTCATTCAGTTATGGCAGATGCTACATGTTACCTGCTTTTCTCAAGGACAGATATTCTTTTTCCATCCCGTGATTTAAGATACTCCATTTTGTGGCTGGCACTGTGGCATGATGGGCTTGAGTCTCAGCTGTTCCGCTTCCAGTCTAACTCCCTGCCAATGCACCTGGGAAAGCAGGGGAAGATGGCCCAAGTGCTTGAGCCCCTGCACCCACATGGGAGACCCTGAGGAAACTCCTGGCTCCTCCTGGCTTCACATCGGCGCAGTTCTGGTTGTTGCAGCCATGTAGGGAGTGAACCAGTGCGTGGAAGATCTTTCTTGCTCTCTGTCTCTTTCTCTGTAGCTCTGCCTTTCAAATAAATAAATAAATCTGGGTTTTTTTTGTATATAAATTATTTATTTGAGGGGCCGGTGCTATGGTATAGTGGGTAAAGCTGCCGCCTGCAATGCGGGCATCCTGTATGGGTGCGGGTTCCAGTCCCAGCTGCTCCATGTAGGATGCTGGCACTGTAGGCAGTGGCTTTACCACAGAGCTGGCCCCAATAAATAAATCTTTAAAAAAGATACTCCTTGTAGCTTTTATAATAGCTCCTACATTAAATCATCTTCAGGGAAAAAAGCAAACTAGTTTTCTCTGCAATTTCCAGTACTTTTATGGTAATATATGGTAGTAACTCAATATTTATAGATTTTACCTGGACATTCCCATGTTACATAGTGCCAGGGAAAATGGGTGATTCTCTTGATTTGTGTGGTTTGTCAGTTAAAGCACTCTGTGCACCTCCAAGTCTTGGTGGATGTAACCATCTCCATAGCCCTGACCCTTTGGCATGCCCCTTGGACTATTTTCTTTTCTTCCTGCCTGCCTGCCTACCTGCCTTCCCTTATTTATTTGAATCAGAGAGAGAAAGGTTGAGCTTGAGAGAGATAGTCTTCTGTCCTCTGGTTCATTCCTCAAATGACCTCTTCAGCTGGGTCTGGGCCAGGCTCAATCTAAGAAACTGGAATTCCATCCAGGTCCCCTACATGGGTGGCAAGGACCTATGCGCTTTCACTGCCTTCTCAGGCATATTAGCAGGGAGTGCTGCCTCAGAAGCCGGGCAGCCAAGACTTGTACTAGCCTCTCTGATATGGGATGCGAGCCCCACCTCTTAAACTTTCTGTGGAAGAAAGATGGGCACTTGTGTCTTATCTTACACAAATCATAAATGTCATTGCTATTATCCCTTATTTGTACTAAAGTTTGAGATATTCTTTGTTGCCTTAGGGCCACAGATTAGAGGATAATCTCTATTCTTTTCACCAGTTAGAAATTTTATTTGAAAGAATTTTGTCTGTTTAAATCATGTATCTTAGAACTGTAACAGATTTAAATACACAAGATGCTTTTCTTTGTCTTGGAGAACGCAGACAGTGTTGAGTATGAACAAGTGATTTTTAAGCATAAATAAATTGGATAACCTTTAGCCGGTGCTGTGGCATAGTGGATTGAGCAACTGCCTGGGGCACTGACATCCCATACGAACACTGGTTATAGAGATAGACAGGGAGAGACAGAGAGGTCTTCCATCCTCTGGTTCACACCCAAAATGGCTGTAGAGGCTGCAACTGGGCATATCTGAAGCCGGGAGCCAAGAGCTTCTTCTGATTGCTCCCACATGGTACAGGGTCCCAAGCCTTTGGGCCATCTTCTACTGCTTTCTCAGGCCATTAGCAGGGAGCTGGATTGGAAGTGAAGCAACCAGGACTGGAACTGGTGCCCATATGGGATGCTGGCGCCATAGGTGGAGGCTTAACCTACCATGCTACAGCACCGGGCCCAGTGTTTTCTTTTTTTTTTTTTTTGAAAAAATTCATTTATTTTGAAAGTCAGAATTAGAGTGATCTTCCATCTGCTCATTCGCTCCCCAAATGGCCACAACAGCTGGAGCTGAGCCGATCCCAAGCAAGGATCTAGGAACTTCTTACAGGTCTCCCACATGGTGGGCAGTGTCCCAGACACTTATGCTATCTTCTGCTGCTTTTTCCAGGCCATTAGCAGGGAGCTGGATTGGATGTGGAGCAGCGAATGCATGAACTGGCAACCATATGGGTTGCTGGTGTTGCAGGCTGCGGCTTTACCTTATACGTCACAACGCCAGCCCGACACTCTATTCCTATATTGCTGTGGGAATACCCTGTGACATTCTGTAGTGCTGTTTCAGTTTCCAAATATTTCTGACTCACTTGTTTGTTTTGAATTTTGAAACCAAGTTTTCACTTGTGTTTTTTAAGGGAAGAAACAAACTTACTAATGATTTTCTTCTATTTTAGGCGAAGGTTTGACCTACAGAATCCATCTCGAATGGATCGTAATGTGGAAATGTTTATGAACATTGAAAAAACATTGGTGCAGGTAACTCAAAGTTAGGTTATTGCAGTTTTTTTTTTCTTCAATAGACTTTCAGTTCTGCAGTTGGGTTCATTGGATTGCCAAAAGATCAAATAGAGGAAAATGCTCTGAAATTATTGTTCTATTTTTACAGGAACACAGGTTCATTTTAAGATGACTTTAGCTGGCGCCACGGCTCACTAAGCTAATCCTCCGCCTTGCGGCGCCAGCACACCGGGTTCTAGTCCCAGTCAGGGCGCTGGATTCTGTCCCGGTTGCCCCTCTTCCAGGCCAGCTCTCTGCTGTGGCAAGGGAGTGCAGTGGAGGATGGCCCAGGTGCTTGGGCCCTGCACCCCATGGGAAACCAGGAGAAGCACCTGGCTCCTGCCATCGGATCAGCGCGGTGCACCGGCCGCAGCGTGCCGGCCGCGGCGGCCATTGGAGGGTGAACCAACGGCAAAAAGGAAGACTTTTCTCTCTGTCTCTCTCTCTCACTGTCCACTCTGCCTGTCAAAAAAAAAAAAAAAAAAAAAAAAAACTTTAAATTTCTGAAGAAATTTTTTTTAAATTAAACTTATTTATTTGAATTGCCATCATTTCACTTGATATGACCACTTTCATCCTGGCCACTTTATTATAAAATCATTGTCTTTGGATTTGCTCTGTGGTGGTATAGTAAATGTGGATTTTGCTTCCCTAATTACATTGTAACCTGGAAGAGAGAATGTTTAATTTCTGTCTTTGTGTTTGCTGATATTTTTATTGATTGTATATTTGTAGCGATCACTGAATTAACCATCCCCATTCTGCAGAAAGATAGCTTGGAAAAACTTCTAGATATTATCAATGATTTAATGTGTGAAAGTCATTTGATCCATGGACTTTTCACTAGGGAAGAAAAATGATGTGTTTTGTTGGTAGAGTTTTGGTCATAGCTTTGGAGTTAATATATGTGTTTTATTATGGCTTTTTATGGCTTTTTTTTTTTTTTTCTGTCAAGCAGAGTTAGACAATGAGAGAGAAAAGTCTTCCTTCCATTGGTTCACTTCCTTAATGGCCACCACAGCCAGCGCTGCGCTGATCTGAAGCCAGGAGCCTGGTGCTTCCTCCCGGTCTCCCATACGGGTGCAAGGCCAAGCACTTGGGCCATCCTCCACTGCCCTCCCGGGCCACAGAAGAGAGTTGGATTGGAAGAGAAGCAACCGGGACTAGTACTCAGCGCCCCAACCAGGACTAGAACCCGGGGTGCTGGCGCCACAAGCGGAGGATTAGCCAAGTGAGCCATGGCACCAGCCTATTATGGCTATTTTTAAAAAGATTATTTATTTGAAATACAGAGTTTGAGAGAGAGAGAGAGCGACAGAAATCTTACATCTGCTGGCTCACTCCCTAAATGCTTTCAGTGGCCAGGGCTGGGCCAGGCTAAAGATAGGAGCCTAACTCCATTCACTTCTCCCATGTGGGCGTCAGGGGCCCAAATACTTGGGCCATCCTCCCTCCTCTGCTTTCCCAAGTACATAAACAGGGATGTGGAATGTAAGTGGAACAGCTGGGACTTGAACCAGAGCCCACATTGGGTACAGCATTGCAGGCAGCAGCTTAACTTGCTGCACCATAATGACAAATCATTGCTATTTTTAAGAAATGGAGGGGTCAGCGCTTTGGCACTGTAGGCTAAGCTTCCGCCTGCAGTGCCAGCATCCCATGTGGATATGCTGGTTCTCATCCTGGCTGCTTTTCTTCCAATCCAGTTCTCTGCTATGGCCTGGGAAAGCAATAGATGATGACCTGAGTGCTTGGCCTTCCACACCCACATGGGAGACCTGGAAGAAGTAGCTGACTCTTGGCTTCAGATCTGCCCAGCTCTAGCCGTAGCAGCTGTTTGGGGGAGTGAACCAGTGGATGGAAGAGCTTTTTCTCCTTCTCCCTCATTCTGTTTAATTCTACCTTTCAAATAAATTAAAAAAAAAAAAAAAAGAGAGAGAAAGAAATGGAGGGGCCAGTGCCAGGGGCTGTCCACTTAGATTTTTTTACATGTTACCAGTTTAAAAACTATGAGTTGGAGCACTTACTTTTGTCATTAGGGTAATGTATAAATAATATGAATTTCACAAATTTCAAAGTCTTATTTCTTCTTCAGAACAATTGTCTGACCAGACCCAACATCTACCTCATTCCAGACATTGACCTGAAGTTGGCTAACAAGTTGAAAGATATCATCAAACGGCATCAGGTAATAAACTTGGTCACTTCATAAGTCTTGGGTAGTAGTAAACCTTTAGTCAGTGTCAGTTATAATGTCTTTGGATTGTAATATATATTTTCATTAGAAAAATGTTGCGTCTCTGTGTGTGGAGGGGTGTTTTTGTTTGTTTTGTTTTGTTTTGTTTTTTGTTTTTTTGTTTGTTTGTTTTGTTTTTTGGGTAAAGTCAGAACTAGAGAGAGAGAGAGATATTTTCCATCCGCTTGTTCGTTCCCCAGATGGCTACAGTGGCTGGGGCTAGAAGCTTCTTCTGAGTCGCCCATGTGGGTGCAGGGGCCCAAGCAGTCAGGTAATCTTCTGCTGCTTTCCCAGGCTATTAGCAGAGAGCTGGATCACAAGAGGAACAGCTGGGTCAGGAACCAGCACCCATATGGATGCCAGTGCCCCAGGCAGACACTTAAACTAGTACGCCATAGTGTTGGCCCCTCTTAGAGTTCTTAACAGCAAAAGGTTTTTTTCTCTTCACTCTGTTTTTAACCCAGAGTGACATATGATAAGGTTATTGGTTTCTAGTCATAAATCTTACTGTAAATGTACTCACCTAGAAATAAAGAGAGCCCAGTATATTCTGCATTACAGAGCTCATAGACTTAGGGAGTTACTAAATAGTTATTGGTAGGAGATCAAATGTTACCTTAATGTGCCCCCTCCCCACCCACATTTATGTATTCTGTTTATAAATGTAGTTTTAAAAAACTAAAAAAAATTCTGCTTTTCCCATAACTTTATTTTGTGTTGATTCACATTGTACAGATATTATATTTCAACATCTTATTCTTTTTTGTCCTTCACTTAAATAGAGATTTAGACTTCTGGGTATTCACTGCATTTAGGATTGGTTACATATGGTCAAACTGTGACCAAACTTGTAATTTGTTGAATTAGCTGTGGAAGCTCAAGTAGAAGAAAATTCTGTGAAACACTTGTGTAACAGAGTTATACCGATTGGGGTTGGTCAGGAAGCCTTATAAAATACCTGTACTTGATGGAAGAGATGGCCAGTTAAATAATGTTTTAGCACTTAGTGAAATATCTTAAACTTTGTGAAAGTGAACATTTCTAATACTGCTTAAATTACAGATTTAGTACAGTCTTTCTCTTCTATTCTTACATGACATCCCTGCCAAAGAGAATAGTAATATAATTGTGTTGTCATATTAGGCAGTCTGAGAATTGTTCCTTCTTTTCATTAATAATTATGACTTAGTACAGATCACCTAACCTTCTTTTTCTCTTTTGAAATGTATGTTATTAGTGTAGCTTATATATTAATCGAATAGATTAATTTGCTGGTCCTTGCCTTGCAGCTGAAATTATCTACTATTCCTGCTACTAAATCATGTGGTGAAGAGTTTGTTTTCCTACAGTTTATGTTGAATATTTATAATTTTCATATTTCCTAAGAAATGAAGCCTATGATTGTTTTCTAGTGATAGCCTGCAGAAGGATGTTAAGTTTGTTTTTTTTTTGTTTGTTTGTTTTTTGTTTTTGTTTTTTTGACAGGCAGACTTATACAGTGAGAGAGAGAGACAGAGAAAGGTCTTTCTTCCATTGGTTCACCCCCCAAATGGCCACCACGGCCGGCACGTTGCGCTGATCCGAAGCCAGGAGCCAGATGCTTCCTCCTGGTCTCCCATGTGGGTGCAGGGCCCAATCCTCCACTGCCTTCCTGGGTCACAGCAGAGAGAGCTGGTTTGGAAGAGGAGCAACCGGGACTAGAACCCAGAGTGCTGGCGCCGCAGGTGGAGGATTAGCCTAGTGAGCCGCGGCACTGGCCAAGTTGGACTATTTTCATAGATTGCTAAGGAAGAGGCCTTAAGAGCTAATAATAATAATACCATTACTAAATACTGATGACTGGGCCTTTACCCATCCAATTTCAGTTTCATTTATTTGAAAGAGAGAGAGCTCCCATCCACCGTTTGACTCCCCAAATGCCAGAGTTTAGCTAGCCTAAACCAGTTGTTGGGAATTTTCCATAACCCTAAACCTTTTCTCCTCTGTGAATGACAGGCACCCCAGTACTTCAGTCTGTACTTCTGCCTCCCAGGATGCACATCAGCAGGAATATGGGATTATGTGCAGGAGTTGAACACAGACACAGCTGTGTAGAGTATTGGCATACCAACTGCTAGGCCAGATACCCATTCCCAAGCATTTTAAATGCATTAAAAACTCAAAATGATTTTACTTGTCACTATTATTAGCTCATTGTATGTATTAACTGGGTCTTAATAGATGTCTGTACTGTTATTATTCCATGTCTCTGAAGAAAGTAAGGCAAAAAACACTGTTCCAATATCATCCAAGTAGTAAATGACAGCTCTGAGGTTTCTTTTTTTTAAAGAGGTTGATTTTTATTTATTTATTTATTTTTTAAGATTTATTTGTTTATTTGAAAGAGTTACATAGAGATAGGAGAGGCAGAGAGAGAGAGAGAGAGGTTTTCCATCTGATGGTTCACTCCTCAATTGGCCACAACGGCTGGAGCAGTGCCAATCTGAAGCCAGGAGCCAAGAGTTTCTTCTGGGTCTCCCATGCGGGTGCAGGGGCCCAAGGACTTGGGCCATCTTCTTCTGCTTTCCCAGGCTACAGCAGATAGCTGGATCAGAAGAGGAGCAGCTGGGTCTCAAGCCAGTGCCCATATTGGATGCTGGCGCTTTAGGCCAGCTGCACCACAGCTCCGGCCCCAAACTCTGAGGTTTCAAACCCAGGCTTCTGACTGACCCCTTTGGCCAAGTTTTGCAGCAGTGTGTTACTGTTTGCTTCCTCAAACTCACTGGATATTGACACCGCCTTTTCAGCCTTATCTGTACTGAACCATTATAGTGACAGAGAATTCGTTCCCTAATGAAGCAGCCAATTCATTTATGAATAGTTTAAGCTTTCTGAACTTTAGCAGTCCTTCCAGGTGAAACACAATTACTGTTTTTTTCTGACTGTAATAATTTGGAAATATTCTTTGTCAAAGGCCAAATTCAGAGAATTAAGGTGCTACTTACATCTCTCTCTCTTTTTTTTTTTTTTTTTTAAAGATTTTATGTGTATTTATTTGAAAGGCAAAGCTACAGAGAGAGAATCTTCCATCTTCTGGCTCACTCCCTAAATGGCTTTGATGGCCAGTGCTAGGCCAAGCTGGAGCCAGGAGCTTCATCGAAGTCTGTGACATGGATGCAGGGTCCCAAGAATTCTGGGCTTGTTCTGCTGCCTTCTCAGGTGTACCAGCAGGTAGCTGGATTGGAAGTGAAGCAGCTTGGGGCTGGACTCTATCTCTCTCTATAACTCTTTCAAATAAATAAAATACATTTTTTAAAAGGATTTTATTTATTTGAGAGGTAGAGTTACAGACAGTGAGAGGGAGAGACAGAGAGAAAGATCTTCCTTCTGTTGGTGCACTCTCCAGATGGCTGCAAGAGCTGGATCTGCGCTGATCCAAAGCCAGGAGCTTCTTATGGGTCTCCCACGTGGGTGCAGGAGCCCAAGGACTTCGGCCATCTTCTACTGCTTTCTCAGGCCGTAGCAGAGAGCTGGACTGAAAGAGGAGCAGCTGGGACGAGAGCCTGGTGCCAATATAGGATGCCAGTGCTACAGGCGGAGGATTAACCTGCGCCATGGCACTGACCCCAATAAAATAAATCTTAAAAAAAGGAAGTGAAGCAGCTGAAACTCAAACTGACACCCATGTGGGATGCCGGAGCTGTAGGTGGTGGCTCAACCTGTTGAGCCTCAGCACAGCAGCCCCCTTAGACTTGATTTTTAAGCCTTCAAGTCATTTTATGATTTATGGAATGTGCACATTTTGTTCTGTATGGCTTCTAAGTTTAAATGTTTCAAGCCTGCACACCTGTGTTGTTGGTTCACTGAAAGTATTGTGAAAATTTGTAATTATTTTGGAGTAGTTTTAAAAATTAATTATAAGGGTACTCCAATTCTTCGAGAATTAGCTGAGTCACTCTTGTTACTTTTCTGTACAGCAGTATATACTCTGTAGATGGTTTTGTTGTTAGTCTTCCTTTTCTTGACTAAAGTAATAGTCTTTTTTTTGAGAGGCAGAGTTATAGAGAGAGGGAGGTACAGATGGAAAGGTCTTCCATCCACTGATTTTCTACCCAAATGGCCACAGCGGCAGAGCTGGGCTGATCAGGAGCCACTTCCAGGTCTCCCATGCCAGTGCAGGGAACCATTTACTTGGGCCCTCTTCTGCTACTTTCCCAGGCCATAAACAGAGAGCTGGCTCAGAAGAAGAGCAGCCGGGACATGAACCTGCAACCATATGGGGTGCCTGCATTCCACGTGGAAGCTTATCCTCTGTGCCACAGCGCCCACCCCTGTAGTCTTTTTTTTTTTTTTTTTTTTTTTGACAGGTAGAGTTAGAGACAGAGACAGAGAGAAAGGTCTTCCTTCCGTTGGTTCACCCCAAAAATGGCCTCAACGGCCGGTGCTGCACCCATCCGAAGCCAGAAGCAAGGTGCCTCCCCTGCCCCCCCCCCCCCCCCCCCGGGGTCTCCTATGCGGGGAAAGGGACCCAAGCACTTGGGCCATCCTCCACTGCCCTCCCAGGCCACAGCAGAGAGCTGGACTGGAAGAGGAGCAACTGGGACTAGAACCCTGCGTCCATATGGGATGCTGGCGCTGCAGGCGGAGGATTAATCATGTGAGCCATCGTGCCGGACCCTCACTCACCCCTGTAGTCTTAAATAAAAGTGAAACCGTGCTCTCAAAATCTTCAGGAATTTACATCTAGCATTTCATATGTGTTTGCCATCTATTTTCTACTTAAGATTTTTTGTTCATTTGTTTTCCAGGGGACATTTACTGATGAGAAGTCAAAAGCTTCCCACCATATTTATCCATATCCCTCCTCACAAGAGGATGGTAAGTTTTTTGGTTGTGAACTGATATACTCATGTCTCATGGATTTTATATCTAACCAGTAGACTTTTAATTTTTTTAAAGATTTATTTATTTGAAAGGCAGAGTTACAGAGAGGCAGAGAGAGAGAGGTCTTTCATCTGCTGGTTCACTCCTCAGATGGCTGTAATGGCCAGAGCTGTGCTGATCTGAAGTGGGTGCAGGGACCCAAGGACTTCTGCTTTCCCAGGCCATAGCAGAGAGCTGGATTGGAAGTGGAGCAGCCAGGACTTGAACTGGTACTCATATGGGATGCTGGCACTGCAGGCAGTGTCTTAACCTGCTACGCCACAGCGCTGGTCCCACCAATAGACTTTTTCTAACAGGCAATTAGACAGTGAGAGAGAGAGACAGAGAGAAAGGTCTTCCCTTCATTGGTTCACCCCCGAGATGGCTGCTCCGGCTGGTGCACTGCACCGATCCAAAGCCAGGGGCCAGGTGCCTCTTCCTGGTCTCCCATGCGGGTCCAGGACCCAAGCACTTGGGCCATCCTCCACTGCGCGCCCTCCCCCCTGCTGGGCCACAGCAGAGAGCTGGACTGGAAGAGGAGCAACCGGGACGTAACCAGTCCCCTAACTGGGACTCGAACCCGGGGTGCTGGCGCTGGAGGCGGAGGATTAGCCTAGTGAGCTGCAGCGCTGGCACCACCAATAGACTTTTAAACAAAATAAGCATTGTATAAAAGAGCTTTGAATACTAAGTCCTACAGATTATTTGCTCATTTTTAAGATTTATCTTGGGACTGGCACTATGGTATAACATGTTAAGCTGCTGCCTGCAGCCCTGGCTTCCCATGTGAGTGTCTTTTTTAGTCCTGGCTGCTCCACTTCCAATCCAGCTCCCTGCTGATGCACCTGGGAAAGCAGCGGAAGATGGCCTGAGTTCTTGGGCCTCTGCACGCATGTGGGGTAACTAGAAGAAGTTCCTGGCTCCTGGCTTCATGCTGGCCCTGCCTTGGTCGTTGTGTCCAGTTGGGGAGAGAACCAGCAGATAGATGATGTCTGTTTGTCTGCCTGTCTCTCTCTCTCTGTGACTCTTTTAAATGAATAAATCTTTAAAAAAGATTTAAAATCTTCAAAAGAGATTTATTTATTTGTTTATTTCAAAGACAGAGTGACATAGAAAAAGACAAAGAAAGATCTTCCATTTAAAGCTGGTTGACTCTACAACAGTCCGTATTGGCTGGGGTTGCTCCAGGCTGATGCCTAGAGCCCACTGTTCCATCTGGTCTGTCATGTGGATGCCAGGCACCCAAGTACATCATCCACTGCCTTCCCTGGCACATTAGCAGGAAGCTGAATTAGAAGCAGAGTACCTGGGACTCAAAACATTGTGTGCTTCCCATACAATGGTTTAACCTTCTGTGCTATAGTACCTGCCCCAGGAGATTATTTAAATACATAGTTTTCTATTTAATTAAGAAATATGCTTGGGCCGGCGGCACCGGCACACCGGGTTCTAGTCCCGGTCAGGGCGCCGGATTCTGTCCCGGTTGCCTCTCTTCCAGTACAGTTCTCTGCTGTGGCCAGGGAGTGCAGTGGAGGATGGCCCAAGTGTTTGGGCCCTGCACCCCATGGGAGACCAGGATAAGTACCTGGCTCCTGCCATCGGATCAGCGCGGTGCGCCGGCTGCTGCGCTCCAGCTGCGGCGGCCATTGGAGGGTGAACCAACGGCAAAAGGAAGACCTTTCTCTCTGTCTCTCTCTCTCACTGTCCACTTTGCCTGTCAAAAAAAAAAACCAAAATGCTTGCTCTCTTTTATTTTGCTAAGCAAACTAATATTGTACTGTTCAACTTACTAATCACTAGACTTAAATTTCTTTGACAGTCATTAATTGTATGGTTATTAAGTATGTCTTATGTCTTATGTTCTGAAAATTAAACAGACATTGTAAGATAGAACGCTATCTAGTGAAGAAGTTGGCTTACTGGCTGTCCAGACAGGGTCCTACAGCAATATAGTATTTGGTAAATATGTTTTTTAATAAATTTTATAGCATGCTATGATTTTTTTTTAGAGATTTATTTATTTTACTTGAAAGTCAGAGTTACACAGAGAAGAAGAGGCAGAGAGAGAGAGAGAGAGGTCTTCCATCCACTGGTTCACTCCCTAATTGACCACAGCGGCCGGAGCTGCATCAATCTGGAGCCAGGAGCCTCTTGCAGGTGCAGGGCCCCAGGGACTTAGGCCATCTTCTACTGCTTTCCCAGGCCACAGCAGAGAGCTTGATAGGAAGTGGAGCATCTGGGACTTGAACCAGCACCCACATGGAATGCCGTCACTGCAGTTTGCCACTTTACCTGCTATGCCACAGCACCAGCCCTGCTCTAATTTTTATTTTTATTTTTTAAGATTTATTTATTTATTTGACAGACAGAGTAACAGAAAGGTAGAGGCAGAGAGAGAGAGATCTTGCATCTGCTGGTTTATTCCCCAGATAGCTGCAGTTGCCGAAGCTGGGGTGATCTGAAGCCAGGAACCAGGAGCTTCTTCTGGGACTCCCTTGCTGTTACAGGAGCCCATGGATTTGGGCCATCTTGTACTGCTTTTCCAGGCCATGACAGAGAGCTGGATTGGAAGTGGAGCAGCTGGGACTCGAATTGGCGGCCATATGGGATGCTGGCATTGCAGGCGATGGTTTTACCTGCTATGCCACAGCAGTTGCGCCAATATATGGTATTTTGGTTTCTAGTATTTAACTCCTTTTCTTAAAGTTGATTTTTGTCAGCGACCAGAATTCATCAGACCTATAGAAAATTATTTGTGCTAACCATTCTTCTGAAGGACTGAGTTGGAGAACACAATATAAAGCAATTTAGGGTGAGAAATAGATTTTCTCTTAATATGAAACAGGTTTTCTTTTTTTATTTTTTTAAGATTTTATTTATTTATTTGAGAGGTAGAGTTACAGACAATGAGAGACAGGTCTTCCTTCCCCTGGTTCACTCCCCAAATGGCCTCAATGGCCGGAGCTGTGCCAATCTGAAGCCAGGGTCTCCCATGTGGGTGCAGGGGCCCAAGCACTTGAGCCATCTACTGCTGTCCCAGGCCATAGCAGAAAGCTGGCTGAGAAGAGGAGCAGCTGGGACTAGAATCGTTTACCATATCAGATGCTGGCACTGCAGGCAGAGGATTAACCTACTGAGGCACAGTGCCGGCCCCAACAGTCAGGTTTTCTATTAGCTCAACATATCCCTACAAACTTTTTTTTAAAGATTTTATTTATTTCTTTGAAAGGCATTTACCAAGAGAGACCTCCTGTCTGCTAGTTTCACTTCCCAAATAGCCATCTTTAAATGATAGGAAAAAAGAAAAATTGGAAATACTTATTAAGAAATTAACAAAATTAAAAACAAAATAATGGAAGAGCACGAACATTGTGGTAGAGCTAGTTTTGCCACCACTTGTGAGACCTGCATCCCATTTTGAGTCCTGGCTACTCTGCTTCAGATCCAGCTTCCTGCTAATGCATCTAGGAAAGCAGCTCATGGTTATAGTACTTGGACCCTTGCCACTCATGTTGGAAATCCAAATGGAATTCAGGCTTCTGGCTTTGGCCTGGCTCAGCCTTATAACCCTTGTGGCTAGTCGAGGAGTGAACCATCAGATGAAAGATCTCTGTGTCTTCTCCTGTCACTCTGCTTTTCAAACAATCGTAATAAAAAAAGGACATGAATCAAGTATTTAACCAACAGAAAAGTAGAAATTAATGAAGTAGAAAATATAGAACCATGAGGTACTTGCTCAGCAGTGTCATAAATTGTTTTTAGGAAACACGCATAAGGTTATTCAAGTCTTTGCTACAAATAAGGGAGAAAAAAACTCTTCCTAAGAGTGGGTGTTTGGCCTAGTCTTTAAGTCACCTATGCTCAGAGTTCCTGGGTTCTAGTACTGGCTCCAGCTCCTGACTTTGGCTTCTTGCAAATGCAGACCTGGGAGGCAGCGGTTAAGGCTCAAGTAATTGGGTTCTTACCACTCACATGGGAGACCTGGATTGCATTCCTGGCTCCTGGATTTGGGTCAGGCCATTGTAGGCATTTGAAACATGAATCAGCAGGTGAGAGTTCCCTTTCTCTCCTCATCTGTTTGCTTCTCAAGTAAATTTAAAAATGGAAAAAATAATGGCATTTAATGTTGCGGTTCTCATGTGTAAAAGCTGGACATGGAATTAATTGCTGACTCATATGGTAACGCTGAAGTTTTGAAGAATTGCCAGACTGTTCCAAATTGCCATAGTTTGCATTCCCTTTAGCATTGTACAAATATTCCAGTTTCGCTGCTTCTTTGTCCACACTTGTTATCAGCTATATTTTTATATAAACCATCCTAGAGGGTGTCAGGCCATATCTCTTTGTGGGCAAGATCAACAACTACAGAGTTAAGCTTTTTATTGAACAAATTAACTAAAGAGGCTTAGTAAAAAAGATCAAAGTCCACGTCATCTTCAGACTCCTCCATCAGATTCTTCCACTTTGCTTCTACTTCTCAGCTGGGGAAGCTGTGGAGTGGCAGGACCTCCTGCTGGAACAGATTGGCCAGCCCCTGCCTTGCAAGCTGGAGCTTCCAGTGTTAATAGTGGCCAAAGCCTTTCCAAACAAGCCAGGCCAAAAAGGATCAACATTTACACCAGCTGCTTTAACAAAGGCATTGATCTTACTCTCTGTGAAGGTCTCCTAGTTGTCATGTAGGTCCAGGGTGTAGTAGATACAGGAGAGCTGGGGAGGCTGGTACAGGTGGGCTTGATCCTAGTGGCTGGATGAAGTGAGTACCTCACTCCAACATGGCATACGCTGTCCTGGAAGAAATGAACATCTTGGCAGCCACTGGAGAATGGGACAATGGTTTTAATTGTGAATTCCCTTACTGTAAATATTCTTGTGTTCTGTTCTTGTGTTCTTCTGTTCTTGTGTTCTTTAGCTACTGGAACTCCAGATCCTATGCCCATTTTTTAAGTGGATTATTTATCTCTTCAGTGTTGAGTATTATCTTCATTTTGATTTTGGACTAATTTTATTGTTTTAAAAGATTTTATTTATTTATTTGAAAAGCAAGTGACAGAAATCTTTTATCCACAGGCCTGTGTTGGTTGCCAGAAACTCCATCCAGGTCTCTCATGGGTATTGGACTCAGTTACTTGAGCTAATACTGCTGCCTTTCATGGCGTACATCAGCTGGAAGCAGAATAGAAAGAATGCAAACTGGCACTGCAGTGGGATGCCATTATTGCAAGTGATGGCTTAATCTGCTGTGCCACAATGCTGGCCCCTGGACTGATTTTTACACATGGAAATTGTGTGTCTAAAAAACTGTTTCCAGTTAGCTGGCATTGTGGCGCAGTGGGTTAAACTGATAACCTGCGAGTGCTTGACCCATTGTACCCATGTAGGAGACCTTAATGTAGTTTCAGGCTCCTCGCTTTGGCCTGGCCCAGTCCTGGCAATTGCAGCTATTTGGGGAGTGAACCAGCAGATGAAAATCTCTTTTTCCATTTTTCTCTGTCTTTGTCTGCCTGTGTAACTTATTTCAACTAAATAAATAAATCCTTAAAAATTGTTTCCAGATGACTTCTGATGATCTTTGGTATTCTCATTGTGTTTTCTTAGATTCTGTTACTTTCCTGTTTGGCATTTGTTTATCACACGGCCAGTTAACTTACCTGCTTCTTTTCTGCATTTTTCAGTGATCTGGCATTTGGGAACCTGGTAACTTTATTTATTTCTCCCTAAAAAGGAACATAATTATAATTCAGTCTCTCAGTAACAATTACAGTTAAATCATAGTCATTTTGTCAGTTTTACTAAAGTTTTTTTGTTTGTTTGCTTTTTGTTTTTTACCCTTTCAGAGGAGTGGTTGAGACCCGTGATGAGAAAAGACAAGCAGGTGTTAGTACATTGGGGATTTTACCCAGACAGGTAATACTGATGTGCCATGAGATCTGAAATAATCATTTTTTTAATCAAAGGAAGTCAGAAACATTTGTAATTTTATTTTCTGAAGTGTGATAATATTGTTCATTTGTGTTGTCATTTTTCTGACTTTATTGAGACTTTCTTATTAGGTAGAAGCTGTTGGGAAATTTTGAGCAGTAGAGTAATATAGACTGATTGACTTAAAAAATAAAATCATTCTGGTTTTTATGTGAAAAATTGACTGTTGGGTGGCCAGTGGCAGAAGTAAGGAAACCACTGAGCATAGTGGAGGGGTAAGAAGGAGATTGTGGGCAATACTTTGATGGTAGAACTATAACATTTGCTGCTGATTTCATTTAGGATATGTTTTTTGATCCAAACTACTTGAAAGCTGGAGTCGTCATTTACTGAAATTGTACATCGCTGGCCTAGGGTAGCATTACAAATTGAGCTTTGAGTGTTGGGTTTAGAATCCTGCTGGACATTCTGAGATGTGAATTCATGAATTTAGAATTCAGAGAAGAAAGCAGATACAAGATTTCAAGTCATCAGTATGTATTTGAAGTCATATAACTAAGGGAGATAGCTCAGAGAAAAGGATTGTACCAGAAACTTAGTCCGGGGAGCTTTCAAATGTTGAAGAGGTTTTGATTAAAGATTAGAAATTGGCAATAGAGCCTAAAGAGAGGCTGGTTACAAGACACAGTACCAGGTGATTGCTTTTATCCTGGAGGCCAAGGGAGGAATCTACTTTGAAGAGAGCAGAATTGACTACTGAAATTTGTGTGTACTGAGGCTTGACATTTATGTTTAGCATTAAAAATTACAGTTGGCCTCCACAGAAGAGTTTTATTTTTGGGGATTTAAAGACAGTCTGATACCTTTCTATAACATTACTTATAAAATGTATTGTTAGTGTTTGATATAGTTCTTTCTAATGAATGAACTTAGATTCTAATTTGTCTTTCCCTTTTTGCATTTCCCTCGTAGCTATGATACTTGGGTGCATAGTAATGATGTTGATGCTGAAATTGAGGATCCACCAATTCCAGAAAAGCCATGGAAGGTGAATGATTTTTTTAGAAAAGATTATTGTACATTGTCTAATAGCTGTCCTTTGTTATTTTTGTTAAAGAGTGTCTGGAGTGATGTTTGAGGACAATTCAAAGCTAGGTCAGAGTAAGGTTTGAGAGAGTTGAGAGTGGAGTATGGGGAATGGAGCTGAACACGGTTGATGCTGTCACTTAGGAAGCTCAGGTGCCTGTTTGCTATACATATGCTTGTTTTACTATTCATTTCTATTTTGTTTTTTAAAGATTTATTCATTTACTTGAAAGGCAGAATTACAGAGAGGCAGAGAGAGAGAGAGATCTTCAATCTGCCGGTTCACTTCCCAAATGGCTTCATCAGCCAGAGCTGAGCCAGTCCGATGCCAGGAGCTAGAAGCTTCTCCTGGGTCTCCCACATGGGTGCAGGGACCCAGGAATTTGGGTCATCTTCTACTGCTTTCCCCAGCCATAGCAGAGAGCTCGATGGGAAGTGGAGCCAGGTCTTGAACTGGCGCCCACATGGGATTCTGGCACTGCTGATGGCAGCTTTACCCACTACACCGCGGCATGGCCCCCTACATTTTTATTAAAAAGAGTTATTAAATTGTTTTAAACTTTCTATAATTTTTTATAGCATGCATTATCCATCAACTTTTTTTTTAAAGGTTTATTTATTTGAAAATCAGAATTACACAGAGAGAAGGAGAGGTGCTGAGAAAAAGAGAGAGAGGTCTTCCATCCACTGGTTCACTCTCCAGTTGGCCGCAGTAGCCTGAGCTGCGCCAATCCAGACCCACCCAGGCGCAGGGACCCAAGGACATGGTCGTCTTCCACTGCTTTCCCAGGCCACAGCAGGAGAGCTGGATCAGAAGTGGAGCAGCCGGGACTCGAACTGGCGTCCATATGGGATGCTGGCACTGCAGATGGTGGCTTTACCCACTACACCACAGCGCTGGTCCCTGACTCTCTATAATTTGATTTTTATTTACTGATTTTATTTGAAAGGCAGAGAGAAAAAGAAAGAAGGCAGGTAGATCTTCTATCTATTTTTTTTTTTTTTTAATTTATTTATTTGAAAGAGTTACACAGAGAGAGAAGGAGAGGCAGAGAGAGGTCCTCCATCCGCTGGTTCACTCCCCAGTTAACTGCAGTGGCTAGAGCTGTGCCGATCTGAAGCCAGCAGCCAGGAGCTTCTTCCTGGTCTCCCATGTGGGTGCAGGGGTCTGAACCTCTACCTCTCAAATAAATTCTTCCAAAAAAAAATTTCCTAGTAGCTGGTCTTTTTGGTTTCTTTTCTTGAGGTCATGAAGAAATTCTCCTAAATTAGATGCTACAAGTTTCTCTGTTTTGATTTTTTTTTTTTTTGGACAGGCAGAGTTAGACAGTGAGAGAGAGACAGAGAGAAAGATCTTCCTTTTTCCGTTGGTTCACCCCTGAAGTGGCTGCTATGGCTGGTGCGTTGTGGCCAGCGCACCGCGCTGATCCGAAGCCAGGAGCCAGGTGCTTCCTCCTGGTCTTCCATGCGGGTGCAGGGCCCAAGGACTTGGGCTATCCTCCACTGCACTCCTGGGCCACAGCAGAGAGCTGGACTGGAAGAGGAGCAACTGGGACAGAATCCGGCGCCCCAACCGGGACTAGAACCCGGGGTGCCGGTGCCGCAGACAGAATTAGCCTAGTGAATCGCTGCGCTGGACTCTGTTTTGATTTTAATATGTATATCTTTTTTTTTTCACTTGAAAGCAGTCTTTTTATTTAAATGCTTTATGATGACACATATACAAATATAAGCTTCCAAGGAACAAATGTAAAAATTAGTATGTATATCTTAAATTCACCTGGAATTAATTTTTCAAGTATCCTGTGTAGGGAAATTTGTTTTACCTCTGCAGTGTTTTATAACCTATTCCTTAAAAAGGGACTGATAACTGAAGTCTGATTCCTTTCCCCACTGATCATCAGCTGTATCAGAAAGCAATTTTCATTTATGTGAGATCCTCAGAGAGTTGACAGAAAGTGGAGATTATGAAATGAAATGATTGCATGGTGCGCGCGCGCGCTCTCTCTTTCTCTCTCTCTCTTTTTTTTTTTTTGGATAAGCAGAGTTAGACAGTGAGAGAGAGAGAGAGACAGAGTTATGGATAGTGAGAGAGAGAGAAAGGTCTTCCTTCCATTGGTTCATTCCCCTAATGGCCGCTATGGCTGGCTCTGCGCCAATCCGAGGCCAGGAGCCAGGTGCTTCCTTCCAGTTTCCCAAGCGGGTGCAGGGGCCCAAGCACTTGGGCCATCCTCCACTGCCCTCCTGGGCCACAGCAGAGAACTGGACTGGAAGAGGAGCAACCGGGACTAGTACCCAGCGCCCCAACCGGGACTACAACCCAGGGTGCTGGCACCACAGGTGGAGTCTCCTTTAGTTAACTTGAGGCTTCCCATGTACTGTGTTTGTGTTTCTACTCTGGATCCAGAATTTGTATATTCAGTAGACTTTTTGAACTGTAATATTGAAGGTATTTTTTCTTTACCTGGGTGATAACTTTGTGTTTTAGTGCATTATGTGTAACTAGTTGTCAAGGGAGAGGAAGCATGTAGTCAAATGAGTATTATTCTTACATCAAGGTGTGAGAGAGGCATTACTCTGAGTAATTTAGTACTTTTTTTTTTTTAAGGGGTCGTGAGAAATTTATTTTGATAGAACATATTTCTTTAGGAAGTTCATGTTGCATTTCTAGTGAATGTGTCTTGCTTTTGCAGTTTTCTAGTTGAGCTTCATGGTTGCAGTTGTTCTTCTCTTGGTTCTCAAGACTGGATATGTTCATGTTCATTGCAAAACCTCTCTGTCACTTTCCATGACTTGAGATGTGAACAGCCATCCCACACACGATAGAATTGTCTAGTGCTAAATTCTAGATGTATCCCATTTGAGAATAGTGTTGGGCAAAATGGAATATTATATACCCTAGGTCTGTGTTCTAAATATCTACATACACACATCTACTTCTGTACATCTAGAGAACCCTTCCCTTTAGTACTTCTTATCCATAATCAGGAACTACAGCAAGAGACATTGTATAAAACACAGAGGAGAACCTAACATCTGATTCTCACTTCTCCAAACCCACCCAAACTGTGGCCATTTTTAAATGTTCTGTGTAGTGCATTGTACCTAACAAAGCTGTGTGAAAGGTCTCTGTAAATGTGCTCTTTTATCGTTATTTAGAATGTTGTTGATTATGGAAAACTAGAGACATCTGTTCTTCCTAGTGCAGTTGGCTCTGTGCTGTTAAATATTTTTATCAGTGATTTTTATGAAGATACAATGGTATGGTTATCAAAATCTTAGTCTAAGCCAAGGCAATGATGCTTTCCATTTTTCTTTACTCACTAAAAGGCAATAAAAATTTGAAATGGTAGGGCCCACCACCTGCAATGTAGGCATCCCATATGAGTGCAAATTTGTGTCCCTGCTGCTCCAGTTCTGATCCAGCTCCCTGCTTATGGCCCAGGAAAAGCTCTGGAAGATGGCCTAAGTGTTTCAGCCCCTGCTACCACAAGGGAGACCTGAAAGAAGCTCCTGTCTTTGGCCTGACCCAGCCCCAGCTGTTCTGACCATCTGGGTGTGAACCAATGGGTGAAAGATCTGTGTCTTTTCTTTGAAAGAGTTACAGAGAAGGCAGAGAGAGAGTGAATTCTTCCATCTGCTCTTTCACTCCCCAGATGACCACAAAGACCAGAGCTGTGCTGATCCAAAGCCAGGAATGAGAAGCTTCTTCCAAGTCTCCCATGTGGGTGCAGGGACTAAAGCAGCTGGCCCATCTTCTACTTTCCCAGGCTGTAGCAGAGAGTTGGTTTGGAGGTGGAGTAACCACTGCCCATATGGGATGCTGGTACTGCAGGTGGCAGCTTTTACCTGTTACGACACAGCACCAGCCCCAACAAATAAATAAATCTTAAAAAAAGAAGTTTGGGATAAATTGTGATTCAGACTTTTATTCTGGTTTGTACAGTTTCACGCTCCAAAGCTAAAACAAAGGAGGGTGCTGCATTGTTGAGATGACATTTGGAGCTACTACATCCTGATTTGAAATGCCTGGGTTCAAGTCCTGGTTCTGCTTTTGATTCTGAAGGTGGCCAGTGATGACTCAAGTACTTGGGTCCCTGCCACCCTCATATAAGACCCAGTTGAGTTCAAGATCCCTTGTTTTAGGCCCTATCTGTTGGCAGAAGTTTGGCAAGTGAGGCTGTGGACTGAGATCTTTGTCGTCTCTGTCTCTCTTCCTTCCAAATAAAATGAAAAGAAAAAAATATGCTTTTCTTTTGAATGCTTTAAAAGTTTGAGTGATTTTTATTATTTCTGTCGGTATTCATAATCTGATGTGGTTTTAGGTTCATGTGAAATGGATTTTGGACACTGACATTTTCAATGAATGGATGAATGAAGAGGATTATGAGGTGGATGACAACAGGAAGCCAGTGAGCTTTCGTCAGCGAATTTCTACAAAGAATGAAGAGGTATTTTGTTTGGTAGTGTTTTCACCAATAGGTTTTTTGTCTTTTATTTGCTTCAATGTTTCCATATGTTCATTGATAACTGTCACAAACCAAGGTGCATGAGCTAATAAAAAGTACATGTTGGGGCTGGCTTTGTGGCTTACCATGTAATGCTTGTGCTTGCGATGCCAGCGTATGTGCTCAGGTTTGTGTTGCACTGCTGTGAAATTACTTCTTTTATGCCCTTTTACTGGTTGATTTAAAAGTAGTTTATTTGTACAGTTTCACATGATTATTATTTTCATCTTTGCATTTCATAGTAGCATGCTCACTAGGCTAATCCTCCGCCTTGAGGCGCTGGCACACTGGGTTCCAGTCCCGGTCGGGGCACTGGATTCTGTCCCGGTTGCCCCTCTTCCAGGCCAGCTCTCTGCTGTGGCCAGGGAGTGCAGTGGTGCACTGATGGCCCAGGTGCTTGGGCCCTGCACCCCATGGGAGACCAGGAGAAGCACCTGGCTCCTGCCATCGGATCAGTGCGGTGCGCCAGCCGCAGCGCGTCAGCCGTGGCGTGCCAGCCGCGGCAGCCATTGGAGGGTGAACCAAAGTCAAAGGAAGACCTTTCTTTCTCTCTCTCTCTCTCTCTCTCTCTCTCACTCTCTCTCACTCTCTCTCACTCTCTCTCACTCTCTCTCACTCTCTCTCACTCTCCACTCTGCCTGTCCAAAAAAAAAAAAAAAAAGAGAGAGAAAAGAAGTAATTGTAACGTGTCTTTATTGCTGGTCCTGGTAATTTGACATTGATTTCCATTTGCCTCAACTAATGAATTTGATGGTATCTTGATTTATTGGGACAGAGGTTTGTAGAAACTGAGGAGTTGGAAAAGTTGGCTGATTTGTATTTCTACTTACTTTTTCCTAGCCAGTCCGAAGTCCAGAAAGACGAGATAGAAAAGCATCAGCTAATGCTCGAAAGAGGAAACATTCACCTTCACCTCCGCCTCCCACACCCACAGAATCACGGAAGAAGAGCGGGAAGAAAGGGTAAGCACTGCAATGTGATTTACAAAAACGTATTAAAAGAAACTTCAAAGGACTAGCCAGTATTTTACATTTATATTAGAATTTTTCCTGAAAGTAAATCATGTTTTGACTTGTTTGGAAGTCTTTTGCATTGATGGTTAATCTTATTATAGATGTTATTTTAGAGGCATCTTATGTTCTATTTTTCTTTAAGTTTATGCAAGAAGCTTGGTTGGTAAGGAGTTTAAGTGTCTCTCTCTCTGATTTTACCATCTGTCTCATGTAAGAGATGAACCTGTAGCTATTTGATGTTCTGCAGAGGACAACATTGATGTTTTTACAGCCACATATTTCCACTTTATGAGCCTTCCTCGAATGAGGATCATGTTTTCTGCTGAGTAGGTTGTTGTTGGGATTAAATTAAACTTTAAAGCCCTTACTGTATGGCCTGAAGTACTTAATAAATAGCTTATAATAACTTGGTGACTTACTACTTATTAAGTTGATTATTTGATCATTTTGATTTTCCAGGCACAAAATTTTTTGTGTGCAATTTTACAAAGGTCATAGTAAGAAAATGATGATTTAAATAATTGATTATTTTCATGTGATAGATGCATTTGTTAAATTTCTCACTCTTTGTGACCGGATTGTAAAGATCTGTTTTACAGTTTCTATCTCGTGTACTGGCTTTCCTCTCTCGTCAAATTGACATTTCTCTCCCTAGACCATGCCATGAATCATGTTACTTCATGAAGTTTAGAGTTAACATTTTTTTTTTTTTTTTTTTTTTTTAAGATTTATTTTATATGAAAGAGTTAACAGAGACGCCGGTGCCGCGGCTCACTTGGCTAATCCTCTGCCTGCGGCACTGGCACCCCGGGTTCTAGTCTGGGTGCAGGCGCTGGATTCTGTCCCGGTTGCTCCTCTTCCAGTCCAGCTCTCTGCTGTGGCCCAGTGGGGTGGGGGGCCAGTGGAGGATGGCC
Source organism: Oryctolagus cuniculus (assembly GCF_964237555.1). NCBI lineage: Eukaryota > Metazoa > Chordata > Mammalia > Lagomorpha > Leporidae > Oryctolagus > Oryctolagus cuniculus. Next base: position 101,150,670 of record NC_091441.1, read on the forward strand.
CAAGTGCTTGGGCCCTGCACCCTCATGGGAGACCAGGAGGAAGCACCTGGTTCCTGGCTTCAGATCAGCGCAGCATGCCGGCCGTAGCAGGCATTTCGGGGGTGAACCAACGGAAAGGAAGACCTTTCTCTCTGTCTCTCTCTCTCTCTCTCTCTCACTGTCTAACTCTGCCTGTCCAAAAAAAAAGTTAACAAAGAGAGGTAGAGACAGAGAGAAGGTCTTCCATCTGCTGGTTCACTCCCCGTATGGCCACAGCATCTAGAGCTGTGCCAGTCTGAAGGCAGGAGCTTCTTCCAGGTCTCCCACGTGGGTGCAAGCCATAGCAGAGAAATTGATTGGAAGAAGTACAGCCAGGACTACAAAGGGGTGCCCATATGGATTGCCTGCGCCTCAGGCTAGGGCTTTAACCCGCTGTGCCATAGCACCGGCCCCAACAATTAGTTTTTTTAAATTTTTTATTTGAGAAATAGATAGAAAATGACATATAGAGTGAGGGAGAGAAATTCATCCTCATTCCTTCCCCAAATTCCTGCAATTTCAGGGCCAAAGTCGATAACTATTAATGCATGCCTCATTATTGGAACCCAGTTAACTTGAGCCATAATCAGATTCTCCCAGTGCCTACATGAGTAGGAGACTGCAGTCAGGAACCAAGAACCATGACTCAGACTCTGATGTGAGATACCAGCATCATAACCTTTGTCTTAACTGAAAGGCTAAATTCCCACCCCAGAGACATTCTTCAGTCATGCATAAGAGTGTTTAGGGAAATTGTAAAACTTAGTTTATGTACAATGTTACTGACTCAATCACAGACATAAAGACTTTTTTTGATGGGGTGGAGGGGTATTAAGCCACATTCTAACAAAAATTAAAAGTAAAAATACCTTTCTTTTGGTATTACTCAAGGTAACTTTACTATATCTTTTTTCTTTTTTTTAAGGGGTATTTGTTTATTTGAATGTCACAGTAACAGAAGAGAGAGAGAGGTCTTAGAAAGAGAGGTCTTCACCCACTGGTTCATTCTCCAGATGGCTGCAATGTCCAGGATTGAGCCAGGCCAGGGCCAGGACCAGGAGCCAGGATCTTCCTCTGTCTCCCACATGAATGGCAGAGTCTCAAGCACTTGAACCAGCACTTGATCTGCTGCTGTTTCCCAGGGCATTAGCAAGGAGCTGGATTGGATGTAAAGCTACTGGAACACAAACCAGTGCCCGTATTGGATACTGTCATTGCAGACCACAGCTTAGTCCCCTGTGGCAAAACACTGGCCCCGACTTTATTATGTTGCTAATGTGAATCTTGCTTATGATGCTCAGAGATTTCAGAGCTACCTGAGCTCTTCACCAGGAAAGGCATGTCAACTTTATTTTTCCCTCTTTAGATTTATTTATTTGAAAGACAGTATAACAGAGAAATAAGGGGGAGAGAGAGAGATCTTCCTCAGCTGGTTCATTCCCCAAATGGCTGCAATGGCTGGGGCTGGACCAGGCTGAAACCAGGAGCCAGGAGCTTCCTCTGTGTCTCCCATGTGGGTGGCAGAGGCTCAAGCACTTTTGCCATATTCTGGTGCTTTTCCAGGTTCATTACTGCCCATATAGGATTGCCAGTGTTGCAGACTGCAGCTTAACCCACACCACAAGGACTCACCACCCCCATGATGTCAACTTTAAAGTATTCGGAGCCAAAAAACAGGTGCTAAAATGCATTTGGTGCCTAAGGATCAGGTCTTTTCTTATTTTAAGTGTTCTGTTGAAATCCTGAATTTAAACAAAGCACATTGCTAGCCTTTGTTTTATTCAAGTATCTGGAATCTCTCCTTACTTTTAAACTGTTTTGTCTCCCTCCAGGAGCATTCTCTCTGAATTTTGGGGCTTAGGCTGGTGCAGTGTGTTCTGTCTCCTTTGCAATGTCACTTATGAATACAGTCTGGATTACTGCCAGCCCTTTCCTCAAACAAGTTAATCTTCCTCCTTATGCCTTTAGTCTTTACTCTTTACTCTGAAATATTGCCTAATTCTTAGTGAATTGTTGCATAATTCTCAAGGTACAGCATAACTGTCACCAGCAATCTTCACTAACTAATTTTTTTTCTTTTTTTTTTAATGTTTATTTGTTTACTTGAGAAGCAAAGTTACAGACAGAGGGAGACAGAGAGATAGGCCTTCGATCTGCTGTTTCACTCCCCAAATGACCACAATGTCTAGAGCTGGGTGGATCTGAAGCTAGGAGCCAGGATCTTCGTGGTCTCTCACGTGGTTGTTGGGACCTAAGCATTTGAGCCATCCTCCACTGCCTTCCCAGGCCGTCAGCAGGGAACTGGATCAGAAGTGGACCAGCCAGACCTCGACTGGTGCCCTTACGGGATGCTGGCACTGCAGGCAGATGCCAGCCCACTATGCCACAGTGCCACTCCCTTTCCCCACCTTTTTTCTTAAGATTTATTTGAAAGGCACAGTTAGTGAGAGGAAGAGACATCTTCCATTTGTTGGTTCATTCTCCAGATTGCTTCATTAGTCAGAGCTTGGCCACGCTGAAACCAGGAGCTTCATCCTTATGGGTACAGGGGTCCAAGGACTTAGGTCATCTGGTGCTGCTTTTCCCAGGCAGATTAGCAGGGAGCTCTGGACTGGACAGGAACCAGTGCCCATATGGATTGCCAGCATTGCAGGTGGTAGCTTAACCAACTATACCCAATGTATTTTTTTTTCATTACTTTTATTTATTTCTCTGTATTTTTCTGTACTGAAATATGATACTTGTATGTTTTTGTATTGGTTTCATCACATTATGTAAGGTAGGTAATGATTTTTGTACCTTGTTTTTTGTAATTCAGGGTAAAGAATATTCCCATTTTTATCTAACCATCAGACAGTATTAATACTTAAACTGATTTAATTGAGTGAAAACAATGCCAATTTCTATTAAAAAAGAATGAATGACTATATTCAGTATTTATGCTTTATAATTCCTGATACGTGATAGAAAGAGTCAGGTAAACAGTTGTGCATATATTTGAGCTAATTTCTTATGTAACTTGATTTTTTTTGAGTAATCTACGAGTTACGTGTCCTATCTCTTTAGCAGGTGTTCTTTTATCACATTTAATCTAATCTGTTAGGTGCTGACTGCAATTTAAATGATAGTGCATCTGTGCTCATTTTTTATGCTTGGTAGCTTTTATCTTTTTTTTTTTTTTTTTGGACTTGTTAGATGTAATTTGAGGAGTGCGTCTAATCTGATCACTGTTTGTCTCTTAAAGTGTGTGTGAGCATAGATGTTAATAACAGGTAGCTATTATCAGTCTCTCTTATGTTTTAGCCAAGCTAGTCTTTATGGGAAACGCAGAAGTCAGAAAGAAGATGATGAGCAGGAAGATCTCACCAAGGACATGGAAGACCCAACACCTGTACCCAATATAGAGGAAGTAGTACTTCCCAAAAATGGTGTGTATTCTGCCTGAGAGCATTAGATACAATGTAGTCATTTTCCTCAGTGCCATGAGATGATTCACTTCTTAGTCTGAGACTAGAATGCTCAACATTCCAATAGGAATAGTTTCCTTCTATTAAGATTAGCCTTTTTGAACTTCCATTTTCTTCAATTATTTGTTTTACTTTTTAGCCATTGTTTATTGAGAAAACACTAAAGAATTCTCTAAATTTAATAATGCTTTAAAATTAGCAGTTTTTAAATCTCAACAGAGCCAATACTTATGAAAAACTAGACTACATATATCTGTACAATGTAACCTTTTTAAATCTCTGAGTATTGCTCTATGTAAGTAAAACTTTGTAATGAAATTACAAAATTACTTTATGTAAGTAAAACTCTAGTAATTAATACTGCTGGGTAAGTGAGGTGAACCTTACTATTAGTGATGTAAATTGTGGTCTGATTGGTGTTTGGGTGAAGTTCAAAGTGTACTTTAGATTTATATCAAGTGTTTTTAATTGACCATTGCATGTTTGTGTCTTCAGTGCGCCTGTGATTGAATTTTCAGAGATAAGGACCAGTATATTCCAAAAGGAAAAGACACATGACATTTAATTAACTAATTAATTTAAAATTATTCTAATTGCCTTTTTTTTTTTTTTTTAAGATTTATTTATTTGAAAGGTAGAGTTAGAGAGAGAGATGTCTTAACATCCACCAGTTCACTTCCCAGGTGGCTGAAACTGCTGGAGCTGTGTCATTACGAAGCCAGGAGCCTGGAGCTTCTTCCAGGTTTCCCTCGTGGATGCAGGGCCCAAGCACTTGGTCCATCTTGCACTGCTTTCCCAGGCCACAGCAGAGGGCTGGATTCGGAATCAAGCAGCTTGAACGTGAACTGGCGCCCCTGTGGGATGTCAGCACTGAAGTCGGCGGCTTTACCTGCCAACCCCGACGTTTAATTTGTTAGTTTATACCCTTTCTTGCCTACCTTTATGGGAGAAGTATTTCGCTAGTAGAGGCCTTCCATATCCCTTCCTCTCCTCCTTTCTCTGCTAGATTTGTGTTCCAGGCTCCTGTCTTTTATTCCAGCCCCAGCCATTGCTGGAAGTGAACAAACAGATGGAGCATATATCTCCATTTGCCTATCTCTTTCTGCCTTTCATATTAATTATATATAAAGATTCTAAACCCCATACAGTAAAAGGCAAAATATTATGTACTGCTAATTTATAAGATACAGAGCCAATGACTGAGTAGATGTCAGCCACACTTAATCAAGTTACTGCTGATTTTCAAAGCGTACAGTATAGATGGAAAATTCTGATTCTTTTGAGGAAATCAGTACTCTGAAATATTGATGGAAGTGAAAGTCAATGAACCCACTTAATAGAATTTGGCAATGTCTGCTACAGATTTTAAAATGGGTACATCCAGAGGGATGACAGATGTGGTGCTGCAGCTTATGCTTCAGCCTGCAATGCCAGCATCCCAAGTGGACTCCCAGTTCAGATCTTGGACACATCACTTCTGATCCAGCTCTCTGCTAATGTACTTGGGAAAGCAGTGGAGGATGGTCCAAGTGCTTGGATCCCTGCCACCCATTTGGGATACCTGGGTGGATTTCTGGGCACCTGAGTTTGACTTGGCCTGGCTATTTCAGCCATTTGAGGAGTGAACCAGTAGATGGAAGATCTCTCTCACCATGGCACAATGCCGGCCCCTGTATTTAATTTTATGACGAAAATATGTCACTGCTTGGGTAGTTAGTTATAAAATATTGCCTAATATGTTAAGTGTTAATGTTTTGCAGCTAGTTTTGTGGTATTCACAATAAAGATAAATAGTGAATGATATTGGTGTTGCAGTGAGATGCATGTGTTCCCCTAAATATAAATTTTTTTTTTTTTTTTTAGTAAATCCAAAGAAAGATAGTGAAAATACACCTGTTAAAGGAGGAACTGTAGCAGATCTAGGTAAATACCAAAATAATCCTGTATTGTGGAATTGAGTGTTTTTCTCTTAAATGTGCCAACTCTTTTGATATTTCTTTATTGGGTTCTTCTTTTAGTTGCTTTTCTGATCACCACAGATTGTTAACTGGCTGTCTTTGCTTCTCTTGTGATTTGTTTTGCTATTATGTTAGGAAATTTAAAAATCTTTTTCTTTTTTAAAAAGTGATCTCCCTCTCATAAATTCTTCTAATGCTGGAACAGCCTAACAAAGGTGGTAATGTTTTACTTGTATGTGAGAGTGAGAGTTTTAAGGAAAGAATTCTAATTAGAATCCTTTTTTCTAATTTTCTTTATTAGCTTGTTTTAGAGCATATATGCAAATTGATTTTTCATCTTTAGGTTCAAAATCTGTTGACTGTTAATACTTCATAAGCTAAATTGTAGTGTTTTTTTCTTGGTGGGATTAGTTCTAGAATCTGCTAAAGATACCAGAATATACAGTTGCTCAAGACCTCTGTAAAATGGTGTAGTATTTATCATCTCACATCTCTCCCATATGTGATCCTGTCTAGATTTCTTATCTAATACAGTGTAAGTACTGTGTAGATAGTTGTTATACTGTATTGTAGGGAATTATGGCAAAGAAGAAATCCGTCTATGTTGACTGTAAACACAAGTTTTTTCCCCAAATAGTGTTGGTTTTTGGTTGATGGGATCTGTGCATGGGGAACCCACAGAGGGGGCCACCTGTTCATGTTGCTGACATTTTCATAAGCAAACTATCATTGTCCTGTTGCTTGCTGGAGGGTATGAAAGAGAAATGCAGTTACTTGTTTTAGTTTTCGAAGAAAATGATTAGTTTTAAGCATCTTTAGAGATAAAGGGTAATCTTAATTTTTTTCAGTTGTAAACATCACAGGAGAACCTAGTTCTCAGGCAGGATTGCATGTCGCCTTTTGGTATTTAGTACCTTATTTTGTCACACTCTGATTTCCTGTTTGCATTAGCATTTCTGTATCACTGAGTTAACTTTAAGCAACATGTCCATCTCTGTGTTACATGAGTGCCTGTGAGTGTTCTACAAATCTTTGCCTTCACTATTGACCCATGTTAGCCTTCTTTTATGGAAAAGGAGATTGAGAGAGAGATTCAGTAACTTTTTCCTAAGTATTCAGCACTTAAGTGGTGGAGTCCATGTTTGGGTTGTGGTCTGTCTCCATTTTACTGCCAGTGCTTGAGTCACTGTACTTTGCTGTCTTGACTGTTGCTTTCCCTCAGGCTTTATTCATGCTCACAGTGGCCACCTTTCAGTTTTGGGAATTTTTCAAACCTGCCCCTCCAGAACCGCTTTGACCTGGCTACTTTCTCTGGAAAAAAAAAATTTTTTTTTTTTTTTTGACAGGCAGAGTTAGTAAGAGAGAGACAGAGAGAGAGAAAGGTCTTCCTTCCGTTGGTTCAGCCCCCAAATGGCTGCTTTGGCCAGCAGTTTGCGCCAATCCGAAGCCAGGAGCCAGGTGCTTCCTCCTAGTCTCCCATGCAGGTGCAGGGGCCCAAGGTCTTGGGCCATTCTCTACTGCCTTCCCGGGCCACAGCAGAGAGTTGAACTGGAAGAGGAGCAACCGGGACAGAATCCGGTGCCCCAACTGGGACTAGACCCGGGGTGCCAGCGCTGCAGGCAGAGAATCAGCCAAGTGAGCTGTGGCACTGGCCTTCTCTGGAATTCTTATCATGTCCTTTTCATGTCTTACATTTCAGCTTAATGTCACCTTTTCGGTCTAAAGGGGCCCATTCACCTTATTGCTCTCTAAAAATTACTTCATTTAAGTTAGATAACATTTTCACCATCTGATAAATTTTTATTTTTGTTAAATTTTATGCTGCTTCTAATTGAAGTGTAAACTACCTAAAAGCAGGTACCTTTTCTTGCTCATTATTGTGTTTTCACATTTGGACAGGGGCTAGTTGGATTTTGTTGGAATGCTAGTCCCTTATTACTTTTTTTTTTTTTTTTGACAGGCAGAGTGGACAGTGAGAGAGAGAGACAGAGAGAAAGGTCTTCCTTTGCCGTTGGTTCACCCTCCAATGGCCGCCGCGGCCAGAGCACTGCTGCCGGCGCACTGCGCTGATCCGATGGCAGGAGCCAGGTACTTATCCTGGTCTCCCATGGGGTGCAGGGCCCAAGCACTTGGGCCATCCTCCACTGCACTTCCCTGGGCACAGCAGAGAGCTGGCCTGGAAGAGGGGCAATCGGGACAGAACCCGGCACCCCGACCGGGACTAGAACCCGGTGTGCTGGTGCCGCAAGGCGGAGGATTAGCCTATTGAGCCGCGGCGCCGGCTCCTTATTACCTTTTATATTAGTCAGCTTTTGGTTACCATAAATACAGTGCCTGAGAGGAGCTGCATGGGCAGGAAGAACTTCAGGCCAGGATGTTAACCCGCTACACCACAGCACCGGTCCCTGATTTACATTTTTTTTCTTTTAAATATTTATTTATTTGAAAGTCAGAATTAGGGGAGAGGGAGATACAGATCCATATGGATGCAGGTGCCTAAGCACTTGGGTCAGCTTCCACTGCTTCTTAGGCACATTAGTAAGGAGCTAGATTGGAAGTCGAGTAGCTGGGACTTGAACCAGTACCCACATGGGATGTTGGTGCTGCAGACCACAACTAAACTCTGTGTGCTAGAATGCTGGCCTCTCGATTGGCTTTTCAGGCATGATCACAGCAAAATGTAAAAACTGTTCCTCATTCTCAGTTCTATGGAGGGCACCCAAAGCCATGCCTGGTGTTAGAGATTCTCTAAGATGGCTCATGGGATTCAGTGTAGAATTGTACTCATAATTAACATTTATTTTTGCTATATGGTCAAAGTAGCAGTTGGATCATAAAGGAAAAAAACAGAAATTGGGTCTAGGTGTAGGCTTCCTTATGCTTCCCACGAGAGGTTGCACAGAACAGTTCTGCCTCAGCGATGAAAATGCAGCAACACCTATGCAGTGTTTCTGCCTTAGTGAAGCTCATTAGGTAGTTCATGATCAGCTTTTTTTTTTTTTTTTTTTTTTTTTTTTAAGATTTATTTATTTTATTTGAAAGGCATAGTTACATACTAAAAAATGAGAGACAGATAACTTCCATCTGCTGGTTCATTCCCCAAATGGCAGCTACAGCTGGGACTGGGCCAGACTGGAGCCATGAGCCAGGTGCTGCATCCAGGTCTCTCAAGTAGGTGTAAGGGCCCAAGGAGTTGGGCCATCTTCCGCTGCTTTTACAGGCACATTAGCAAGGAGCTGGATTGGACTTGGAACAGCTGGGACTCCAATTGGTGCCTATATGGGATGCTGGTGCTGCAGGAGGCAGCTTTACCCACTATACATACGACAGCACCTATGCTACAGTGCCACCCCTATCAACAAACTTATTAGAGGACTGTACATAGGTTTTCTCATAACAAAATTAAGAATCTCAGAGGGTAAGCAAGTATTTATCCTAAGTCCTATAATTTGCATAAACAGGTATAATAAACCACCCTTCTTACCATTTAACTGTTGAATAGAAATATTCTGAAAGTCAAGGTCGTGCATTCAAGAGCAGGCATTTATTTAGTGGGTAAGATCTCAGCATCCCACCTCAGTGTCTTGGGTTGATTCTGGTTCTGCTTTTTGATTCCAGCTTCTGCCATTGCAGACCCTGGGAGGCAATGGTGATTGTTCTAGTAATTGGGTTCCTACCATTCACATGAGAGACCTGGATTGAGTTCATAGCTCTTGGCTTCCTTGCTGGCCCAGCCCTAGCTTTTGCAGGCATTTAGAAGAGGAACCATAGATGAAAGATCTCTGCCTTTTAAACAAGCAAATAAGTAAATAATTCCAGATTTCATTCAGAATTTTAGTTTCCATTTTCATATTGTAGTGGATCACAGTTGGTCAGAGTTTGCTGTATCCCCATTCCATTGGAATCATTGTTGTATGTATATGTGAATAACACAGTGATTTTCCTGTGTTCTTTTTATACTTAACAATGCCTAAGTCATTTGTAAGGGTCATAATACTTAAAAAAAGTTAATTGTTACAGGTCTTTAATAAGGTAATTATTTGTACTGTAACCTCATGTTCTTTCTACATTAACCTACTTGCTGTTACTATGGAAATCAACTCCTTGGTTGAAATTATATTTGTGTTTTCTTTTGCAAGATCAGTGTATTTATTTTTTTAAAAGATTTATTTAAAAGAGGTACAGAAAGTTACAGGTAAAGGCAGAGAGAGAAAGGTCTTCCATCTGGTGGATCACTCCCCAAATGGCCCCAACAACCAGAGCTGAGCTGATCCCATGCCAGGAGCCAGGAGCTTCTTCTGGGTCTCCCATGAGGGTCCAGAGACTCAAGGACTGGGGCCATCTTCCACTGCTTTCCGAGCTCATGGCAGAGAGCTGGATCAGATGTGGAGCCAGCCTGGTCTTGAACCAGCACCCGTATAGGGTGCCAGCACTGCAGGTGGCAGCTTTACCCCGCCACCCAACAGCACCAGCCATAAGGTCAGCATATTTAGATCCTTGAATCCCCATCCTTGAAACTCATTAACATTCATTGTAGGAATAGTAGGACGTGGTTGGAAGTGATTGTCACCTTTCTTGACTACTCTCATTCAATTTGTCATCCAAACTGTTGTTAGTTTATTACTTGAAATGGCAGGAGACTAGAGCCCTGTTCAGATCACCCAGCCTGTTACTAAGCAAGGTCGTGACTATTTTAGCTCTCAACCAGTAATGAATTATAAATTCCTGTTGTTGGAAACTTCACATTATCTGTGCTTTGAATTTCTACTTATTCCTATGCATCTTTGCTAAATTTCAATTTATTATTCACAGTGATTCTACTTTAATAATGCTCAATTTTCTTTCTCTTCAGAGTCAGTATCAGTTCTTAGATGGTGATGTTTCACAATAATCCAAATAACATTTACCTGTTTTTAAAATAAATTTCATGTTTTGATTTTGCAGATGAGCAGGATGAAGAAGCAGTCACAACAGGAGGAAAGGTAACACTTGAGCCCTGGTGTTTGAGAATTTCTTCAACTGTCCTTTTTTTTTTTTTTTTTTTTTTTTGAGTGGGGGACAGGTAGAGTTATAGAGAGAGACAGAGAGAAAGGTCTTCCTTTCGTGTTCATTCCACTAATGGCCACGATGGCCGGCGCCCATCCGAAGCCAGGAGCTGGGTGCTTCCTCCTGGTCTCCCATGCGGGTGCAGGGACCCAAGCACTTGGCCATCCTTCGCTGCTTCCCAGGCCACAGCGGAGAGCTGGACTGGAAGAGCAGCAACTGGGACTAGTACCCGGCGCAATTGTCCTGTTTATTGAGCAGTAGAAAGAGTGAATTGAAAGTATCCTTAGAAATACTCCATTTGAGGCCTTTCTGATTTTTTTATTTATTTAAACATTGATTTTATTGAAAGACTGACATGGAGGGCCAGAGATCTTCATCCACTGAATTTTTCTAACACCCCCCCCAACACCCCCCCACACCCCCCCACCCCGGATGGATGGATGGATGGATGGATGGATTTATTTATTTATTTATTTATTTATTTTGAAAGAGTTAGAGATCTCCTCCTGAAATAGTCGTAAAGCCCAGGGCTGGGCCAGGCTGAAGCCAGGAGCTACATCCAGGTCTCCCACGTGGGTGACAGGTGACAGGTGCTTGGGCTTCTCTTTCTCTGTCTTTTTTTTTTTTTTTTTTTTTTAATTTATTTATTTATTTGAGAGGCAGAGTTACAGAGAGGGGGATAGACAGGAGTTTCTCATTTGCTGGTTCACTTCCCAAATGGCTCTAACCACCAGAACTGGGCCGATCCAAAGCTAGGAACCAGGAGCTTCTTCTGGGTCTTGAATGTGAGTGCAGGGGCCCAAGTACTTGGGCCATCTTCTGCTTTCCCAGGCGCATTATCAAGGAGCTCGATCAGAAGTGCAATAGCCAGGACTCAATCTGGCACCCATATTGGATGCTGGTGCTGCAGGCAGAGGCTTAACGTACTATGCTACTGCGCCAGCCTTCTCTGCTGCTTTTCCCAGACCATTAGCAGTGAAATAGATGGAGCAGCTGGAACAGGAACTGGCACCCATGCATGATGCCTGCTTTGCCACAACGCTGACCCATCCCATAAAATTTTCTAGAGAGGGAATTTCTATCTGCTCAGCTAGTATCCCTCATATGCTCTAATTTCTGGATCCATGTTTCCCTTCTTGGAAGGTAACAGTCAAAGCTGATAATGTTCTGTTAGGCATTACTTGATGGTATAGATGAGCTGGGACCGTGCCTTGTCTTAATTTTTTTATTCATGATTTTGTGGATAACAATGTTAAGCCATAGTCTATAGATTTCAGATCATGCGTTCTATAGCCATAATCTATAGATTTCAGATCATGTTTTTTTGAGTATTACAATTAGCTACTTCCTAATTTGATTGGTTTTATATAGAGGTTATCAGTCTCTACCTTGTTTGATTTAAGGCAGTGTTTTGTTACTTAGAATAAAAGGCACAGTGTTTCAGTCTAGTTGTAATGTATCACTGTGTTTGAGTGTAATTAACTACTCATCTTGTAGATTTTTTCTTAATTTGCTAACTTCTTTTTTCCCCACTAATTGAAAGACATAACCTCAAATGACATGTTATTTTATGTACATTCAAGGAAAGAACATATTCGTGACAGGATTTCTAGCAAAAATATGTCAGCAACCTCCTGGGTATATGGTTCTTTATCTATGTTCTTAGGATTTTTACTTTAAAATCAAATAGATTAGGGGCCGGCACTGTAGTGCAGCAGGTTAAATCCCTGGCCTGGAGCACTGGCATCTCATATGGGCACTGGTTCAAGACCTGGCTGCTCCACTTCCGATCCAGCTCTCTGCTGTGACCTGGGAAAACAGTGGAAGATGGCCCAAGTCCTTGGGCCCCTGCACCCACGTGGGTGACTCGGAAGAGGCTCCTAACTTTGGATCAGCACAGCTCCGGTTGTTGTGGCCAGTTGGGAAGTGAACCATTGGATGGCAGACCTCTCTCTCTGCCTCTCCTCTCCCTATGTAACTCTGACTTTCAAATAAATAAATAAATAAATCTTTTTAAAAAAATCAGATAGATTAGAGAAAGAATTCCTTGCTTATGAACATTACATTTGTACAAAGATGTCATTATTCAGAGTAAGGAAAGACCAAAATAGAAAGTGAAAAAAAGTATGTATGAGCTATTTTTATGCCAAGAGTAGAAGCAGTTTTAAAGCCATGTACCAGATAATTAAATAAAGATAACAGATACACTTCTCCCACAGTGTCATCCTGCCTAATTTTCTGATTGAGATCAATAAAACAGTAATTGCGACACTGCTCAGGGCACTTGTATCCCTTATTGGAGTGCTTGGGTTCAAGTCCCACTCTGCTTCTGATTGTAGCTTTTCTCTGACAAAGAACTTGGGAGGCTACAAAGCCTAATGGCTCAGGTAGTTGGTAGGAATCGGGGATGGGTTCCTTCTACCCATGAAGGAGATCCGATCATCTTTCAAGCTCCTGTTATCAGCCTGACCCAGCCTGATTTGTGTGCATGTTTCAGAGGTGTATCCATGAATAGGAGAATTCCCTGTCTTTCAAATAAATAAAATAATAAGTTAATTAATATGTTAGCCAGAGTTTAAACAAAAAACCACTTATGATGTTGGCCTTCATTAAGTCTAATACCAGCTTCTTAGCTTTTTCTAAATAAATGAAATATTTCTCTCCTAATACATTTGTAAAACCTATACCTTAAATATCCTTTTGCCGAATAAAACTAAAATAAACATTAACCTGAGAATATTTTTTGCAATCCTGCCTGATTTGGGAATACCTTTGGACTTTGTCACCAGTGTTACCACAATTGTATTCATCATTCAAGTAATAACGTGAGCCTTGGTGTTTTCATGTTTTAATTCTATTTTCATTGCTCTTAAATTACTGTAGTAAGTTTATAGTTGGTAACACTGCACTCACTTCAAAATATAAAAGAAAGGAAATTTAGGTTGAATCAGTTAAAAGATAGAATTTAAATTGTGTATTTATTATAAATGAATACCAATTCCAACTTTATGTGCTTTTTTTTTAGACTGAAAAGATAGTCTTTTAGTGGTGTTGTCTGTACTTTTTTTTTTTTTTTAAGATTTTTATTTATTTTTATTAGAAGAGTTACACAGAGGAGGTCAGGCAGAGAGAGAGAGAGGTCTTCCATCTGCTGGTTTGCTCCCCAGTTGATGACAACCGCCACAGCTGAGCTGATCCGAAGCCATGAGCTTCCTTCGGGTTTCCCATGTGGGTGCAGGGGCCCAGGGACTTGGGCCATCTTCTGCTGCTCTCCTAGGCCATAGCAGAGAGCTGGATCAAAGGTGGAGCAGCCGGGACTCAAACTAGTACCCATTTGGGATTCTGTCACTGCTGTATTACCCACTAAGCCATAGTGCCAGCCCCATAGATTCTTGTACTTCCTTTTGGTTTTTAAGGTTTATTTTATTTATTTGACAGAGTTACGGGGGGGTGGGGGTGTTCCATTCGGTGATTCACTCACCAAATGGCTACAACAGCTGGAGCTGAGCCAGTCTGATGCCAGGAGCTTCTTCCGGGCCATCTATGTGGGTACAGGGGCCCGACGATTTAGAAAGTCGTCGTCGTCGTCTTCTTCGTCGTCTTCTTTTTTTTTTTTTTGACAGGCAGAGTGGACAGTGAGAGAGATAGAGAGAAAGGTCTTCCTTTTGCCATTGGTTCACCTTCCAATGGCCGCTGCGGCCAGCGTGCTGCATCCAGCGGACCACACTGATCCGAAGCCAGGAGCCAGGTGCTTTTCCTGGTCTCCCATGCGGGTGCAGGGCCCAAGAACTTGGGAACTTGGGCCATCTTCCACTGCACTCCCTGGCCACAGCAGAGAGCTGGCCTGGAAGAGGAGCAACCAGGACAGAATCCGGCACCCCAACCGGGACTAGAACCCGGTGTGCCAGCACTGCAAGGCAGAGGATTAGCCTATTGAGACGCGGCACCAGCCTGGACAGTCTTACGATGTTTTCCCAAGCACATTAGCAGGGAGCTGGATTGGAAGTGGAACAGCCAGGACTAAAATTGGCGCCCTTAAGGGATGCTGATGCCGCAGGCCTGGGCCACAGCACAGGTGACTCCCCCCTTTTTTTCTTTTTAAAAGTTAGTTGAAAAGCAGAGGAAGATGGAGGGAAGCAGAGACAGAATGAGATCTTCCATATGCTGGTTCATTTATTAGCTGCCCGTGATGCCTAGAGCTGAGCTAGCTCTATTATTGTTGACTAGTGACAGAAGCTTGGAACTCTGTCTAGGTCTCCCACATAGTGGCAGGAGCCCAGGTACATGTATCATCTGCTTCCCCCAAGGCTTATTAGTAGGAAGCTGCATTGGAAGTGGAAGCAGGACTTGATGCCAGGGTACTTCGGTGGGTGTGGTTGTCCCAAGCGAGGGCTTAATCTCGTGGATGACTGTGGCTACTACTTACTGTCATGCATTGGGCATTTGGTCCCGTGGTCAGTTTGCCCATTGGGATACCTGCATCCCATATCAGAATGCCTGGTATCAGGTCACACCTTTCTTCCATTTCAGTAGCCTTGGATGTTTGGGGCATTTGGGGAGTGAATGAGAGGATAGAAAACCTCTTTCCCTCGGTCTTTGCATTTCAAATAAAATGAAAAAACAAAACAAAACAAAACAAAACAAAACTTTTTTTCCCTCATTGTCATGAAATACTCCCAAAACAGGAGACATGGACTAAGGGAACCATGAGATAAGAGTAGTATATGTAATGTGGAATCTTTGTTAAGTTTCTAGATTGAGGGGAAAATAAAGGGTGTTTCTGGGACACTTGGATTCATTTGAATATAAAATATATGTTAAATAATACGATTTAAACATAATTTTTATTACTATTGACTAGTGACATCAGAAATATTTCTGTGTTTTGAACTGAAGTAATCATGTTGAAATCACTGGTAGCTTTTTTTTTTTTTTTAATTCATTTGTTTATTTCAAAGAGTTATAAAGGAAAGAGAGAAACAGAGAAATAGATCTTCCATCCTTTGGTTCGCTCCCCAAAAGGTCGCAATCGCCGCGCCTGGGCCAGGCTGAAGCCAGGAGCATTATCAAGGTCCTCCCATGTGGTTGCATGGTCCCAAGGACTTGGGCCATCCTCCGCTGCTTTCTCAGGTGCCTTAGCAGTAAGCTGGATTGGAAGTGTAGCAAAGGGTAAAGCTGCCACATGCAGTGCCGGCATCCCATACGGGCACCGGTTCCTGTCCCGGCTGCTCTGCTTCCTATCCTGCTCTCTGCTGTGGCCTAGGAAAGCAATAGAAGATGGCCCAAGCCCTTGGACCCCTGCACCCACATGAGGGACCTGGAAGAAACTCCTGGTTCCTGACTTCGGATTGGCACAGCTCCAGCCGTTGCGGTCAATTGGGGAGTGTACCAGCGAATGGAAGACCTCTCTCTCTTTGCCTCTCCTTCTCTCTTTGTAACTCTATCAAGTAAAATAAGTAGATCTTTTTAGAAAATGACCTGAACTTTATTTTTAAAAAAAAAAAAAAAGAGAGAGAGAGAAGTGGAGCAGCTAGAACCAGTGACCATATGGATGCCTAATGCTGCAAGTGGCAGCTTTACCCACTATACCACAACACCAGTTTCCACTGTATTACTAAAACCAGGTTTTTAGGTGGGTTTATTTTCAGATCCTTTATAAATCAGTTAAGAATTTGAGCTAATTTTAGGTGCTAATCAGAGTTATTTGGAGTATAGGACCTATAACTTTATTTTCAGGATTTATATTCTGCTTATAAAAGGTCTGTACATCATTTCTTCATCTACAAAAGTGATGATAAAACCTGCTTTTTAAAAAAGATTTATTGTTATTTATTTGAAATGCAGATTTAGAGACAGAGATTGAGAGAGGTTTTCATCCACTGTTTCACTCCCTAAGTTGCCACAAAAGCCGTAGCTGAGCCTATTTGGAGCCAGGAGCTTCTTCTGGGTCTCCCATCCCAGTGCAGGGATCCAAGGACTTGGTCGTTTTTCTGCTGCTTTCCCAGGCCATAACAGAGATCTGGATCAGAGGGGAGCAGCCGGGATTCTTAACTGGTGTGTGTATGGGTTGTCACTTTACTCGCTTTGCCACAGCACTGGCCCCATCCTGCTTTTATTATTAGATGGTTATGAAGAATAAATGCAGTAATATATGTGGGGTATTAGATTGCAGTGTTCAGTATTTGGAGAAGAGGGCGTAGTTGTTAGGTGCAGAGATTAAGACACTTCTTGGGACATCTGCATCATATGTTAGATTCTTGGTTTCAGGTCCCAGCTATGCTGCTACTTCGAGCTTCCTGCCGAAATGAACCATGACCAAATACTTGAGTTCTTGTCTTTTTATGTGTGGGACCCAGATTGAGTTCTAGACTCCTGGCTTTAGTGTGACCCAGCTCTAGCTGTTGGCAATCATAGAGGCGCATGAAGTGGTGAATGGGATATCGCTCTCTTTCTGCCTTTAAAATAAATAAAAAATACAATAAATATTTTGAGAAGAGTCAGTGTCGGCTGCATCTTGCTGGTATCCTTTTGTTACCTCCTTCTGAATGACTGAAGAAGTAGCAGCGTAGATTTGTGACCTTGTATTAGGGAACTCTGAGCTAGGAAGAAACAGCCTTTCGGGGCGACTGATGAGGTGGGGGTAACGCTGCCAGCTGTGACCCTGGCATCCCATATGGATGCCATTTCAAGTCCTAGCTGCTCCACTTTCATTCCAACTCCCTGGTAATGTCTGGGAAAAGGAGCAGAGGATGGCTCAAGTGCTTGTGCTCCTGCCACCCAGGTGGGAGACCTCCAGGCCCCTGGCTCCTGACTTTGGCCTGACCCAGCTCTTGGATGTTGCAGCCATCTGGGAAGTGAAATACTGGGTGGAAAATCTCCCTCCATTTCTCCCTCCCTCTTTCTAATGCTTATAAACAAAAACAAATAAGGGCCTGCGCTGTGGCTTAGCAAATAAAGCCACCACCTAGAGTGTGGGCATCCCATGTGGGCGCCTGTTCAAGTCCTGGCTGCTCCACTTCTGATCCAGCTCTCTCCTAAGGCCCTGGGAAAGCAGTAGAGGATGGCCCAAATCCTTGGGCCCACAATCTTTTGTAGAAAGAATTTATTTGGACTATGTGTATTCCTGATTATAGAGACAGCTTTTTTTTTTTTTTTTTTTTTTTTTTTTTTTTTTTTTTTTTGACAGGCAGAGTGGACAGTGAGAGAGAGAGAGAGACAGGGAGAAAGGTCTTCCTTTGCCGTTGGTTCACCCTCCAATGGCCGCCGCGGCCGGCGCGCTGCGGCAGGTGCACCGCGCTGATCCGATGGCAGGAGCCAGGAGCCAGGTGCTTTTCCTGGTCTCCCATGGGGTGCAGGGCCCAAGCACCTGGGCCATCCTCCACTGCACTTCCCTGGCCACAGCAGAGAGCTGGCCTGGAAGAGGGGCAACCGGGACAGAATCCGGCGCCCCAACCGGGACTAGAACCCGGTGTGCCGGCGCCGCTAGGCAGAGGATTAGCCTAGTGAGCCACGGCGCCGGCCTAGAAACAGCTTTCAAGTAAGTTTCTAGTTAATCTTTCTAATAAGTACCTATTCTAAGTCGCTTCCGTCATATATGAAGAAGAGAAGTACACTCTATGCCAGCCATCCTTATTGTACTTTAAAAATTGTGGAAGGCTATTTTAATTGGTAATTTGTTTCCTGGTATTTTAAATTCAGTTAAGTTGCTTCATTTTATTCAATGTAGTATCAGCAGTGTGAGAGCTGTTATGTTTGTACCTGTGATTGTGTTTATGTCTGAATTCTGGTTTCTTTTCTATAGGAAGATGAAGATCCTAGCAAAGGTGATCCAAGTCGGTCGGTTGACCCTGGTGAAGATAATGTAACAGAGCAGACCAATCACATCATTATTCCTAGCTATGCATCATGGTTT
The DNA here is from genome assembly GCF_964237555.1 of Oryctolagus cuniculus. NCBI lineage: Eukaryota > Metazoa > Chordata > Mammalia > Lagomorpha > Leporidae > Oryctolagus > Oryctolagus cuniculus. Next base: position 101,169,071 of record NC_091441.1, read on the forward strand.
GATTACAACTGGTGAGTAAACTCCTCCTTCTCTGAGCATGGTACTGAGGCATTGGAAAAGTGTCCTTGAAAATACATTGTTGCATTCTATCCAAGTTTAATGTCAATAATTCTTGCTGGTTGAAAGGAAATGGAAAGATAATTTTCCCCTTAAAATGTATTCCCTCTTATCTCTGCCTTTCAAAATAAATAAATCTTTAAAAAAATAAAATGTATTCTTTGAAACAGTTTATAGGTGGAAGCACAATTGTGTTGTAATTTAGGGTCATATGAATGGGTAAGTTTTAACCTAACTGAATCTATTGTAAATCAGACGGGTAAATTTTTGAGTATTTAATAATTATAAAATATTGACATTTGCCATGATTTTTATTTTTTTAAAAATTTTTTTTATTTATTTGAGAGGTAGAGTTATAGACAGTGAAAGGGAGAGACAGAGAAGGTCTTCCCTCCCTTGGTTCACTCCCCAAGTGACCACATCGGCTGAAGCTGTGGCTATCCAAAGCCAGGAGCCAGGAGCTTCTTCCTGGTCTCCCATGGGGGTGCAGAGGCCCAAGGACTTGAACCATCTTCTACTGCTTTTCTAGACCACAGCAGAGAGCTACAGTGGAAGAGGAGCAGCCGGGACTGGAATGGTTGCCCATATGGTTTGCCGGTGCCGCAGGCAGAGGATTAACCTACTGAGCCATGGCACCAGCCCCTGTCATATGATTTTTAAATGTGAAATATATAAATAAAAAATTCCCGCTACCCAATGGTAGTTTCATTTTAGGAGAAAACATCTTTTTTAAAAGATTTTATTTATTTGAAAAGTAGAATTATGGTCTTGTGTGGTGGCATAGCAGGTGGATCCTCTAGTTGCCTTGCTGGCAAGCCCATATGGTTGCCAGTTTGAGTCCCAGCTGCTCTACTTCTGATCCAGCTTTCTGCTGTGACCTGTGAAAGCAGTAAAAGATGGCCCAAGTGCTTGGGCCCCTAGACCCGCATGGGAGACCTGGAAGAAGCTCCAGGATCCTCGCTTCAGACTGGCCCAGTTCCATCCATTGTTGCCATTTGTTGAGTGAAGCAGTGGATGGAAGACCCTTTCTCTTTCTTTTTTTCTTTCTGTCTCTGCCTCTCTGTAACTTTGACTTTTGAATAAATATATGAAACCATATATATATATATATAAAAGAAAGGTAGCATTACAGAGAGAGGTGAGATTCATCCAGCAGTTCCCTCCCAGATGGCCACATTGACCAGAGCTGGGCCAGACTGAAGGCAGGAGCCAGGAGCTTCTTCCAGGTCTCCCACATGGGTGCAAGGGCCTAAAGTCTTAGGTCATCCTCCACTGCTGTCCCAGTCACACTAGCAAGGGAGGTGGTTTGGAAGTGGAGCAGCCAGGACGCAAGTCAACATCCGTATGGCCAGGGCCTTAACACGATGCCCCACAGTGCTGTACCCCAAAAACATTTTAATACTAGGAGGCTTTTGAAATATAAATCCTGGCATGTTAAAAGTGTTCAAGAGGGGCCGGCGCAGTGGCTCACTTAGTTAATCCTCCGCTGCGGTGCCGCCATCCCATATGGGCGCCGGGTTCTAGTCCCAGTTGCTCCTCTTCCAGTTCAGCTCTCTGCTGTGGCCCTGGGAGGCAGTAGAGGATGGCCCAAGTGCTTGGACCCCTGCACTCGCGTGGGCGACCAGGAGGAAGCACCTGGCTCCTGGCTTCGGATCGGCACAGTTCCAGCCGTAGCAGCCATTTGGGGGGTGAACCAACGGAAGGAAGACTTTTCTCTCTGTCTCTCTCTCACTGTCTATAATTCTACCTCTCAAAAAAAAAAAAAAAAATGTTCAGCAAAACCTAACCTCCTTATCATCTTCCCTGTTATGTATAGGAATCACTGTGGCATTTTGGGAGCATGCTTGGAAGGAGTCCTAGATACCTTACCTAATTTATTGCTTAGGAGGTATCATTATTTCACATCAAGCTGAATTTAGTGATTTTTTTTTTTTTTTCAAGATCCGTTTGTTTGTTTCAGAGGCAGTGAATGAGAGAGATCTTCCATCTTCTGCTTCACTTCCCAAGTGACCACAATAGCCAGGTGTAGTCCAGGCTGGATCCAGGAGTCTGGAACTCAATCCAGATTTTCCGAATGAGTGGCTAGGACTCATGTATTTGGGCCATCTTCTGTTGTTTTCCCAGGCAGATTTGGGGGAACCTGGATCGGAAGCTGAGTAACCTGGACTTCAAGCAGCCTGTATTATGAGATGCTGACATATGTAGAGTCAGCTTTACCTGCTGCACCACAACACTGTCCCAAAGATTTTAAATTTTTAATTAAAAGTACCAGAACTTACTCCCTCAAATAGGTCTTAAGTCTGTGAGATGGTTCTATAGTTAACTCCAGTGCAACTGCCATTACTCAAATTTTTTTTTTTTCAGATATTTTGTCTGCTCTTCATTCTTAAATGTTATCATTCTTTAAGATACATTCTATTATACACACACACACACACACACACACACACGGAGTTTTTGGAAATAATTTAAAAGGATAGAAGATGGTTCTTTTTTTGTTTTTTGGGGTGGGGATTGCGTGTGAAGGATGGCTCATTTATGCCAGGCTTTGTTTTCGTGGCTCATGTATTGAGACTTTTTGTTTGCCTTTAACCTAAACAAATATGGTTCCCAAAGGTTTTGAATAAATAGAAGATGGAACAGAATAGGTATAGAGCTCTTCTTTGAAAATCGATTTTGATTACATTGAACATATTTTTTAAATTCAGAAGTGTTTTAGTCTTGTCATTTTTATCTTCTTTTACACAACTAACAGACATTTAAAACTCACACTTTTGGTTTTGCTTTCAAATAGACTGATATTTATGTGATTTTCATGAAATTTTTTTTCAGCTGACCACATTTTTCCTCTCATTAAGCAAATTCTAATGTTTATTCACATGTTAAGCTTTTTAATTGCTTTTAAAAACCAAAACAAGCTAGCAGAATATCTTAAGAAGACACAGCAAGTAGCTAGCATTATTTTCATCCAAAATTAATAAGCAAAAGCTCTAAGAGTACATAACTATGTAGGATTTTATAGGTTACAGAAAAACTGTAATGTATGTGATTGCTTTTGTATGTCAAAATTTGTGCTGTTAACTTTATCACTTTTTTGCCTTATTGATTATTCTGATTTTTTATGTCAGCCAATTTCCAAAGAACTTATTGTATCTTGTCTCATGTTAGTCACAATTTGTTATGACAAGACAGCAATAAAGTATGCAGCTTTCAACATGATGATAGAATTTTTTTTTAAGATTTATTTATTTATTTGTATGGCAGAGTTACACAGAGAGAGAAGGAGAGGCAGAGAGAGAGAGAGAGAGAGAGGGGTCTTCCATCCGATGGCTCACTCCCCAGTTGGCTGCAACAGTCAGAGCTGCACTGAACCAAGGCCAGGAGTCTGGAGCTTCTTCTGGGTCTCCCATGCTGGTGCAGGGGCCCAAGGACTTGGGCCATCTTCTACTGCTTTACCAGGACATAGCAGAGAGCTGGATGGAAGTGGAGCAGATAGGTCTTGAACCGGTGCCCGTTTGGGATGCCAGTGCTTCAGGGCAGGGCTTTAACCCACTGCGCCACAGCGCTGGCCCTGATAGAAATTTTTGAGCTTGCTGATGAGATTAGGAAAACTGCAATTAGTGTTGGGAATGGGGGCCAGCACTGTGGTGTAGCGGGTAAAGCTGCTGCCTGCCTTGTTTGCATCCCATATGGGTGCCAGCTTGAGTCCTAGCTGCTCCATTTCCAATCCAGCTCTCTGCTATGGCCTGGGAAAGCAGTGGAAGATGGACCAATTCCTTGAGCTCCTGCACCGGTGTGGGCGACCCAGAGGAAGCTCCTGGCTCCTGGCTTTGGATTGGTCTAGGTCCTCCTGTTGTAGTCATTTGGGGAGTGAACCAACAGATGGAGGACCTCTCTCTCTCTTTCTCTCTCTGGCTCTGGCTCTGGTTCTCTGGAAACTCTGCCTTTCAAGTAAATAAACAAATCCTAAAAAAAACAAACAAACAAAAAAAAACTTTTAAGTGCTCTTAAAACAAAAGCATTGGGAGAGAGAAAGGGAAAGCTAGTGTAGCTGTCAGTAAACAGGAAGTTGTGTAAGCTAAGTCTGTCAAGCTGTTTTCAGGTTTTGGATTTATGAGTTTATTCCGAAAATTGAAAAATTAGTTCATATTCTAAAATTTTGTTTTCTCCTGAAGAAGACACTGATGTTTTTCATCTCTTTCAGTATTCATGTGATTGAGCGGCGTGCCCTTCCTGAGTTTTTCAATGGAAAGAACAAATCCAAGACACCAGAAATGTGAGGCCAGTGTTTTAGAAAACTTGCTGATTTGGGTGTGCGTGGCAAAGGTTCTGAAAGTGTACTCTAATGATTTTATTGCTGCTGGTTTTTGGAAGCTTACAAATATTGCACTAAGAACTATGTTCATGTCTCATTTTTCAGAATTCTTTGCTTTAGTGGAAGCTGTATCGTGTGTGTGTGTGTTTTGCTTCAATCTTGAATTATATGTATATGAGCTCATGGAGTTAAATTAAATTTTCTAGTGGATATTTACTGAAATGAATTCAGGTTTCTCCTAACAGCTCTCACCTTATGTGTGCATATGTGTTATGGATTGTTTGTATTTATCCATAATAATCCATGAGAAAATGAAATCATTATGTTACCAACCTGATGAATGACTCTCAATTAAATGAATGTGATTTAACTTACACAATAGCTACATGAACTTAACTACATATGCTTTTTTATTGGAAACAGAAAAAATTTTCTTAGAAGTTAGAGGTTTGTCTGAAAGGATTTTTATCTTTTTGGTGACCTCTCAGTATATATATATATTTGTAAATCTTTTGCCCTAAAATGAGTCCATCCCTGTCATACTATAAATACCCTTCATATTGCCTGTTTTTGTATATATGTGAATGCACGGATAGATGTCCCATGCTCAAAGTAAGGAAAATGTGACTTCTGTAATTTTACACATGAAATATTGTGGTATGACACAGAAAATTGAATACCAAGCAAATATTATCTAATGGTAGCATATCTGTGGTACTTTGCAATTTTCAGGTTAGATGTCAAAGATAAATTTCAGAATTCCCAGAATTCCCATCAGAAAATGTTAAGGATTGACTTCAAACTGGAATCACACAGTTGGCTTAAGCAGTCCTGATAGTTTTCTAGTTATGTTGTCTATTCCTAGCATTTCTAAATACCTAAGGTTTTTGGTTACCTGCTATTTAAAAGCACAGTTTAGCAGGTTAACCCCTATGGCTTTCTAATTTCACCTTGCTTCCACCATTCACACACCCATTCATACACACCCACATTCATACACACCCACTTGTGTGTATTCCAGAGTCTTGGTGAACAGTGTTTTGTTTTTTTTTTTTTTTTTTTTTTTTTTTTTTACTGTTATGAAAGTGATTTCAAGTTTCCATACTTTCGTTTACTTGATGCTAAGAACTTCTGCTATAGCCCAAGATCCTTTTACTTTTGTTTTTAAAATATTTTGTGGTGAAAATGTTTGGGCACATTGTAGAATCTGCTGACTCAGTTTTTCTCCCCTTTTTGGTGTCTATTCGTTTCACTTTTGTGTATGGCTCATGGATTATCCTTGTTAGCTAGCTGGGGTCTGCCTGAACTGCTAGGAGAATATATACCATGAAAAGTCATTGCCAGAGGGAGAGCTTCATGTGGTTCTAGGGAGCTGTAGAATGAGCTGCAGCAGAGGTTAAAAGCATACACATTGCCTGTGTTCCAGTCTTGCTGCGCCACATACCAACGCTGTGATCTAGAACAACTCTTTTAACCACTCTGGTTTAGTTTCTCATCCATAAATGGGAAGGAAATAAACGCCACCTAATAGATTGTGGGGCTTTATATTTTATTTTATTTTTTGACAGGCAGAGTGGACAGTGAGAGAGAGAGAGACAGAGAGAAAGGTCTTCCTTTACCGTTGGTTCACCCTCCAATGGCCGCTGCGGCCGGCACGCTGCAGCCAGCGCATCACGCTGATCCAAAGCTCAAAGCCAGGAGCCAGGTGCTTCTCCTGGTCTCCCATGCGGGTGCAGGGCCCAAGGACTTGGGCCATCCTCCACTGCACTCCTAGACCATAGCAGAGAGCTGGCCTGGAAGAGGGGCAACCTGGACAGAACTGGCGCCCCAACCGGGACTAGAACCTGGTGTGCCGGCGCTGCAGGCGGAGGATTGGCCTATTGAGCTGTGGCGCCGGCCGTGGGGCTTTATTGAGCTGTTGCATGGGCTTTGCTTAGAACAGTGGCACACAGTAAATGAATTATATGCTAGTTGTAAATTTTGCAGGCAACAATGAATTTACCTTTTCAGCTTCATGACCAAGTTTGTACTTACATAACCTCATGCTAATGTCGGATATCTGTTAAATATTAGTAAATAGTTGCTTTGCTTATTAGAGATTTTTATTTCATTTCTAACTGTGAATACTCAATACATTATCCCTGTTGTTTGTTGGATTTTTATTTCCATCTTATAAATTGTGCCCTTGCTTTTTAGCTACTTGGCATATCGAAATTTTATGATCGACACATACCGCCTAAATCCCCAAGAGTATTTAACCAGCACTGCTTGTCGGAGGAACTTGACTGGAGATGTGTGTGCTGTGATGAGGTATAATTCTGGCTTTTTTTCAGACTGGTCACTACAGGTAGTTACTTATTCATTGCTGTTAATGTTTCATAAAACTGGATATTTTCTTGATTAATGAACTACCTAAATCGTGTGTGTGTGTGTGTGTGTGTGTGTATGCTTTTCTTTTTTTAAAAGTTCTGTTTTGTTTATTTTAAAGGCAGTGTGACAGAAGAGCCAGATTTTATATCTGCTCGTTCACTCTCCAGATGGCCCCAACTGCTGGGGCTGACCCAGGCTGAAGTAAGGAGTTAGAACTCCATTCAGATCTCCCCATTGGTGGGTAGGTCTCAAATAATGGGGCCATCATTCGCTGTCTTCTTTGCACGTTAGCAGGAAGCTGGATCAGAAGCTGAACAGCCAGTACTCACACCAGTGAGCACTCTGTAGTGGATGCTGTTGTCAGAAGCAGCAGGTTATTGTGTCTCAGTTTCCCAGATTGTGCAGTTTACATCTTCAGTTTTACAGTCAAGTTGTAAAATGACAAGGAGCTGAGAGGGTTGAGTGGGCAATAGATAAGCTCTGTCCTGTAAATCTGCCTAAGACAACATCCATAATGTGAATTTCTGTGACTATTAGGTGTTAATTTTTTTCACTAATGACCTAAATGAGCATATTTTCTCTTTATTACTGTGAATAAAAATATTAGACTGTGTACTATGTTTACAGCTGTTGTATTCCCAACATTATTTGAGATACGTAGAAATTGTTCATCATGTAACAAACCAGATTTGTCAAGTACTTGGTGGTGGTTCACAATCTGCAGAATGCATTTTAACTTTTTTTATGATGATCTTAGTGATGGTTATAGAGAAGATAAGGTTGATTCTCTAAATTGTAACTGTCAGAGATTTTCTTTCTTTAGGGTTCATGCCTTTTTAGAGCAGTGGGGACTCGTTAATTACCAAGTTGATCCAGAAAGCCGACCCATGGCAATGGGGCCTCCTCCCACCCCTCATTTCAATGTATTAGCTGACACCCCCTCTGGGCTTGTGCCTCTGCATCTTCGTTCACCTCAGGTAAATTCCTTTGGTCCCGACTTAACAGATAGCAGTTCACAGCATTCATGTTCAGAAATAATCATGGTTAAGTCATAGTGTGTTTTTCTTAGCTGATAGCTTTTGTTTGCATGTGGGTTTTTTTCCTATTGTCCATTAGAATATGTTCACAATACTGCCTCATGAGGCCCAAAACTATGCCTTAGCCTGTCACATTACTGACTTACTTTAATCCCCATAACTTCTTTACCCTTCTGTTATCAGACATGGATAAGCAAGCAGATAACAAAAATATCTTGTCTTCAGTCTAGGACTTCGAAATATGGATTATAAAAATCTTCATATCTAGACCAAAGATTTGGAAAGTACTTATCAGTAGATGCACAATTGCACAGATTATTATACCAAACAAGTTGTATGTAGCCTTACATTGGAAGCTAAGCTACAGTTTTACCTTCAATTTGAAATAAAAGATTTTTTTTTTAAGATTGATTTATTTGGGGCTGTTGCTGTGGTGTAGCAGGTGAGGCTGCCACCCGCAGTGCTGGCATCCCACATGGGTGCCGGTTCGAGTCCCAGCTGCTCCACTTCACATCAAGCTTTCTGCTGTGGCTTGGGAGAGCAATAAAAGTGTCCGAAGTATTTGGACCCCTGCACTCATGTGGGAGACCTGGAAGACACTCTTAGCCCCTGGCTTTGGATCGGTGCAGCTCCAGCTGTTGCAGGCATCTGGGTAGTGAACCAACGGATGGAAGATCTATCTCTGCCTCTCTGTAACTCTCCTTTCAAGAAAAATAAATAAATATTTTAAGAAAAAAAGATTTCTTTATATATTTAAAATAAAGGCAGAGTTAGAGGGATACAGAGAGAAAGAGCATCCATCCACTAGTTCACTTTCCAGATGATCACCACAGCCAAGGCCAGGAGCTTCTTCAGGTCTCTCACATGGGTGCAGGGGCCTAAGGACTTGGGTCACCCTCTATTGCTTTCTCACATTAAGAGGGATCTGGATCAGAATTGGGAGGGCTAGAACTCGAACTGGTAGGATGCTGGCACTTCAGACTGTGGCCCTAACCCACTGTGCCACAGTGCTAGCCTATGAAAGATCATACTAAAGAAAATGTATTGTTTCCTGTTGTCTCTGTGATTAAAGAAGTTTAGTGTGCATTTGTGGGTATTTGTGGTTTTCTTGGCGGCTGTTTGTTTTGTAGCAAATCTACCAAGAGTGGTTTAATTGCTAATATTAAACAACATTTTAACAACTTAAATCCCCTTGACTTTTAGGAGGTTAATACAACCATTTATCATTTTTCTTATTCATAGGTCCCTGCGGCTCAGCAGATGTTAAATTTTCCTGAGAAAAACAAAGAAAAACCAATTGATTTGCAGAACTTTGGCCTTCGCACTGATATTTACTCCAAGAAAACATTAGCAAAGGTAAGGACAATTTTTTTTAAAGATATATTTATTTTGGGGCCAGCGCTGTGGTGCAGCAGGTTATTGCCCTGGCCTGAAGCACTGGCATCCCACGTGGGTGCCGGTTCTAGTACTGGCTACTCCACTTCGATCCAGCTCTCTGCTGTGGCCTGGGAAAGCAGTGGAAGATGGCCCTAGCCCTTGGGCCCCTGCACCCACGTGGGTGCCTGGAAGAAGCTCCTGGCTTCTGGCTTTAGATTGGTGCAGCTCCGGCTGTTGGAGCCATCTGGGGAGTGAACCAGCAGATCGAAGACCTTTCTCTCTGTCACTACCTCTCTCTGTAACCCTTTCAAATAAATCAAATACTTCTTTAAAAAAATATTTATTTATTTGAAAGGCAGAGTTACAGAGAGTCAGAGGCAGAGAGAAAATGCTTCCTTCCACTGGTTCTCTACCCAAGTGGCCACATTGGCTGAAGCTGGACTGATCCAAAGCCAAGAGCCTATTGTTTATTCTGAGTCTCCCAAGTGGGTGCAGGAACCCAAGGACTTGGGCCATCTTCTGTTGATTTCACCGGCTATAGCAGAGAGCTGGATTCAAAGTGGAGCAGCTGGGTCTTGAACCGGTGCCCATATGGAATGCTGGCACTGCTGGCGGCAGCTTTACCTGCTATGCCATAGCACCAGCCCTAGGAAATTTTTCTGAATGCAGCACATGGCTTCTGGTCTAGAATGTCATTGCTTTTCTAAGATGCTTCATTTTCCTCAGGAAGTAATTTACTCTCTGTCTCTGTTTTGAAGATTTAGTTTTTTGAAGGGTAGTGACAGGAAGAAAGAAAGAGGAAGCACACACACCAGAATGAGGTATTGGTTTGCTAGTTAACTCCCCAAATGGCCCGGAGTGTGTCAGGCTCAAGCCAGGAGCCTGAAACTTCCATCTTGGTGTCCCATATATGTAGCTGGGGACCAAGTACTTGGGCCATCTTCTATTTCTTTCCCAGGTGCTTTAGTACAGAGTGGGTGTGGAAGTTGAGCAGCCAGAATTCAAATCAGCAGTCAGGTGTGGGAAGCCAGTGTTGCAAGGGGTGGCTTAACCTGCTGCACTTTAATCTGCTGTGCCACAATGCTTGACTCCCTGTTTACTTTCTATGGTAAGAAGAAATGAGCTTTCTACTCAGATCTGCTGGCAGTTCCTAAGACAATAATTCTGTATCTGAATTTTCTTACGTATGGTCAGCAAATAGTTATTTTAAAATAGCTATGAATAATATATTTGGGAAAGTCAACAGAGTATGGCAATGTATAAAAAGAATCATGATTATTCTGGAATTGAAAAGTAGATGTAGAGTAATCTCCTTGGTAACAGCAGACTGGACACAGTAGAAAAGTTTGAACTCAAAGAGACACCAATAAAAAAAGAAGTTTGAAAGCAGTATAAAGACACCAGAACATAGAGAACAGAGTGCAAGAGACATTTGAGATACAGTGAAAAGAATTAATCCTGACCAGTAGAGTCATGGAAAGACAAACAATAGAATAGAAATAGAACAGAAAGTATAGAATGTTTGAAGATATTATGGCCAAATAACTTCCAGAACTAATGAAAACATACCAACTCTAAGAAAAAGAGAACAGATTCAAATTTGATTATGGAATAAACCACATGTAGCTATATTACACTTAATGTGTTAAAAACTAACACCTTAAAGACAGTCAATGACATTGTAGGGTAGGAGGATACAAAATAGTCAAAGAAATAATAGTGATGCTGATGGCTCCTCCCTTCCTTTCTGAAGATTGACTTATTTATTTGAAAGAGTTACAGAGTTATAGGGAGGAATAGACACACACATAAACATGAACAACACACATCTTCCATCCACTAGTTCAGGAGGAAGCTTCATCCAGGTTTCCCACGTTGGGGACAAGGGCCCAAGCACTTGAGCCATTTCCCACTGCTTTTTCAGGCTACTAGCAGGGAGATTGATTGGAAGTAGAACAGCCAGGATATGAATTTTCATTCGTTTGAGATGATGGCATTGCAAGTGGTGGCTTTACCTGCTATACCACAGTGCTGGGTCCCAATGGCTGACTTTTTATAAATGTAAGTAATATAGGTCAGAGGAAAAAAGGAGTAATATTTTATAGTGATGGAAAGAAAAGCTGTACTTGGACTTCTTTATTCTAGGTGCAATAAAGATGTTTGAAGACTCAAAAAATGGAGAACTTAGCAGTAGGACATATAGTAATAAAATGAAAGCAAATTCTTCAAAATTAATGAAGGTTGTGAATGTAAATGGGACCAAATGACTCCACAGAGGAATAAGGAACACAGCAGAGGGTGTATATGCAGTTAAGTACTGAGTAATAGATACTATTTAAACAATAATATTGTTGGGACTACAAAAATCACAAAAAGGCAGAAGGAAATTAAATTGAGTTGTATTGTTATAAAATTTGTATTATTTAGAAACATGAAAAAATACAAATTCAAAGAAACTAATCTAACAGAGCATTTTGGTAGCTGACTAGATCTACATAAGATAAAGACATGTGAATTAGTTTAAGAGACATTTTTGGAGTGGTAATTAGGTACAGCAGTTAAGACACATCCTGGATCAGTGCATTGTTAGAATCCTGGCTTCTTCACTTGCAATCCAGCTTCCTGTTAATGCACACCCTGGTAGGCAACTGATGATGGTTCCATTGCTTGGGTTCCTGCCATCCATGTGGAGACCTGGATTGAGTTCTGGGCTCCTGGCTTTGGCTTGACTATGTATCTAGTGAACAGATGTTTAAGACCAGCCTTAGCACAAAAGACAGCAATAGGACATGGCAATATGTGTGTTCTGTATTACAGTTCTTGTGATTTACTGTAGGGCTGAAATATTACTTGAAGGTTCAGTGTTAGAAATTAGAAATAAATATTGTAAGTCAATATTTCAATTATTTTAAGGTATCTAATGAGGAAATAATAGAGATAAAAAGTTTTTTAAAAGATTTATATATTTCATAGGCAGAGTTACAGACTGAAAGAGGGAGAGACAGAAAGACAGCTCTTCCAGCACTGATTCACTCCCCAATTGGCTGCAATGGCCAGACCTTGACCAGTCTGAATCCAGCAGCCAGGAGCTTCTTTTAGGTTTCCCACATGGGTTCATGGGCCCAAGCACTTGGGTTGTCTTCTGCTGCTTTTCCAGGCCATAGCAGGCAGCTGGATCGGAAGAAGAGCAGACGGGATTTGAACATATTGGATGCTGGCACCATAGGCAATGGCTTTACCTGCTATGCCACAGTACCAGGCTTGATAAAAACAATATGTAAAAAGTGATTTCAGGCCGGCGCCGTGGCTCACTAGGCTAATCCTCCAGCTGAGGCGCTGGCATCCCAGGTTCTAGTCCCGGTTGGGGTCGGGTTCTGTCCCGGTTGCTCCTCTTCCAGTCCAGCTCTCTGCTGTGGCCCGGGAAGGCAGTGGAGGATGGCCCAAATCCTTGGGCCCTGCACCCGCATGGGAGACCAGGAGGAAGCACCTGGCTCCTGGCTTCAGGTTGGCGCAGTGGGCCGGCTGTGGAGGCCATTTGGGGGGGTGAAACAACAGAAGGAAGACCTTTCTCTCTGTCTCTCTCGCTGTCTAATTCTGCCTGTTAAAAAAAATTATTTCATATGTGTGAAATAAGTTAAGCTTGCTGATTTCAACATAGAAAGCAGAAACAAACAGAAAAGTAGTGGAGAAAATTAATGGAGTAAGAGATGATTGTTTTAAACATCAGTAAGTTTGATAAACCTATAGCCAGTGTGATGTAGAAGAGATGGCAGAAGATACTATTCGTTAGTGAAAGAGAAAAGTAAGACATTTTCTACCCATGTTGTAAAGAGCACCCACCCTGTGAGTCTCTTTATTTCAAATAAGTAAATTAATCTTTAAAAAAAAGTTTATGAGAAAATGGAATTTATTGACATTTATTTTTGGTAGAAAAAATTTCGAAAGTTATGTGTAGTTTTTGCATAATAATGTACTTTCCATGAACTTTGTCTAGGCCCCTCATGTAAATTACACTGTCAAACTTCTCACTAAATCTTGTCTATTTTGTTATGTCTCTGTAGGATATTTCAATAAATAGAATTTTTTGTGTTTATTAACAGAGTTTTTTTATTTTTTATTTTATTTTTTGACAGGCAGAGTGGACAGTGAGAGAGAGAGACAAAGAGAAAGGTCTTCCTTTGCCGTTGGTTCACCCTCCAATGGCCGCTGCCGCTGGCGCGCTGCAGCCGGCACACCACGCTGATCCGATGGCAGGAGCCAGGTACTTCTCCTGGTCTCCCATGGGGTGCAGGGCCCGAGCACTTGGCCCGTCCTCCACTGCACTCCCTGGCCACAGCAGAGAGCTGGCCTGGAAGAGGGGCAACCGGGACAGAACCGGCGCCCCGACCGGGACTAGAACCTGGTGTGCCGCCGCAAGGCGGAGGATTAGCCTAGTGAGCCGGGGTGCCGGCCAATGGAGTTTCTTTTAATCATGAAGAACCCAAGCAAAATATTTATTTCATGTGCTCTAATGAGACAGTTACAAGCTAGTGGAATTAGAGAATATTCTTCCTATACCTTGTGCTTATGAAGTGAGGAAAAGGTTGCTTAGGACCTACTACAAATCTTCCCTGTTTTTGCTCAAGTTTGAATTCTTCAGAATTGAGATGAAATGATAATAAGCTTTGTTCCTCCTAGGCCCCAAATCTAATTCCTGGCCACCTATGATTCTGTTTGTTAATAGAACCTTTGGTTGTCTTAAAGTAATTCTCAAAGAGATCAGAGCAATATATTATAAATCACAGGTATTTTTTTTTCTCTCACGAACTCTATTTTAAGACATTTGTTCTGTGCTTAGATTTACATTTTTTTAAGGTTTACCTATTTATGTATTTATTCGAAAGGCAGAGTTAACAGAGAGGCAGAGAGGTCTTCCATCCACTAGTTCACTCCCCAGATGACTGCAATGCCAGAGTTGTGCCATTCTGAAGCCTGGAGCCAGGAGCTTCTTCCAGGTCTCCGACGTAGGTGCAGGGGCCCAAGGACTTGGTCCATCTTCCACTGCTTTCCTAGGGCATAACAGAGAGCTGGATCAGAAGTGGAGTAGCTGGGACTTGAACCAGTGCCCATATGGGATGCTGGCACTGCATGCAGTGGTTTTACCTGCCACACCACAGCACAGGCCCCCAGGATTTAAATTTCAACGACACGGGGTGGGTTAACCTACTACATGGTAGTGCTGGCCTCAGAAGGTAGATTTTGAATGAGTAACATTCTCAGCTATAGAATATTACCAGACACACCACAAATCCAGTCCTCTATCTGAGAGGAGGAGAGCCTAGAAATCAGGAGGTATGAATCAGTTGTTAAATTTTAATTTTTACACAGTTCAAACTCAGCTTTTTGATAATCTCCATGCTCATATAAACAGTAGGGGTATTATGTGGAAGAAAGATATTTGGCATTTCGGGAATCACTTCGTGATTATTTTGAGATTTGTTAAAAATTGGTTAATGTGGGTCTCTCGAATTGGAAACAAGATCCTGTTAGGCTGTTTTATACATGTAATATGTCTTGTGCTTGAATATCAAAAGAAGCACTTTCCTTGAGTTAGACCAATTTATGCATTATGTTTATATCACTGACTCAAGGTATGCGTTAAACACTGTGCTTGAAGAAGACATTTTGGATACCAAAATAATAGAAATAACAGATCCAAAGTTCATTTCTTTCTTGACAGGAAAAAATCTCTGAAACAAGCCATTGTTTTCGGGTTCCTTAATTCTCTTAATCATGTTGTTTAGGGCCTTGAATTGGTGGTTTACATAGAGTTGTCCCCGGAAGACTACTTTATAAAAAGGAATTCTGCTGAGCTCTGTCCATATCCAGTCTTTAAAACTGAGCTAATGATTGATAATTCTGTTTGTTTAGAGTAAAGGTGCTAGTGCTGGAAGAGAGTGGACAGAACAGGAGACATTGCTACTGTTGGAGGTAAGTGGACTTAATGATGAAGCCTCGCCACTCAGGTTTGGAATATGGGCTAAGATTCTCTAACTAGCATTTTAAACAATTTAAGCATTTAATCTGGAGCTAAGCTGATCCAAAGCCAGGAGTCAGGAGCTTCTTCCTGGTCTCCCATGCAGGTGCAGGGGTCCACGAACCTGGGCTCTCCCAGGCCACTGCTCTCCCTGGCCACACACAGCAGAGCTGGATCAGAAGTGGTGCAACTGAGTCTCAAACGGGTGCCCATATGGGATGCAGGCACTTCAGGCCACTGCACCACAGAGCCCAACCCCTAAATTATCTCTTTGGTGTTTATTTACTTATTTATGTAAAGATTTATTTATTTATTTGAAAGGCAGATTTACAGAGAGGCAGAGAGTGAGATATCTTCCATCTGCTAGTTTACTTCCCAAATGGCTGCTGTGTCTGGAGGTGCACTGATCTAAAGCCAGGGGCCAG
Source organism: Oryctolagus cuniculus (assembly GCF_964237555.1). Lineage (NCBI taxonomy): Eukaryota > Metazoa > Chordata > Mammalia > Lagomorpha > Leporidae > Oryctolagus > Oryctolagus cuniculus. The sequence goes on from NC_091441.1 coordinate 101,184,668, forward strand.
GTAATTCTTCAGTGCTTGGGCTATCTTCTGCAGTTTTCCAGGCCATAGCAGAGAGCTGGATCAGAAGTCTAACATCTGGGACCTGAACTGGCGACCATACAGAATGTCAGCACTGCGTGTGACAACTTTACCCGCTATGCCACAGCACGGGCCCCTCTTTATTCATTTTAAGAAAGTCTGTAGTTGAACCTACAACTCAAATGCTTTCCTTTAGGTAACCATTGTGGGTGGTTTTTTTTTTTTTTTCTTTTTTTTTCTTTTTAAGGCTTACCTATTTGAGAGACAGAATTAGAAAGGGAGAGACAAAGATCTTCCATCTACCAACCAGTTCACTCTCCAGATTGCTGCAGCAATTGGAGCTGGGCCAATCTGGAGCCAGGAGCTTCTTCCAGGTCTCCCACATGGTTGCAGGGGCCCCAGGACATGGGCCATCTTTACTGCTTTCCCACACCGTTAACAGAGAGCTGGATTGGAAGTGGAGTAGCCAGGACTCAACCGGTACCCATGTGTGATGCCAGCACCACAGATAGAGGCTTAATCTACTGTGGCACAGAGCCGGTCCCATCCATTGTGATTTTTGTTTTTGTTTTTTAAAATTTGACAGATAGAGTTATAGACCGGTCCGAAGCCAGGAGTCACGTGCTTCTTCCTGGTCTCCCATGTGTGTGCAGGGGCCCAAGGTCTTGGGCCATCCTTCACTGCCCTCCCAGGCCACAGCAGAGAGCTGGACTAGAAGAAGAGCAAGCGGGACTAGAACCCGGTGCCCATATGGGATGTCAGTACCGCAGGTGGAGGATTAGCCAAGTGAGAGCCACGGTGCCAGCTCCCATCCATTGTGTTTTTTGTTTTTGTTTTTCTTTTGACAGCCAGAGTGGACAGTGAGACAGAGAGAGAGACAGAGAGAAAGGTCTTCCTTTGCCGTTGGTTCACCCTCCAATGGCCGGCACACTGCGGCCGGCGCACTGCACTGATCTAAAGCCAGGAGCCAGGTGCTTCTCCTGGTCTCCCAGGGGGTGCAGGGCCCAAGGACTTGGGCCATCCTCCACTGCACTCCCTGGCCACAGCAGGGAGCTGGCCTGGAAGAGGGGCAACCGGGACAGAATCCGGCGCCCCGACCGGGACTAGAACCCGGTGTGCTGGCGCCACTAGGTGGAGGATTAGCCTATTGAGCCGTGGCGCTGGCCCCCATTGTGTTTTAATATTTGACATTTAGTTCTTCCATCTGCTGCTTCACTCTTCAAATAGCTGCAATGACCAGCTTGGAGTTTCTTCTGGGTTTCCTTCGTGGGTATAGGGGCCCAGGCACTTAGACCATCCTCTGCTGCCTTCACAGGTGCAATATAAGAGAGCTGGATCAGAAATGGAGCAGCAGGGACTTGAACCAGCACCCATATGGAATGCCCATGCTGCAGGCTATGGCCCAATCTGCTGTGCCACAGCACCGGCCCTGATCACTGCTTTTGACTATCACTGCAAATATCAACGTAATAAAAAAAAAAAACCAGTAATATGTCACTGTAATTAAGAACATTGACCTGTACTCTTCCTTTTTTTTTTTTTTTTTTTTGACAGGCAGAGTGGACAGTGAGAGAGAGAGACAGAGAGAAAGGTCTTCCTTTGCCGTTGGTTCACCCTCCAATGGCCGCCGCTGCAGCCGGCGCACCGCACTGATCCTGGCAGGAGCCAGGAGCCAGGTGCTTTTCCTGGTCTCCCATGGGGTGCAGGGCCCAAGCACCTGGGCCATCCTCCACTGCACTCCCTGGCCATAGCAGAGAGCTGGCCTGGAAGAGGGGCAACCGGGACAGAATCCGGCGCCCCAACCGGGACTAGAACCCGGTGTGCCGGCGCCGCAAGGTGGAGGATTAGCCTATTGAGCCACGGCGCCGGCTTCGACCTGTACTCTTCCTAAAAGAGCCTGGTGCTTATTGGGTCACCAGACCACACTTTGAAATTCTGTGAGCCTGTTGACATTTTTGTTTCTGTACTGCTTCAATTTGGTCTCTTTTTTCTTAAAAACATTTATTTATTTATTTATATTTGATAGGTAGAGTTATAGAAAGAGAGAGAGACAGAGAGAAAGGTCTTCCTTCTGTTGGTTCATTCCCCTAATGGCTGCTACGGCTGGCGCTACCCCGATCCGAAGCAGGAGCCAGGTGCTTCCTCCCGGTCTCCCATGCGGGTGCAGGGACCCAAGCACTTGGGCCATCCTCCACTGCTTTTCCAGGCCACAGCAGAGACTGAAAAAGGATCAACCGGGACTAGTACCCAGTGCCCCAACTGGGACTAGAACCTGGGGTGCCGGCGCTGCAGGCAGAGGATTAGCTAAGTGAGCCAAGGCGCCAGCCTTATTTGCTTATTTAAAAGACTTGGAGAGGTCAAGGCAGAGAGAGATTTTATATCCGCTCGTTCACTCCCTACATTGCTGCAATGGTTAGGACTGGGCCAGGAGTAAGACAGGAGTTTCATCCTGGTCTCCATGTGGGTGCAGAGGCCTGAGTACTTAGGCCATTTTCTGCTTTTCCCAGGCCATTAACAGGGAGCTGCTAGGACCTGAATCAGCACCATATAGAATGCTGGCTGTGGAGATGGTGGATTAAGTTCCTGTGCCACAACTCTAGCTCCCAGTTTCATTTCTTAAGTTGGTCAAATAGTTGTTGCTGTATTTTTTTTTTTTACAAGATTTGGTGGTGCATTAAGTTATTTCCTTTACTTTTTTATATTCCTCTTCTACTTTTCAAATTCTCTCACCTCTTTATTTCTATTTGCCTCATGACCAAAATTCAAAATTATTTCTTCCTGTTGTTGGGTTCCTTCCCCATTTTAACTTACTATCTTCTGCCCATTCAGTATCAGTGATATGTAGACAGGTTCTTTCTGACATACTCTGTATTGTTTCCAAACTGTTTTGTGCAGCCGCATCTGCCATGGTTGAATAAATCAAAAGAGTAGTAGTGTTTGTGTGTGTAAGGGAATATTCCATGCTTTTGTCTTGCTGTTTTTCAAATATGCAGTCTAGGGAGAAATTTAGTTGTATAGAAGTGGTTGGAAACAGCAATTCTTTGTCTTGCTTTTTGGTGCTCAAAGTTTTATCTATTTAAGATGATGTACATGCAAAATGAGGTAAGAATGAGTGTGACGTACTGTTTACCCTAACATATCCAAGATGACCTCAGCACCCTTGCACAGTAGTACCTTTTCTTTGCTGCAGGTGCAATCTTTGCATTGGTTATTTCTTTCATCCATATAATTGAGTCAGCAGGTGTTGTCTGCATTAACACAAAGAGAAATAAAAGGTTTTCACAAAGGATTGTTTACCATTACCATCTTCTATTTATATAGTCTATTCAGAGCAACTAATAGAAGAGGAAAGATTTTCTGTCGATATATAACTAAATACGAATTTCCATTTTCCATTGTTAAATGGATCAATGCAGTTTAATGTTTGTATAATGTTTAATGTTTCATAACATTTTCTTGGACATATATACCACGTAGGCTGCTTTACAAATACTTCTCATTGTTCTTGAGACTTTTTTTTTCCCCAATTGTTCTTCCTTTATATTTTTTAGTAAAGATTACATTTATTTCAAAGGCAGAGTTAGAGAGAGGGAGATTTCCATCTACTGGTTTACTTCTCATGTGGCAGCATCAGCAGGGCTGGGTCAGGCTGAAGCCAGGTGCTTGGAACTCCATCCAGGTCTCTAACGGGGTGCAGAGGCCCAAGTGTTTGGGCTGTCTTCTGCTTTTTCAGCTGCATTAGCCAGGGAGCTGATGGGAAGAGGGGGCAGCCAGGACTCAAGCTAGTATGCATGTGGGATGCCGGTGTTGTAGGTGGTTGCTTAATTAACCTGCTGCACCACAATGCCAGACAGAAGACCATCCATTTTTATTTATTTATTTTAAAAAATTTTGTTTTCATCTTACTTGACCCTCAAAAGGATTCCAGCCACTGATTCATTTTACAAATGCCCATAACAAGTGGGGCTGCTCCAGTTGAATCCAGGATGCTAGAACTCAACCAGTGTCTTTCTCAAGAGTGGCAGGAACCCAAGTACTTGAGCCATCATTGACTACATCTCAGGATGTTCATCATCAGCAAGCTAGAATTTGGTAGGCTGGGATATGAATTTAGGGCTTGTCAATTTGGAATCTGGGGATCCCGAGCAGTTTCTTAACTGATACACGAAATGCCTGCCCTACTTATATTTATTTATTTATTTTTAAAGATTTATTTTATTTATTTCAAAGGCTCAGTTACCAAGGGTCTGGTGGAGAGACAGAGAGATCAATCTGTTTTTCTTCTGCTAATTCACTCCCGAAATGGCTACAATGGCCAGGGCTGGGCCAGACTGAAGCCAGAAGCTTCTTCTGGATCTCCCATGTGGGTGCTGGGACCCAAGCACTTGGGCTATCTTCAACGGCCTTTCCAGGCCCTTAGCAGAGAGCTAAATCAGACGTGCAGCAGCCGAGGCTCAAACCGGCACTCATATTGGAGGCTGGCATCGCAGGTGGCAGCTTTACCCATTATACTACAACACCAGGTCTACCACTGTTTTTTTAATAACTATTTGAGGGGCTGGCGCTGTGGCACAGGGGGTTTAACACCCTGGCCTGAAGCACCACCATCCCATATGGGCACCAGTTCGAGACCTGGCTGCTCCACTTGCAATCCAGCTCTCTGCTACGGCCTGGGAAAGTAGTAGAAGATGGCCCAAGTGCTTGGGCCCCTGCACCCACATGGGAGACCAAGAAGAAGCTCCTGGCTCCTGGCTTCAGTTCAGCACAGCTCCGGCCTTTGCAACCATTTGGGGAGTCAACCCACAGAAGGAAGACCTTTCTCCCTGTATCCCCCTCTCACACTGTTACTCTACCTCTCAAATAAATAAATAAAGTCTTCTAAAAAATATTGGTTGATGAGATCTTTTAATGTACAGTTCTTGTGTGGACTCTGCAAGTTAATAACTTTAATCACGTTTACTTCATTTTCTTATTACAAGTATTGGAGGCATAGTTTCAATTTGTCAGATAACTAAGAATGAAAGAATGCAGTTTGAAATGATCTATTCCAAAAATGAAGGATTAATGTAAGATTCTATATTAACTTTTTATTGCTATTTTTAAAGATTATTTATTTGAAAGGCAGAGAAAGAGGTCTTCCATTTGCTGGTTCACTCCCGTCAAAGCATGTAGCCTGTGAACTAGGAGTTACTATGCCATTTAAGACACTCAAGGCCCACATTGAAGTCTTTGGCTGTGATACTTGGCAACTTACTCCAGCCTAGCTAGTGCTGACCCTAAGAGGTAAAATTGATGGCCAAAGTCATTGGGTTCCTGCCACCCACATTAGGAAACCTGGATTGTGTACTGGCTTCTGTTGTGTTGTTTTCTGGAGGAACCAGCCAGTTTGAGCCCTGGCTATTCTGCTTCCTGCTGATGTACTTGGGAAGGCAATGGAGGATCACACAGCACTTGAGTCTCTGCCACCCCTGTGGGAGATCTGGATGGAGTTCTGGACTCCTGACTTTGGCCTGGACCAGTCTAGTTGTTGTTACCATTTAGGGAGTCAGCTAAGGGGTGGAAGTTCCCACTCTTTATGTCCTTCTTTCCCCCGACCTGTGGGGAGCAACTCGGACTAGACTAAGTTACTGGAATTAAGACTTATTCTGTGCATCTGCTCTCCCACAATATGGCGCTGAGAGAGAGACCAAACAACTTCTCCACAGCTGCCTCTTGCCAATTTGACTGATGAGCTGCAGGAGCTGATCCTGCTCCTGATTGGAGGAGAGCAGCGTGCTCGGCGTGTGGGTAGCTTAGCATGGATTGGTGGAAGAGGACTATAAAGGAGGAGAGAGACGGCATGCACCAGGAACATCCAGATAACATCTGAGCAGCCCCCAAGAGAGCCGGCTGGCGGTGTGCCGCTCCTCCGTGGAAGTGGGGAAAGTGGCAGGGGGAGCCGCCCCTCCACGGAAGTGGAGGGGTTGGTAGCCAACCCTGGAAAGACCAGCAGCAAACCCTGGAAGGGCCGAGCAGACAAAAGAACAGCACAGGGTCCTGTGTCGTTCCTCCGTGAATGGGGGAGCAACACCACCCTCCGCCTGTGGAATGAATCAATAAATCTTTTGCTTTTTTAGAGATTTATTTTTTATTTGAGAGGCATCCTCTGGTTCACTCCCCAGATGGCTGCAACGGCTGGAGCTGGGCTGATCCGAAGTCAGAAGTCAGGAGATTCTTCCAGGTCTCCGATGTGGGTGCAGGGTCCCAAAGACTTGGGCCCTCTTCTAGTGCTTTCGTAGGCCATAACAGAGCTGGATCCTAAGTGAAACAGCTGGGATTCCAACTGGCGCCCATTTGGGATGCCAGCACTGCAAGTGGTGACTTTACGTGATAAGCCGTAACACCGGCCCTGAATAAATCTCTAAAATGCTAAACAACGAGTTTTCAGATGTCTTACCTGAAAATGCCTCATTAGTCTCAGATAGAATGAAAGGCTAAGTCGGTCCTGAAGCATTTTCAGATTGCATTGATTATGTCAGGGAGCCCTAATGGAGGAAATATTGGTGCTGGCTCCATTTCACAGTATTTAGGGGATTTTTTTTTTTAGAAAGTGGCTATCACCGTTCCTTTCATAGGTAGTGCTGATTACAGTGTTTTTCATGGTCATTTGTTATTGCCCCTGAGCTTGAGACAACTAAGACTTGAGTGCATACTTGCTGGTTTTCCATTGTTAACTTGGGTTTTATCCCATATTCTTTGCTGTCTTGGGCCATGTACTTTTTTTACCCTTAGACAATTAGGGAGTATAAAATACTATTCTTTGAAATAAAATCCATGTTGTTTACATTTGTACGTTATGAAAATGACTTCTTTTTTTCATGTTGGCTGAATTACAGAGATCATAGCTCTAGACAGTGCACAGTAATTAGCAACAAAGGTTTTCTTGTAGTACACATGCACTTGACATACTTTTCCTTGAACAGCAATACCGGAAATCATCCTATGTAATTTTTATTTGTTTTTTAATTGTTTGTGAAATTAGAAGGTTTTATTGGGGATAGGGCATCCATCAGAGTGGAAGAAGGGATAGGGAGAACGAAAGCGAGGTTGCATGGTTGAATGAAGAAAATACACCTGGGCAGGCCAGGCCAGCGGCTCAACAGAGCAGAGGGCTGAGCATGCGAGACTCTCAGTTTTTAAGGGAGTCTGTTTATGCACCCCCCCTCCCCCAGGACAAAGGTTGGGGAGTCCTAGCACAAGGGTTTGTTAGGTAAAAATTGGTAAATTTCTCCCCAGGTTTGCTGATGCCAAGCAGAGTAGAGAGGCTTCCCTTAGGGCCTCTGTGAAGGTTTTATTGCCCCATGTTAGCAGGTCAGGTAACCCATTTGGTCTGAGGAGAAAGAATTCTCCTGGAAGCTTTCCTTGGGGGAAGGCCTGGGACCCCCTGGAAGGTTATCAGGGTTGGGGCCAGCACTGTGGCATAGTCGGTAAAGCTGCTGCCTGCAGTGCTGGCATCCCACATGGGTGCCAGTTCAAGTCCCAGCTGCTCCACTTCTGATCCAGCTCTCTGCCATGACCTGGGAAAGCAGTAGAAAATCTTCCATTTGCCGGTTCACGTCTTTATGGCCCCAACAGCCAGGACTGAGCCAGACCTACACCAGATGCCAGGAATCCCTTCCAGGTTCCCGCGTACTTGGGCCATCCTCTGCTTTCCTAAGCACATTAGCAGTTAGTTGGATTGAAAGCATAGCAGCTGGGAGTCAAACTAGCACTCTGATGAGAAATGCTGGCATCTCAGATGGTGGCTTAACCTGCTACAGTATAACACAGGCCCCATCATATTGTTTTTAAACAGTGTATTATATTTATTCCTATGTATTTCATTTTCATGGATATTTTAAACATTTAAAATATTCCACTTCTGTATATATAGTTGTTTTCCTATTGATCTTTTATCATTTAAGTATCTCAGATGTTCTATTAAATTTTTTGTAGCTCTCATAGAATTTTCTTTATAATTATGTCTTTATTAGTAAAAGACGTTTTGCATTATTAAGAGAAAGAAAAAACTAAATCACAGTCATAGGCTTTTGATGTTGTTACATATTACTACTTGTTCCCTTATACTAAAGCTCCTGGTTGTTGTGTTTTTTGTTTTTTGTTTTTTGTTTTTTGTTTTTTTCCCCCTCCCCTCTATTTTAGGCTCTGGAGATGTATAAAGATGATTGGAACAAAGTGTCGGAACATGTTGGAAGTCGCACTCAGGATGAGTGCATTCTTCACTTTTTGAGGCTTCCCATTGAAGACCCATATCTTGAAAATTCAGATGCTTCTCTTGGTCCTCTGGCCTATCAGCCTGTTCCCTTCAGTCAGTCAGGAAATCCAGTCATGAGTACTGTTGCTTTTTTGGCATCTGTGGTGGACCCTCGTGTGGCATCTGCTGCAGCAAAAGCAGCTTTGGGTATGGACTTTCTAAGCCATTTCTCTTGTAGATAGAAACTCACTTTATCTTAAATTTAAATGTTTTTATCTTTGCACTCAGATTTTGCTTATACAAACATCAGAAAAATCAGACTGGACCCAATCAAATAACATGTGTTTTATAAAAGACATAATAAAGGAAACAATCTAAATACAGTAATTTTTAAATTAAGGACTTTAAGAATTGGTGGGATATAAAGTTATTTGTATGGTATATTTCGTGACGCATTTTAAATTTGATATAACCAACAAAGAAAGTCATTTAATATAGAGCCTTCTTGTACCATGCATCTCTTCCTGGTTTTATGGTTCTTTAGTCCTTGCTGTTTCTTTGATCATCAGTCTATAGAGAGCCAAGATTTAGGTGAAATTTGAACTATAATTTTGGTTATTGTTTAGAAATTCAGACACCTCTTTTGCTCATGTAGGAAGATACTATGGCATTTAGGGAAAAAGCCTAGAATCATAGAATTTCTTTACTATTAACCTTTATTTTGTCTGGCCTTCTTTTTTTGCTAGTAAAGCTACTGAGAACCCAAGGTGGTCACTATATATCCTAGGTGATAATATTTTGTCCCGTTTCCTGTTGCTTTTACCTTGAAGTAGATATTTGTTCAAAATGAGATTATTTTTCTGTTTTTATTCTTGTATCAGAGGAATTTTCTCGGGTGCGGGAGGAAGTACCGCTGGAATTGGTTGAAGCTCATGTCAAAAAAGTACAAGAAGCAGCACGAGTCTCTGGGAAGGTGGATCCCACCTATGGCTTGGAAAGCAGCTGTATTGCAGGCACGGGGCCCGATGAGCCAGAGAAGCTTGGTGAGTCACCACTGTACCCAGGGACAGGGGTAATGTGTTTGCATTCCCTTTTCAGCTTACTCGGGCTTGCTCACATGTGAGTAAGATGATGAATATCTTACTTAACTGTTAAGTTCAGTATAAGAGTTTTTCCCTTCATTTCCTTTGTGGTGGCCAGAACTCAAAAATTATTTCATGTCTGATGGCTAGTTTTAGATGTTGATTTTTAGCACATGGAGATAAGAGTATCAGAAGGACTATTTTGGTTTATCTTAATTTATATGTTGTTGAATGGGTTGAAATTCATTACTTTTGTTTGTTTTTTTAACTGAGGTAAAACTCTTAGGATATAAATTCCTGATTTTAACCATCTAAAGGTATATAATCCAGTAATCTGTAGTATATTCACATTTTGTATATCCAGCACTTTTGCCTGAATCCATAATATTTTCATCACTTCAAAAGGAAATCCCCAAACCATTAAGCATTCACTCCCCTTGTTCTTCTCAGCCCTGGTAACCACTGATCTATTGCTATATCTATGGACTTGCCTGTCCTAAACATTTCATATGTGACCTTTGTTACTGGTTGCTTTAACCTAGTATAATATTTTCAAGGCTTATCCATATGTGGCTTAAGTTACCTCATTCTTTCTGTGCTGAGTAATACTCCTTTGTGTGTGTATACCACACTTAAATCATTGGCTCATGGACATTGCATTGTTTCTACTTTTATCCTATTATTAATGATGGTACTATGAACATTTGTATAAGAAGATTTTCAGTGAATGAAGGTTTTCCATTTCTCTTGGGTTGTTGAGTCATGGTAATTCTGTGTTTAAATTTTTGAGAAACTGCCAAAGTGTCCCCATAGTGGCAAACCTATTTTACATTCTCACCATTGCAATATCTTCACATTTTTAAAAAAACATAGTGAACCTCTTGATTTGAAATGATCTCTGTTTGTAGTTTTTAAAAATCTGCATTGATCTGTTGACCATCTTTTCAAGCTTATTGATCCTTTGTATCTCTTGTTTGGAAAATGTCTATTCAGATCCTTATCCATTTTTAAAAAGTAGATATTATTCCCTAGAGCAGTTTAAGGTCCGTACAAAAATTGAATTGTTAGAAAGTACAGAATTACCATATTCTCCCTGGCTACCACACAGTTTTTCTCTTGGTATTCTGCAAAAGTGGTACATTGGTTACGGTCAGTGAACTTCTGAAGACATTATCACACAAGGTCTATTGTTTATTTTAGGGTTCACTCTTTACTTCTGTTACATGGATTTAATCCCATAATGAGCACATTAGCAGGAGGGGAGCAAGGACTCAAAAATAGGCATTGTAATTTCATATGTAGGTATCCCAAGCAGTGTCTTTAACCACCATGCCATTCTCTTGCTTGACTTGCTAAAAGTATGCTTAGGAGTCCATTGCATCTATGCATCAAGTTTGGAAGAACTGACATCTTGAAAATATAGAATCGTGTTATCTGTAAACATAGAATATTATTTTATTTATTCTTTGATTACTTTCACCAATGTTTTTTAGTTTTCCTCATAATGCTTTTGATAGATTTATACCTATATATTTCCTCGCTTGGATGTTAATAACAGAGTATTGTGTGTGCATGTATGTTTTTTAAATAATTTATTTATTTCATTATTTACTTTTTAAAGATTTACTTATTTGAAAGGCAGAGTTGCAGAGAGTAAGACAGAGAGAGAGAGAGATCTTCTGTTTGCTGGTTCAGTCCCCAAATGGCTGCAATGGCTGGGCTTGGCCAGAGTGAAGCTAGGAGCCTGGAGCTTTTTCCAGGTTTCCTGCCTGGGTATGGGGCCCAAGGACGTGGGCCATCTTCTGCTGCTTTCCCAGGCATATTAGCAGGGAGCTACATTGGAAATGGAGCAACTGATTCTCAAGCTGGCACCCCTAAGACTTGCTGGCATTGCAGGCAGAGGAATAACCTGCTGCGGCTACAACTCTAGCCTTTGTTTTGTTGTTCTGAGCTCTTTATATATCCTGGATATTAATCCTGTATAAGCTGTATAGTTTGTAAATATTTTCTCCCATTCTGTCAGTTGCCTCTTTGCTGAGTGTTTCCTTTGCAGTGCAGAAGCTTCTTACATTGCTGTAATCCCATTTGTGTATTTTTTTGTTTCATTGCCTTTGTTTACAGGGTCTTTTCCAAGAAGTCTTTGTTTATGCCAATGTCTTTGAGGCCCAGACCTACCTATCTCTTCACATGGGGTACCATCATAAGGGAAGTGTGAAACTCCTTGGGAAGGCACCCTGTTGACTTCCATTACTTAGCTGGCCTGGGAGGAAACCTGGCCGGGTACAGGCAGGTGGCATCTTTAACGGGAAATTTACTGTTCTGCCTGCAATGTTATTGTCCCTACTTGGCTGTCCCCTCAGTAGCCTTGGTTACTCTGGAAGCTGGGCCGAGTGAAGGACCCTTCAGCTTGCAGCCAGCGAGATCTGTGGCTCTGACCTGGGCATCCTTTGACTCGAAGGCAGTTCCATTTCTGGGTGATCCGACTCTTGGCTGGCAGAGCTGCCAGGGCTCTTCATAAACTGACTTCTGCTGAAGCCCTGGCTTACCACATTGAAAGCCACTCAGTGGACTGGCCTGTTGGGTCTCTTTGAGGGCAGATCACCGTACAGAGCCACCTTTAATAGGCTTGCCACCTATCTTTACATTGCTTCTGATCACAGCACCATTTTTTGAAGAGACTGTCCTTACTCCAGGGATTGATTTTAGATCTTTCGTCAAAATGAGTTGCTTATAGATGTGTGTATTAATTTCTGAGATTTTTATTCAGTTTCATTGGTCTACATGTCTATTTTTGTGCCAGTACCAGGCTGTTTTGATTATATTTGCTCTGTAGTATGTCCTGAAGTCTGATATTATGATGCCTCTGGCTTTGTTTTTGTTGTTATAGATTGCTTTAGCTATTTGGGGTCTCTTAGGTTTCCCCAGGAATTTTGGCATTGTTTGTTTCTAGACCTTAGAGGAATGTGCTTGATGTTTTAGTTGGAATAGCATTGAATTTGTTGTGTGTTAGAGGAATGTGCTTGATGTTTTAGTTGGAATAGCATTGAATTTGTTGTGTGTTTTTTTTTGGGGGGGGGGGGAGGGAATAGCATTGAATTTGTAACTTGCTTTGGGTAGTATGGACGTTTTCATGATATTAATTCTTCCAACCCAAGAACATGGATGATTTTCCTTTTTTTTTTTTTTTTTTTTTTTTTTTTTTTTTTTTTGACAGGCAGAGTAGATAGAGAGAGAGAGAAAGGTCTTCCTTTTGCCATTGGTTCACCCTCCAATGGCCGCTGTGGCCAGCGCGCTGCGGCTGGTGCATCGTGCTGATCCGAAGCCAGGAGCCAGGTGCTTTTCCTGGTCTCCCATGGGGTGCAGGGCCCAAGCACTTGGGCCATCCTCCACTGCACTCCCTGGCCACAGCAGAGAGCTGGCCTGGAAGAGCGGCAACCAGGACAGAATCCAGCGCCCGACTGGGACTAGAACCCAGTGTGCCGGCGCCGCAAGGCGGAGGATTAGCCTATTGAGCCACGGCGCTGGCCTCCATTTTTTCTGTGTGTGTGTCTTCTATTTCTATAGTGTTTCATAATTTTCATTGTAGAGTTCCTTGGTTAAACTTATTTTAAGATATTGAAATTTTTTGTAGCTGTTGTAAATAGTACTGATCTTTGAAGTTCATTTTCATCCATGATAATGGTTTTGTATACAAAGACTATATACTTTTGTGTATGTTGATTTTAAAAATTAAAAATGTTCAATACTTCAGACAAGTCATGCTTGGAGAGGATGTATCATTTTTCTGTATACATTGTTGGATTTTATTCTTTCATATTGTTAAGAAAGATAGTGATGTGTAATTTTTTTTAACTTTTTTTTTGAAAGGTTTAGAGAGAGGCAGAGAGAGAAACAGAGAGGTCCTCCATCCACTGGTTCCCTCCTCAGTTGGCTTCAATGGCTAGGGTTGGACCAAGCCAGAGCAAGGAGTTTCATCCGGGTCTCCCACATGGCTGCAGGGGCATCTTCCACTGTTAGTGCCCAAAAGGTTTGCTGGCACTGCAAGTGGTGGCTTTACCTGCTACGCCACAGCCCCAGCCCATGTAATTTTTCTTTTAATGCTCTCCCTGATTTTGGAATTCAGACAGTCCTGGCTAATTAGAATGAGTTAGGAGGTTTTCTTCTACTGGAGGAAATCATAGAGTTGTTTTTGCAAAGAATTTTTAAGTATTAGTTCTAGAGTTAAGTCTTTGATACATTTTGAGTTAATATTTGTATACGGTGTAGAATAGTGATCCCAAGTCAGTCTTTTTGCATGTGAATCTCCAGATGAATTGTCTTACCCCCATTTGTTGAAGATGCTGTTCTTTTCCTATGTAATGTTCTTGGCGCTGTTTTCAAGATTAATTGACCATAGATGTGATGGGTTTATTTTTAGATGCTTAATTTTATTCCATTGACCTTTTTGTAAATTTTATGTTTGAATACTCTGTTGTGATTACTGTTGTTTTTATATTGAGTGTTGAGATCTGGAACTCTTCTCTAGCTTTGTTCTCTGGTAAGATCATTTTGTTGTTCGGGGTCCCTTAAAACTACATATGGATTTAGAATCACCTTATGCTTTTCTTTTTGCCCCTCTGCCTTCCAGAAGAGCAACAGAAATTTTTACAGCAATTTAATTAAATCAGTAGATTGACTTAGAGAATATTGCATCATAACAATATTAAGTCTTTTAATCCACAAACATAACTTGACATTCCATTTATTTAAATTTTTTTCTTTAATTTCTTTAAGCAGTGTTTTGAAGTTTTAGTCTTCTCTTTCCGTGGTTAAATTTATTCCAGTGTGCTTTATTGTTTTTGGACACTGTTGTAATTATAATCATTTTTCTGATCTTGGGTGGAAATCTTTTATTAAGTATGATGTTAACTGTGATTTTTTTTTTTTTTTCAGATTTCCTTTATCAAATTTAGGAAGGTCCCTTTTATTTCTAGCTTGCTGATTGATTTAGTGCTTTTTTTTTTTTTTGTCAACTGATGTGGTCATTTGGTGTTTTTATTTTATTCTATAATTGGTTCTTACATATTGAAAGGCCCTTTAATTTCTTGGGAAATTCCCACTTGATCAGTATGAGAAATCCATTTAACATTTATTTGCTACTATTTTCTTCAAGATTATTTGTCTGTTCCTTTTTCTGATAGCTATCTGGATTGGTATCAGGGTAACACTGACCTCAAAGAAGTGAGTTAGAAATTGTCCCCTCTTTTTTTTTTTTTTTTTTTTTTTTTTTTGACATGCAGAGTTAGAGAGAGACAGAAAGGTCTTCCTTTTCCGTTGGTTCACCACCCAAATGGCCACTATGGCCGGCACTGCTGTGGCTGGCGCGCTGCGCTGATCCAAAGCCAGGAGCCAGGTGCTTCCTCCTGGTCTCCCATGCAGGTGCAGGGCCCAAGCACTTGGGCCATCCTCCACTGCCTTCCTGGGCCACAGCAGTGTGCTGCAGAGCAGAGAGCTGGACTGGAAAAGGAGCAACTGGGACAGAATCTGGCGCCCCAACCGGGACTAGAACCCAGAGTGCCGGTGCCGCAGGCAGAAGATTAGCCAAGTGAGCCGTGGCGCGGGCCTGTCCCCTCAACTTTTAAAAAGGGTTTGTGAAACATTGGAATTAATTTTTGTATGAGAGGCAGTACCAAAACAGTTTTGAAAAAAATTGGCATTAGAAGATGATTATTGTTTTATAAAAAATTTGAAATATATGCATGCTGTTCTCATAATATGCATTTTTTCATTAGCATTTTGAAGACTTCTTTAAGCAAAATGTAAGATGCAGTATTAACTTTGCTATAAAAGGGAATTAACTGTTTACTTGTATCGCATTGTGAATGAGCCTTTAATTCTGGCAAGTTAAGATAGACAAGATACGGGGCCAGTGCTGTGGTATAGCCTGGAAAGCTGCTGTCTGCAACACCGGTTCGTGTTTCCTCTGATCCACCTCTGATCCAGCTCCCTGCTAATGTGCCTGGGAAAGTAGGGGAGAATGGCCCAACATTTTATCTAATTACATCTGTATGGGTTGTCCTGAATGGGCAAATTAGTACAAACAGAAGGATTAATGGTTGCCTAGGGCTGGGAGGGCTGAAGGATAAAGGATCTGATAGCTAGACAGTACCTCTTTTGGATGATGGTATTGATGGTTGTACACCTCTGTGAATATACTAAAATCTGAATTGCGTCCTTTAATGAGTGAATTCTGTGTTATGTGAATTATCTCAGGCTGCTTTTTAGAAAGTTTCTGATATATTTTTTTTAAAGATTTATTTATTTGAAAGGCAGAGTTAGAGAGAGAGAGAATGAATCGATCTTCCTCCTTCTGGGTCACTACCCAAATAACCGCAGTGGCTGTGTCTGGGTCAGGCCAGAGCCAGGACTTTCATGCTAGTCCTGGATGTGGATTACAAGGGTCCAAGCATTTGGTCCGTTTTCTGCTGCTTTCCCTAGGCCATTAGCAGAGTGCTGGGTCAGAAGTGGAGCAGCCAGGGCACAAACTGGCACATACATGGGATGCTGGCCACGCAGCGGTGACTTTACTTGCTATGCCAAAACACTGGCCCTGGTGTTCTGTTTATTAAAAATGAATTTTGTTTATTTTCATTTTATTCAAAAATCTTGAGAAATGGAGACAAAATCTTCCATTTGCTTGTTTACTTCTCCAGATGTCCACACAAGCCAGGGCAGAGTTGGGCTGAAGCCAAATCTCTTCATGGTGCAGGTCCCCAAATACTTTAGCCAACCTGCTGCCTCCCAAGGTGTCGCTCCCCCTCTTCATGGAGGAACGACACTAAACCCTGCCTAGGCTTCATATCCGAGTCACGGCACCATTATGTCGCTCCCCCTCTTCGTGGAGGAACGACACAGGACCCTGCGCTGTTCTTTCGTCTGCTCGGCCCTCCCCGGGTTTGCTGCTGGTTCTTCCCGGGTTGGCTACTATCCCTTCCACCTCCGTGGAAGGGCAGTTCCCCCTGGCCACATTCCCCACTTCCGCAGGGGAGCGGCACACCGCCGGCCGGTTCTCTGGGGGGCTGCACAGGTGTTCCTTCAGCTAGATGTTCCCCTTAGATGTTCCTGGTGCATGCCGTCTCTCTCCTCCTTTATAGTCCTCCTCTGCCAATCCCAACTCGGCTGCCCACA
Source organism: Oryctolagus cuniculus (assembly GCF_964237555.1). NCBI lineage: Eukaryota > Metazoa > Chordata > Mammalia > Lagomorpha > Leporidae > Oryctolagus > Oryctolagus cuniculus. The sequence goes on from NC_091441.1 coordinate 101,201,168, forward strand.
CGCCGAGTACGCTGCTCTCCTCCAATCAGGAGCAAGTCCTATAGTTTATTAGCTGAACTGGAGGCAGCTGTGCAGAAGCTGTTTACTTCTCTCCCAGCGCCATATTGTGGGAGAGCAGATGCATAGAATAAGTCTTAATTCCAGTAACTCAGTCTAGTCCGGATTGCTCCCCACACCAAGGTACACATTGGCTGAAAGCTGGACTGGGAAGGAGAATTGGGAATTGAACTAGGCAGATGTCCCAGAGTAAATGCACAGCCAAATACCCATCCCCACAGTGTCAGTAGTAACATCCCCATTATTGTTGCTGATACTAGTAAACAAATCTGCCTGCTTTTCTGCATTTTTTTTTTTTTTTTTTTTTTTTTTTTTTTGACAGGCAGAGTGGACAGTGAGAGAGAGACAGAGAGAAAGGTCTTCCTTTGCCGTTGGTTCACTCTCCAATGGCCGCCGCAGCCGGCGCACCGCACTGATCCGATGGCAGGAGCCAGGAGCCAGGTGCTTTTCCTGGTCTCCCATGGGGTGCAGGGCCCAAGCACCTGGGCCATCCTCCACTGCACTCCCTGGCCACAGCAGAGAGCTGGCCTGGAAGAGGGGCAACCGGGACAGAATCCGGCGCCCCAACCGGGATTAGAACCCAGTGTGCCGGCGCCACAAGGCGGAGGATTAGCCTAGTTTGCCGCGGCGCCGGCCTGCATTTTTTCTTTTATAAGTTTAAATAAAGAGTCGTTGGGATTTTTTTCTTTTAAATAAGCTAGCTTTTGGTTTCATAACTCTATTAAGTTTTGCTGTTCTATTTTGTTTTAATATTTATTTATTTATTTGAAAGAATTACACAGAGGAGAGGCAGAGAGATAGAGAGGTCTTCCATCCAATGGTTCACTCCCCAATTGACCTCAACAGCCAGAGCTGCACTGATTCGAAGCCAGGAGTCAGGAGCTTCTCCCGGGTCTCCCATGCGGGTGTGGGGGCCTGGCGCCATCCTCCACTGCGTTCCCAGGCCATAAGAGAGAGCTGGATGGGAAGTGGAGCAGCCAGGTCTCTAACCAGAGCCCATATGGGATGCTGGCACTTGATGCCAGGGTGTTAACCCGCTGTGCTGCAGCGCAAACACCCTTGCTGTTTCTTAATATGTCTCCATTCTAATCTTTAATTGCTTTGGATTGTTGGCTCTTTATTTCTGCTTCCTTAAGGTGTAATGTAAGCTATTTAAGATTTTACTTTATTTTTGTTTATGTTTACGGCTGTATAAATTTCCTTCTAAGAATTGCTTTTGGGCCAGCACCAAGGCTCACTAGGCTAATCCTCTGCCTGCAGCGCCTGCACCCCGGATTCTAGTCCTGGTCAGGATGCCAGATTCTGTCCTGGTTGCTCCTCTTCCAGTCCAGCTCTCTGCTATGGCCCGGGAAGGCAGTGGAGGATGGTCCAAGTGCTTGAGCCCTGCACCCACATAGGAGACCAGGAGGAAACACCTGGCTCCTGGCTTCAGATTGGCACAGCGCAGCATTTTGGGCGTAGCGGCCATTTGGGGGGTGAACCAACGGAAGCAAGACCTTTCTCTCTGTCTCTCTCTAACTCTACCTGTCAAAAAAAATTAAAAAAAAAAAAAAAAAGAATTGCTTTTAGTATATTCTGTGAGTTTTGATGTAATATGCTATTTTTCTCCATGTGCTTTGTAATTTTTCTTGTGATTTCTTCTTTCGTTTGATTGTTACTGATTTATTTAAATATTTTTTGGTGAAGTCTTTGATTTTCTTCTGATACTGAGTTTGATTATGTTGCGTTGTAATCAGAAGATAATTTGCATGATTCTGTGTTTGTTTGTTTGTTTGTTTGTTTTTTGACAGGCAGAGTGGACAGTGAGAGAGAGAGAGAGACAGAAAGAAAGGTCTTCCTTTTGCCGTTGGTTCACCCTCCAATGGCCGCCGCAGCCGGCGCGCTGCGGCCGGCGCACCGCGCTGATCGATGGCAGGAGCCAGGAGCCAGGTGCTTCTCCTGGTCTCCCATGGGGTGCAGGGCCCAAGCACCTGGGCCATCCTCCACTGCACTTCCCTGGCCACAGCAGAGAGCTGGCCTGGAAGAGGGGCAACCGGGACAGAATCCGGCGCCCCGACCGGGACTAGAACCCGGTGTGCCGGCGCCGCTAGGCGGAGGATTAGATTCTGTGTTTTTTAATTGAGACTTGTTTTAACATGTGGCCTGTCCTGGCGAATGATCTTTATGCACTTAAGTAATTTATTCTGTTGTTGGATGCAGTTGATTATGTTTTATTTATCCTTTGTGTAGGTCTATGGTTTGCTGAAAGTAGAGTGCTGAAATCTCCCTTGTTGAGCTGTTTCTTCCTTAAATTTTCTTTTATATATTTGGAGTGTCAGTTGTTGGTTGCACTTGGGCCATCTTCTGCTGCTTTCCTAGGCGCGTTAGCAGGGAGTTGGATCAGAAGTGGAGCAGCCAGGATAAGAACTGGTGCCCATATGGGATGCCGGCATTGCAAGTGGTGGCTTTACCCATTATGCCACAGTGTCAGCCCCTCTTTATATAATCTTATTCTGATTTTTGCCTTAAAGTCTATATTATCTGATACTAGTGTCCCATTCCAGCAATTTCTATGGAATATCTTTTTCCATTTTTTTATTTTCTGTCTCTTGTTTATTTGTATTGAGAGTGGATCTCTTACAGATAGTATACTATTTTTTGATTTAGTGAGTCTAGAGTCCTAAATCCTACTTCTGTTTCTGCTTCATGTTGCCTCAAGACTTTAAACAGCGTTTACCATTGCTGTGTCTTAGTTGTTTCATCTGTAAAAGGAGTGGAATCGTTAGATACTCTTTACAGCTTATTGTTTAGCAGTGCTATTCTGTGGGATTGGGCAGATGACATTTTTACTAGTAAGGACTTAATTATCTAATTTTCTTTCGCTAATCTTCAAGAGGCATGACATGAATAAATTACCTTCAGATGCACTACCAGCTTCTTTAAAGATTATTTATTTATTGGAAAGTCGGAGATATATATATAGAGAGAGAGAGAGAGAGAGAAAGAGAACGAGAGGTCTTCCATCCACTTGGTTCACTCCCCAGTTGGCCGCAACGGCCGGAGCTGCACCAGTCCGGAGCCAGGAGCTTCTCCCAGGTCTCCCATGCAGGTGCAGCGGCTCTGCGCCATCCTCCACTGCTTTCCCAGGCCATACGAGCCTCCTCCAGGTCTGCCAAGCGGGTGCAGGGAACCAAGGACTTGGGCCATCCTCTACTGCTTTCCCAGGCCATAGCAGAGAGCTGGTTCGGAATCGGAGCAGCCAGACTTGAACTGGCACCCATATGGGATGCCGGCATTGCAGGTGGCGGCCTTACCCGCCATGCCATAGCGTGGGCCCCCTGTTTCATATATAATTATCAACAATGTATTTCCAGAGGTTCTTACATTATTCATTTACATTATTCTTTTCCATCATTGTGAAAGAAGTAACGGCTGACCACCAAATAACTTAGGCTGAAGATTTATTGTTATCATTCTCGACTATGTATTTCTATATTTACCTCAGCTACATGCAGTCTATACAGCCTGTGCTTCAGATGAATTTTCTTTTTGTGATTTTCATTTAATTTTTTAAATAGGGTTTATTTATTTATTTGAAAGGCAGAGTTACACAGAGAAAGAGAAAGAGATCTTCTATCTGCTGATTGACTCTCCAGATGGCCATACATTCAGGGCTGGGCTAGGCCAAGGCCAGGACCTTCATATAGGTCTGCTCGTTGGGTGGCACATACCCAAACACTTGAGCCATCTTCCAATGCTTTTTCCAAGCCACTAGCAAAGAGTTGGAAAGGAAGTAGAGCAGCTGGGATGCTAACTGGTACGTATATGGGGTGTCAAAAGATTTCTTTATATATTTGAAAGTCAGAGTTACAAGAGAGGCAGAGAGAGAGAGAGAGAGGTCTTCATCCACTGGTTCACTCCCCAACTGGCTACAATGACAGAGCTGGGCCAGTGCAAAGGCAGGAGAATGGAGCTTCCTCCAAAAGTGTACCACATGGGTGCAAGGGCCCAAGGAATTGGGCTATCTTCCACTGCTTTCCCAGTCTATAACATAGAGCTGGATTGGAAGTGGAACAGCCAGGACTGGACCTAGCACCCAGACATGATGCTGGCACTGCAGGCTGCGGCTTTAACCACTACACAGCACCGTCCGCCCCCCTATTTAATCTTTTTTTTTTTTTTTTTTTTTTTTTTGTTTAACAGGCAGAATGGACAGTGAAAGAGAGACAGAGAGAAAGGTCTTCCTTTTACCGTTGGTTCCCCCTCCAATGGTCAGCATGTTGCGGCCGGCGCACCGCGCTGATCCAAAGCCAGGAGCCAGGTGCTTCTCCTGATCTCCCATGTGGGTGCAGGGCCCAAGCACTTGGGCTATCCTCCACTGCACTCCCTGGCCACAGCAGAGAGCTGGCCTGGAAGAGGGGCAACCGGGACAGAATCCGGTGCCCCGACCGGGACTAGAACCCGGAGTGCTGGCGCTGCAGGCGGAGGATTAGCTTATTGAGCCGCGGCACCGGCCCCTATTTAATCTTTAATAAAAAAATTAACTATATGAAATAAAATTAAAATCGCCAGCTGATGCTCCACTGGTAATGTCACCTGAATTCCTGGTGTTCTCTACTCAGTTTGAGTAGATATGAGTGAAATCTTGTCCAGTTTAAAATTTGCTGTGGGTTTTCTGAATTTGCATAGCGCTTGCTTAACCTGTGCTTTTGCCTGTTGTCTTTAACTTGAGTATCTAGTAGTTTCATTTTGCAATTTCTGATTAAATTGTTCAGTACAGCCCTCGGAGCAAACTGTTGCCCTGTTTTTAGCATTGGTTTTATCCGAGGACCAAGCCTTTGATTTAAAAATTAATTTGGGGGCTGGCGCTGTGGCTCAGTGGGTTAAAGCCCTGACCTGAAGTGCCGGCATCCCATATGAGTGCCGGTTCGAGACTCGGCTGCTCCACTTCCCATCCAGCTCTCTGCTATGGCCTGGGAAAGCAGTAAAAGATGGCCCAAGTCCTTGGGCCCCTGTACCCAACTGGCAGACCCGGAAGAAACTCCTGGCTCCTGGCTTCGAAGATCAGCAGCGCAGTTCTGGCTGTTATGGCCATATGGGGAGTAAAGCATTGGATGGAAGAGCTCTCTCTCTGTCTCTACTTCTGTCTGTAACTCTGTCTTGCAAATAATAATTTGAAGATCTTTGCATTAATTCTTATTTTGAGCACTCACTTATTTTTCTTTTTCTTAGATGAAGGCTTAAATTAGCAGGCCATGCCACAGCTCTGATGCTGTTCATCAATTATGCACTGTAAAATGTGCCAAGCTGAGGCAGAGGAAACCTGGGCCTGATGAATGCGTGGATCTTACTTTGCTCAACCGTGTGTGTGTGTTTGTGTGTGTGGGGGGGGGGGGGGGGTTTGTAGAGTTTTTTGATTTTCTGTGGTCATGGAATTGAAAAGAGTTGGCAAAGCCTTCTTATTTGATTCAATGAAGTTTCTGTATTTTGTAAAGTAAGCGAGATACTTTTATATATATATCTTTTGAAAAGATTTTTGGTAGATAATACCAAGCATTAAGGGCTTAGAAATAGTTTACAAATTTAACTATTTCTTATTTAGTAGGGTTTGAAACAAAGAAGAAAGAAATTAGGTATAAGCTTTAGTCCTTGTCAGGGTAGAATCTCCTTTCTGCATTGTCAGAGCTTGGATTAGCAGACTGGTAGGAAGTGTGTGAGACTATGAGTGCTGGCCGGCGCCGCGGCTCAATAGGCTAATCCTGCACCTGCGCCGCCAGCACCCTGGGTTCTAGTCCCAGTCGGGGTGCCGGGTTCTGTCCCGGTTGCCCCTCTTCCAGGCCAGCTCTCTGCTGTGGCCCGGGAGTGCAGTGGAGGATGGCCCAGGTGCTTGGGCCCTGCACCCCATGGGAGACCAGGAGAAGCACCTGGCTCCTGCCTTCGGATCAGCGCAGCGTGCCGGCCGCAGCGGCCATTGGAGGGTGAACCAACGGCAAAGGAAAACCTTTCTTTCTCTCTCTCTCACTGTCCACTCTGCCTGTCCAAAAAAAAAAAAAAAAAAAAAAAAAGAGATACTATGAGGGCTGATCTTTGAATGGCCTGAGCAGAATAATTGATTCACCATATTTGAATTAGCTTATCATTTAACTCCTGTCAAGTGTTATACATACTCTGTACTTGTAGCTGCTGAATTTGGATCCTTTTATAATTTAATAAGTGCTATATACTACATTATAATTTGAATATTTCTGAATGAGTTGTGAACAATGTGATTTATATTGGTCTGTGACTAATGGAATAAATTTGGAAATAGCAAATGTTTATAGTTTGGGAATTGGCTCAGCAAAATTGGAGTGCAAAGTCAAGTGTTAACTTTTTTTTTTCTACATTTATTTATTCATTTCAAAGAGTTACACAGAGAGAGAATGAGAGGCAGAGAGAGAGGTCTTCCATCCACTGGCTCACTCTCCAGTTGGCCACAACGGCCAGAGCTGTGCCAGTCCAAAGCCAGGAGCTAGGAGCTTCTTCCAGGTCTCCCAAGCAGGGGTAGGGGCCCAAGGGCTTGGGCCATTTCTGCTACTTTCCTAGGCCATAGCAAAGAGTTGGATTGGAAGTGGAACAGCTGGGACTCGAACCGGCAGCCTCCCTGCTACGCAACTACATGGTTGCAAAGAACCAGGGAATCTGGCCATCTTCCATTACCATTCCAAGTGCTCCAGCAGGGAACTGAATCAAAAATGGAAGAGTCAGACTCTCAGCTGGTTACCAGCACTGCAGGGCGCTGCTTAACCCACTGTGCCACACACCTTTCCCCTTAACTCTTTTTTTTTTTTTTTTTTTTTTGGACAGGCAGAGTGGACAGTGAGAGAGACAGACAGAGAGAGAGGTCTTCCTTTGCCGTTGGTTCACCCTCCAATGGCCGCTGCGGCCGGCACGCTGCAGCCGGCGCACCGCGCTGATCCAGTGGCAGGAGCCAGGTACTTATCCTGGTCTCCCATGGGGTGCAGGGCCCAAGCACTTGGGCCATCTTCCACTGCACTTCCCTGGCCACAGCAGAGAGCTGGCCTGGAAGAGGGGCAACCGGTATAGAACCGGCGCCCTGACCGGGACTAGAACCCGGGGTGCCGGCGCCGCAAGGTGGAGGATTAGCCTAGTGAGCCGCGACACTGGCCGCCCCTTAACTCTTAATTGATTTTTGAATCAAAACTATACTGAATTCATGAGATAATTTTTTTATTTAGTCTTTGAAATTGTAACTGTCCTTTCGAGGAGTTCGGTAGAATTTCTGCATAAAAAATATTTGAACATGTGGGTTTTTTTAAAAAGATTTGTTCATTTATTTGAACACAGGGTTAAGGAGATATCTTTCATCCGCTAGTTCACTTCCCAAATGGCTGCAACGGCCAGAGCTGGGCTGATCCAAAGCTAGGAGCCAAGAACAACTTCCAGGTCTCCCACATGGGTGTAGGGGCCCAAGGACCTAGACCATCTTCTGTTTTTCCCAGGTGTGTTAGCAGGATTGGGTGGGGAGCAGCCAGGACTCAAACTGGTGCCTATATGGCAGCAGCTTTACTGCTGTGCCACAAAGCCGGCCCTCACCTAGAAAATTTTAAACATCTAATTCCATTGCATTATGATTAGAGTATTAGATATCTGTGGATTTATGGACTTTTTTAAAAAAATTCATTTATTTATTTATCTGAAAGGCAGAGACAGAACCATTCTCTGGTTCACTCCCACAAATGGCTCCAGTGACTGGAGTTGAGCCGATCAAAGTCAGGATCCAGGAGCTTCTTCCTGGTCTCCCGTATGGTTTTCTAGGGCCCAAGTACTTGGGCCATCATCTTCTGCTACTTTTCCTGTCACATTAGCAGGGAACTGGCACCCATACGGGATCCTGGCACTACAAAATGGTGGCTTTAATCACTATACTACAGTGCCAGTACCAGTAATGAATATTTTATATTTATGCTAATTTGTGACCACTATTTTTTTTAAGATTTATTTATTTACTTGAAAGTCAGAGTTACACAGAGCGAAAAGGAGAAGCAGAGAGAGAGAGAGAGAGGTCTTCCATCCGCTGGTTTACTCCTTAGTTGGCTGCAGCGGCTGGAGCTGTGCTGATCTAGAATTTAAAAATGTCTTGCAGAGAATGTTGGTTGTTTCCTCTAATAGGCAGGGTTTGTTCCTGGCTGGAGAGCACACTGACCACTACTGTGAGCAGCTCTGTGCAGGAATCCCAGGCTGTTTCTTTGTCCCTCCAAATCATCCGATGCTTTTGCTCCTTGTCCCAGTTCTTTTATACTCTGGTCACTCTTTACATACTAGGCTTAGAAGCCCTAATGCCTTAGGTGAGATGAGATTCATGACATCTCCAAATATGAGGTACCTTGGCGCTTCACATCAGCTCAAATTCTGTAGTGAAGGAAATTTGTCCTATCCTCAAGAAATCGAGGAAGGAATCTTTCTTGTCGAGTAACTTTTAATGTCGTGGTTTTTTTTTTTTTTTTTTTTTTTTTTTTAAGATTTATTTATGTATTTGAAGGAGAGAATGAGTGAGTGGTGTCTTCCATCTGCTGGTTCACTCCTCAAATGACTGCGCCAGGTGGGACTGGTTCAGAATGAAACCAGGAGTCTGGATTCTTCTGGGTCTCCCACATGGGTGGCAGAGTCTATGCACTTGGGCCATCTTCCAGTGCCTTTCTAGGTACCTTAACTGGGAGTTGGATCAAAATCAGAGCAGCCAGGACTCCAACCTCTGTGACAGTAGAGAATGCTGGCATTGCAGGTGGTAGCTTAGCTGGCTTCACCATAGCACTGACTGCTTTTTCATTTATTTTTTTTTTAAGATTTTTATTTATTAATTTGACAGGTAGAGTTAGAGACAGTGAGAAAGAGAGACAAAGGTCTTCCATTGGTTCACTCTCTAAATGGCCACAACAGCTGGAGCTGCACCAATGCAAAGCCAGGAGCCAGGTGCCTCTTCCTGGTCTTCCATGCGGGTGCAGGGGTCCAAGCACTTGGGCCATCTTCTGCTATCCCAGGCCACAGCAAAGAGCTGGATCGGAAGAGGAGCAACCGGGACTAGAACCAGCCCCTATATGGGATGCTGGCGGAGGATTAACTTAGTGCGCCATGGCGCCAGCCACTATTTTTGAGTTTTCGTTTTCACTTTATTTGCAAGGCAGAGACAGATCTTCCATCCACTGGTTCACTCCCTAAATAGCCTCTACAGCCAGTGCTGGGCCAGGCTGAAACCAGGAACCTGGAGTTGCTTCTGGTTCTCCTATGTGAATGCAAGGGCCCAAACAGTGTGACCATCTTCCACTGCTTTCCCAGACACATTAACAGGGGAGCTGTATTAGACTCAAACCAGCACCCATATGGGATGCCAGAAATATAGATGATAGCTTGACCATCCATGCCACAATGCTGGCCCCCTGGATATATATTTTCAGTTGTACTGGTATTACATTAAGTCTCTCCAGAGAAACAACCAACCCTATGTACGTGTTTTACAATTAATTTTTTCATGGAGTTAAGGAAACGGAGAAATCTTGTTAAGTGTTACATAAAGATGAATTTCTGTGCTATTTTTACTTAAAATGTCTTGAACTTTTAATTTTTATACATCTAGAAAGTGAAAGCCCTGAATAGTCTTTTCTACAATTAAGCTATATCAGCAGTGTCCACATGAAGAATCAGAATATTAAGGATGCATATTGGTTGTACCTACTAAGATGTCACTTTATGGGCACAGGGTTATGGTGTTGCATGTGTAGCCACAACCTGCATCTCCAACATCTCATATGGCTGCAACAGCTAGGGCTGAGCCAGGCCAAAGCCACAAACATGAAATTCCATCCAGGTTTCCTACATGGGTGGCAGAGGCCTAAGAATCTAGGCCATTTCTGCTGCTTTCCCGGATGCATTTGCAGGGAGCTTGATTGGAAGTGGAGAAGCTAGGACTCAGACTGGTGCTCATATGAGATGCTGCACTACAGGCAGCCGCTTAACCTGCTGCACCAGCTCCCTGTTACTCCTGTCCTTCTCCAGTTAACCCCTGGCCTGATTACCAACACCATACATTACTTTCACTTGTTTTCAAACTGTATTATAAGGTATGTTTGTTTTGTATCTGACTATTGTCAGTCCTGTGGCATATAACTACATATGGTTGCATTTCATACACACTGATAGCTGTGTCACAATAGCTTTCAGTTTTTTCCATATTGAATTACACAGTCTTGTTCTTTTACTTGTAGAAGGAGCTGAAGAGGAGAAAGTGGAAACAGATGTGGACAGTCAGCAGCCTGAGAAGGTAAAGTCTGAATTGTCTTCCAACCGAAAAGGCAGAGATCGCTACATCACAGCACAGTGATTTGGCTTTTTGAATCTCATCAGGGACTATAAATAGTTGTGTCATCCTCATGAACTTTGTTGGTATAAGCACAGTTCTCACAAGGGGCAATACAGGATATTTTTCATTTATTTATTCTGCGTAGATTCTCTGCCTCCTATCTTTTGTGTGTCTTTCAGGCACACACAGTTGGGACTCTGGATGTGAAAGTTGTGGTTGTAGTTTGTTGTTTGTTTGTTTGTTTTTTGTTTTTTTTTTTTTTTTTTTTTTTTTTTTTTTTTTAATTTGACAGGTAGAGTTACAGACAGTGTGAGAGAGACAGAGAGCTGATCCGAAGCCAGGAGCCAGGTGCTTCTTCCTGGTCTCCCACGCGGATGCAGGGGCGCAAGCAGTTGGGCCATCCTCCACTGCCATCCCAGGCCACAACAGAGAGCTGGATTGGAAGAGGAGCAATCAGGACTAGAACCTGGCAACCATATGGGATGCTGGCGCCGCAGACAGAGGATTAACCTGCTGTGCTGTGGCACCGGTCCTTGTAGTTCTTGTAAATGGTGAATTATAGGGTCTGTTTGGTATACTTGTTCTAGAAGAAAATTAGTGAGTATGAAATAATTTTCTAGTACAGTTAATTGCCAGCAAGTGAATATTTAGAGAAGAGTTAATAAGAAGCTGACATTTGAAGTAACTTTTAATATGCAAGTGGAACTACAAGAAGTTGAAAGTGGAGGATAGGTAATCAAAGATTCCAGCTGAAGGGGGAGGGACAATAAGTCCAATATGTAGATGGTAGCAAAGTGCATGGATTGTTAGTGACACAATCCTGTTTCATAAGAGACTGTGCTGGGGCAAGTGCTGTGGCACAGTGGTTTAAAGCCCCAGCTTGAAGTTCCAGCACCCCATATGGGCACTGGTTCAAGTCCTGGCTGTTCCACTTCCCATCCAACTCTCTGCTAAGGCCTGGGAAAGTATTAGAAGATGGCCAAGCCCTTGAGCCCCTATGCCCATGTGGGAGACCTGAAAGAAGCTCCTGGCTTTGGATTGGGGCAGCTCGGGCCATTGTGGCCATTTGGGGAGTGAACCAGCATATGGAAAACCTCTTTCTCTCTGTTTCCCCTCTCTGTGTAGCTCTTTCAAATAAATAAATCTGTTTAAAAAGTAAAAAATAAGTTCATTTAAAAAAAGCTAGACTCTGCTTGCAAAATAAATTATGCAGAACAGGACTATACAGCATATTCAAGTTCAGGAACTCTTAATTCCTCATATTGTTACAGTAGTTAGTCACTGTTTGAGCAAATATATAAAATATAGGTAGGTATTTTAGGTATTGATTATGTGTTACATAATAAAATTATAAGGGTGGGTGTTGGCTTAGTGGTTAAGTTGCTGATTTGGATGCCCACATCCCATATCAGAATGCCTGTGTTTAGTCCTGGCTCCACTCCTGATTCCAGCTTCCTCCTAAAGTGTTCTCTGGATGCAGAGGTGATGGCTTAAATGATTTGTTCCCTGCTGCCTGTGTGGGAGACTTGGGTAAAGTTCCTGGCTCGTCACTTTGGCCTGGCCCAGCCCTGCCATCGCTGACATGTGGGAATTGAACTGGCTGATGGGAGATCTTGATCTGTTTGCTTTTCAAATAACTTGTTTACATTTATTTTTAAAGATTTATTTATTTATTTGAAAGTCTAAATTAGGGGCAAGGAGAGACAGAAATCTTCCATCCACTGGTTCACTCCCCACATGGCCACAACAACTGGGGCTGTGCCAACCTAGAGCCAGGAGCTTCATCTTGGTCTCCTTTGTTGGTGCAGGGGCCCAGCAACTTCAGCCATTTTCTGCTGCTGTCTGAGGTGAATTAGAGGGCAGGATCAGAAGTGGACCAGCTGGGACTCAAATCAGCATCCATATTGGATGCTGGCATTGCAGGCAGAGGCTTAACCTGCTACACTACAACGCTGGCCCCAAAATAAATATTTAAAAATATTAAAAAGTGGCCAGTGCTGTGGCACATCTCACGAGGCAGATCAACCCTTTGTGCCACAATAGCAGCCCCTATTTGTTTCTTTCCTAGTTCTTTTCCACAAGACCCCTTCAAATCTTTCCTATTTCTTGTTAAAAGTGGTGGAATCTTTGTTTGTCTAAGATGTCAGCTGTGAAACGACTGTTTTCATTCTCTCATTTCTTTTGGCTTTGTCCACCTTTCAGGTAGAAAATAAAGTGGAAAATGAAGTGGATGAAGGTGATAAACAAGATGGAGAAAATGAGAAACATGGTGAGAAGGAGCCCGACAGTGAAGTTAGCGAGGATACCAAATCAGGTAAGCTGAGTTATGTGAAACTGTAAAATGGCATAGGAGAAATGCAGAAATGCATAGAACTATTTCCTCATTGATTATGGCCTTGCTTTTTAATGCAATGATAAATATCCAATGAGTTTTATTTAGCAAATAGGTACCAGTACCACAAATGTTTTTTCCTGTTGGTTTTCCATAGTGTGTATTTGAACATGTTACTTGCCAGTTTGGTTTCCGTGTCGATTGCTGAGGTCCTCTTTGTGCCTGTGTTGAAGGTTTGCAGAATTACTGTGTTGTTAGCAACTGGTTTTCTGCATGCCCTGGGGTTTCCAGACCATTTCATTCACTGAGGAACCAGTGCATGGGTCTTAGGCTAAGTTCTACTGAATTCTCTCTTATATCCAGGGCGCTATGCCTGGAAGTCAGAGAAATCAAAAGACGGTAAGGTGTACTATGTAGAAAATGTTTCCCAAATGGAAGCAGACTTAAGTGCTTAGAAAAGTTTAAGAAAATTACTTTATTTTTTTTTTAAAGGTTTATCTTATAGATAGAGTTACAGAGAGAGGTAGAGCAAGAGAGGGAGAGAAGTCTTCCAGCTGCTAGATTACTCCCCAAATGACCACAATGCCAAAGCTGAGCTGATCCAAAGCCATGAGCCAGGAGCTTCTTCTAGGTCTCCCATGCAGTTTTCGGGACCCAAGGAGTTGGCTGTCTTCTGTTTTCCCAAGCCATAGCAGAGCTGGATTGGAAGGGGGGCAGCCAGGATTCGAACTGGCACTCATATGGGATCCTGGCGCTGCAGGCTGGGGTCTTAACCCACTGTACTACAGCACTGGTCCCTTTTTATTTTATTTTTGAATTATTTTATTTATTTGTAATGCAGAGATACAGAAAAGAGAGAGGGAAAGACAGAAAGATCTTCAATCCATTGGTTCACTCACCAAATGTCTGCAATGGCTGGAGCTGAGTTGATCGAAGCCAGGAGCTGCTTCCAGGTTTCCCACATGAGTGCAAGGTCCCAAATACTTGGGACATCTTCTACTGCTTTCTCAGGCCATAGCCAAGAACTGGATTGGAAGAGGAGCAGAACTGGAACCGGGACTAGAACTGGCTCCCACGTGGAATGCCAGTGCTGCAGGCAAAGGTTTAGCCCACTAGGCCACAGCACTGGCCCCACAAAATTCTTAAATAGAAGAAAAAGGCAGTCAGATCTTTTTGTAACATCAGTCCTAGTTTGTCATGAGACAAAAATAAGCGGGACTATGGATTATTGAGATTGAATACACTGGTAATAAAGCTTTCTGATACTTGCAGATGAAAAGGAGACTGAAGAGAACAAGGAACTCACTGATACATGTAAAGAAAGAGAAAATGAGATTGGGAAGAAGAAAGTAGAACACGAAATTTCTGAAGGAAATGTTGCCACAGCTGCAGCAGCTGCTCTTGCCTCAGCTGCTACCAAAGCCAAGGTTTGCCCCTGACAGCCATTTTCCAGTGCTGTCTTAAGCCATGAATAGTCATATTGTTTTTAGTTCATTGGGTACATTTAGGATAAAGAATCTTGCTCCTAGTAGGAGATGACTACTTTTCTTTGAATGACATTTCTAGGTTAAGAAATTCACAAGCAAGGAGAAGAAGGCAGAAAGAGTAGATCTGGTCCTAGCTGATGCCTTTCCTAGTTCTAATCAATTGTATCATTTAGTTTAGGTAAACTAAAGAGATCAAAGTAACAGTTGCAAGTCTCTGTAAGGGACTGACCATCTTTTTTACTTGCTACAGAACTTGTCTTGGACTGTTGCTCCAGTGATTTCTACCAGACTGAAATAATTGTGATTTTTAAGACAAAAATCTGTATAAATATCTTACCCCACTGATATTACAGACTGAAGAAAAAGAGTGTACCTAAAATAGCTTCTTCTCTTGTTGAAGTTGCCAGCTTTTCTGGGGGTGGTTATTTCTATTTATAGCATAGTATTGGCTGTACAGCATGCTTAAGACAAGAAAATGTTATTTTTCCCCACCTTGTGTTAATTTAGCATTTTAAGGCATTCCAAATATGCATATGTGAAGTTTTAAAAACCTTTTTTTCTATTCTCCCTTCTACCTCAGAAGTAGTTTCCTTTCATAATAAGTCACCACATTTCAAGCAACAGTGCTTATGAGAACATTCCTAATCATTTTATCTTCAGCTGTTCTTGATCCTTTAGTAAAGATACTCTTTAATGGTCTTTAATTCCCTCAAACAAGTCAGCTACTGTGAATTACTGTAAGTGTTCAATGTGGGGAAGCAACCAGTTCAGACGACACGACCACAGTTTTTAAGTACCCACCCTCTGCATGTGTTGAGAGCGCACAGGGAGGGGTGTGCACAAGCCACAGCACTGCTTCCTCACCCCAGAAAGATGCTTTGGCTAGTGATTGTTAGTTAACTGTAGCTTGGGGACCTGATTCAGTTCATACTCACCAGCCTCCTGAATTTTACAGTTTTTAAGCTCTGCTTTAGGTTTCTCTTTCCTATTACTCCCACATATAGGGAGTTTTGAGGAACACTCTTGGTTTACATGGGTGCTGGTTTTGTTTCACACTGGCCTTGTTTTCTCCTTTATTGGAAACATCTGAGTCTGTCTTTTGCCACATTATTCTCTTTGGGCATCTCCTTGTCTCTGAGCTGACTTAAGCGTTCCAAGGCTCTTATAGACCTTAAGGTGTCTTGAGCATATTCTCTCTTTTTATAAATGAGGAGCCAAAAGCCACAAAAGATTTTCTCCATTGCGCCCTTACCTAATCTTCTTGTTTTTTAGCTTTTCCTTGAAGTGTAGCATACCTAGGTGGATGTGCACGTTGATAGTACAATGAGTTTTTCACACACCAAGCTCATTTATGTATCTAGCACTCAAGAAACAACATCACAACACTACTAAGTCCAGAAGCACATTCTCGTATTCTCTTCCAGTTACTGTGCCAAGAGTAATGGCCTGTCATTTTTTTTTAAATAATTGGTTATTTATGGTTGTGTGTGTGTGTGTGTGTTTTTTTTTGTTTTTTTTTTTTTTTTTTTTTTTTTTTTTGACAGGCAGACTGGACAGTGAGAGAGAGAGAGAGAGAGAGAGAAAGAAAGGTCTTCCTTTTTTGCGGTTGGTTCACCCTCCAATGGCCACCGCGGCCGGCGCGCTGCAGCCGGCGCACCGCGCTGATCCAATGGCAGGGGCCAGGTGCTTCTCCTGGTCTCCCATGGGGTGCAGGGCCTGAGCACTTGGGCCATCCTCCACTACACTCCCTGGCCACAGCAGAGAGCTGGCCTGGAAGAGGGGCAACCGGGACAGAATCCGGCGCCCCGACTGGGACTAGAACCCGGGGTGCTGGCGCCGCAAGGTGGAGGATTAGCCTAGTGAGCCACGGCGCTGGCCTATTTATGTATTTTAAAAGCAGAGTTACAATGTATCCACTGGTTCATTCCCCAAATGGCCGTAGTAGCCAGAGCTGGACTAAAATCAGGAGCCTGGCACTCTATTCAGGTCTCCCACATGGGTGGTGGCAGGGACTGTCTTCTGCCTTCCCAGGCACATTTAGCAGGAAGGTGAATAGGAGAATGGAGCAGCTGGGATTTGAACTAGTGTACTTGGCTGTCCTTTAACAACATGAATTAGCCTCTCCTGTTTTTGACTAAATATAAATGGAATTTTATAGAAGAAATCTTAGGGAAATAGGAAATTTGTCATGTTGAATGATTATAACCTCTGCATCTCTTGGGCTGAAATTTCAAAGTATTCCTTATGGGATTCACAATTTTTTCATGATTGAACCCTTCTTACCTCAAGTCTCTTCTTACCTGTCTGGTCTGATCTGTTTTCTGTTTTTTAAGATTTATTTATTTATTTATTTATTTGAAAGTCAGAGTTAAGAGAGGAGAGGCAGAGAGAGAGAGAGAAGTCTTCCGTCCGCTGGTTCACTCCCCAGTTGGCCTCAAGAGCTGGAGTTGCACTGACCTGAAGCCAGGAGCTTCTTCCTGGTCTCCCTCACAGTTGCAGGAGACGAAGGTATTGGGCCATCTTTCACTGCTATCCCAAGCCATAGCAGAGAGCTGGATGGGAAGTGGAGCAACCAGGTCTCGAGCCAGTGCCAGTATCGGATGCTGGCACTTCAGACCAGAGCGTTGACCCACTGTGCCACAGTGCTGGCCCCCTCATCTATTTTGTACCTTGTCAGTTCTCCAAACAGAATGCAGTCTCGGATCTCTAGTTCATCTCTTTGCACATTGTTCCCTCACAAAGCATGGTTCTTGCATTCTTCCTTCCTGCTCTTAGCCCTTTATCCTGCAGTGCTTTGACTTTGCTGTGTGTTGCCTGAGAAAAAAACAGAAATGGTAGACACCTGAAAAACTGTTTCAGGTGCTTTGTGTTTTCCTGTGGCTTTACAGCTGGTCATCTATCTGTACAGCTTGGGGCACAAATGTATGCCCATTGTGCACTAGTAGCCATCTCACAAGAAGTGTTTGACTCATTCACCACAGAAAAGCTGCTTTTATGGATCATATGTCCTGGTCCTTTCACATTCAGAGTTTGGAAAAGTGTCCCAAAAACGCTTTCTTTCAAGTTGTTGAGTTTTCACTCTGACATCAATGACTTTATTTCTAATAACTGGCAGCTTGTGTCTTCATTCCCCAAACACCTGTGTTTTCCTCTGATTTGTCACAGTGGTACAAATGCTCATGCTACATGAGTTGGCACACATGGACTAGTTGGTCCCATTTTTACAGCTGGATCTGATGCCTTTCTCGGCACACATAATCATTTTTGTGCTACATGGTAATTGGGGGATAAGGAATTCATTTAAATTACTGTAATTAGTATAACAAATCCAGCCGAACCAAATTTCTCTTACTTTCATTTTGTTCTTCTGTGTCTATAAACAGCTTTGTTATTATGTTTTCCTTGATAATCGTTTGTCACATTCTGTCACTGAGTGGTAATTAGAGGTTCTAGATCTAGCTCCGAAGCTGATGAGGTAGCATGCTGTCTGGCTTCTCCCTCTCCTTGCCATGTGAGAGACTTTTCCAGAACATGTCAGTTTTTTGTTGTTGTTACACCTGCCAACAAACTGAGTTGCCCCACCTGGAGGAGTAGTGAGTGGGTGTGAACAGGAGCACCATTGGCTAAGTGCCCTGCATCCCTTCCATCTGGATGGTTAGGCTTAAAGGGAAGGAAGGCCCCAGAACTATTGCTAGAATAAACTACAGACCTCAGAAACAATTTTTTTTTTAAGCAGCGATAGGTGTCTTCCAGGAAAGCAGATACCAGATTTTCTTAAAACCACAGTCATTCTTTATTTTATAAACTATATCATTTGTACTTACTGTAAAATGACTGTAGTGTTGACTGAGTGTTGACTCTGGGGCATCAGGAAGACTTTCTACGCCCTCAGAAATATCCCATAATTTGCTCATTTGTGCATGAAATTTTTCCCGGATACATAAAAATTATTACTGTATATTGTAGCCACAAAATTTTCACAGGTAAGTTTTGATAAAGGCAATTTACACTAAACATATTGACAGTTGATACCCTGTCTTTACTTGATAATATTACAAAGCAGGGTAGGGAGCATGGAAGGGAAAATGGGCATTTTTGACTATTTTGCCTACTGTTGGCCCTGTCCACTTTATTTAAAAAAAAAAAAAAAGATTTATTTATTTTAAAGTCAAAGTTAGAGCAGAGGCAGAGAGAGAGAGAGGTCTTCATCTGCTGGCCCACTCCCCATTTGGCCTCAAGAACTGGACCTGCACCAATCCGAAGCCAGGAGCCAGGAGTTTCTTCCGGTCTCCCACATGGGTGCAGGGGCCCAAGGAATTGGGCCATCTTCTACTGCTTTCCCAGGCCATAGTAGAGAGCTAGATCAGAAGTGAAGCAGCCGGGACTCCAACTGGCACCCATTTGTGATGTTGGCACTGCAGGCAGTGGCTTTATCTGCTATGGCCCCAGCTCTGTTCACTTTAATAGAAACTATTTCTGTTCTACCCTTTGGAATCCATACTTTGTTATATAAAGTTCACCCAATCTTTTTCCAAGTTACTAGTACCTTCTTATTAAACATTTTCTTAGGTTGTGTTCCCCACATCTCAGGTGTTCTGTGATATACTCCCAGGCCTCATCGTTTTGCTCATGTTATATTGTGGGAAGCAACTGAGACTAGACTGAGTTACTGGAATTAAGACTTACTCTATGCATCTGCTCTCCCACAATATGGCGCTGGGGAGGAGTAAACTACGCAGCTGCCTCTGCCAACTTGACTAATAAACTGCAGGAGCTGATCCTGCTCCTGATTGCTCGGCGTGTGGGTAGCAGAGTTGGGATTGGTGTAAGAGGACTATAAAGGAGGAGAGAAATAACATGCACCAGGAACATCTGAAGGGAACACCTGAGGAACATCTGAGCAGCCCCCTAGAGAGCCGGCCGGTGGTGTGCCGCTCCTCCGCAGAAGCGGGGAAAGCGGCAGGGGGTGCCACCCCTCCACGGAGGTGGAGGGGCCGGCAGCTAACCCGGGACGGCGTTGTTCCTCCGCGAGTGAGGGACCAGGCAGCTAATCCGGGAAGAGCCGGGCAGAAAGAACAGTGCAGGGTCTAGTGTCGTTCCTCCGCGAATGGGGGAGCGACATTATATAAAGCCAAGGATTGATGTTATCCTTATAGATCTTTCTTGGAAAGTTTTTGTCATCACAGCTGCCACACCTTTCAAGAGCCCACAGGCTGAATATCAGCATTGTTTCTGTTTTGGTTATAAATTGCTATGCAGCTACCATAAAACTGAGTGGCATTGGTGCATTCTCAGCCTCAGCTGTTCTGGACATCTGGGGAATGGACCTAACAGTTGAGGAATATCGCTGTCTCTCTCTCAGCTTTTAAATAAATTGGTAAATGAAGAACATTTTAAATTAGCCGCATTTGCTGCTGATTGATTTTTTTGGCCTGCTTTCTACTTCTTGTAGGTCTCAGTTTATTCTCCATCCAGTTCTGTTCAATGTGACAGAATGTCTTAAAAGTATTTCTATATTTAAAATATAATCACCGTTAATCAAAAGCAACATCATTATTGTCTTTCCAGAACAGTTCCCTTTTTTGCCTTAGTCTCTGAGTCACAGTATTAGAGTGAACAGAGTCCTTAATGTTTTCAGTTTGCTTTTTGTCTAGTTAGAACTATGTAGGAAATTTCTAACTGCAGTAATAGTTATGTAAAGAAGTTAAGAGGTGGACATACAGAGGTAAAACAGAAAAGAAGGCTAGAACTAGGGGAAACTATCAGTAACAAACATTTCAAGAAAATAATACAGGCTAGGCAGACAGCCAGAGAAGACCCTCTTTTAAAGATTTATTTATTATGTGTTTATTTGAAAGAGTGATGAGAGAGAGAAAGACAGATCTTTTTCATCCACTGATTGATTTCCCAAATGCCCCTAACAGCCAGGGAGAAGCCAGGAGATACGAGCTTCTGGAAACGGGCTGAAGTATGTGGTAGGCACTGGCCCAAGTGCTTGCGCCATCATCCACTTCCTTTCCAGGTACAAGGAGCTGGATTGGAATCAAACTCTTGCTGAGAAGAACCACAGATGAGAAACTCTTTTGTTTTATCCCAAATTATATTCCTTCATATTTCCTCTAAATTCTAGCTGAAAAACACATTCTTCCTTTGTCTTTTAGCTTCTTAGAATAAAATAGGAAAGGAATTTTTCATTCTGCCTGGAATTGTCTGAGATATATTCAAGGCTTCATTATTTGCCCTTTATGTCTCCACATCGCTAGGGGTGACATTGTTCCAGAACATTATGCTGTTCTGTAAACCTTCAATAATATTTCCTTCCCTGTCCTCAAACTCTTTTTTATCTTTTAAAGATTCATTTATTATTTGTTTGAAAGGCAGAGTTACAGAGAGAGAGAAATAGAGTGAGAGGTTTTCCATCTGCTTGTTCATTACCCAAATGGCTACAGTGACCTGGACTGGCCAGGCTGAAGCCATAAGCCTGAAGTTTCTTCTGGGTCTTCCATGTGGGTGCAGAGACCCAAGCACTTGAGCCATCCTCTGCAGCTTTCCCAAGCCATTAGCAGGAGGCTGGAGCAACTACAATTCAAACCAGCACCCATGTGGTGGGATGGCACTGTCACAGGTTGTGGCAGCTTTACCCACTACATTACAACAGGGGCCCCTGTCCTTGAACGCTTGCCAGTGGTTTTCTCTAGGCCTTTTCAGGTTATGCCTCTTTTGTGGTTCTTAAAATCCAAGAGACATTTTATATTTTTGTTACAGCAGCTCCCTGTTTCCAGATAAGAGATTCTTTTCCTTTTTATTTTTATGTAAAGGTTTGTTTATTTATTTAAAAGGAAAAGTTACAGAGAGGTAGAGACAGAAATCTTCTACTTTCTGGTTAACTCCTTAAATGTCTGCTATGGTCAGACAAAGCAAGGAGCTAGGAGTTTGATCTGGATCTCCCATACAGGTAGCAGAGGCCCAAGTACTGGAGCCCTCTTTTGCTGCTTTCCCAGGCATACTAGCAGGGAGTTGGATTGGAAGTGCAGCAGCCAGGATTCAAACCTGCGCCCATGTGTGATGCCAGCATCACAGGTTGGGTCTTTACGCAGCTACACCACAATGCTGGCCCCCAAATTCTTTTCCAAAAGCCAAAATTTTAGTGGTTTAAAAAACAGTTCTAAGGCATGTGGGCATTTAATGGTTAAGACATTTGAATCACACGTTGGGTGTCTGAGTTCACTTCCTGGCCCTGGCTCCTGATTCCAGCTCCATCTAATGCAGGCCCTGGGATGCGGCGGTGATGGCTCCAGTGTTAATCTCCCACACGTGTGGCTTTATGCCACCTATATGGGAGAACTAAATTGCCATTCTGGTTCCTGGCTCCAACCTTGAACATCCCTGGCTGTTCAGGGAATTTGGGGAATGATCCAGCAGAAAGCCTCATTATATGAAATTTGAACACCAAACAGCTGAACAGTTCTACACCATGTGTTATCAGATGAGTCATCAAAAAAAATTTATTTAGTTTTTTGAAGTGCAAAGTGACAGAGGTAGGGGGAAAGAGAGTAAGCTAGAGAAAGAGAGGTATTCCATCCATTAGTTTCCAAACACCTGCAACAGCAAGGGTTTCACCAGGCTGAAACCAGGAGCTGGAACACCATCTGAATCTCCCTTCTTAGTGGTGGGGACCCACATCCCTGGGCCATGCTCCGCTGCTTTCCCAGGCACTATAACAGGAACCTGGATTGGAAGTGGAGCAGCCAAGACTTGAACTGGCAATCCAACATGGGAGATGCATGCATGCAGACTCTCAGTTCAGATCATTTAATAGTATGCACCTCACTGGTGGATTTATATGAAGGTTGAGACTTCATTGGAATCCTAGTTCTTATCAGTGGTAACTGGGTCCTTTCTCTTCTCTATCTCCAGCAAGGTCATTCTACTTGTCAGCTTGGAACTCCCAGGGAACTCCCAGGGAGAACATTCCAAGAGGAAGAGCTTAACAGTTCGCAACCCATTAAAATTACAGCAGTATTTTCTACTTAGCAAGGCATTTAGAAAACCTGCCCTGACCCTGCTTTTTTTCTTTTTTTTCTTCTTGTCTTTTTTTAAAGATCTGTTTATTTGTAGTGCGTAAAGCCGCAGCCTGCAGTGCTGGCATCCCTCCTACGCGGGTGCAGGGGCCCAAGGACTTGGGCCATCTTCTACTGCTTTCCCAGGCCATAGCAGAGAGCTGGATTGGAAGTGGAGCAGCTGAGTCTCGAACTGGCACCCATATGGGATGCTGGCGCTTCAGGGCGTTAACCCACAGCGCCACAGCGCCACCAGCCCCTTTTTTTTTTTTTTTGAGTTGAACCATTGCACTGTGCATTTGGATGTGAAGGAAAAGAAGACAAAATTTAAGAATCTGTATGAAATGTTAGAAATGTAACCTTTAGAAATGGATCAGTTAAGTGTGTGTATATATAAAACAGAATGAAAAGAATAAATGGAAACATTTCCAGAATACTGTTTCTCCTCAGTCTGTGCCTGACCTTTCTACTGCTAAGTTTGTTTTTAGGAGTTTAATTCCCTAGTGCATTCTTTTCCCCTCTGCCTTTTTCTCTGTCCCTCCCCCCCCCCCCCTTTATTATGTTATGATTTAAAAGATTAAAAGATTTATTTATTTATTTTATTTGAAAGGTGGTTACAGAATGAGAGAGCGAGCTACCATCTGGGGGTTCACTCCCCAAATGACCACAAAGGTCAGGACTGTGCTGGGCTAATATCAGGAGCCTGGAGATTGTTCTGGGTCTCCCGTGTGGGTGCAAGGGCCCAAGCACTTAGGCCGTCTTCAGCAGCTTTCCCAGGTGCATTAACAGGGAGCTGGATCAGAAGTGGAACAGCCCGGTCTCAAATCAGTGCTCATATGGGATGCTGGTGTTGCAGGCAAAGGCTTAACCTGCTACACTACAGTGCCTTCCCCAGGTTCTTACTTCTTACCATGACTCTCTGCAGAACATTTTCAGGGTTTCATCTTGGCAGTTGATTGTTCAAAATTAAAGAATTAGCATGAAAATAACCTGCTGGTGGCTAGAATGAAGTAAGTGCTTAATAAATACACTTTCCCCCGGTCTCATAATGTAGTCTAATAGTTAGCTCTCACTTTTTCCATTTTTTTTTTTTCTTAAATCTGCCATGAATAGTATTTAGATCTGTTAACATGTTTCCCAGCAACACTTGATAATATTTATCAAGGGTTTGTAATTTTCTTTCAGAATCTGTTTCTGAACTTTTTTTTTAATGTGAGCATTTTTTTTTTAAGATTTTATTTATTTTATTTGAGAGAGTTACAGACAGTGAGAGGGAGAGATAGAGAGAAAGATATTCCCTCCGCTGGTCCACTCCCCAAATAGCCGCAATGGCTGGAGCTACACCGATCTGAAGCCAGGAGCCAGAAGGCTCCTCCTGGTCTCTCACATGGGTGCAGGGGCCCAAAGACCTGGGCCATCCTCTACTGCTTTCCCAAGCCACAGCACAGAGCTGGACTGGAAGAAGAGCAGCCAGGATCAGAACCAGCATCCACATGGGATGCCAGTGCCACAGGTGGAGGATTAACCTACTGCACCTCAGCACCAGCCCCTCTGAACCTTTTTTATTTGAGTTGGTACATATATGTTCCCATATTGATAAATTAGTAAAAATTCCCAAGAATCTCGGTAGCAAGGAATATGCTACTCTATAAAAGAAATTATTTTCTCCTAGATCAGTTATTCTGTTATTAATAGAAATATGAATAGTCATGGAAATTTAAACAGCAAAAAGGGAATTCTTTGTTTAGATCTATAAATATAGGAGATAGATGAATGTGTATTAATAAATCCATTGGGACTCAATCGGAAAAACTCAGAAAGTGATTAGTACACAGGCTTCACATGGGAGGAAAACAGTTATTTGGGTTTTGTGTGGTTTTTTGTTTTGAGAGAGATTTTCTATTTGCTGTTTGCCTCCCCAGCTGCCCACAACCAGAATCAGAGAACACAATCCAAGTCTCCCATGTGGACTGCAAGATCCCATTTAATTTGACTCATCACTGTTACTTCCCAGGGTCTACATTAGTAAGGATCTAGAGCTGGGTATTAAGCACCTTTAATGGTGTCATAATCTGTAGACTACCACTGCCACAGTTTTAATGATTTACTCAGTTTTAATGATTTTATAGAGAAAATCAGAGTTTATAAATACTTAAATAAATCTGGGGTAGGTTTTGTGGTGCTGTGTGTTAAGCCGCCACTAGGAATGCCTGCCTGTCTTATTGGAGTTCAAATCCCAGCCACTCAGTTTTTGATCCAGCTCCCTAGTAATGCTTCCTGGAAGACAGCAGGTCATGGCTCAAGTACTGGATTCCAGACACACACGTGACAGACTAGGTTGGAGTTCCAGTCTTTGGCTGTTGTGGGCATTTGAGGAATGAACCAGCAGATGGACGATCTCTTTATCAGTCTCACTCTTGGTTCTGTTGTTCTGACTTTCAAGTAAATGAAAAAATAATTAAACTTAACATTTAAGTAATATTAACACTTAAAACATGGGGCTGGCTCTGTGGCATAGGGGGTAAAGCCAATGTCTGCACTGCCGGCATCCCTTAAGGGCTCTGGTTCGAGACCTAGCTGCTCCACTTCTGATCCAGCTCTCTGCTATGGCCTGGGAAGGCAGTGGAGGATGGCCCCAAGTCCTTGGGCCCCTGCACCCGCATGGAAGACCTGGGAGAAGCTCCTGGCTGCTGGCTTCAGATCGGCTACGGCTGTTGCAGCCATCTGGGGAGTGACCCAGCGGATGGAAGGACACCCCCCCCCCCCCCCGCCCCCACGCCTCGGCCTCTGCCTCTCTGTAACTCTGCCTTTCAAATAAATCTTTTTAAAAAAGACTTAAAACCTAAAAAAAAAAAAAGAAATTGAATATGCAGACCTAGTTCTTTTATTCCTGTTTCCACTCAGTTCAAATGTTATTAGCGACTTCAATGAAATAATAATTTTGTTAATCTACTTTTTCCCCAAATGTTCATTTTCATCTGCTTGAAAGGTGGTGAGACAGACATCTTCCATTCACTTGTTTCACTCCCAGATGCCTATAACAGGACTGGGCCAGGCTGAAGCCAGATGACCAGGACTCCTTTTGGGTCCCCTATGTTTCTGATAGGGGCACCAAGCACATGACTTGCTGCCTCTCAGGACACTTTAATAGGATGCTGCATCAGAAGTGCATAGTCAGGAATCAAACTGGCACTTGACAGAGGATGCTGGCATCTCAAGTGGTGGCTTCACCTGCTGCACCACAATGCCTGCCCATACCAAACCAAGAGAAAAAAGCCTTAGAGTTCAGTCTTGCAGTGTATAAATCTCTGAAAGTAAACTGTCTTAGAGATTTTAGTTTGGGTTTGTTTTTGTGGTTTTTGTTTTTGTTTTTTTACGTTTTAAGCTTTTATTCAGTGCGAAAGCTGCATAGGAGAGTGAGGGCTTTATTTAAGAGAGAGGGATAAATCTGGATTCATACCGAGTGCCAGGAACCAGCCACGTGGAAGAGCATCTAGGTCAGCAAGCATAGGGCAGGTTGGCCCGAAGGCCACGCATCTTGAAGGCGCAGGGCTGAAGCTAGCGCCATACTGGCAAGAGGCTGGGGAAAGGAAAAGGGCCGGATACATCCTGTCCCAGGCTTTTAATCCACTTTTAAAGGGGAGTGGTTAATTAACCTGAGTGGCCGGTGGGTGCACAGGTGTGGCTAGGTAGGGGCATGAGGTCACACAGGAGCATGGTGAAGGCGTGATCGTCCAGCTCACAAACCTAATCATTTTTAACCTGTATACCTGCCTACTTCATTCCCCCCTCAGAGACTCCATCCCTTAATCCTAAGGGAAGTTGATGGACATAGAATCATCTCTTCTGTAACTGCTTCCTGCTTATGAGGGGCATAGTGTAGGCCCTGCCTATCCAGGGTCTGGAAGTCTCTGTCTATCCTATCTAACAAATTTGTGAGCTGGAGCAGCCTCGATGATCACCAAAGTCTGTGTCCCCTGCATGGTCAGTTACTCCCGGAAGTAGAGTTCTGAAACATACAAGTTTGTTAATTAGCATAAGCAAAACTGGAGTAAAACCAATTTTAAGATGGAAATAATGTATCTTACAGACTCCCAGATAGTGGGTGGTGATAGGCTACCCTTAATGTAGATTATAAAACCATTTAGCTTGAGCATAGAGAATTATAATACATTAGCCCATTAAGTAGCTTTATCATCAATAACAGTTCCCAGAGAGAATCAAGAAAGGCAGGTACAGCATGTTTGTCTTGAGGTGCAGCAGTCTTGATGTGACAAAGGCAAAAGTTTTACTTATCACTTTTGCTTTAAAGGTCTCTGATTGGCTTACGGGAATAGTCAGGCATGTCTTCTGCATTCATCTGGGTAGAAGTTTAATCCTAATTTCATGGAGGTAGTTGTGCTCAATATCACCTGGTAAGGTCCCTTTCATTTAAGCTGAAACTGATCTGAAGAGGATCTTCTTATGAATGGCTTGTTCAGGAATTTCTGACGTTGCAGTTTTTGTCAAAAACTCCTTGATTACTTGGAACACCTTCTGTAGCTCCCCTGTCCAGCATAGTGTGTCTGTGTCAGGGGCTCATTAAGCAAACACAAGGCTTAAAATGCAAATCCTTGAATCCATATCAACTTTTGTAGCTACCCTTTTCAGTACAGAGTCTGCATCAGGGCCTCTTTAAAGCTATATACAAAAGCTTGGAATCCAAATTCCATAACATCCTGTCATCAGTAATTCCCAAAACCGAAGCTTTTAGTTAGAAGCTCCTTAGTTCTCTGGAACAACTTCTGCAGCTACCCTTTTCAGTACAGAGGCCGCATCAGGGCATTTTTAAAGCTTTTTACAAAAGCTTGGAATCCAAAGTCCACTGAATTTTGCCATTCCCAGAAATCTCCTCTACTGTTGTTGTTTTTTTTTTAATTCTTTGAGGTGTGTGTGTGTGTGTTTTTTACTTAAAATTTTTTTTAAAGATTTATTTATTTATTTATTTATTTGAAAGTCAGATTTACACACAGAAAGAAAGAGAGGTACAGAGAGAGAAGTCTTCCATCCACTGGTTCACTCCCCAGTTGGCTGCAACGGCCAGAGCTGCACAAACCGAAGCCAGGAACTTCTGGGTTTCCCATGTGATTGCAGAGGCCCAGAGGCTTGGGCTTGGGCCATTCTCTACTGCTTTTCCAGGCTATAGCAACGAGTTGGATAGGAAGTGGAGCAGCCTGTTATCAAACTGGCGCCCATCTGGGATGCTGGCACTACATGTGGTAGCTTTACCTGTTGCACCACAGCACCGGCCCCATAAATTTGTTTCTTTAATCTGAAGGTCATGGTAATCTCATCTGTGACTCTGGACATAATGAGGTCTAGGCTTTTGTGAAGGGCTCTCTCTTCCTGTACTTTCTCATCCCCAGATTATGTCCTCTTTGTTTCCTCTATCTTCCACAATGCCAGGCAGACTTAAATGTGGGACTTTTCCTAGGCCTTGGCCTTAAGAATTGGAAGTCAAATAAAATGCAATGCAGTGAGTGCTGTAAATGCTGTGGAAGCAGTACTGCCTGCAGTTAGCATGGATGCTAACAAGGAAGTAATACTGACATGTTGGAGGTTGCCCAGTGTAGGCAGAGGAAAGTCCTCCAGCAAAATGGGCTCCTGGGGCATGTGAGAGATTACAGCTCTCAAGTCCTGGGCACCTAACTATATCCCAGGCTCTGTCCTCGGAGCCACCCTGAGATGGGATAGTAGTTTTCCAGTTTGACAGATACAGACCCAGAGGCAAAGTTAACTTCTAGGGCAAGATTGTACAGGCAGTCTGTCCTCCATGACCCTGCAGTTCTTGTGCTCTGCTGTTTAATAGATGGTACTATTGCAGAAAATTCTGAATGTAGACACGATGCACACATGTAAAATGAACACTTGAAAACATATTTAGGGGCTGGCATTGCAGCACGGCAGGTTGAATCCCCAGCCTGCAGATCGGAATCCCATATAGGTGCTGGTTCAAGGCCCAGCTGCTCCTCTTCAAATCCAGCTCTCTGCTGTGGCTTGGGAAAGCAGCGGAAGATGGCCCAAGTCCTGAGTTCCCTGCTACCCACGTAAGAGACTGGAAGAAGCTCCTGGCTCCTAGCTTCAGATCAGCTCAGCTCTGTCCATTGTGGTCAGTTGGGGAGTGAACTAGGAGATGGAAGACCTCTCTTTCTTTCTCTCTGTCTCTGGCTCTACCTCTCTCTGTAACTCTGTCTTTCAAATAAATAAAAGTAGATCTTTTTTAAAAAATCTTTATGTGCTGAAAATGGTCATATTTAAATTCTCAGCATAATTATGAGGAGGTAAATTAAGTTTTGTCTAGATAACCAGTTAATAAATATCTCTTCCATCTCATACCTTATATGCTTTTAAGTCTTCAAACTAGAATTTTTTTTTAAAGATTTATTTTATTTATTAGGCAGGCAGAATTACACAGAGAGGTAGAGACAGAGAGAGTCTTCCATCCGCTGGTTCACTCCGCAGATGGCCAGAGCTGCGCTGATCCAAAGCCAGGAGCCAGGAGCTTCTTCCTGGTCTCCCATGTGGTTGCAGGGCCCCAAGGACATGAGCTATCTTCTACTGCTTTCCCAGGCCATAGCAGAGAGCTGGATCGAAAGAGGAGCAGCCGAAACTAGAACCTGCGCCTATATGGGATGCCGGAGCTTCAGGCCAGGGCATTAACCTGCTGAGCCACAGCAACGGCCCCCAAACTAGAATTTAAAAATAAAAAGTTTATTTTTTTTTGAAAGGCATAATTAAAGAGATATTTGACCTGGCCAAAGCCAAGAGCCTGGAATTTCATCCTGGTCTGTCACACGCGAACAGAGCCCCAAGCATTTGGGCCATCTTCCACTGCTTTTCCAGGCACATTAGCAGGGAGCTGGATAGGAAGAGTATCAGCTGGGACTAAAACCAGTGCCCAAGATCCGGCGCGTGGCTGTAGTGGGCTAAGGCAAGCCTGCACCTGCAGCGCCGGCATCCCACATGGGCGCAGGTTCAATTCCTGGCTGCTCCTCGCTGCTATGGTCTGGGACAGCAGCGGAAGATGGCGCAAGTGCTTGGGTCACTGCACCTGTGTAGGAGACCCGGAAGAAACTCCTGGCTTCGGATTAGCAAAGCTCCATCCATTGCAGCCATTTCCGTTGTGGTCATTTGGGGAGTGAACCAGCAGATGAACAACCTCTTTGTCTCTTTCCCTCTCTCTGTTACTTTACCTCTCAAGTAAATAAATAAATAAATATTTTTAAAATAATGAGATAAAAACAGTGTCCATATGTGATGTTGGCATTGCAGGCAACAGCTCAAGCAACTGAACCACAAAGCCAGCTCCTCTACATAGAGTTGTGTGGCATTGAACATGCCTTTTGGGGCCAGTGGTTGTTTACTTTTTATGTTGAAATAAATAATTCATGGAAGTTGAAGTAACAGAAAGCAGTCCTCTATATTATTGCTGCATCATTTTCCTTTCAATGATAACATCTAGTTATTCATCCAATATTTTTGTTCTCTAATCTTTTATTATGTACTTCATCATTGCAGTATTTATCCTAATGATTATAAGATACACTATTACATTATCATGATTTCATTCAAATAATTTTTACTGCTTCCCCAAGAATGCTGGGATATTAGATCACTTTCCCCCATAAAGTGCTCCTCAGTTCTGTACATCTTAATGAAATTTATTTTAATAGAATAGGGGTATTTCTTCTTGCATCAAGAATTTCCTTTGAGATTTCTCTTCACATAGTCTGCTAACAATGATTTCTACTGCTTTAAAGAGAAGGTAAGCAATTTAAGAGGAGCACAGAATAAGAATTATTTTAATTGTATTCTCTTAAATGATCTTGATTTCACCTTCATTTTTTTAAAAGATTTATTTATTTGAAAGTGTGGTTTAGAAGAAAGTACAGAGAGAGAAGGAGAGGAGAGAGATCCTCCATCTGCTGGATCACTCCCTAGATGGCCACAGTGGCCAGGGCTGAGCCATGTGGAAGCCAGAAGCTTCTTCTGAGCTTCCCATTTGGGTGTCAAAGACCCAATTGAGCCATTTTCTGCTGCTTTTTCTCAGGCCACTAGCAGGGAGCTTGATTGGAAGCAGAGCAGTTGACACAAATCGGCACCCATCTAACATATGAGTTGCCAATATCATAGGCAACGGCTTTACCCAATATGCCACAATGCCAGCCACTCACCTTTGGTATGAAGAATAGTATAGAATTCAAGATTAGCAGCTGTTCCAAAACTTAAAACTGAATGCTGTGTGTGTCTGTTATTACTGTCTCTCTTAATGTTGTGTCACTGGGGCTAGTTGAAGGTGGTGTACCTTCTTCTAGCCTCTCTGTGAGATTGTTTGTTTGGTTTTTAGCACTCAGTTTGTACTTTTTAGTCAGCACTTGATACTTGCACATATTTATAGCTACATATTTATATTGTGTGACAATTTAGTACCTGAATGCAATTTGCAAAGATCAGATCTTTAGAAGGTAGGATTAATACCTGGCTGGTAATCAGGGCCTTGGCCAAATATGGGTGATGTAGCATCTTCCTCTTTATGTTTCTGAGTTGGCAAAAAGCCAGAGTTGGCTTATGGCAGGGGGTGACAGTCTTCCAGAGCAACTGCTTCTGCTGCTGTATTAGATTTTCCTGCTCTGGACTCCACTTGTAACTAGAGTTCAACTATTATTCTCTTCCTCTTCACATATAGAGTGCTCACCACAGGGAGGGGAGAGGCTTTGCATCTGAGTGTCAAGTGCTTAGTTTTCAACTGTTTCCCTACCCCTGGCAAATTATTGGAGAAAGAAAGGATGATGAGGGGAGGGACAGAGTGTGTGATGATGGGCTGGAAGGTGAGGACATGACCTCCAAGTCACCTGTATCCTCTTTTGGCTCATCCCAGTTCAACCTCCCTTTCTTGAGAATCTCTTTGAAAGGAACAGTTAACCATGAGGAGAATTTCCTTTAATCCTTCAAAGGATTTGATTCTAAGGACCAGAAATGCTGTGACAGTTGTTGCTCTGAATTGAAATAAATGTTTGATAGAAACATTGAACGGTACGGCTTGAGCACCCTTTCTTAACTGCTTGGTGCCCACTTCTAATTGTGACTTCAGCACATTCTTGTGCTTTTTAAGCAAATACTTACCTATGTAATTTGAATGATCTTTTGCCCTTAGCACCTGGCTGCTGTGGAAGAGAGAAAGATCAAGTCCCTGGTAGCTCTCCTGGTTGAGACACAGATGAAGAAGTTAGAGATCAAACTTCGACATTTTGAGGAGCTGGAAACTATCATGGACAGAGAGAAAGAAGCTGTAAGTAAGAGGGACTTCTGTAGTGGCTTTGCAACAACTCAACCCTTATCACTGTTCATAAAATATAAGCTAGATAAGATAATGTGAAGGCCTACTCTGTTGATCCCATAGCTGACTTCTGTCATTTTTTTCTGTTTGATTTGTGCATTCAAAAATAAGGAAATGTGTTCACTCTCTACATTTCAGCTTTCTATACCTGTTGATTGTTCAGTTATGACTTATTTATTTTTGATTTAATAAGTACTAGATAAATCAGAGAAATGAACCAGCAGATTTGCCAGCTGGCTCTGTCATTGTGGACCTTAGTGACACATCTTACCCAGTCCAAGCCACAGGGCTTTCTATAAGAGGGGCTCACAACAAAATGGCTTTCCATTGTCACCCAGCATCCCTGGTGGATTCTTGAACAAGGAGATTGAAAGCAGTCAGCACTTTTTTACAAATTTCATAGATGATTGATTACTGGTCGGCATAGTGGTAAGCTTGTAAATATTTATTGACACCTATTGTGTCCTGGGCTCTGTGCCAGTCATACGCCAGTCCTTCTCTCTTGACTTCTCTTAGCAATTCTGTATGGAAGTCATTAGTAGGAAAGTCTTAGATTTAGTTACTTGTAAGCAAGGATAGGATGCTAGTGCTGGGGTGGAGAACAGGTGTCTTAATTGTGCACAAAATGAGCTGGTGTCATTTTGAAGTCCAAAGGACCCATTCTAATTTTTGCGATTATTTCTAGACTAGCTTCTAGCAAACCTGCTTTCTTGCATGTGCAACATCCCAGCTGAACCCTGCCCATCCACCCTGGACCCAGAATTGATCTGTGTAACCAAGAGGATATGGTGGTTTACATTTTGGTCTTTTGAATCACTCAGAAACCATGCACAATAATAAATGCTTTTTTTATATATATACTGTCACTAGGCTTTGTGGTAACTTTTCATAAATAAATAATAAAGTTGTACTGTATTTATTGGATAGTACTAAGGACTGCAATACAAAGAATTTGCTTGCCACAAATGCAGCTTATATCAACTGTTAATTAAGGGAAAAGAAGTCTGACCACCAAAGAATTCAAGCAGAGTGTCCTTGTTAGTTGGATAGAGCCAGTATTTTTTTTAGAAAGCTTTTATTTAATAAATATAAAATTCATAGATACAGCTATTGGAACATAGCGATTCTTCCCCCTCTCCAGTATTTTCAACTGTACTATCTTATTCAGAGACTATCTTATAAAATACTTTGTGTGGTCTGATTAGAATTTAACCTTATTGGGGCAGGCATTTAGCCTGGTAGTTAAGATGTTGATTAAGTCTCCCATATCAAGTACCTAGATTCATGTCCCAGCTCTGCTCCCAGTTCTAGCTTACTGCTGATATGCTGAGAGACAGCAGGTGATGGCTTAAGTACTTGGGTCCCTGACACTCATGGCTAGACCTAGGTTGAGTTCTGGACTCCTAGCCATTGTTGCATTTGGGGAATGAACCAGTAGATGGAGTTCTCTGTCTGTTGCTGTCTCACTGCCTCTCAAATTTTGAAAAGAAGAACATAAAGAAATAAGCCATAACAATTTTAACCCATTGACTCTGAGATACACAGATTTTAACATCCTCCAGTTATATACTAATAAAAACTGGGGATGAAGCCTCCTAACCTGCCTAATGTTTGTCTGCCTACCACATGTTTCAGTTCACTTGTGCACTACTGTTCATTCTTACTCAACAAACAGTTGCTTTAGGATAACTTTTTTTTTTTAAGATCTAGAAACTTATAGATTTCTCATTTTGATTTTTTTCTTTTTAATGTTTCCTTACTCATTGTCATTTATTTGAAAGAGTGACAGAGACTGAGAGACGAAAGAGATCTCCAATCTGCTGATTCACTGTCTGAATATCCACAACAGCTGGGGTTGGGCCAGGCTTAAGCCAGGAGCCAGAAACTCCATCTCAGTCTCCCACCTGGGTTGCAAGGACTCAAGTACTTGAGCCATCATCTTATGCCTCCCATGCATGTTACCAGGAAGCAAGATTGGAAGCCTGTGCGGAGGCAGGACTTGATCCCAGGTTTCCCATATGGGATGACAGCTTGTTGCACCGCGCCACAATACTCACCCCACAACTTTAATTAAACATTTGGTTTTGTTTAAATAGCAACAGATTTCAGAAGTCCTTGTTTTGAACTTACAGAGTCAGATCTGATATTTCTTTTTATCTCTGGTGACTTAAAATCAGATGTCCTCTTGAGTCTTAAGTATTTAGTAATTAAAGGATATGGAAATTTATTTTAGTATTTCATAAACATCATTCAGCTATGATTGTTGTTCAGTAACTTACTCTAACCCCCTTAAGAACTGCTAATGTCAGAAGAGGGCAGTACAGAAGGTAGAGCGTGTCAGGCAGATTGCCTGATAAAAAGCACTGGCTACAGTTCAGGTGAAGATGCTGAGCTGGCAGTGAGTAGGTAATTCCCATCCTGTAGCTCTGCTGGACTAAGCAGCTTCTGGTTCTAGGTAGATAGCACAGAGTCATCGAGAGAGGTTTCATAACATACACTGTGTTGAGGGATAAGACTGTTTAAAGAACCAGAGTGCTTGGACACTGCATATGATGTTCACATTTGAGGTTTTAAGATTTGTTTTTATCATTTATTTGAAAGGCAGAATGACAGGGAGAGACAAATAAATCTTCCATCCACTGGTTCACTCCCAAATGACTGCAACTTCCAGGGCTGGGCCAGGCTGATATCAGGAGCCAGGAACTCTGGGTCTCCCACGTGGCTGGCAGAGACTCAAGTACTCAAGCCATCCTTGGATGCTCTCCCAGACAAATTAGCAGGGAGTAGATGGGATCGGAAACTGAGTAGCCTGGACTTGAACTAGTGCTCCAATTCAGGATGCTGGTGTCACAAGCGGCAGTTTAACCTGTTGCACTACTACCCTGTTCTCCTGAATACTTTGAGGCCAATGACAATGGATCTATGAACTGATCCAGTTTATAGCTTTTGGACTAGGTGCTTTCTGAGTCTCTGGGGTTTGTTTGTTGAAGAATAGAAGTTGTATGCTTTGAGAAGAGACCATTTCGGAAACTCAAAGCTGTAAAAAGCCCGGACCATATCCTTGAGGAGTTTAGAGAGTGGATGAGACACATACAGAGAGTGAGATAACAGTTGGAAAATTCAGAGAGGTAGTCATAGTCAGCTCAGATTACCAAGGAAAGCTTCCAGGAGGATTTATCTGAATGGTGAGAATGGTCCAAATCTTGAACCATGAAAAGCATCATTGCTTAGGAAATATGAATCAGCCTGCCTGTGATGGCTTTTGTGGAAGAAATAATGAGTTGAGGCATTTGTTCATTGATCACATGTTTATTGAGCACCTACAGTGTTCTCATCATGTAGATACTGGGGATACAATGGTGAATAAAATCCAAACTCCACCTCAGAGGAGCTTAAAGAACTGGAAGTCTGGCCGGCGCCGTGGCTCACTAGGCTAACCCTCCGCCTTGCGGCACCAGCACACTGGGTTCTAGTCCCTGTCGGGGCGCCGGATTCTGTCCCCGTTGCCCCTCTTCCAGGCCAGCTCTCTGCTGTGGCCAGGGAGTACAGTGGAGGATGGCCTGAATACTTGGGCCCTGCACCCCATGAGAGACCAGGAGAAGTACCTGCCATCAGTTCAGCGAAGTACGCCTGCCGCTGCGCGCCAGCGGCAGCGGCCATTGGAGGGTGAACCAACGGCAAAGGAAGACCTTTCTCTCTGTCTCTCTCACTGTCCACTCTGCCTGTCAAAAAAAAAAAAAAAACTGCAAGTCATTAATGAACCACGGAAGTTATAAAGAGTTCTGTGCCATGTATGTTTATGTATACATGCATGCTTTGTATGTATACGTAATGTGTGTGAGTATTATGGGCTGGCCAGGAGAGATTAGGAATGGTGGGAGCTAAAGGTAGGATTTCAGGTTTCACTGGTATCATCAAAGCAGCTCTTATTGAGAACCTGGCAGTTGACAGGGAAGCATTGAAAACAACCAGTGGACAGACCTGAGACCAGAGCATGACTGCGTGTTTGGGAACTAGGACTAGGAAGTCAAGGCCGTTAGGAGGATAAATTCAGAGCAGGGTGGAGACACAGGGGAGGGGTGTTCATGATGGTGACCAAATTGAGGTTACTGTAAGCCATCCAGGGGCTTTTTGCACTTTGAAAAGTGGAATAATTGAAGAGCCTTAGTGGAGGATTGACACAATCTTCCTTACAGTCGAGCAGGGCTCAGTCTGTGGTGTGTTCTAGAGAGCACATTGTACATCAGTATCCTCAAAATTAGGGGAACTGCTAAGGCAGCTGTTATGGTAACCCATGTGAAATAATGATGGCTGCAATCAGGGTGGCAGCCACATAAGGGAAGAGAAATGATCGAGTCTGGAGGGATTTTGAAGGTAGAACCAGGATGTTTTCTCATCTATTATGCAGGTTCTAAAAGGTTTATTGTACTTTTTGAAAAACTAAAGAAAAGCCAAAGGAATGAATTTCATACTGTCATAGGGGAATTGTGTTTAACTTTGTTTTCTGCATTTTTTAGTATATTTCTGTGTTCCCTGTCTCATAATTGAATCTACCATTGGATGTGTGCCATTGTATCATAGGTATTTGAGAGTTAAAAAGCTGTAACCGGTAGCAGGTTCAATCCTGAAGCCCAGAGACAACTGGTCTCGTGGAGCAGTCACAATGACAAAAGATAAAATGGCCAGTCACAGTCATAATACAGATTGCCCTTGGGATTTCTGCTACCAAAACCAAATGCTAAAGTAGCAAAATGCAGTTGTGTTTTCTTTTTCCTCAAGTACAGTAAGGCGTAGAATGGGTGCGTCTGTTTTAGATTTGGTATTTCTTCAT
Source organism: Oryctolagus cuniculus (assembly GCF_964237555.1). Lineage (NCBI taxonomy): Eukaryota > Metazoa > Chordata > Mammalia > Lagomorpha > Leporidae > Oryctolagus > Oryctolagus cuniculus. Next base: position 101,237,647 of record NC_091441.1, read on the forward strand.
TGACTGTATCATCACTTAGAACAACACTGCAAAAGGAAGGTGTAATTATTTTCTTAAATTCTAAAGCCGAAGAGTCAGAAGCTTCAAGTCTCTGCTGATGTTTCAGGCCTTGGCAGGGTAGATGGGTTTTTGTGGCCCCACTATCTTTTTTTTCCCCCTCCTCTATCTTTTACTCTTTCCCACCCCACCTCCCTAGCTTATGCAAATACAAGTGGGGATAAGAGCTTTGTGTGAACTTCAGCTGCACTTGCAGCTGTGCCTGCGTTTGGTGTCTCAGTGTTGAAAAGTGCTCTGTTTTGTTAGGTTCCGCTAGGATGTAGCTGCTTTATACATACACAGTGAAGGAGGGCAGGAAGGCAGGAACTGAATTTAGTTGAGAGGGCAGTGGTCTTCAGAGCATGGCTTCAGGCAGCCTTGTGAAACCAGATTCCCTAGAACCAGACAAGAGTCACGAGAGAAAGTTAACAGATTCATTAACATCTTATTTATATGAGTAATTTACACTGTCCATTTTAGCTGTTGAGACTTTATCCATAGTCCTAGGAAATGGAAAAGAGAGGAAACACAGTCACGATATCTACAGCACGTAACTCTGCAGCTTGTGAGTTACAAAAGTAATCGGTGTGGGCTGGCGCCTCGGCTCACTAGGCTAATCCTCTGCCTGTGGCGCCAGCACTCCAGTTTCTAGTCCCGGATGGGGCGTTAGTTCTGTCCCGGTTGCTCCTCTTCCAGTCCAGCTCTCTGCTGTGGCCCTGGAAGGCAGTGGAGTATGGCCCAAGTGCTTGGGCCCTGCACCTGCATGGGAGACCAGGAGGAAGCACCTGGCTCCTGGCTTCGGATCAGCATAGCGCATCGGCTGTAGCAGCCATTTAGGGGGTGAACCAACGGAAGGAAGACCTTTCTCTCTCTCTCTCATTGTCTAGCTCTGCCTGTCGGAGAAAAAAACAAACAAAAAAAATTAATAGGCCGGCTCCGCGGCTCACTAGGCTAATCCTCCGCCTTGCGGCGCCGACACACCAGGTTCTAGTCCTGGTCGGGGCACTGGATTCTGTCCCGGTTGCCCCTCTTCCAGGCCAGCTCTCTGCTATGGCCAGGGAGTGCAGTGGAGGATGGCCCAAGTCCTTGGGCCCTGCACCCCATGGGAGACCAGGATAAGTACCTGGCTCCTGCCATCGATCAGCTTGGTTCGCCAGCCGCAGAACGCCAGCCGCAGCGGCATTGGAGGGTGAACCAACAGAAAAGGAAGACCTTTCTCTCTGTCTCTCTCTCTCTCACTGTCCACTCTGCCTGTCAAAAAAAAAAAAAAAAAAAATTAATAGGTATGATGTTTAAAAATGCACATAACAATAAGATTTAAAAATTTAGAGATAATTACTGTTGTCTTCTAGATTATTTTCTGTGTGTGCAATTGCACATGATCAAAGTTTTATTTATCCTTGGGGTTACATTATTAAGGTTTTTGTTGCAGCTTGCCCTTTTTCCTTCCCCATTGAGTATATCTCATGAAACTGAACCTCAAAAATATTATAAAGGCTATCCCTATTCCACACATAAATTCCGTTTTCTAGGACAGATTTCCAGATGTCGATTCACTGGATCAGTGCTTAAGCACATTTAAAAAATGCCCAATACTGGTAAATTTTTCTCAGAAATTCCTGGTTCATACACTTTGTGATTGCCACAAAAGCTAATGCAATCTTCAACTGGATTCAGTAAAAATCAGGCCCGTAGAATGAGATTCCTTTGCAAGAGGAAGCCAGCTCGAGACCTGAAGCTCTGCCCCCTTTGCCCTGAAGCAGAACTGGCCCTCTGGAAGCTAACTACTAGTTTGTACTGGTCATTGCTTTCCCCTTAATCCAGAGGATCTGCTCTTCCCACATGGGAGCTTTAAGCCTTACATTTGATTCTCTTTAAGGTGTGTTTAATCACTTACCCTTTTTAATTCTTCTAATTACTTTCTTTTAATTACTTTCCATTTTTTAAAAAGAAAGATTAAACTCAAAATAAAAAGGACACATAAGGTTGGGGAAATTTTTCTTCCCAGCTGGCTTTCCTATCCTTTTCGTAATAGATTTTTCTTTTTCTTAACCAATGTTAATGTCTTAATACTAGAATGGTCCTCCAAAAAAAAGACTAGTTTGGTTTAAAAAATAAAAAAGAATAAAGAGAAAACTACTGAGCTAGGTAATGCCAAGATCAAAAATTCCCTGAGACACATAAAAATCTCGCTCTAATAGCAGTTCAGTTTCTGTATAAAGCAGATCTTGACCCAAATTCTGCAGATCTTGTATAGCTGAAGGACTTCAGCCAAGCTGCCCAGAATAATAGTGACTCAACAGGAACATAGGTGAGAGATCCTTGGCAGCCTCTGAAGTGTAACCTCAGTGATTTATTACAGTGTCCTTAGTTTCCTAGAAAGAGTGGTTAGAAGAAAGTACGAGAAGATCCAGCTTGAGGATCTGTAGTGAAACTCTTTAGATCCCCCTTTTCATCATTTTGCCTCTTAAACATCACCTCATTTATTAGTCTTCCTGCAGAATGGAGGATTCTCTTGCTATTTACATCTTAACACTGCCTTCTCATCCATACAGGAAGCTGAACTAGACCGGGCTATACCCTCTTTAGATCACTCTCTTTTTAGGACTGCAGAAGAACCATCTTTCTCCCTGGTCATCCCTGTTTGTAACCCACAGCCTCTCACAAATTTGTTTCAGAAGATTGCCTTCTCCTCAAGAAGCTACTGGGTACATCTGCAATAATTGTTCCTTCCATGTATCTCCCTCCTCACCTGCTAATGTCTGTTTGCCCACTCCAGTTCATCTCTGGTATTGCCCAGTTGCTACTTCTGATAACCAATGATTCTGCTCAATTCCCTAGGGATTTCACCCCAGGCAGCACTCTGCCAAGACTCCCAGTTCTTAGAATAATTCTCAACCTTGTTTGATCTAGGTATTTTTAGTTGTGCATTTATCTTTGCTTGAAAAGCAGGGAGAGAGAAAATCTTCCATCTGTCGCTGTACTTGCCACATGCCTTCAGCAGCCAGGGCTGGGCTAGGTTAAAGCTAGAAGCCAGTAACTCCATGTAGATCTCCCATATAGGTGGCCGAGAACCACATATTTGAGCCGTTGCTACTACCTCCCAGAAAGTATATTAGCAGGAAATTGGATCACAAGTGGAGTAAGCCAGGACTTCAGCCAATACTCTGGTACCTAAAGCAGACATCCCAAGCAGTGAGTTAATCCTCTGCAACACAGTGCCTGCCTCCCTTCCACCTAGTTATTGCTAATAGTAGTATATAGTATTTGTCCACAGAACTGGCTGATCCCACATCGCCCTAACCATATATTTTATTTGTTTGTTTGTTTGTTTATTTATTTACTATTTGAAAGAGAGAGGTAGAGTCAGAGGGAAAGAGATCTTTCTTCTTCTGGTTCACTCCCCAAGTAGCTGCAATGGCTGGAGCTGAGCCTGTCAGGAGCCAAGAGCCTGGAGTTTCTTCCAGGTCTCCCAGATGGGTGCAGGAGCACAAGGACTTGGGTCTGCATTAGTAGGGAGCTGGATTGGCAGTGAAGCAGCCAGGACTCCCAACTGGTGCCCATATGGGATGCCGGCACTGCAGGCCAGGGCATTAACACGCTATGCCACAGCCCCGGCCCCTCCCCTAATCTTTTGAATGTCTCAAAATATTGCTTTTCAACAGATTTAAAATGTAAGCTGTAAATGTAATAAGAATTATTATAATAACCACATATAAATATTTTAAAAATAGATGAATTGTAGCCGGCGCCGCGGCTCACTTGGTTAATCCTCCACCTGCGGCGCCAGCACCCCAGGTTCTAGTCCTGGTTGGGGCACCGGATTCTGTCCCAGTTGCTCCTCTTCCAGTCTAGCTCTCTGCTGTGGCCCCGGAAGGCAGTGGAGGATGGCCCAAGTGCTTAGGCCCTGCACCCGCATGGGAGACCAAGAGGAAGCACCTGGTTCCTGGCTTCAGATTGGCACAGCATACCGGCCATAGTGGCCATCTTGGGGGTGAACCAACAGAAAAGGAAGACCTTTCTCTCTGTCTCTCTCTCACTGTCTAACTCTGCCTGTCCAAAAAAAAAAAAAAAAGAAAAGAATTGTAATTAAATATATAAAAATTTCTGCATGTAATAAATATGAAAATTATTTCATACCGTGTCTTCAGAATTTAGTGTGTTTTACTCTGACTATAGATTCATTTCTTGGTCACCTTTCAAATGCTTAATAACTGTGTGTAACTTGTGACTTTTGTATTGGACAGCACAGCACTAGAAAATGACATGTAGGGACTGAAAGTGGTGGGAGGGGGATATCATTGTAAAGAAAGGAGTCATAACCTCCTTGTGCTTCTGATCATCTGTTTACTTTCAAAAATCTGTATTTTTTATTGTGCTTCATGTTCAGGTTGATTATTCACCTGAATTACATCATTGTAGGGTAGGCTCCATTCACTGTACTGTTGTCATGCATACGGTTTCTGAATTTCCTGCACATGTGACAACCTATTTATTTATCTTTAATTTGAATTCCAGAAAGATTATCCTGAATATTGAAGTGTTTATATTCCTTAAAACAAAGATTCATGCAGAGTTTTACTTAAGCGGCCAAAATATTCTGTGAATGTATCACCCCGTATAATTTTGGGCACTTGAAAGCTAAAATTTGCAGAAGCTTTGCCAAAGTTCTATGTGGAAAAATGTGTCTCTTTGCAATTAAGGCCATGTTGACTCATCCAGAGGGTTTACTCTGATATTTAATTCCAAAATAGATAATAGCCAAAAGGACCACATCTAGAAGAGAATGCCTGGGAAGCTTAGGTGGACATGAAAAGTTCACGTGTGTGGAGCTATAAAAATGACAGAAGAGGTTGTTTCAGCCTAGGAAAAACAGGCAATCATGGAAAGTACTTTTAGTATTTGGGGGACTTCCAGACAGATTATGTGTCCTGAGTGAGCCCAAAGATCAGCGTGAAGGAAAGGTAGGTCTTAAACTCAACATAGAGAAATCCTGTGGTCTAATGGAAATACGCTGCTCAAGAAATAATGCCTCTTCTGTCTCTGGGGATATTGCAGGAGGTGAGGTGGGCACTCAGGCATTCCCTGGATTTCTTGTGTATCACCCACTTCTGAGAGCCTCTCTGGATGACATTTATCTTCCCTTTTTCTGTCTTCCAGCTAGAACAGCAGAGGCAGCAGTTGCTTACTGAGCGCCAGAACTTCCACATGGAACAGCTGAAATATGCTGAATTACGAGCTCGGCAGCAAATGGAGCAGCAGCAGCATGGCCAGACCCCTCAGCAGGCACACCAGCACTCAGGAGCGCCTGGCCTGGCCCCACTGGGCACAGCAGGGCACCCCGGCATGATGCCTCATCAGCAGCCCCCGCCCTATCCTCTGATGCACCACCAGATGCCACCACCTCATCCACCCCAACCAGGTGAGAAGAAAACTCCAGTCACAGGATCCTCCCTGTAATGGAGCTTCAGAGAAGCTAACTGTGCCAGTTTTGTTTTCTGACGAGGCCTGGTGAAAATTTCCTCCGTCATCTAAGAAGCTGTCAGCCTTTGAGATGTGGTTTTATCACCATACCAAGCCTGTCATTTTCTCTTTCCACAGTGCTTTTTCCTTGGGTAGATCTGCTTCTGAATGGGCAGCATGTCTGAGTTATCTTAAAAATTTATCATTGGACTGTGTACGCATTTTTTAAATTTATAGGACTGCACTGAGGCCGGCACGATAACATAGTGGATAAAGCCATCGCCTGCAGTGCTAGCATCCTGTATGGGTGCTGGTTGGAGTCCCGGCTGCTCCACTTGCAACGTAGCTCTCTACTATAGCCTGGGAAGGCAGTGGAGGATGGCCCTAGTCCTTGGGCCCCTGCACCCACATTGGAGACCTAGATTAGGCTCCTGGCTTCGAATCAGCACAGCTCTGGCTGTTGCAGCCATTTAGGGAGTGAACCAGCATAAGACTTCTCTCCCTCCCTCCCTCTCTCTCTCTCTCTCTGCCCCCCTCCCTGCCCCTGCCCAGAAGAGGTTCCTGGGGAGTGAACTAGCGGATAGAGGACCTCCCTTTCTCTATCTGCCTCTCCTTCTCTCTGTGTAACTCTGACTTTCAAGTAAATAAATAAATCCTTTAAAAAAAAAAAAAAAAAAAAAAAAAAGAACTGGCATTGTGGCACAGCGGGTGAAGCTGCTACCTGCAGTGCAGGTATTCCATTTGTGTGCTGGTTCAATTCCTATCTGTTACAGTTCTGATTCCTGCTAATGTGCCTGGGGAAGCACTTGGGCCCTGCTACCTACCTGAGATACCCAGACGAGAGTCCAGGTTCCTGCCTTCAGCTTACCCTTTTGAGCCACTTGGAAAGTAAACTAGCACATGGAAGGTCTGCGTATGTATGCACAGTTCTGCCTTTCAAATAAAATAAATATCTTAAAGGAGAGGGAAGCGGGTATTTCACCTAGTAGTTAAGATCCCTGAGTCCCACATTGGAATACCTGGATTTGGTTTCTTGGTCCAACATCTGACTTCAGCTTTTTGCCTGTGCAGACCTTGGGAGTCAGCAGTGATGGCTCAAGAAATTAGATCCTTCCACCCATGTGGAAGACCTGAATAGTCACCCTCTCTCCTGACTTTTGCCCTGGCCATTATGATGATTATGATCTTTGGGGAGTGTACCAGAATATGGAAGCTCTTTCTGTCTCTACCTCTCAAGTAAATATATATATAAATATATATATATATATAAATTCTTCTTTTTCCTTTTTTTTAACATTTTTTGTTTGAAAATCACGGTTACAAGCAGAGAGGGAAGGACAGAGGTAGTCCATCCACTGGTTCACACCCCACATAGCCACAATGGCTTGGGAACTCCACTCAGGTCTCCCATGTGGGTGGCAGGGGCCCAAGCACTTGGGCCATCTTCTGCTGCTTTCTCAGTAGGGAGCTTTCTCAGTAGGGAACTACATCAGAAGTAGAGCAGCCAGGACTTGAACCAGTGCTTATAGGATGCCTGCTTCACAGGTCGTGGCTTAACCCACCATACCACAATACCAGTCCCTCAAATCATTTTTTAAAAATTAAAGTTGAAATAAAATTAAACTATAGATGTTTTCAAACATACATATTCACAAAAAGAATACTACAGTAAAGTCTCTTGACCTTAATTCAATAACCGTCACCTTTCTGCCATTTCTGACTTTTTGTTAGAGATCTTCCACTTAAAGACAAGTAGAGAACGTAGTATAATAATCTTCCATATAACTATTGTACAGCTTCACAATTATCAACATTTTTGAAAATGTGTTTTTATGTATTCTTCCTCATTTTTGGGAGGGAAATACACTTCAGATGTACCCCCCCCCCTTTTTAAGATGTTTTTATTTATTTGAATGAATTACACTGAGAGAGAAGAAGAGGCAGAGAGAAAGAGAGGGCTTCCATCCACTGGTTCACTCCCTAGATGGCCACAACAGACAGAGCTTCACCAATCCGAAGCCAGGCGCTTCTTCTGGGTCTCCCATGCAGGTGCAGGGGCCTAAGCACTTGGGCCATCTTCTGCTGCTTTCCCAGGCCATAGCAGAGAGCTGGGTCAGACATGGAGCAGCGGTACCCATAGGGGATGTTGACACTACAGACAGTGGTTTTACTCATTATGCCACAGCACCGGCCCCCAGATGTATCTTTGAGCAATAGGAATCTTACTTTTCAACTTAACTATCCACTACACTAAATGAAAGTAACCATAATTCGTAATATCACTAGTTAGATGTCTTTAATTGTCTAATTTTTTTTTTGAGTCAGTATGGAAACAGATCCACATGCTGCATTTGTTAATATATATGTAATATGTAGCAGTTCACCAGATAAAATATCATCTGTGTGTTGAGTAAACCAGAGTTTTCCACACTGTGGCTAATCCAGTCTAGACATGAATAATGTCAGATTTCCTTCCCACACATTTTCCATAAGCAGAGAATTGAGCTGGATATTTTAGCAGGTTCAGGTTTGCTTTTTGAGGGCAAATATTCTGGTAATGACTATTGTCCCTTTTTGTGGCATTAAAATTGATCGGTGATTCTTATGTTGTCTGATCCATCCACCACAAAAATCTCCACTAGACTCCCAGGTAGTTTTATCTCCCATTGAGACTTGTTCCTTAGATCAGTTATTTCATCATGTATTTTTTTAAATTAATTTATTTATTTGAAAGGCAGAGTTACAGAGAAATCTATCTAGTGGTGACTCCCCAGTTGGCTGCAATGGCCTGGACTGGGCCAAAACAAAGCCAGGAATGAGAAGCTTCATCCAGGTCTTACACATGGTCGCAGAAAACCAAGAACTTAGGGCATCTTCTGCTACTTTGCCAGATGCATTAGCAGGGAGCTAGATTAAAAGTGAAACAGTTGGGACTTGAACCAGTGCCCATATGGGATGCCGGCATTACAGGTGGCATCTTAACCTGCCTACGCCACAGTGCTGGCTCCCATAATGTATTTTTAAGTTTTGGGGAAATTTCTACATTTATTATTTCTTCTGCATTTATTTAAAAAAATAAAAACCCACTCTCCTTTAATCTTTAGTTATTCTGAAGCTCAGAGTAACTGAGCAGAGTTAGACAGTGAGACAGAGACAGAGAGAAAGGTCTTCCTTCTGTTGGTTCACCCCCTAAATGGCTGCCATGGCCAGCGCGCAGCGCCGATCAGGAGCCAGGTGCTTCCTCCTGGTCTCCCATGCGGGTGCAGGGCCCAAGCACCTGGGCCATCCTCCACTGCACTCCCAGGCCACAGCAGAGAGCTGGACTGGAAGAGGAGAAACCGGGACAGAATCTGGCGCCCCAACCGAGACTAGAACCCAGGGTCCCTGCACCACAGGCAGAGGATTAGCCCAGTGAGCTGCTGCGCCAGCCTGAAGCTCAGTTCTTAAAGAAAAGGCTGGGTAGATGCTTCATCCATTCTCTGACTGGTCTCCACAGATGACCAAGGAGCAAGTGTCTGTTTTGCATGTATATTTTTAGTATTATAAAGTTAGATGTTATCTGTTTTGTGTGTTTCATCTGTTAGACATTACTGTCGTTTTGTTTTTGTTTTTGTTTTTTTAAATATTATTTATTTGAATGAGTTACACAGAGAGAGGAGAGGCAGAGAGAGAGAGGTCTTCCATCCCCTGGTTCACTCCCCAGATGACCACAACAGCCGGAGCTGTGCTGATCCGAAGCCAGGAGCTTCTTCCGGGTCTCCCGTGTAGGTGCAGAAGCCTAAGGACTTGGGTCATCTTCTACTGCTTTCCCAGGCTGTAGCAGAGAGCTGGAATGGAAGTAGAGCAGCCAGGTCTCGATCTAGCACCCATGTGGAATGCCGAACCTGCAGGCTTCAGCTTAATCCACTACACCACAACACTGGCCCCACAGATGTTACTGTATTTTTTTAAGATTTGTTTTATTTATTTGAAAGAATTACAGAGAGGTCTTACGCTGGTTCACTCCCCAGATGGCCACAACGGTCAGAGCTGTGCTGATCGAAGCCAGGAGCCAGTACCTTCTTCCTGTTTTTCCACGTGGGTCCAGGGGCCCAAGGACATGGGACATCTTCTATTCTTTTGCCAGGCCATAGCAGAGAGGTGGATCACAAGAGGAGCAGCCAGGACTCGAACCAGCACCTGTGTGGGATGGTGGCGCTTTGGGCCAGGGCTTTAATCCACTGCACCACAGTGCGAGCCCCCCATTAGTGTTTTTGATGTTTAGACTGTCCCATATGCAGCTTGTGTGACCTCTTTCAAGCTGGCTACTATTGGCCACATTGTAACCACCTTAAAGAATTGAACTCACAGTTCTTCAGGTTTTTGTTTGTGTGTTTTTCTTTTTTGTTTAGTTTTTTCCTCAAAAGTGCACATGTATCTCAGCTTCATGGCAAGTTCTTTAGCCTTGTCCTGTTCCAGCTTGGCAGTGTAAGCCATGGATTTTGGACCCAGGACATTGTCTCCCCAGCGGCAAAAGATCTCATTGTATCTGTCCTTGTAGTTGGTCTTGATGGCTTCCACCAGCTTAGCCAGAGCCTCTTTGTCTTCCAAGTTGATCTGTGTGAAGGCAGCAGTGGTGCAGGTCTTCCTGTGGACCAGGTGCCCCAGCCAGGCCTTTTCCCTTGATGATGCAGTAGGGCGCCCCCCACCCCCCAATCTTACAACACAGGTTAGGCAAGAAGACAGCCAGCTCCATGGGATCCACATCATGTGCAGTCACTGCCAGCTGAGCCTTCTTACTCTTAACCAAGGTAGAGACAGTGTTTATGCCTGCCCGGTGGACAGCGGTCTCTTGATGGGGACATCCCCTTTGCCAGCAGCTTTCTCAGCCCGAGCCGACAGCCCCTGCTTCTTCTCTTGCTTCATCTCTAGTCTGTACTTGTGGGCCAGCTTCAACAGTTGAGTGACTGTCTGGCAGTTCAGGGCCTTGGTGAACTGGTTAATGCAGGAGGCGCCTTCAGCCTTTTATGCAGGGTGGCTCTCTGGGGCTGGATGTCCTGCCCACTGCTCAAGTTCTTAGGCCTTTTCTCAAATGGAGGATTTATTACTTTCTTAGCCTCCTGCTTCTTCACAACAGGAGGTGCCAGGGCCCACTTTCTCACTCTTGCCCTTTTTGCCTTTCAGCATCTTGAGCAGCTGGAGGAAAGTGAACTCAGGGTTCATTCATTCGTTCTTTCTTTCTTTTAATTTCTTTGATGTACTTTCTTTAAGATTTATTTATTTGTTTGAAAGTGAGAGTTACACAGAAAGAGGAGAAGAGGCAAAGAAAGAGAGAGAGAGGTCTTCCATCTGATGGTTCACTCCCCAGTTGGCTGCAAAGGCCGGAGCTGTGCCAATCCGAAGCCAGCAGCTTCCTCCGGATCTCCAATGTGGGTGCAGGGGCCCAAGGACCTGGACCATCTTCTACTGCTTTCCCAGGCCATAGCAGAGAGCTCGATAGGAAATGGAGCAGCCAGGACTTGAACCAGCGCCCACATGGGATGCCGGCTCTGCAGGCAGCAGCCTTACCTACTACACCACAATGCCAGCCTGGTTCTTTCAAACTGAACTGCCAATATCATTAAAGCCATTTTAGGCTTTAATGTACTTTCAGTTCCAATGCCCCCCACCCCACCCCCCAACTCCATTTCCTAGAGCACAGTGTGCTTGGGCACATGCTACCTCTCTGTTACATAGCTCTAGTGGCAGTCATCCTATAAGATTTTTATTACTTGCTATTCTATAGTAATGTTCCAAGTACTTAGCTAAAACTAGTTTCTTGCTTCCTGGGGTAGATATTCTGCATAAAACAAGTAGATGTGTGCCAAGATAGAGGGACTCCTGGAAGCTTGGGAAGGCCCCAATCTGATAACATCAGTTGACCTGACTTTCTGAAAGGACAGATTTTATAAATCTGCTCATAGAAATAACCAGGCATGTTGGCCTGCAGAAGCCTTGAACTGAAAATAAACTGATGATACGGCAGCTGGTGTTACCAACATAAATCTTTTATTCATAACATATTTTAGAAAATAGTTTTTATTAGCTTTATCCTGAAATACAGCGAGGTTGACATTAACTGGGGTGCTCTCATTTTCATATATACAACACTGTTAAATTTTGGTTGTGGAATTCACTACTGTCATCACAGTTGCCATTCAGTCTGCATGATGTTTGTGGAGACAGCCTGAGAATTCTGGCATGCTCACAATACAGGATACTTTATTCAGTCCATCTCCCTTTCCACTTGAGTGGATGTCAATTTTCTCAGAGTTAAGCTTTGAACAGACACAAATGCCTAACAGAGCGCAGATAACAGTAATTTTTCAAAAACACCAGTTATATCAAAGTTCAGTTTCTGTAATATTGACGTAAATGTTTAGGGGCAAGTCACTGTGACTCCTTAGTGTTTGGTTTTTGGTATTATTAAAACATCATATCCCAAGGAGCTGTTCACAGAGAACGTGTGAGATGCTCTAGCTTCTACATTTAGCCTGGAAAAGGTGGAGTGATAGGCCTGCCTTCTTCCCTAAACACCTCCCAATGATAATAGGTGTGTGTGCCGTGCTCCTGACCCACATCGTTTGCTTCCTTCTTGTTACCATCACTTGCAGTTGAAGAACTGAGGCCAGCCAAAGCACACAGCTTTGCTGCCTTGCGGAGCCAGGATCCCACTGAGCCCCATCTGATTCCAAAGTGAGACCAGTGCCATTCTGTTGCCTCCTGTGACAGAGGACTGAGGAGGACAGCTGTTTGTCAATGAAGCAATGCCAGCAAATGAGTTGGTAAAGAGGGTCTCTAAAAGAAGTAGGTCATCTTTCTCTTCTTCGTTTCTCATAGAAACAGGCTTTTCTAAAGTGAATTTGTAAGCAAACTTAGGTATGATGAGAGGTTTTTTTTTCCCTTTAAATGCGATATGATGTTCTTGTTTTTTATGGAAGTACCTACATAGGGGGAAATTGACAAATTCTTAGTATTTCCTTGGTGAGATTTAATAAATAGAATATATGTAAAATCAGCACTCTGCACCTCCTGTCATACTGTCTGTCTGTCTCTTCCTCTTCAGGGGTGATAGCTCTCCTGACTTCCAGCACCACAGACTAGCCAGGCTTTTTGGCATCCCAGGGACTTCTGTTTAAGTCCAGCTTCCTTCACTCAGTGCTGTGTGTGTAAGATGTGTCCACATTGTTGTAAATGATTGTACATTTGTTCCTCTTTGTGCTGTACAGTGTTCCATTCTCACGTTGATCAATGTCTGAATGGTTTCCAGGGTACGTTATTGTAAATAGTACTGCTGTGAGCATGCATCAGCAGGTGTCTTTGGTAGACATACTGTCCATGTCTGGGTGTATTTCTAAGGAGTAGAATTGGGAGTGTACCTTGGGTTATTCTCTGAGAGAGGGCTTCAAAATGTTCACCCAAGTTCATGTCACCCTTGAATGCGATTTTCCATGAACTTATGGAAGCCCCCTCAGGTATGCATATATTCACATTAATCGAGGGGTAGGCCTGTTTACAATGTAGCAGCTTGAGTTCATTGGTTTTCAAAATTGCCCCTTTTGTGAGGTTGCTTTCTTTCACATCTAAATGTAAAATTAAGAACAATGAATTAGGGGCCAGAGCTGTGGCACAGCCAGTTAAAGCCCTGGCCTGAAGCGCTGGCACCGGTTCTAGTTCCGGCTGCTCCACTTCCGACCCAGTGCTCTGCTATGGCCTGGGAAAGCAGTGGAAGATAGCCCAAGTGCTTAGGGCCCTGCACCCACCTGGGAGACCTGGAAGCTCCTGGCTCCTGGCTTCAGATCAGCGCCACTGTGGCCGTTGCGGCCATCTGGGGAGTAAACCAGCAGATGGAAGATCTCTTTGTCTCTGCCTCTCTCTCTGTAACTCTGTCTTTGAAATAATTAAAATAAATCTTTAAAAAACCACAATGAATTAAACTCACTATTTTAAGGGTGCCTCTAACAGGGGAAGTCTGGTCCACCATATTCTAGAGAGCCCCCAAAGGGACCTTTCAGATTGGGACATTAAGGTAGTTCAATGTTTTGGGTAAAGAATGTGTTTGGCTTTTGATTTGCCACAGGTATAGGTAAAGAATCTTTCCCACTAACGTTTTGGTTCTTAGGATTTTAATAGGCCTTAGCATTTGCATTAGAAACTTAGGGTGGCAGCGTTGCGGCTCAATAGGCTAATCCTCCGCCTGCGGCACCAGCACACCGGGTTCTAGTCCCAGTCGGGGTGCTGGATTCTGTCTGGGTTGCCCCTCTTCCAGGCCAGCTCTCTGCTATGGCCCAGGAGTGCAGTGGAGGATGGCCCAGGTGCTTGGGCCCTGCACCCACATGGGAGACCAGAAGTACCTGGCTCCTGCCTTTGGATCAGCGCGGTGCACCGGCCGCAGCACGCCGACCGCAGCGGCCATTGGAGGGTGAACCAACGGCAAAGGATGACCTTTCTCTCTGTCTCTTTCTCTCACTGTCCACTCTGCCTGTCGGAAGGAAGGAAGGAAGGAAGGAAGGAAGGAAGGAAGGAAGGAAGGAAGGAAGGAGGGAAGGAGGGAAGGAGGGAAGGAGGGAAGGAGGGAAGGAGGGAAGGAGGGAAGGAGGGAAGGAGGGAAGGAGGGAAGGAGGGAAGGAGGGAAGGAGGGTAAGGGGCCGGCGCTGTGACACAGTGAGTTAAAGCCCCTGCCTGAAGTACTGGCATCCCATTTGGGCACCAGTTCCAGTCTTGGCTGCTCCACTTCCATCTGGCTCTCTGCTGTGGCCCTGGAAGGTGGTGGAGGGTGACCCAAGTCCTTGGGTCCCTGCGCTCATGCAGGAGAACTGGAAGAAGCTCCTGGCTCCTGAGTTCAGATCAGCACAGCTCTGGCCATTACAGCCATCTGGGGAGTGAACCAGCGGATGGAAGACCACTCTCTCTGTCTCTACCTGTCTCTGTAGCTCTGTCTTTCAGATAGATAAATCTTTAAAAATAAAAACTAAAGCGGTGGCCATTGGGGGGTGAACCAACGGCAAAAGGAAGACCTTTCTCTCTGTCTCTCTCTCTCTCTCTGTCCACTCTGCCTGTCAAAAAAATAAAAATAAAAAAATAAACTGAGGGTAATTATCCAAGTCAGCTAAATTTTGAAAAATTTAAAGTGATTAATCAAATTTAAAGGTGCAAAGAAATCGTTCATCTGGTGGTCACTAAATGACTATAACAGCCAGGGCTGCTGGACCAGTTGGTCAGAATTTATTGTGTGGGAAAGGAGAGAAAAAATTGCTCTTGAAAGCAAGCAGGGGTTGTGGGGGAAGTGGTAGGGTAGAGGGTCAAGGTAAATATATTACCAAGTAAACCAGCTCCTTGGCTTTTTAGAATTTATGTAAGTACATAGGTCAGCTGCGTGTAATTTTTCTCTGCAAAGCTGTCCATTGTTTAGTGGTAGAGCTGGCTCAGAGAGGCAGCTCAGTGTTGTGAGTCTCCCAGGCCAGCAGATGCAAGTGGAGAGCGCACACTGCACCTGTATGTGTTGTGTTTAGTTTGTGTCTCTGCCATCCTTCCTGTTGCCCTGTCCCCCGTCTTTAATTTACTCAGGTGCTCAGAGTTTTTGTATGCTGTACATCGGTCTCTTCCTTGACTGGTATTATTTGGTCCTACTCTTGGCCTGGAAACTGCAACTTTTTGTGGATTTTGTTCCTAGCTCTGATGAAGTGTCCCAAATTGGTTTGTTCCATCAAACAAAAAGGCCAAGAGTGTCTGTAGTAGAACATTTGTGGTATACAGTTGGCACATGGAAACTGGAGGTTCTCACACCTCAGTTAAATTTCCCTGGTGAAACCCACAGCACTGTTTTTCATCTCTTTCATTTAAATGTAAAATAGTTTTGTGTGACTCCTATTCTCTAAGATTACCATTCCTGATGGCACAAGATGAGTAGCCTTGATAGTATCCCTTGACCACAACCTAGGCCCTTGAAGCCATGAGAGCAGAGTAGCCTGGATAGTGGTGGCTACTTCCTGAAGTTTCCTTTAATGTGCTGCTCACCTAGTCAGGGAGGGCACTCCTGGCTGCAGAGGGTCTCTTTGGTCCATGGTCAGAACTCCAGGGGCCTTGGCACATGTTTAAAGGAAGAGTCCTTGTCATTGAGTTGAGACAAAAGGAAGTTGTAGAAACTCTGGTGTTTAAGTATGGTGGTGAACTCTGCATTCCCTGGGCATTTACAGTAAATGAGGCACGAGTGTTCACCTCTCTTGGATCTCAAGCGAGCTGCCTATATTGGGAAGTCTTTGTGTTTGTGGAGCACAGGGAAAAGAACCTGTTTAAATATCTTTGTGGTTTCCTCTCTGCTAATAATGTAACAATTTTTTAGAGGTGCCTGGATAATCAGGATAGGAATTGATGAAAATTTAGACATGATAAGATGATCTTTCAGTGATAAAATGAGAACATTTTCGATCAGTAAAATACGCGTTCAAGGACATTTCACCCCAGGCACTTGGCCCTTTAAGCCCCTCAGTTAGCCCTATTTACACAGCGGCACCGTGGGAAACAGTGCTCCGGACAGGATTGCAGCCAGCCCAGTCGTCACTTCCTAACCCACTTGCTGGACTCAGCCTCTCACTGAAGAGAGGAGCAGCCTGTTGCATCCGCCAAGTGTTTATTATCTGCGATGCCTTTGGTCGTGCTTGCATCATGTGATAACGAGGCTGCCGTGCCGCTTTCCGGAGTAGCAGGTTACCCTCACAAAGAGAACAGTGAGGGCCCAGTCCTCAACAAAGAGCATCTGTCCCAGGCGCCTCCCGGAATCCATTGTGGGGAAGGAGAAGTCTCTAGGGAGCCTGGGCTTCCCCTCCATTGGCCCTGATTGTGTTACTTCCAGTCTCCCAGTATCCCAGCCAGAGGATATGCCAAGGACAGTTAGAAATAGATTGATGAAACATGCTCAGGACTGGAAACTCAGATTCCCCTCCCCAGATCGGTTTTCTTTTCCCTTTTCCTCTCCTGTACCAAAGAATGAAAATAAGAGCCTTAACAATATTCCATTAGACATGTATACTGAGCAGTCTTTCTACTGACTAAACCTAATTTTAGCAAACCTTAACATTTTCAGGATTCAGATACCTGCTGTTTGGGGAGTAGGAGGGAGGGGGGCTTGTATGTAGGTCAGACTCCTGCCAGTCTGCCTTGTTACTGCTGTTCGGAAGCCACATCTCCCTCACCTCCCTCATCCCACTCTTCATTGAGGAAGAAAATACCTGAATTTTATTTTCATGGAAAAATATGTACATGACACCTTTCATCTTGTTTAATATGGCCTGCTTTTAAGCATTTTAGGGTTGTGTGGGCCAGATTTCTTAGTAAGAATTGATGGAATGTCTTCAGACACTGTCACCCAGGAGTAATAAATGTACTTGATACCACAAGGCTGTTTAGATTTCAAAAGGACAGGTCATACTTCATAGGGATTGTCTTCTTTGCAGTCTTTTAAATTTAAATTTAAATGTAAGATAAATTTAAATAAAATAAATTTTATTTATTTCCATTTTATTTGAAAGGCAGAAAGAAACAGACCGAGATCTCTCATCCACTGGTTCACACCCCAGACTCCCACAACAGCTGGGGCTAGGCCAGCCTGAAGCCAGGGGCTGGAAACTCAGACCTGGTCTCCCATGTGGGTGGCAGGGACTTGAGCCATCACCTACTCCCACCCAAGGTGCACATCAGCAGAAAAATCTGGATCAAAATCTGGAAAAGCTGGGACTCATAGATGCTGTGATAGAGAATGAGGTTGTCCCAGGTGGCATCTTAACTGCTGTTCCAAATGCTCACCATTCTCCCGGTTTCCTAAATTCTGCCCCATTTTAAGTTGATCATTAGAAATCACCCTTTCTAAGGGGAAAGGTGCTGCTTGAAAGGAGGGTGGGGCAGTGAGAAAGAATAAGCCTCAGGCAGACCTGGATTTGAATCTTGGCTCAGTCTCTTACCCATTGTGACTTTGGTCACATTACATCGCTTTTCTGTGACTGACTTTATTTATCTCAAAACCACACCCTTACTGTCATCTTCCTAATAACCTGGAAGGATTGAGTGAAACAGTATTATCTTCATTCTCCCTGTCTGTTCTCTAAGTGCCTGGTGCTACAGACACCAGCACTGAATTGTGTGTTGTGCGCTGGTTGTAACCTCAGTTACTCTGGGAATCCTCCTTGTTTTCCTCAGAGATGTTTGCCTGCAAGGTCCCTTAAATAAGTAAATTATTTCTCCTTTATCATCTCATACCTTGGATTGCTTATATTGCATTGATTTTTTTTTTTACCCTCTTCCTGACAATAGCATAGGGAAATTTTCTCAGAGGCTCCAGAAATTACCATAAGCAGAAGGAAAAAATGGTTTTTTTAACTGTTGGTCTTCTAGCTTTGGAAAACCCTAAAGAAGCCTTATTCCAGGTTATTGCCGTGAAGATGTAGGGAAATAGGTAAATGGGCCATGCCACTGAGCAGGTAGCTTTGGAAGCAGTACTCCTGAGGCTGAGAGCAGAGAAGCCTGAGGGCTCGTCCCAGTGCTTGTGACTGTATTGATCTACCAGTGGTCCTCCTCCTCACTGGATTTATTTCTTGAATAGCTCTTTTCTCTGCTGAAACACACACTCTTGAGTTCCTGGCTCAGAGAATTGTTTGTGTCTGAGCTGGACACAAGGTGAATAATGGGTCCATCGGTAAAGTTTGCGTGCTGAAGTCTCAGAGCACCTGCTGGCAGAGAACTGGATCTATGCCCTTCTAAACTGCACCCGCAGAGGTACACTGTGCTGATACCAATCTCTCTGGAGCCAGAGTGCCCAGGTCAGGTTTGGGCTCCCTCGCTTCCATGCTTTATGATGTTGGGTGACTTGTTCCAGCATTCTTGCTCCATCCCCTTTGCTCTGCAGGGATAGTAGTGCCTAGTTCCTAATGTTACAAGGAATCACTGAGTTAACATTTGTAACATACCTGAAACAGTAAATGACTTGAGGCTCTCATAGTAAGTTACCACAAACTTGGTAACTCAGATACCGTTCTGAGAACTAGAAGTCCACTATTGAGCCAAGCCTAGCTGCCTGCAGGAGCTCTAAGGGAGGATCTGTTCCTTGCTGCTTCCACCTTCTGGGGGCTTGTGGCCTTCCTTAGCTTTGGCCACATCTTTCTTGGCTCTGCATTCACACTACCCTCTGTTCTGTCTTCTCCTGGTGTCTTTTGTAAGGATACCCATCATTGAAATTAGGGCCCACCCA
Source organism: Oryctolagus cuniculus (assembly GCF_964237555.1). NCBI lineage: Eukaryota > Metazoa > Chordata > Mammalia > Lagomorpha > Leporidae > Oryctolagus > Oryctolagus cuniculus. The sequence continues at coordinate 101,256,404 of NC_091441.1, forward strand.
GATAATCTCAGATGAATTTCCTTAATCATACCTACAAAGACCTGTCTCTAGATGTGGTCACATGCACAGGTTCCAGCTGTTAGGACGTGTTTGTCTTGGTTTGAGGGGTCACCGTCCAACCTACCACATGTTGAATATCCCTTACCCGAAATGCTTGATCCTAAAAATATTTCAGATTTTGGAATACATGCATATCGACTTATCTGTTGAGCATCCTTAATATGAAATTCAAAATGCTCTAGAATCTGAAGTATTTTGAGGGTGTGGAAGGCACTATAACAAATGAACAGATTGGTCCGCTTGTCACACATCCAGCTCTGTGGTGAAGGTGGGCTGCTGTTTAGCTTTTCTCAGTGTATGCTCAGGGATCCTGCATGACTTGCTCAAGAACTCTCTGTAGGAGTGGGCATTTTGGTACAGCAGTTAAGATGCCACTTGAGACGCCTGAGTGCCTGGTTCAGGTCCTAGCTCAAGCTCCCTATTCCAGCTTCCTACTGAGGCACACCCTGAGAGGCAGCAGGTGATGGCTCGAGTAGATGGGTCCCTGAAATCCATGTGGGGACTCGCAACTTCAGCCTGGCCCAGCCCTGCTTGTTGCAGGCATTTAGGAGACAAACCAGCAGATGGGAGATCTCTGTCTGTCTGTGTCTCTGATTTTCAAGTAAATTAAAAAAAAAAAAAAAAAACAAAAAACTTCAAACGTTTCAAAAGGAAAGTAGTTTTTCAAGGATCACTCATCTGAAGTAGAGGTGAGATCACAGCTACTTTATTTTTTTATTTATTAACTTTTTTTTTTTTTTTTTTTTTTTTTGACAGGCAGAGTTAGACAGAAAGAGGCAGAGAGAAAGATCTTCCTTCCATTGGTTCACTCCCCAAATGGCCACTAAGGCCAGTGTGCTGCACTGATCAGGAGACAGGTGCTTCCTCCTGGTCTCCCATGTGAGTGCAGGCCCCAAGCACTTGGACCATCCTCCACTGCCTTCCCGGGCCACAGCAGAGAGCTGGATGGAAGAGAAGCAACTGGGACAGAATCTGGCGCCCCAACCTGGACTAGAACCCAGGGTGCTGGTTCCGCAGGCAGAGGATTAACCTAGTGAGCCGCGGCACCAGCAACTATTTTATTTCTTAGCTTCCTCATTCATCTTTCACTGTTGAGGAAGGTAGTGGGTGGCTACCAGTTAGTCCTTCAGGAATTTGGGCCATCCATGCCTTACTGTAGATAGACATTATCACTTATTTGAAATGCAGAGTTAAGAGTGGGGGAAAGAGAACGGGTGCAGGGCCCAAGTACTTGGGCCATCCTCCACTGCCTTCCCGGGCCACAGCCAAGAGCTAGACTGGAAGAGGAGCAACTGGGACTAGAACCCGGAGTGCTGGCGCCACAGGTGGAGGATTAGCCGCGGCACCAGCCCGAGAGAGAATCTTTCATCTGCTAGTTCACTCCCCAAATGGCCACAACCGCTGGGGTTTGTCCAGGCAGAAATCAGGAGCCAGGAGCTTCATCCTGGTCTCCCACATTGATGGCAAGGGCACAAGTACTTGGGCCATCTTCCACTGCTTTCCCAGGCACATTAGCAGGGAGCTGGATCAGAAGTGGAGCAACCCAGACTTGAACAGGCACAGATATGGGATGCCAACGTTCCAGGCAGCAGCTTAACCTGTTACACCACAACAGTGGCCTTTGCTGTCAGTTTTGTAGGGAGAGAAAGAGACCTTTGAGGGGGCTGACAAAATATTCTTCCTGACTTAAGCTTAAGACCTCAAGAGGGGGCCAGCACAGTGGGTTAACGCCCTGGTCTGAGGCACCGGCATCCCATATGGGCACCAGTTTAAGACCTGGCTGCTCCACTTCCAATCCAGCTTTCTGCTGTGGCCTGGGAAAGCAGTAGAGGATGTAGAGCAGTAGAATTCCTTGGGTCCCTGCGCCCGCATCGGGGACCTGGAAGGAGCTTGTGGCTCCTGGCTTCAGATTGGCACATTGTGGCCATTGCAGCTGGTTAGGGAGTGAACCAACGGATGGAAAACCTCTCTCTCTCTCTTTCCCTCCCTCCCTCCATGTCTCTGTGTAACTCTTTCAAATAAATAAATAAATGTTTAAAAAAAATGGACCTCTATAGGTTGAATTTTTCTGAAGGAGACAGCATGTACATGTTGTTAGATATGGGCTCCATTACTTATTTTAGCCTTCTTTTTTTATCACAAGTCCATTACAAGTATTCTTTTGTCTCCAGGGCTAGAATCTTTACTTCATGAGCTTCAAAGTTGGCCTCCTGTCTATATCTATGACTGCCTTCATGCTACAGTGGGCAGAGTTGACTAGTTGTGGCAGAGGCCATATGACTGGCAAAGTCTAAAGTATTGACCAATACTTCAGAGAATGAGTTTGTCAAAAACTCTAAAGGCCCAGTATGAAATAGTACAGGAAGAAGTGTTATGTGCTGTTGTCCTAGGATCTCCTGTCATTAATTTAAGATGGAGTTGTTTGTTGTCCCCCCACCTCTATCACACACCCCATACCCCATTATTCTCCCAGACTAGTGCTTCATAGTGGGATCTATAGGGCAGAATGTTTTACAGATGGGACTTTGTTGTCCAAATCAGAATCTACCCTCCCCTTTAATTTTTTTATTATTTTTTAATTTATTTGACAGGTAGAGTTATAGACAGTGAGAGAGAGAGACAGAGAGGTCTTCCTTCCATTGGATCACTTCCCAAATGGCCACTATGGCCGGCGCTGCGCCAATCCAAAGCCACGAACCAGGTGCTTCTTCCTGGTCTCCCATGCGAGTTCAGGGGCCCAAGCACTAGGGCTGTCCTCCACTGCCCTCTCGGGCCTCAGCAGGGAGCTGGACTGGAAGAGGAGCAACCAGGACTAGAAACTGGTGCTCATATGGGATGCCAGCGCCGCAGGCGGAGGATTAACCAAGTGAGCCACGGTGCTGGTCCCCTCCCCTTTTATTTTATATTGAGAGAGATCATGGTGCTAACCATTGGTTCACTTCTGCACTTACCTGCTAAAGCCAGGAACCAGGAGTGTGTTCCATGTGTTCCCTGTGGTTTGTGGGAACTCAAGTGCTGTCTCCCAGTGTGTACATTAGCAGGAAACTGGAGTTAGGAGCCATAGTAGCCAGGGATTGAACCAACATACTGCATTGTAGGAAGTGGGCGTCCTGATCACTAGGCTAACCCTTTCTCCTCACAGTCCCTTTTTAATGGCTATTTCACAGTATTAATACTACCCTTTAGATAGACTCTCTCAAAGAGTGCATAAAATACAATCTGGACTGAGCTGTGGTCCTGAGATTGTACACTGACTTATGTTAAAGTCTTTCCATTCCCTGTGATCTGGCCTTGGCAATGTTTATCCTCAGAAAAACACTGGACAACCCACCGTTCATCTAAAGCAAAAATGAGTGTTTTCTGTTAGGAATGCTCTCTTTGCTTGTGCCAGGGCTCACAGTAGCCAGGCACTCCATAGACCTGTCTATGTTACCTCTCTCCCAAATAAATAAATGGAAAGTTGGACGTGGAGGTTGTTAGAGCTTATTGCTCTGTTGTTGTTTCAGATCCTTTGAATGGTTGGTTATCTGTTTTTATAAATCTTAGGTATTGAGTTACTGCCTTGTTCTTATACCCCTTCCTATTAATAATACTTTAAATCTCCCTCTTACAGGTCAGATACCAGGCCCAGGTTCCATGATGCCTGGGCAGCCCATGCCAGGCCGCATGATTCCCACCGTGGGAGCCAGCATCCATCCCTCTGGGAGTGGTCCTACCCCCCCTGGTATGCCTCCAATGCCAGGAAATATCTTAGGACCCCGGGTACCTCTCACAGCACCTAATGGCATGTGTAAGTACTACAGTGGGGAGATGCGCTATACCAGCATCTGTCTGGGAGGGCTGTAGACAAGAGAGGAAGGCCACCTTCGTTCCCTGAGGCATGGCAGGTCCATAGACATTGCAGCGTGTGACAGGGTCAGTGCAGCATGCCTGAGAGCAGGTGCTGCGCGTAAAGGCTTCCATTCAGTCAGGCTTGTGTGTCGTAGGCTTCATGTCCTGCATGGTAGCGCTGAGCCCTGTGAGCAAGCTAAAGACAGGCATTCTCCTCCTCTTTCTTTTTAACCCTTTCTGGTTTTAGTCTCAGCAGACATACAGAGCTACTGGTTATTTTCTGGATACAGGGTTCATAAGTGATGAGTGTAAAGAAAAGAATAGAAATTATTTTACAGGAATACCAAGTTTCTTGTAGCCATTCTTAATATGTTAGTGGTGACTGCATAGACTAAGGAAGGAGCATTCAGGAGTTGTGCTGAGAAAGAATATATGGGACCAGTGTTGAAAGCCCTGATGGTGCTGAGCCGTGGCTGTCAGAGAGTTTGCAGGAACCAAGTGGTTTCTGCCATTGCCCCTTATGTCTGCTCCAGCCTCGACCTCCAGAGATTGCTTCAAAGGCTCGGCCTGCTGTTCCCTGATGTAGGTCTTCTTCCCCTTGAGGGAGATCCCATAGTGCAGCCAGTCTATAATCCTAGGTTCATTTAGAAGTTCATACACCTGGCAAGGAGTTCTGAGCTTCACCAGGAGCTACTTGAGACTGCAAAGTGTCCTGAGTGCACTGTAGGACTCTGGGAAACTTCCCAGGGCAGGGAGGTGGCCCCACCAGTAGGATCGTGCAGGCCTGTTCCTCTCTGCCCCACTTGTGGCAGGGACAGAACAGGTGCATAGATGGGCAGTGGTTTAACTGGGTATATGGGTTCACGACAGTGAAAAAATAAGCTCTCCCCCGAATCAGGGGTCAGAGGTTGTAGTATAGTGAGTCCCTCTCTTCCTTGGCAAGAACATGCTTACCAAGCTACCATGTATAGATAATATCCAGATGAGCTGGCTGCCAGTGGACTAGTTTGCCATCCCTGTAAGAGATAGCAATGATGATATCCCTGGTCAGAGCCAGCTGACCACCCACCCATGCTTTGTGATTTCAGGATTGCCTCTCTTAAAGGGCCCTCAGTAGAGCACCTTGAAAATGTGGAGGGTTTCAGATGGCCTCCGTGCCCACTACTCCATGCTATAGATGAGTGCTTTGGGAATTCTATGCAGCTGACTTGGCTCCAGGGTGTGGGGGCGGCCACATTGGACACCTTGCTTTCAATATCTTCAGGCCTAGAAAAAGATGGCACAAGGGATTAGATCATTGGCCTTGAAATTTCTTTGAAGGAGCCTTAAGGCCTCTTGGGGGTAGAGTATTTATTTCACATGTTCCTGTTTCTGGCAAGATCTAGTGGCTTTAAAACCCCGGATTAAATGATCTCTGGAGTTCCTTTGTACCCTCAAGCAGCTAAAGTTGAAATAGGAAAGAGCCCCAGACACTCACATTAATTGTTCCCTTCAGGACCTGACCTAGTTTTGGCCAAAAATCCAAGGACTGCAGTTGAGGAGATCTGGGGGCCTCCCAGAAGTATCTAACTTGTCGGCAGCTGTCCCAAGTGAAGTTCTCAGGCCTTAGAGGAGAGACAGTAAGAAGTTGATAGGATTTGTGCCCAACTAAGCTAGACCCTGTGGGAGAAAGAAAAATAAAATACAGAACTTGACCAGGAAGGAACTTACTATCAAGCTGAAGAAATAAAGTTAGTACAAACAACCATTCAGACACCCCAAAATAAAAATATAATGAAGTTCTGAAAAGACCAGGAGTGATTTTTTTTTTTTAAGATTGATTGATTTATTTGAAAGAATTGCAGAGAGAGAAATCTTCCATCTACTCATTAACTCCCCAGATGTCCACAATGGCCAGGGCTGCACCAAGTGAAAGCCACAAGCTTCATCCAGGTCTCCTACATGGGGCTCAAATATTTGGACCATCCTCTGCTGCTTTTCCCAGGCCATTAACAGGGAGCTAGATCAGAAATGAAACAGCCGGGACTTGAACCTCATGTACTCATATGGAATACCAGCACTACAGGCAGCAGTTTACCCACTATACCACAGCACCAGCCCATGCAGTAATTCTTAAAAGGAGTGGACCTTAAAGCAGTGAGGCAGACTCGGACCCCTCCCACTCTCCTGAACACTTGGTTTAGAGTAAGGAACAAGAGCAGTGACCTGGAGGTTCAGCTGGACTTGAGCTGGATGGAACACAGTGTCAGCAAGGCTTCATGGGGTACACTGGTTGCCTGCCACAAGATTTACTGCTGCGTTATTCTTCCCTGCTGCTTCTCAAGCCCCTTGCGTTCCCAGCCACGATTCCCGCAGTGATGAGTTACTCTTGGATGTGTTTGCAGATCCCCCTCCACCGCAGCAACAGCCACCACCACCACCCGCAGACGGGGTCCCTCCACCTCCTGCTCCAGGCCCACCAGCCTCAGCAGCTCCTTAATGTGGAAGAAGCAGGGAACACCCACGCCTACCACCACAGAATGGGGGTGACAAGACAAGACTTGTGTTCCTCAGCTTCCTCGGGTTTCTTTTCAGGATTTTTCTTCTCGCAGCCCCAAGCACATGTCCATGTCTCCCATTCCTCTTGTCACCCACCTCCATGCTCTGACACCTCTCATTTGTGTCAGGGCTTCAGCCTGCACTCGAAGGGGAGCCGGTGGTACCATTGTGCCCTGGTCATTCTGAAGATTACCTATGTCCCCCTGCCTGCTGTGGGGGTGTTGGCAATCTGTTCTGCAGGTCCTGTCCACATTGGTATCTTGTGTCTTCATCATCTTCGCTCTCCTGCAGTTTTTGGTTTTTGTCTTAGGTTTCTGCGGATACTGCTCTATAATCATTATCTTTCTTTTTTTCTTGTCATTACTGTTGTAAAGGAGAGCATCCTGAAGTTAATAGGAACCAAAAAAAAAAAAAAAATGGTGTTAGGCAGATGGGGGTAGCCACAGGGGATAAAATGGAAGGCATTATAAGTGACCTTATTTCTGCTTATCTGAGCTAGGAACGGTGCTGCCGGTGAAGTGTCAGGGGACTTTGCAACACATAAAACGCACCAGATTATAAGAAATGGGAAAGGAGACCCCACTGATTATCTTCCCTAGTGAGGGCCTCCACCCCGCCTGGCAGAGCAACCACTCTAGCTGGTACACAGCAGAGGAGAGCACAAACCATACACACGACTGCTTCCCCAGGCCACTGGTTCTGGTTTTCTATGCAGAGGGGTTGTTGGGTTAGGGGTGGGGATTTGTTTCTCTGAGGGCAGTGTGAGCTCTGAGGGTTAGGTTTTGGGGTGGCATCCTTCATTCCCTAGACTGAAGTGTGAGTCTAGAGCAGTGGCCCCCTGTGAATCTAGCCTATGATTCACTGCCTTGTATGCATTCTTTTTCTTTCTCTTCAAAAAAAAAAAAAAAAAAAAAAAAAACCTTCAAAAGAGGAAAAAAAAATAAGTAGATAGTGTTAAACCCTTAGCTCCTGGAACTTGGTTAGGATGGCTGGTGGGGGGTACGAGTCCCCAAACTACCTCTTGCTGTAGCCAGGGTGAGTGGAATTACATGAAACGGTACTTCAGGCTCCAGATGGGATTGAAAAAAAATAGGGCAGGTTCATTGGCCTCTTGTACCTTCTCCTGCCTCTCTCGAAGATCTCAGATTCCATCCATCACAGGGTTATCAAGGAGATGCTGAGAGTAACAAGGAACTCACTTGGCGGCCAGAACGCCAAGCGTTGAGGCGTGGGGTGCTCAGGCTGGAAAGGTGCAAGGCCTTTCCAGAGGAGGAGCCACAAGATGCCTTAACTTGAGCCTGGATCTACCCCTGCTGATGATGGACTTGGGAGTTCTTGGTTTTTCACTTCTTGTCCTTTTTCCCTTCTGCCCTTCCATGTATGGGGAAAGGGTGTTTTTGGTAGAGCTTGGTTTCCAAAGCGCCTGGCTTCTTCACATCACACTCTGAAGTGGCAGTTTTATTGTTTAGAATGCAAAGTGGAACATCGCTTCGGTATCTTTTTCTAATATCTTTTCTAAAGCTTTACAAATGAGGGGTTATAGGGAGGTATTTGTAAAACACTTTGGGACTTTTTTCCTTAATATCAGAAAGAAAAGAAAAAAAAGAAACCACAATTGAGATTTGCCTTTCAAACCCTCAGGTCTGCCTCTAACCAGGTAGCCCTGGTCCACATCAGAGCACTGGGGTACGGGAACCAAGGAGACCTTGTTTCTGTTGTGTGTGTGTTTTGGACATTTGCCTCCAGAAAGATCCCAGTGCCTTTTGATAATGGCCAGGGTTTTCCAAAGGAAACTCATTCCAAATACTTACCTGTTCCCCTGGAGTCCTCTATGGAAAATGGAATTCTGGTTCATACTGTGGTCTCTTGTAACCTCAGGTCTTTAATGTGATCACTTCCAATTTACAAGATCCAGGTGGAAAGGCTTTTACTATGCTGGTAATAATTCTACAGAATAACTGAATTCAGCACTGTTATGTTTCAGTATAAGTGACATTTTCTTTTCTTGTCTTTAACCTGATTTTATTTCTGTATCACAGCCACCCAAGTTTGTTTGAGGGGATAATAATATGTGGTTTTTGTACAAACTTGTTTCTTGGTCTGTTGTTATTTTGGGAAAATGAAGGGAGGGGGGAGAGTTTGGAGGAGATGGATAAACAAGGCCTGAGCTTCCTGTTTCTCAGTGAGTAAATGGAGTACAGTCCCTGGATTCTAATCCCGTTCTCTGTATTCATACACCAGTTTCTTCATGAACCCTGTCAAGAACCTAAATATTTGGCCATAATTGGTCTTGGTTAGCAGTTAAAATTCTATGACTGAGGCTTGCTTCCCGACTCCTTACCTTCATGATGCTTAAGGAATATACCAGTGTTCTTTAGAAAGTGGTGATGGCGCAAATCATTGGGTTTCTGCCACTCATGTGGGAGATCTAGATTGTGCTCCTCAGCCAAGCCCAGTCCTGTTGTGGGCATTTAAGGATTGAACCAGCATTTGGGATCCTGTATGCACACACACACTCATTCTCTATATCAAATAAAGATTATGCATACTTTTGACTATTTTTTAAAGATTTATTTATTTGAAAGGCCGAGTTACAAAGAGGCAGAGAGAGAGAGAGGTCTTCCATCCACTGGTTCACTCCCCAGTTGGCCGCAACGACCAGAGCTGTGCCGATCCAAAGCCAGGAGTCAGGAGCTTCTTTCACGTCTCCCTCGTGGGTGCAGGGAACCAAGGGCCTGAGCCATCTTCCACTGCTTTCCCTAAGGCAAAGCAGAGAGCTGGATTGGAAGTGGAGCAACTGGGGCTCGAACTGGCGCCCACATAGGATGCCAGCACTGCAGGTAGCAGCTTTAGCTGCTATACCACAGTGCCGGCCCCTAGATTTATTTATTTATTTGAAAGGCAGAGTTAGAGAGAAAGGAGGAGAGATCTTCCATCCACTGGTTCACTCCCCAGATGGCCTTAGTGGCCCAGGCAAGTACTCTTGTGCCTTGTGCCTCACTCACTGTTTATTTTCATAGTCAAAGTAAAGAAAGATAAATGAAAGTTCATCCTGGCACCTCCAAGGGAGGAATAGACTTGTGTATTAGTGAGCTATATGAAGAATTTGTCAGGATGCAGTTCTAGAGAGCCCGCAAGTTGAAGGCAGATTCTGTGAAGCTTGACATACCCCAAGGACAGCTGAAAGAGGAAGAAGCCATTTTTTCAAGACGTTTATGAATCCAGTGAGGCAGAAAATTATTCTGTGTCTGCCATGATGATCCCTCAGCTACTCAAAAAGTATGCTTCTAGAAAAGCACTGAAGCCACTGGGTCTTGGGGTGCAGGATTCCTGCACTTTCCAAAGGACCATGAGGGTGATTAATCCTTGATCCAGATGAACCAAAGACCAATTTATAAGCTTGGGTGTAAGATTTTTAGAGCATAACACAACGTGTACTATCAACTAAGTCCTTCATGGTTCTACAGGTCCCTGTTGTGGAGTAATTCCCCACAATCCACTAAGAATTGTCACTCAAACTGGAGTGCAGTAAAGGGGCACCTGCTTCTGCATTCTTAGCATGTTGGCAGGGCATGCTGATAAGCTGGTCAAAAGCCTGCCCCGAGAACCATTGGTTAGGAAGAAGGCTGTGGTAGAGTTCCAGTTCCTCATGGTTCATTCTATTTGTCCACTAAGCATTTGAAGGCATATTTTGTGCCAGGCACTGGACTTTGCTTACAATGGAGCCAGTTGTGAGAAAGGTAGGCAAGGCTACTTATATCCTGGTGAGGTAAGGGACACCAGGCCATACATAATGACAAAGGAATAGCAAAATATGTGAAAGATAAACGTATATAGCAAAACATAATGAAAACAAATAACAAAAATCATTTTTACATATTGCCACATGTACCTGAAGATGAAACAGTGTAATCAAAAGTATCTTTGAATTAACCTGAAGAGGTACCCAAAACAATTGACATGTGGCTGTCTCTGATTTTAATTCTTGTGGAAACCCACGGATTGAGAGGACTTTGCTTAGTCCCCCTTCCTGCCCCTGGCCTCCCTTGCAGAACTGGAACAATCTTTACTACAGAGGATTTTCCATGCTCTTCCAACCCCATGAAAAGCAAGCAGGTTACTGATTGTGGCAGCCACGTTGCCCTTTAGGGTAGACACCACTACCCATTTTCCCTAGGGTACAGCTTTGGCAGACAGCCAAATAGCCACCGCTAATACAGTACAGTGATCACCAACCACAGGCAGCTAAGAGAAAGAAATTGCTTCCTTCCTGATTCTGTGGCAATCTGCCACCTAATACTCCCCCACCACCTGGTGGGTCAGCAAGGCTCTTGGGTGGTGGTAGTCCCGTTGCACAGGCTGACTTCTCTGGGTTGGCCCTGAATCTGATGGGTTTCCCATAGCCACCCAGATTGTAAAAACCATTGCTCCACTGATCTGTTGGGCAGTAGCTACAGAGTACAATAAGCACATGGGGCAGCATCTCTCTCCTGCAAACAGACTAGTGCCAGAGCTGAGGCTGAGTTGACTTGTGTGGTTTCCTCCCCACTGACTGGGCCTTTTAAGGCAAAATTTAAGAGGACCACCTCCAGGTTGTGAATTCCTTTTCAGAGTACTTGCTTGCCCGAGAATCCAGAGCTCCCTATGGTGAGGAAGTGCCTGTCAGCACTGAACTTGGGTGCTTGACACGTTACCTTTCCCTTCTTCCTGGCAATGGTATAAGGAGGTCCATTTGTAGCAGCTGGTCACTGCCCTGCTTCCCGTAACCCACAGGATGGTTTTGTTGCCAGCGTTGTTCCCTATTGAGAGATCACGTTAGCTTTTTTTTTTTTTTAAGGATTTGTTTGTTTATTTGAAAGAGTTACACAGAGAGAGGTCTTAATCCACTGGTTCACTCAATTGGCCACAACAGCTGGAACTGCATCGATCCAAAGCCAGGACCCAGGAGCTTCCTCTGGATCCTCCCACATGGGTGCAGGGAACCAAGGGCTTGGGCTATCTTCTGCTTTCCCAGGCCATAGCAGAGAAGCTAGAGTAGAAGTGGAGATGCCAGGACTCGAACCGGTGCCCATATGGGTTGCCGGCACTGCAGGCGGCAGCCTCACCCACTACACCACAGTGCTGGCCCTGAGATCTTAAAGCCCAGATGAAAATGAAGTTGAGGGGAACCCTGGGGAGGACAGGAGGCAGGGCTGTGTTCTGCTGATTGATACCCTGCTTCTGCATCCTGCTTACCTTACAGAGATGAAGAAGCAGGAAGGAACAGCTTTCATGTTGAAAACAAAATGGTGTGAAATCAGAATCTTGGTTTCAAGTCCTGGTCTTAACCGCTTCATTAGCATGATCTTGGTGTCATTGACTTTTTTTAAGATTATGTTTTGGGAAAGTAGAATTATCTTCCATCTACCAGTTTACTCCCTAAATGGTTGCAATGGGTTGGTGCTGTGGCATAGCAGGTAAAGCCACCAGCTGCAGTGCCAGCATGCCATATGGGTGCTGGTTTGAGGTCCAGCTGCTCCACTTCTGTTCCAGCGCTCTGCTATGGCCTGGGAAAGCAGTAGAAGATGGCCCAAGTCCTTGGCCCCCTGCACCTGCATGGGAGACCCAAAAGAAGCTCCTGGCTTTGGATTGCTGCAGCTCTGGCTGTTGCAACCAATTGGGTGGTGAACCAGCAGATGGAAGACCTCTCTCTCTGCCTGTCCTCTTTGTGTAACTCTTTGACTTTCAAATACATACATAAATGTTTAAAAAATAAATGAATAAATGTCACAACAAACAGGTCTGGGCCAGCCAAGAGCCAGAAATCCTATCTGGGTCTCCCACGTGAGTACGCAGGCTGTCACTTTAGGAGTGACACTTTAAGTGGCACTTTAGGAGGAAGCTGGATCAGCAACAGCAGCCGAGATTAGACTACACGTTATACGGATGCCAACATCACAGCAGCTTGACCTGCTGCTAGCTATGCCAGCCCCTGTCATTGCTTTATTAGCTAACTCTTCATGTCACTTGCAGCTAGGACTAATACTTGTAGCATGGTTGTGAAGAACTAGGCAGATTAGACCACATGGAGGGGCTGGTGTCATGGCGTAGCAGGTTAAGTTGCCATTTGTGATGCCGGCAACCCATTTGGGCACCAGTTAAAAGTCGCAGCTTCTCCACTTCCAATCTAGGTCCCAGCTACCCTCATGGGACACCTGGAAAAAAGCTGGTTCCTGGCTTTGGGCTGGCCTGGCATTGGCTATTGGAACCATCTGGGGAATGAACCAGTGAGTGAAATATCTACCTCTCTCTCTCCTTCCCTCCCTCCATCCCTGCTTCTCTAAGTCAAAAGTTTAAAAAAAAAAAAAAAAAAAAAAACATGGAAAAGTAAAAACCCATTCATATGTTAGGAGTTACTATTGAAGACTTAAAAGCCAGGAGCTGTGCCCCCTTTCCATGTTGATTGGAACAGCAGCCCCCTAGCAAAGTCACCGGCTTTGTATGTACCGGGATACAGGATGCAGCCATGGCAATGGACTTTGTGCGAGCCATGGCACTACAGGAGATTGCCAAGCCCAATAGAAAACTCAGAAGCATGAAGAGGCCATTGTCACACAGAACGTGGGGATAGAAGTGTAACCTGCAGGTAAAAGAGGACAGTTTCCCTTTCTCTTACCCGGTTCCTACATTTTACATCATTTCTTTAGCCTATCCTAGCCCTTCTGACCAGAAAAAAAAAAAAAGGTCTTTTAGAAAGTGGATGAAAAATGCATAATATGGAAAAATGACATCAGTCTCCACTGTCTTTGAGGTGCCCTCATGTTACATTCATTGACATTCTGGTTATCAAACACTCCTAGGAGACCTGGGTCACTGACACCCAAGGTCACACAGGATGATGCCCAGTCCTGCTCCTCCACCACACACCACTGACTGGATATGCTCTTTCCAATCCAACTGTCTTGTGGCACTGTCACCCAACCAAGTGTGCCATTGTCAGTGTTGCTGGTTGAAGCCCAGGGAGGGTCAGTATGAAACTGAGGGGCAACTGTTGATTTAAAAATTCCAAGTTGATGAGGAAGGGAAGATGGGTGAGGAACAGACCTTGAAGGAGACATTTCACACTGTATACTACGCCTTGCTGATTCAAAAACAATTTAAAATAATAGACTTAGCAAAACGTGCTAAAAAGGAGAAGCCAGCTGGGGTAGGTAGATTTTTAAGGAAGAGTGGCAGAAGGCTCCCTGTTCAGACTTATGGAAAACGTGTAAGTGAATGTCATGTTCAGACAGGCAGGGCCCATCCCAAAGGCCTTCCTCCCAGCTCCACAACCACCCAGTCTGACAGGTGCCACCCAAAAGTCAAGGAGACACAGAAGCAGAGGAACAGATGACTCAAAATTCTAGGTGACACTAAAGCTACAGGCAAGAGAAGCGGGGGGTGGGATTGCAGACAGTTAAGTACTGCTGCTCCTATGGCCAACAGCAAGTGCAAAGCCCTACTCACCCTTCAGCTTTAGATACGTGTTTCTTAAATTTTCATTTCAGAGCAAGACCTTTGATGTCACTCCCCAAAAGTTCACAACAGGGGTTGGCCAAGGCAGAGCTATGAACTCAAGTCTACCTCTCTCAATGGATGGCAACTTTTTTTTTTTTTTTTAAGATTTATTTATTTGAAATAGTTAACAGAGAGAGGTAGAGCAAGAGAGAGAGGTCTTCCATCTACTGTTCACTCCCAAAATGACCACAATGGCCAAAGCTGAGCTGCTCCAAAGCCAGGAGCCAGGACTTTCTTCAAGATCTCCGGGGGGGTGGGGGGGGTTAGCTTTCCCAGGCCATAGCAGAGAGCTGGATTGGGAGTGGAACAGCCGGATCTTGAACTGGCACCCATGTGGGATGCTGATGCTGCAGGCTGGGGCTTTAACCCACTGCGCCACAGTAGTGGCCCCCAAACTTAATTTTGAGCCATCACCACACAGCCTTCCAAGGTCTGTACTAGCAGGAAGCTGGAATTGGGCCAGAACCAGGTACCGAATCCAGATCATCCAACCTGGGACACAGAGCCCCTAACTTGTTTTTAACTGGTAAGCTGAATACCTGCCCCAAATTGGCATCTTACTGTCCCCAGAGGCAGTATGAAGCCATGGAAGAAGCATCCTGAAGTCAGCCCTTTTTGCAGAGTGCATTGTTCTGTGGTGGGTGTGAGTGCTTGCTGCTCCCTTAACGCCCTCTACAGGCCTAACAGGGCTTTCCCTGTACCCAACACCTCACCAGCAAGTGCCTTATAGGCAGGGATGAGCTCAGGGCACGCCTGGGCCCAGGTAAGGATGTTTCCCAAGGGAAAGGTGGTAAGACCTGAGTTCTCCTGGCATAGGGATGTGGTGGGGCAGACCTAGATGGGAGAAAACAGGAGGCGAGGCAAAGAGGCTGTATCAGTAGTTCTTGAGAGAAACAGGCTTTGAACGAAGGGAACTCATTCTGGAAATGGGTGAGACAGAAGGCAGTGGAATCTGCATCTTGGCCACCTGTTTGGTCTTCTAGGGGCGAAGTGGAAGCATATCGCAGATACTAGAGCCACCCACATCTCCTTTGGGTTGATTTTGGGGGAATTAGCTAGGTGGCCAGTCCACGCTCCGTGTCCCCACAAAGCCAAGGCTTCCTTGGTGAACAATCCTGGGCTGGCCTAGCGTCTGTGTGCACCTGGACGTCGATTTATGCCTCCTTGGTCTACCCAGGAACCTGAGCTTTGATGACCTGGGACACCTAGACAGGGATTCAAGGCCACTCCCCAGGCTGCTCCGCGGAGGCTGGAAGGCAGGCCGAGTAGCCGCAGCCCCTCGCTCCCGCCGTGCCTTCGGGTGGGCCTGGCTCTTCGAGATCTGGGCTAGTAGCTTTGGCTGCGGACGGATTAGGTCTGAGCCGATTAGAGCACGGTCCGTCGGATTCGCCCCCCGCCCTCGTGGGGGTCCGCAGAACCTTTTCCCCGCCCCGAACACCGGGTTGACAAAGAAATCCGAGAGGCCGGCGCGCCCCAGACCCCGGGCCCTTCCCCTGGGGGTTCAGGCTGCGCCCCTGCGGCTACTCCGAGCCCCGCCCGAGCTGCGGGTGTCTAGACCTGCGACGTCCCCGCCCTCGGCCCGCCGCGTGGTGGGTGGGTGGGTTCCTGGGGTCGGGCGCCGCCTGCTAGTCCCGAGGGCGCGCCGCTGCCCCGCCCGCAGGTGTCCCGCACCTGTCGGCCGGCGGCGCGCGCGCGCAGCGCCTGCCCCGCCACCGTTGGTGCCCGCGTCGTGCGCGGGGGTCCGTCGGTGCCCGCGGCGGGCGGCCTGAGGGACCGGCGTCAGCGCTACGTGCTGCGGGGCGGGCGCGGCGGGCGGGGTGGGGGCGGCGCCGAGCGCGGCAGCAGCGGCGGCGGCGGTGGCGCGGGAGGCGGGAGCGGCGGACGCGGCGGCGGCGGCGGCATGCGGCTCGGGCGGCTGCTCGTGCTGCCCACCGCGGGCTGAGGCGGCCGCAACACGGGGGGGAGGCGCGGCGGCTGGGCGAGCCGGCGGCGCAGCCAGCGCGGGGACCGCGCACCGCGGCCGGTGCTCCGCGCCATGGGCCGAGCCGGGGGCGGGGGCCCGGGCCGGGGACCGCCGCTAATGCTGCTGTTTCTGGGGGCCGCGCTGGTCCTCGCCGCGGGGGCCGTGCCCGGTAGGTACAGACCGCGGCCGGGGCCCGGGCTGCCCTCGCGCCCCACCCCGGGCCGGGGTCTTGCCGGCGTCGGGCACAGGTGGAGCCGCGCGCGGCGGTCAGGGGGCGGGGCACTGCCTTGCGGCGGCGGGTGGGCAAGAAGCGCGGACCGAGCGGGAGCCTGGGGGGCGCCCGGCGGAGGGCAGCCGCGACCCGGGCGCAGGAACCGCTGTGCGGGGCCGGAGAAGGGGTCCGTGGGGGCGGGGCCTGTGGGCGGGGCCTGCGCGAGACTTGGGGGCGGGGCTGGAGGTGGTGGGAGTTGTGGCTGCATGATCAGGGTGGGGCCTTGGGGGGTGAGATTTTGGGTGGGCTAGGGTCCGCCGGGCCTGGGCCTGTCGGGTGGCAGGGAAGATGTTGGTCTGCGGGTGTTCCCGGGATGGGGGGGTCGGGACGGGGCGAAAGGGGGCGTGGCCAAGGCTTGACCTCGGCCTTGGAGAGTGGCCGGGGGCGGGACTCCGCGCGACTGCCTGACGCCCTGCCCCTCGCCTTCCCGCCCACAGCGCGTGAGGCTGGCAGCGCGGTCGAGGCCAAGGAGCTGAAGACCGGCCTGGCCCAGGAGTCGCGTGCCAATGCCACGCAGGACGAGGCCGGCCCGCCAGCTGCCGGGAAGGAGCCTGAGTTGGGCGCGGCGACGCCTGAGGAGACGCTGGAGGCGTCGGCTGCAGTGACCGGCACCGCCTGGCTGGAGGTTGACAGCCCGGGTCTGGGCGGAGGGACCATAGACATGGGCAGTGGCGACGCCCAGGCCATCCCGGCTACGCTCCAGGCTCCCCAGGAGGCCCTCGGTCAGTCTGCAATGCCCCCCACCACCCCTGAGACTCCAGAGGTCAGCGGACCACCTTCCCCAACCCCCCGCGACAAGCTGAGTCCAGACCCGGAACTCCCCAAGGAGAGCCCCTTGGAGGTTTGGCTGAACCTGGGGGGCAGCACACCCGACCCTCAAGGGTCTGAGCCCACCTACCCCTTTCAGGGTACGCAAGAGCCCCAGCCTGCCTCAGATATAATTGACATCGACTACTTTGAAGGACTGGATGGTGAGGGTCGTGGTGCCGACCTGGGGAGCTTTCCGGGGTCACCAGGAACCTCAGAGAACCACCCTGACACTGACGGGGAGGCCCCTTCCTGGAGCCTGCTTGACTTGTACGACGACTTCACCCCCTTTGATGAATCTGATTTCTACCCCACCACATCTTTCTATGATGACTTGGAGGAAGAGGAAGAGGAGGAGGAAGATGACAAGGATGCAGTGGGTGGTGGTGACCTGGGAGATGAAAATGATCTGGTAGTGCCCACGCAGAAGCCTGGTCCAGGGCACACTCTGGGGTTGGTCCCTGGCAGCAGCATCGCCCTCAGGCCCCGCCCAGGAGAACCAGGCCGGGACCTGGCGTCCGGTGGAAACAGCACCAAGTGCCGCAGCGGCTTTGTGCGGCAAAATGGCTCCTGCCGGTCGGTGTGCGACCTCTTCCCGAGCTACTGCCACAATGGCGGCCAGTGCTACCTGGTGGAGAACATAGGGGCCTTCTGCAGGTAAGGTTGGGCCAGGCAGGTGCATGGGGCTCGTAAAAGCACCTGAAGAGTGGACAGAGAGGGGAATGTGACAGGCGCAAAGGCTAACAGGTCACCCGTCCATCAGTCTCCCAGTTGGTAGTCAGGACGCACTCAGGACATCACTTCTTGTGACCTCGTCGCTAGCAAGCTTCCTCAGAGTTAAGATCTTGTTTTTCCTCTAAGTGTTGAGTGTTGTGTCCATAACCAAACTACTCCATTCTTTTTTATTATTTTTTTTTTTGAAGATTTATTTATTTGAAAGAGTTAACAGAGAGAGGTAGAGACGGAGAGTCTTCCATCCACTGGTTCACTCCCCAGATGGCTGCAACAGCCGGAGCTGCACTGATCTGAAGCCAGGAGCCAGGAGCTTCTTCTGGGTCTCCCACATGGGTGCAGGGACCCAAGGACTTGGGCCATCTTCTGCTGCTTTCCCAGGCCATAGCAGAGAGCTGGATTGGAAGAGGGGCAGCCAGGACTAGAACCGGTGCCCATATGGGATGCCAGCGCTTCAGGCCAGGACTTTTACCCTGCTGTGCCACAGCGCTGGTCCCATCCAAACTACTCCATTCCAAAGACCAAATGCAGGGACTTCCTGAGGGTTCTGTTGGAGAGAGCAGCACTACAGAAGAAGCAGGCCCACAACCCTGCTCTGTAAGAGACACAGCACGAGGCACACCCTTCCCACTGTGTGGGCAGTCGGAGGAAGGCCCAGGGCCCCACGGGAGAGGTGAGCAGGGGAAGTCAGAGGGAGGACCTCTGGGAGCAGCCGCTCTGATAGGTGAGCTGGAGCTGAGCGCCCTCCCCTGCTCGCAGGTGTGGGGGGTGTTTCCCGACTGTGACTGGTGGCTCCTTGCTATCTGTTGTGGGACACCAAGTTCAAGATGCTTCAAAGACTTGGGTAGCCTGCAGCCAGTACACCGCACCTCGCTCGCTGTTCATTGCCCCGTTCACCCACTCTTGCCCTCCCAGGGAGGCACTTCCCTACAGGGCAGCTCAGCTCCTTTCTCTGTGAGAACCTCCGGGTACAGGTGGTCTGCTTGTCTGTCCCAGGGCACGGAAGTGAAGCTGAGGGCTCCTCTGAGACTTGTTTCCCTTGACCCTGGGAGGGGCATTTCTGCTCTCCAGCATGCGCTCTCTCGCTCACTCGCTCGCTCGCTCTCTCTGTCTCCATGACTGCTTTTTCTTGTTCTTGTTGGAGGCACATGAACAGTTCAAGTTCCTTGGCTCTTGATGTTCTACTAGGAGAACAACCCGGAGAGCAGTGAATGTTGTACCCTTGACATTGAAGCTTAGGCTGCAATTCCTGCCCAAGAGGTTCTTTTCTGTAGTGATCATGACGTTAAGGTCACAAATCGCGTGTAACCACTGCCAGGAGGAGGTTCTGCGGTTAAGAAAGGAGGATGATGAGGCCTCACCAGTTGATGAAGGAGCCCTAGAAATCAGGGGGAGCCCTGTGGTTTCACCCTTCAGACTGAGGCCTGGGACCTTTGGGGCTGATTTCAGCCTCAGAGCCCTGTGTAAAATCATCACCTTGCCTACTGTTGGAGGCCTGGGCTTTGCACCTCCAAAGTGAGCTCCCATCAGCATAAGAACACCAGAGCCCCTGCCACCTCTGGAGGGCTGCAGAAGCTCCCAGAAGCACCTGGAGCCCTCGGGGAATTTCCCAGTAGAAAGGTACGCTTGCCCGCCTCACTCGGCCACCTGGCTCTGCTGCCCCTGGGCCCAGCAGTCTGTCACTGCCTCAGGAGAGCTTCCCCGCAGGGCCACAGTGGCTCCCGAAGCTCAGGGCCCATCCCAGGATCACATGTGGGCCTCCCTGCCAGCTGCCTCCCCTGGCTGTGTGTGCCCAGGCCTGGCCACGTGCGGCCTGAAAGCTGCTTTTGCATTCCACTCACAGGACACTGCTGAGCCTGTGCTTGCAGGCTGCAGCACGCCTTTGTCTCCGTCACCCTGACCCACTGCAGGGAAACGCACGGAGCTGTGGCTTCACTTCTCCAGGACACTGGGTGAGAGAGCCCCACGTGGAGGGGTCTGCATTCCTTGGCAGCCTTCCACACACAGTCTCCCTGTGACTGCAGAGGTTCAGTGGAGAAGACAAAGCATTCCTGCTTCGCTGTGTCTCCTCACCCTGTTCTGGAGGTGGGGTAGCCGGCGCTCTGTGCCCCCAACCCTGGACCCCTTTCTCTCTGTCATTGACCCTCCTCTGCTTGCCTCTGCATCCTTCCATGTCTTTCCTCTTTGAAGCAGCCTGGTTCCCATGGAAACAGCCATGTCATTGGAAGAGTTGGAGCCTGGGAACGTCCCCAAGGGCAGGAGAAAGTCACTCAACAAAGCGACTCAGACCCACCCCGAGGGCTGACTCTCACTATGCTCGCGTGACAGTGCTTTCTCGTAGTAACGGGACAGGAAGCTTTGCGGGCAGGTCACTGGAGGCTGCAGAGCTAGGAGAAGAATATGCATCTGCGTCCGTGTTTGTCCTTGTCTGTCCCTTCATTTTTTTTCTCAGTGTCTGGTTAGCCACGTGAGCTAGATGAGGTGCAGGCAACAAGAGAGGTTCTCACATGCAGGACGGGTCCTGGAACTTTGTAGCCAGAGCTCTTACTCATCTCATTGCTCCTCTGTCTTTCATGCAGAGCCCAGGGCAGGGATGGGCCCGAGAGAATGCTGTGACTGAGCTCACTGAAGCTCCTTAGTCACTTCATATTCATGTCACTTTGAGCAGTTCTCTCAGCCTCTCGCAACATGGCTACCTCATTAATACCATGGGCATCAGGGCTGCCTGGGCCCACTCCATCGAACGTCTGTAGGGATGGGGCAGGGATGCCAGCTGGGAGGTCCCGACAGATCTGAGGCATTGTAGTTCCTCTAAGTGGTTTTAGGAACAGACTGTTGAAGTGCACATTGGGGTCAGGGAACGGGGCCCAGGGCATTGCTGTGGCTGCGCACCCCATGTCTTGGGTCTCACACTGTCGCTGCTGCAGGTGCAACACGCAGGACTACATCTGGCACAAGGGCATGCGCTGCGAGTCCATCATCACCGACTTCCAGGTGATGTGCGTGGCCGTCGGCTCGGCCGCCCTGGTGCTACTCCTGCTCTTCATGATGACGGTGTTCTTTGCCAAGAAGCTGTACCTGCTCAAGACGGAGAACACCAAGCTGCGAAGAACCAAGTGAGTCTGGGCCCATGGCCTCTCTCGGCAGGAGGCAGCCCGGCCCCTGGCCGGGGGATGTTGTCCTGAGGGTTCCTGGCTCTCACTCTCCGTCCCTAGCTGTTTTGTCCCTGCTGAAGAGCAAAAGCTTATCAAGCGTGTCCATCCCTACACAGAACATGCTGGAATTGCAGCAGAGGTGAAGCCGCCCCTGTGGCACACAGCCCCCCGTCCAGGGAGTGTTCCCTTCCACCCTCCCCAGCCCTGCACAAGGATAGAGGGTCCTTAAAGCAAGAGCAGCCAGCAGATAGCAACTCCAAGCCCTAACCCGCAAGTAAGTTCTGTCCTGCTGCAGCTGCCTGCTCCCACCTGGCTGTGCCTGCATCACTGGTCGCTGGCAGCTCGTGGCCAGTGGATTCGCATGCAGCACCCCATCTCTCGCAAGTCAGCTCCCCCTCAGCGAATGGTGAGAGAAAGGGTTAGCACCACACTGCATGGCTTTTTCAGAGCTAGGCAACGCTTGGTCCAAACAGAACTGCAAGGAACTTAAGGAACCCTTCAGCTCTCCTCTGAGTAGCAGTTGGCATTGGGTGGAGGAGGGTGAGCTGCTTCCACTCTGGATTTCAAGAGCCCTGTGGAGATAATGGAATCTCATTTCCGCTCTGCCTTTAGCTGAGCAGTGCCTGTTGGGTGCCTGTGAGAGTCAGTGAGCACTTACCTTTAAGTCTGTTGTGACCTTACATACTATGAAAGAATCACTCTTGTCACCCAGAGAAGTAAAAAAAAACAAAAAAAAACCTTTCTGAAGTATCACAGAAGTCACAAAAGGAAGAAATTGGAGTTCAAGACTCAAGAGCCAATTTATGCAGAAGTATCCCCACTCCCTTTCAATCTGCTGCCCCCTTAGTCCCCTCCCCCTGACCTGAGGCTCCCTGCAGTGAGTGGGACTGAAGGACTGTGCCTGCATCCCGAGAAGAGGACAAAACACCATCTGTTGCTCCTTTGCTGGTAGAAGCTCAGGGTGTGCAGGCACAGGCGGCTGTCTGCAGCCTCCCAGCTAACGGCTGTGGGGCTGGGGGGGCTGGGGGGGCCTCGCCATTGTGCGTGTGCACTGAGGCGGGGGCTGCAGAGAGTCACGAGCCAGGACCCTTGGCTCCTCACTCGTATACCAAAGGGGTGGGTGAGCAGGGATGTGCAGGGGACAGGGTGAAAGGACCACCTAAATCAGGGCAGCTGCTGCTGACCGTGGGGGAGAGAAAGGAGCAGCAGGAGCTGTGGCCAGAGGGCCTCCCCTCTGGCTTCCGCAGGATGTGGCCGCCTCCTTTCTCCGCACACCTTCGTTCCTTTCCCGTGCGTGCTTACCACCGCAACGATGCTGCCATGTACCCAGCACACTGCAGATGTTGCTGCACTTTATTGATTCTAAGATACCTATTTTTTTCACTTGTTAACATTTCTGCAATTGGATTATGTCGCTGGCGCCTTACAAGCAGTGTTGGCCAGATGGTAGACACGATGTAGTTGGCATTGCCTGGCACGCACAGGCGTGGGTCATAGCTGTTCATATCGTTGTCAGTTCTTTATCCAGAGTCTAAATGAGTGGCTTCCAGTGTGTAGTTAAAAAATCCCAGGTGACAGGAAGCCACCGAATCGTGGTTTAAGTGGCGGAAGCTTCCCTCTTAATGGTACATCAAGTAACGGCGCATCTTCTTCCTCTGTGGCCTTTGGTTAAACAGAAGAGTTGACCCACAAAGCCGAGGTGTTAACTACCTTTGCTAGGTTTTACCACAATCATTTCACTTGCTTTTTCCATTCTCTCTTCCACTCTACCCAGCAAATTCCGGACCCCATCCGAGCTGCACAACGATAACTTCTCCCTCTCTACCATTGCTGAGGGCTCTCACCCAAATGTAAGGAAACTCTGCGACACCCCCCGTACTCCCTCCCCGCATGCCCGGGCCCTGGCTCACTATGATAACGCTCTCTGTCAGGTAACTGGTCTTCTTCACATCTCCCCTCATGCATGCCTCAGCCCCCAGCCTGTGTCTCTGGTCTGGTTCTGAGTGTGACATCTGCAGGGTGCCTGAAGGTCAGCTTAGGGCGCTTGGGTGGGGCAGCGAAGGTGGGAAGAAGCCCTTGGCCATCCATCAGTTCTTCGATGAGCAGCTACAGGGGCTGGACAACCTTTTTGCTAGGATGGCTTGGGGTGTTTAGCTCCATGTGCACCTTAGAAGTCTGACTGTGAAGTCTCTTACTTTCCCCATCAGGGAGCAAGATGCTGCTTTCTTTGCTGGGGAATTTCTTGATGGTCATTGAAGCCAGTGGTGGTTGCTTTTTGGGATGGGTGGAAAAACCTCTGGGTCCTGATGTCCCTTGAGGGCCGCAGAAACTAGCAGGTGAGGGCTGAGTGAGCACGAAATACTGGTGGAACCGTAAGGCTAGGAGACATTCTCTCGTCAGGAGGATGGGCTCAGAAATACCCACTGACCCCAGCGGAAGCTCCCAATAGACTTTTCTTGAAGATTTTGGCCCAGTGTGTTGCCTGGATCGTACTGATCAATAAAATACTGGATATTGTCAGATAATTTGAAAACAAAGCAGAAACCGTACAAGCCCCAAGTCATGGCACATTCAACTCCAAGAATTCACACAATGCAGGCTCCATGCCTCCAGGTAAATGCATTATTCCCCAAGTGATTATTAAACAGAGACTTCAGACTGAAGCAGTAGAGTTTAAAGAAACATTTTAAAGAAGTTCTTTGAAATAATGGACAGCAGAAGATCAGAGCTCATAGGGACCTTAACAGTCCAGACTGGTGCCATCCAGTGGGATTTTGTTCTAAATTTTTACTGGGAAAGCAGTGGAGGGTAGCCCAAGTACTTGGGGCCCCTGCACCCACATGGGAGACCTGAAGGAAGCTCCTAGCTTCTGGCTCTGGCTGGGCACAGCCCTGGCTGTTGTGGCCATTTAGGGAGTGAGCCAGCAGATGGAACTCCACATAACTCTGCCTTTCAAATAATCTTTTTAAAAAAGAAAAATCTTCACCGTCTCCCACAGCTGCCGCCAGCTGCACGTGGCTGTGAAGCTCTTGGCACGTGGCTAGTGCTTACCATTGGACAGTACAGGTCCTGCCCACTGTCGTCTTTGTTTTTTCTTTCCTAGTTATTCCCCTAAAAGAGTTACAGAGACATCTTCCGTCTGCTGGTTCACCCCCTAGATAGCTGCCATAGTGAGGGTTGGTCCATTCATCTGGATCTCCCACATGGGTGGCAAGGAGCGCAAACACCTGGGCCATCTTCCACTGCTTTCCCCAGGCCGTTAGCAGGGAGCTGGATGGAAAGTGGAGCAGCTGAGATGTGCATGAACTGGCCCCCACTGGGGATGCCTGCATCACAGGCAGTGGCTTTCCCAGCTGCCCCGAGCCAGTCCATCCCCACCCCACCCCCTCCAATCATCTTTTTATTGGTGGAGAAACTGTTGCACCAGAAGGGGAAAGAGAGTAACAGTACATGTGGCCTTGTTCACCAAACTCCAGAAAAGGAAAACTTGGCTTGGCGGAGGAGGAGTACAGGGATCACGGCCAGCGTGAAATGAGAAGTAAACTCATTAATATTTTAAAATCTTTGATACAAAGGGTGGGGAAAGAGCAGGTTATTGCACTTGGTATGTCCCCAGAGATTAATAAGCTTGACCTCATAACCACGGAAACAAGGTATCTCACAGACTTTATGACCGGTGACCACATCAATCAACGCACAAGGATGTGAGCCCCTCGAGGGCAGGGTAGGGTCCTGCGTTTCACCTGATCCAGCCCTATGAGGTCAGGCCTGCATTCAGCCACGCTGTGTTGGGCCCTGCCTGGTGACAGACGGTTTGCACCGGGCCTCTCAGTCCCACTCTCAGACCTGCCAGCTTATACGTGTGGGCTGCAGGGTGGTTCCTACAGCCAGAGCACCCGCTGTCCACAGACAGTTCTGGCCACGTGGCCTGGCAGAGTACCAGCATCCTTAGGACAGTTTCTGGCCATGCCCCCCTGGCACCTCACGAAAGTGGGAGGGTGGGGAAGAGCCCCTCCCGGAGGGCTGGGTTGCACGAGCCACTGGGAGGCTCTGCATGGAACCCAGGCGCCTGTGCATGGAAGCTAGCATGCCCCTGAGTGCAGAATACGGCAAGCCCGAGAACAGAGCAGAGCCGCGAGTGGTCAACCGTGGCAGACTCAGCCTGAGAAGGGGCTGTGGGGTTGTCTGGGCAGCACTCAGAGAAGTGGCACAGGCAGGGGCTGATGCTCTCCTGAGAGTCACTTCCAGCCGGCATCTGCCCCTCAGCTTCTGCCCAAAGGCACTGCCCTTCCCCCCTGTAAAGCACCTGTCGATGGCTGTCCTGCCCAGCGTCGCGTGTTCTGCAGGACTTTCTGCCTTCATCTCCAATTCTCGCACCTAGCCTTAAGGTCACAATTAGTCATATTCAACATCTCCTGGGCACTGGCAGTCAACACGGTTGCCACTTCACGGTGAAGTGAAGTCCCGCCCGCCTTCCATGTGTGCAGCAGAGCACGGAGTGAGAAAGCTTCAAGGCGAGCCAGGAAACGAGGGCGTCAGAGTGGAGCCTGCACTTTGGCCTCTGCCCCACCCTCTCCCTTCACCCCTCAAATTCCTTATTGGCATTGGGGTTCCCTGAAATTTTGGAGAAGCCTATTCATTTTAACAGAGGAATTATTTCTTTTACATAAGTAGATTGAGTGGGTCATTTTCCTACCCCACTGGATTAATCTCTACCGGCCACCCCGTGAAAAAGATTTCAAACAAAAGAATCTGCTGTTCCAGGTCGGTGGCAGGGCAGGGGTCAGATTTTGGAATCTGTGTCCCTCCAGCTCCTTCCTCCTGCTCGGCTGCTGCTCTCTGGGCCGTGGGTTGAGCTTGTGGGCCACCCGCTGAGTCAGTGCAGAAGTGTTTCCTGTAGCCTGGGAGGCAGGTGAGAGTGAGGGAAGCTGGACACAGTCCAGCTGCAGAGTCCTGGATGGCTTGAGTCTTCCCGAGAGGTGGCGGGCCTCCTGCTATTTCTCTTTATCCCTAGAACTTCTCCAGACTGTCCGTTAGTGGTGTGGGGTTTTTATGGGTTTTGTTTGTTTGCTTGTTTGTTTGTTTGTTTTTCCTATGTACTTTCCAGAATCTGCTTTTAGGTGTATTTGACAAAGCACTGTCTGCCGTTCCCCTTCCGGTAGAGGTTTGCATCTGGAAACCTGGGAATCCAGGTCTGAGCCCCCGTTACCCTGGGTGGAAGGGTCCCCATATGGCTGGGGCAGACACTAGGAGCGGTCCATAGCGGTTCCTGGGGCTTCCGCCAGACATCAGCCCAGCCCCCTTGGGACCAGGTACTCTGCCAAGTCCCAGCAGATGGGCCCTCTGCTGCAGGATTCAGCAGCCCTGGGCTTACCGGGATCAAATGCAGGGACATACAGTGTAGCAGCTCTCCCTCACCGGTTCTGCCTCCACCACTGTTTGTACACCTCCAATCACCTTAGGGTGTGCTCCTCCCGCTGCTTGGCCCCAAAAGCAGTTTCTCATCGGTAAATCCCATGGTCCTTTATCCACCTTCATGGCATCACAGCTCTGACGTCAAATCTAAAGGCATCACTCAGTGTGCTTTTCCCTACAGTGGTGGGGGGAATGTTCCCGTTCCCCTGTATGCCCCAAACAGTATGTGACCTGGGAGGTGGTGCGGGGAAGATTACCTTAGAAATACGGAAGCAGGCTGCATCCCATGGGAGGCAGGTGAGCCTGCTCTTGCCATGACCAGGTTCTGGCACGACTCAGAGTCCTCCCCGCCCAGTTCAGTGGTTCTGCTAACAGTGCTCCTGCAGGCTGCGTGCGCTGCCGTGTCTAGAGTCTGCCTCAGTGCTCCGCGGAGTCCACTTCCTCTTGTCTCGTTGGAAACAGCAGCCCTTTGCTCCCCTGTTTGTAAATCATGCCTGCAGCCTTTGAAGCTCTGCATTAAGTCTCTGCTGGGTCTGAGCCGCTGGAGAGGTTTTGGGTGAGGCTGGGGGCAGAAAGCAGGTGACAGTGATTTCTACACTTAGAGAACTTGTGGACGCTTCCTCGCCTCCTGTCTGAACAGCCTGGGTCCTTCCCTACTTCCTTTCCAACTCACCACTACCCTAACCTCGTGCTATTAGGGGTCAACTATTGGGCAGCACAGACAGGAACGCACCGGCTCGCCCATGGTTGTTGTCCTGAATGCGGGAAGTGGCTAAAGCAAGAGCAGCCTGAACTCGTAGGCAGGTGGGCGTACCCCATCCTTCATCCGCCTGAGCGGTCACACAAACCCAGAGGAGTTCCGGGCACTTAGGACACGATTTTGGGCCCCAGAGAAAGAACTGGGACCACGGCTGTCATCCCATCAGGTGGTCCTCAGGGAAGAGGAAGGCAGGTGTTGCCCTGCAAGTTCTCCACGTGCCCCGAATGTGGGATCGGAGGTCTGTGTGCTGGAGTGGGGCTTCCTGCAGTCCTGGAACAGGCAATGTCCTTGGGCTGCAGGCAGCAGGGCGTGGGGACCCAGGAGAGTGGGCTGAGAACCAGCTGTGGGGATCACCTGCCGTGGTCAGCATGCGGATAGTGGAAGCAGCTGAACTCATCTGGGCTTCGACTGAGAAAGCACCGGTTGTTGTTAGCGTCTTTCGGCAGGTGCGGCTCTGACGGCAAGAGGCTCAGAGGACACGCAGTTGCTGTGGGGACGGGAGCCCTAGCTTTGTCTAGAGCCGCTCTGCACTTGACTTTAGTCCGCTGGGTGCCCCACTGTGTGCACTGACAAGATGTCTCCCTTGACCCAGATGTTTCCGGGTGGTTTTTGTTTTGTTCTGTTCTGTTTGTTTGTTTTTAAGAGACAGACCTCATCCCTGTGGTTCACTTAATAAATGCTCACAACAACCCCTGGCCGGAGCCAAAACTGGGGGTCAGGGACTCAATCCAGAAAGCCCACGTGGGTGACAGGAGCCCAGGCACTTGAGCCGTCGCCTGCTGGCTCCCAGGGCCTGTGTTAGCAGTGAGTTGGAGTCGGGAGCTGGAGCTAGGTGTTGAATCGAAGTTCTGCTACACGAGACGTGAGCATCTTCACTGCTAGGCCAGTCACCTACCCCTGACCAAGATGTTTTTGTCAGAGTTGAACCCAGCAGGATGGAGAGCCGAGAAGAGCTCATTCATGCCTGAGCCTTGGGAGGTGCTGGGGCAGGGTACTAAAGGGAGTGTTTGTCCCCAGTCTCTGTCCAGAGAGAATCTTGGACTGGCCCAAATTAACAGTATTTGTAATCTGATCACCGTCAACTTTTCATCTTTATCTGGCATTGCTTCTAAGGAAGACTTTCCTAGAAGTAGCTGCTGATGCACTACCGTGGTTAGTTTTTCATTCAAGTCTTAGAACTTGTTTCAGTTACGGTTTCTTTGACCCAGATGGATAACCGAGGTTGGGGCACGTTGGCGTCCCGTATTGGGGTGCTGGTTTAAGTGCTGGCTGCTCCACTTCTGAGCCAGCTTCCTGCTAATGTGCCTGGAAAGCAGTGGAAGTTTGCAGTAGTACGTGGGCCTCTGACACTCACGTGGGAAACCCAGATGGAGTTCCAGGCTCCTGGCTTCAGCCTGGCCCGGCCCCAGCCACTGTGGCCATTTGGAAAGTGAACCAGCAGATAGAAGACCTGTTTCTCTCTGTGTCTGTCTGTCTGTCTGTCTGACTGTCTCTGTTTCTCTGTCAGTCTGCCTTTCAAATAAAATAAATCTTGAAAAAAGAAAACCTAGGTTATTATTTGATTGCTGTCCCATTGTCTCCTCCCCTGCTTGTTTCCCCTTCCAGGATGATCCCAGTGCCCCCCACAAAATCCAGGAAGCCCTCAAGTCCTGCCTGAAAGAGGAGGAGTCGTTTAACGTCCAGAACTCCATGTCGCCCAAGCTTGAGGGTGGCAAAGGTGACCAGGCGGACTTGGAGGTGAACTGTCTTCAGAACAACTTAACCTAAAGCAGACAGAGCGGGGAGAGAGGCACCCGGGGTGGGGGGCGGGGGAAGGATGGCGTGCTCCTCTGTACAGAGTCTATTTCTTGTAACCATTTGTTAAACTCCTTTCTTTTTCTGGTCTCATGGCATGCATTGATGTATTTTGTACAGGAGGGGAAAAAAAAACACTTAAAATAAGCAAAGAAATGGAACAGAATTGCATACACTGGGTTGTTTTGTCTGTGCTGTCTGTACATTGCTTCTGCGGCTGTGATTTCTAAACCTATGCTGTTATTCAACTGACCTTTTTTTTGGTACTTTGACCCACCTTTTTTTGAAATACCAGTAAAAAAAAAAGTTATTGAAATAAAACTTTTTAAAAAGCTATCCATTTTCTTAATGCCGCTGTGTCCGGGCCCTCCCCAGTCTTACTGAAGTTGAATCCCTCGCTTCCTTGAAGATGTGCACTTGTACGTGTCAGGAACCTCGGAAATGGTGTGTTAGTGGGGCAGCCATAACACAACATGACTGAAGTCCGGGGTCAGGGTGCCGGCAGGCTGGTTTCCGCACGAGGCCTCCCCGGGCTCTGGAGGCCCTGGAGCAGCTGTGTCCTCGAAGCGTCCTCACGTGCCTTCTCTGTGCACGGAGGAGAGCAAGCTTGCTGGTGTCGCTTCCCCTTCCTGACAGGACACTGATCCTTATCACCTCCTGCTGCCTTAGCCCTGTCTCCAGCAGTCACCTTGAATGGCGAGGGCAAAATTCAGTCCGTAATAGCTTCTCTCACCTGTTAGAAGGATATGCAGTTCTTCTTTCATAAACATGTATCCGAGCCAGGCACTGTGCCAAGACTACTAGATGTATAATAGATCCCCATCCTCAAGAAATTACCAGTCCACTTGAGAAACAAACTTTTAAACAAGTAACAATACGGTGTGTGCAAAGTCAGAGGAGTTGGACTTGCAGGGTCAGAGCTTGCGGGCTGGGAGTTTGGCACAGTGCTTAAGGTGCCATTTGCAATGCCCACATTCGGATCAGGAAACTGGGTTCAAGTCTGGGCTCCACTTCTGATTCGAGCTTCCTGCTCATGCACACCCTGGGGAGCTAGCTGATCAGAGTGGAGCAGCTGGGCCTTGAACTGGCACCCATATAGAATACTGGCTAGCCTTGCAGGTGGTGGCTTTACCTGTTACAACACAGCACCAGCCCCCCCAAAAACAAATCTTTAAAAATAAAAGTTCAGGCCGGCGCCGTGGCTCACTAGGCTAATCCTCCACCTTGCGGCGCCGGCACACCGGGTTCTAGTCCCGGTCGGGGCGCTGGATTCTGTCCCGGTTGCCCCTCTTCCAGGCCAGCCCTCTGCTGTGGCCAGGGAGTGCAGTGGAGGATGGCCCAGGTGCTTGGGCCCTGCACCCCATGGGAGACCAGGAAAAGCACCTGGCTCCTGCCATCGGATCAGCGTGGTGCGCCGGCCGCAGCGCGCCCGCCGCGGCGGCCATTGGAGGGTGAACCAACGGCAAAGGAAGACCTTTCTGTCTCTCTCTCACTGTCCACTCTGCCTGTCAAAAAAAAAAAAAAAAAGAAAAGAAAAGTTCAGAGCTTCAAAGGAGTCTGAAATTGGACTTTTTAAAAGTTTATTCTTGGCCGGCACTGTGGCTCAATAGGCTAATCCTCCGCCTTGCGGCGCTGGCACACCGGGTTCTAGTCCCGGTTGGGGCACCGGATTCTGCCCCAGTTGCCCCTCTTCCAGGCCAGCTCTCTGCTGTGGCCCGGGAAGGCAGTGGAGGATGGCCCAAGTGCTTGGGCCCTGCACCCCATGGGAGACCAGGAGAAGCACCTGGCTCCTGGCTTCGGATCAGCACGATGCGCCTGCCTCAGCGGCCATTGGAGGGTGAACCAATGGAAAAAGGAAGACCTTTCTCTCTGTCTCTCTCTCTCACTGTCCACTCTGCCTGTCAAAATTAAAAAAAAAAAGTTTATTCTTTTTATTTGAAAGAGAGCAAGAGGGCTCCCCCATCTGCTGATCCATTCCCCAGATGCCTGTTCCAGCAAGGGCTGAGTGTGGCCAAAGCCGGAGTCAGGAATTCAACCTGGGTCTCCCACACGGGCAGCCATTGCCTGCTGCCTCCAAGAGTAAGCCTTAGCAGCAAGCTGGACTCAGGATTAGGGCTGGGACACAAACCCAGGCACTTGATGTGTGGTGTAGCATCCTCACCACTGTGCCAAACACCCACCTGGAAACTGGATGTTCAAAGAGGAGGAAGCATTTTCCAGGCTGGACGGGGAGAAGAGCCGTGCAAGGCAAGGCAGAATGCTCAGGCAAGTGTTGCTCTGTGAGGAGGAATTGTGTGTGCAGGGCCCTGGGTGAAGAGGTTAGAAAGGGCAATTGAGGGTGAGCTGCCAGAGGACCTTGCTGAATGCCACTGAGCCCAGGAATGAAGCAGGGTCAGACCTGTCTTCTGACAAGAGAGCACGGGACGATGGTGAAGGTGCACTGGGGACAGGGATGGTGACAGTCTAGACAAGCAACGGGGCTGGACTGGAGAGAGGGGAGCATTCAGGAGCCAGATTTACCCACAGCAGGGTGGGGGTGGGGGTTCTAAAATGCTTGCCTGTGCTCAGTCTTCCATAATTCCGGTAACTGAATCCCTGTGTGTTTGCTGTCTGACTTCTGCTGGTTCTCCCTGAGTTATATTCACGTGTGCTCCACTGTCTTATGTTTCATGCTGGACTCGGTATAGGCTACATATCCCTTATCAGAAATGCTGGAGACAGGCCCACGCTGTGGCATAGTGGGTAAAGCTGCTGCCTGCAGTGCCAGCATCCCATGGGGGCGCCAGTTCAAGTCTCGGCTGCTCCACTCCAAATCCAGCTCTCTGCTATGGCCTGGGAAAGCAGGCCCCTGTGTTTGGGCCCCTGCACCCACGTGGGAGACGTGGAAGAGGCTCCTGGCTTCAGATCTGCACAGCTCCAGTCAT
Organism: Oryctolagus cuniculus; assembly: GCF_964237555.1. NCBI lineage: Eukaryota > Metazoa > Chordata > Mammalia > Lagomorpha > Leporidae > Oryctolagus > Oryctolagus cuniculus. The sequence goes on from NC_091441.1 coordinate 101,288,190, forward strand.
TGCAGCCATTTGTGGAGTGAAACAGCGGAGGGAAGATCTCTCTCTGAGTCTCTGCCTCTGCCTCTCTGTAACTCTGCCTTTCAGATAAATAAATAAATCTTTAGAAAAAAGAAATGTTGGGGACCAGAAATGTTTGGGCCATTTCTTTGGATTTGGGAATATTTTAATATATGTAAAGAGGTATCTTGAGGATTGAACCCAAGTCTAAACAAGAAATTCATATACACCTTACACACATAGCCTGAAGGTAATTTATACAGAATTTTTAGTGCACCTGCATTTTTACTGTGGCCTGCTGCATGAATCCGAGTGCAGAAGTTTCCACTTGGTATGTCATGTCACCATTCAAAAAGTTTCAGACTTTAGAATACTGTGAATTTTCAGGTTAGAGATACTCTACTTCCACTCTGCCTGTCAAAAAAATAAAAACTAAAAATAAAAAATAAAAAAATATTTTGAGGGATAGTATAATTTTTTCCTCTAGAGTTTTTTTTTTTTTTTTTACAGGCAGAGTGGACAGTGAGAGAGAGAGACAGAGAGAAAGGTCTTCCTTTGCCGTTGGTTCACCCTCCAATGGCTGCCGTGGCCGGCGCGCTGCAGCTGGCGCACCGCGCTGATCCGATGGCAGGAGCCAGGTACTTCTCCTGGTCTCCCATGGGGTGCAGGGCCCAAGCACTTGGGCCATCCTCCACTGCACTCCCTGGCCATAGCAGAGAGCTGGCCTGGAAGAGGGGCAACCGGGACAGAATCCGGCGCCCCGACCGGGACTAGAACCCAGTGTGCCGGCGCCGCAAGGCAGAGGATTAGCCTAGTGAGCCGCGGCGCCGGCCTAAAGTGGTTTTTTTTTTTTTTTTTTTTTTTTAAGATTTATTTATTTGTTTGAGAGGTAGACAGTGAGAGGAAGAGACAGAGAGAAAAGTCTCCCTTCCATTGATTCACTCCCCAAATGGCCGCAATGGCCAGAGCTGCGCCGATCTGAAGCCAGGAGCCAAGAGCTTCTTCCCGGTCTCCCATGCAGGTGCAGGGGCCCAAACACCTGGGCCATCTTCTACTGCTATCCCAGGCCATAGCAGAGAGCAGGATCGGAAGAGGTGCAGCTGGGTCTAGAACCAGTGTCCATATGGGATGCCAGCACTGCAGGCAGAGGATTAACCCACTGCACCATGGCACCAGCCCCTAGAGAGGTTTATTTTTAAGATTTATTGTACTTATTTAACAGGCGGAGTGACAGAGGGAGAGAGAGATCTTCCATCTCTATTGGTTCACTCCCCGAATGGCTGCAATGGCCAGGGTTAGGGCAAGCTGAAAGCAGGAGCCTGGAGCTCTATCTGGGTCTCCTATGTGGGAGCAGAGGCCCGAGCACTTAGGCCAGGATCTGTTTTCCCAAGCGTCTTAACACGGAGCTGGACTGGGGAAGCAGAGCAGCTGAGACTTGAACCGGTGCTCTAATATGGGATGCCAGCATAGCAAGCAGTGGCTTAACCCACAGTGCCATGATGCTAGCCCCTGGAGAGGGTTTTTAGCTGCTTCTCTCAGGTGCCATGGGTATGGGGTTGCATTCATCCAAATGGAATCTGAGCCCAAGCTACAGACCCATCAGACCATGTAAGAGCTAAGGTTCGCATTTGATTCATCCCTAACCCTGTAAAAAGCCCTCTAGAGTCACAGCCCCAAACAGCCAGTGGATTTGGTAGGCTCTATGCTCCTACTCCGCACACCCAGCCCTTCAGGGCTTGGAGGAACACGGCTCATTCTGCCCATCACCTCTTCTTCACAGGGCACTTATGGTGCCACATTCTGGGCTTAGCTGTCTGGAAGTCTGTCCTCTCCAGGATGCCAGCCTAGGAATCCCTCAGGGGCTTGGTAGCTGTTTGATGCATTTCAGCTGTTTGTCCAGCTTTCGGTTGCCTGGTGGAAGAGTTGGTCAGTTGGCCTAGTCCTGTAGCCTGGTAGAGAAATCCCCGATGTTTGTCCCAGGCCTCTTGCCCAGATGTGCAATCCGGTCTGCTCTTTGCCATGGATGTGGCTGCACATGGGAGTGCCTACGGTGGTTTGCTACCCAGATCCCCCATCCACTTTGTGGAGATCTGCCTGGTTCTGTCAGGCCTTCCCGTGCTCTCTGGTTTAGGGGACCAGTCTCACGGATCAGTGCCCCTGCAGGCACGGGCAAGCTCTGTCAGGAGGGGCTGTGTGTGAAAGTGCCGCCCAAGTTCTGAATCCCTTCCAGCCAGCCACAAGGGCTCACTAGCATCGGGCTCTGTGTTGTTTTTCCCTCGAGAGTATAACAAAGCTCTTGGCTCTGCCCTACATTCACAGCACATGCAGGAGGGAGAGGAAAACCCCGATCAGAGGGAGCAGGAGGCAGTGCAGGTCTGTTGAAGAGTTCCCAGATGTAGGCCGGTGCCGCGGCTCACTAGGCTAATCCTCTGCCTAGCGGCGCCGGCACCCCGGGTTCTAGTCCCGGTTGGGGCACCGGATTCTGTCCCGGTTGCCCCTCTTCCAGGCCAGCTCTCTGCTGTGGCCCGGGAGTGCAGTGGAGGATGACCCAGGTGCTTGGGCCCTGTACCCCATGGGAGACCAGGAGAAGTACCTGGCTCCTGGCTCCTGCCATCGGATCAGCGCAGTGCGCCGGCCGCAGCGCGCCATTGGAGGGTGAACCAATGGCAAAGGAAGACCTTTCTCTCTGTCTCTCTCTCTCTCTCACTGTCCACTCTGCCTGTTAAAAAATAAAAAAAATTAAAAAAAAAAAAAAAGAGTTCCCAGGTGTCGCCAAGGGCTCTGACCCAAAGAAGGGGCAAGGGGCTGAAATACTGGAATAGGTTGAATTGGTTTCTACCTGTGCTGGTCCTCTTTCCTGTCAGTTCTTGTGCTTCTTGGGGACATTGATCCCCAGGGCTGGCTGGTGGCTTCCCCAGGACATGCCCCCCCCCCCCAGCTCTGCTGTTAGCGCTCCTTCCCCGTCCCCAGAGGTCGCCTCCTGGGACACTTCTGCTTCACCCTGATGCTATCAGTTGAGCAGTCCCTTCTCTTCTGCTGGCCTTGTCCATCCTACTCACACATCCTCCTCAAACTGAAAATGTGTGACACCAACGGAAGGAAGACCTTTCTCTCTCTCTCACTGTCTAGCTCTGTCAAATAAAAAAAGAGAAAAAGAAGAGCCGGCGCCGTGGCTCAATAGGCTAATCCTCCACCTTGCGGCGCCGGCACACCGGGTTCTAGTCCCGGTCGGGGCGCCGGATTCTGTCCCGGTTGCCCCTCTTCCAGGCCAGCTCTCTGCTATGGCCAGGGAGTGCAGTGGAGGATGGCCCAGGTGCTTGGGCCCTGCACCCCATGGGAGACCAGGAAAAAGCACCTGGCTCCTGGCTCCTGCCATCGGATCAGCGCGCTGCGCCGGCTGCAGCGGCGGCCATTGGAGGGTGAACCAACGGCAAGGGAAGACCTGTCTCTCTCTCTCACTGTCCACTCTGCCTATCAAAAAATAAAAAAAAAAAAAAAAAAAAAAAAAAAAAAAAAAGAGAAAAAGAAAATGTGTGACACTTGGGCACTGTGGAGAAAGCAGTCATTGGTCTTGCAGCTCAGATGAGGCTGTTCCTTGTAGGAGAGATGCCGTGCAGTGCTGACGCCACACCTGGGGCTGCCCTAACAAATCACCACGGATGGAATGGCTTAAAGCAGCAGAATTTAACCTTCATGGTTCTGGAAGCCACATGGGTGAAGCCAAGGTATCGGCAGGGCCATGCACGCCAGGGACAGCGCCTTGCTTCTTTCTAGCTTCTGGTAGCTGCCAGCACCCTGGGCAGTCTTTGGCTGGGAGCTGCTTCACTCCAGTTGCTGCCTCTGCCTCAGTCTGCACTCTGTGTGTGTCTGTTTCTCCCGGTCATCACGTGGCCTTCTCACGAGTCATTGGGTTGAAGGGCCATTCTAATTGTCTTTTTTTTTTTAAAGTATTTATTTATTTATTTATTTGAAAGTCAGAGTTACAGAGAGAAGGAGAGGCAGAGAAAGAAAGAGGTCTTCCATCCGCTGGTTCACTCCCCAGTTGGCCTCAACAGCCGGAGCTACGCGAATCCGAAGCCAGGAGCCAGGAGCTTCTTCCGGGTCTCCCACGTGAGTACAGGGGCCCAAGCACTTGGGCCATCCTCCACTGCTTTCCCAGGCCACAGCAGAGAGCTGGATTGGAAGTGGAGCAGCCAGGACTAGAACTGGCACCCATAAGGGATGCCGGCACTGCAGGAGGCAGCTTTACCCGCACACCACAGCACTGGCCTCCTTATCATCTTAATTATACTTCCAGTGAGGTTTCCTTTGCAAGTATTGGGGGTCAGTAGTCCAACATGTCTTTGGGGGAACACAATGCAATCCACAACACCACCTTGTCCTGGGGCCTGAGGCTGGGGACTAGAAAGCACTGGAGACATTAGAACCCAGAGCCCAGACTTCTTTTTCCGTATCCTCTCCTGTGCATCTCTTCACACCATAGGCCCCGTCCGAGCATCTCCTCGTGTCTCATACAACTCAGCGAAGTGAGAAGCAGAGCCTGTGCTCCGAAAGCAGCACTAGCCTCTAGACTCGGAGCTGGAAGGTCTGCCCATCCCAAGCCCAGGGTTCCTCCACTGGAAAAGCCTGACCTTTCCACAGGCCCATCCGGACCTCAGTCGTACAGCCATGAACCGAAGGGACCAAACACTGCCCCATGGAGCTCATTGCCCATGTCATGATATCCACGTAACACGTTCTGAGGAGGGGAAGGGCCCGCACGACCCCACCCGCAGGCCGCCAGCGCCGAGTACCCTGGCCGAGGCTCTTTCCTCAGCCCAGGAGCTTGTCCCAGGTACAGGAGAGGCTTGGGGGAGGTGGGGAGCCAACCTGGAGCACACGAGGGTACCCAAAGTACAGGGGGACAAAGACGGATGTTTGGTGTCAAGGTCGTGTCAAGTTTATAAAGGGTATTGAGTGATGCACCGCTTCACATGCTGTGGATGCGTTTGTTCAATATGCCATTTCTTCCTTGACTGTGCAGAACATACTGGTAAGGCCATCTGGACCTGGAGTTTCTTTGTGGAATGTTTTCTTACCTACGGATTTACTTAACTTCCTTAATAGTTATAGACTTATTAAGGTTTTCTATTTATATTTCAGTTTGGGTAAGTTGTACTTTCCTGAAAATGTGTGCCTTTCACCTAAAATTTTATATTTGGGTATACTAGGTATTTGTAATATCCTTTGGTAATTGTAGTGTCTACAGAAGCTGCAATTATGCCCTTCCTTGTATTATGGATATTGGTTATTTGTGCTTTCTTTATTTGTCTTGATTAGTCACACAAGAGACTTATCAGTTGCAGTAGTCTTTTTTTCTTTTAAGATTTTATTTACTTATAAATAAATAATTTATATTTACTTATAAAAATACAGAGCTACAGAGAGGGAGAGGGAGAGGCAGAGGCAGAAGCAGAGGCAGAGAGACAGGTCTTCCATCCACCGGTTCACTCCCCAAATGGCCATAATGGCTAGGGCTGGGCCACACCAAATCCAGGAGCTAGGAGCCTCATCTAGGTCTCCTACATGGGTGCAGGTGCCCAAGCACCTGGGCCATCCTCCACTGCCTTCCCAGGCACACCAGCAGGGATCTGGACTGGAAGTAGAGCAGCCGGGACTTGAACTGGCGCCCACCTGGGATGTTGGCACTGCAAGTGGCAGCTTTATCTGTTACACACAGTGCCGGCCCCAGTTGCAGTAGTCTTAAAAAAAAAAAAAAGTTTTGGCTGTTTGTTGATCTTCTCTATTGTATATTTGGAATATTGCATATATGAAATAAAAATATGAATTTTTGGTACAACTTTGGTTAAGAAGCCAGCTTGGGACACCTGCATTCGTTTCAGAGTGCCTGGGTGTGTGTCCTGGCTGTGCTTCCTCTCCTGCTTCCTGCCTGAACCGCCTTGGAGGCAGCAGGTGATGGCGCGAGTAATTGAGTCTTTACCATCCACATGGGAGACTTGAATTGGGTTTTTGGGCTTCTGGCTTTGGCTTGGCCCAGCCCTGGCTGTTGTTGGTATTTGGGGGGTGGGGGTAGGGGTAAACCAGCAGGTTGAAGATTTCTCTGTGTCTATGTCTTTCTGCCTTTCAAGTATGCAAAAACAAATAAATAGGAATTTTCTTTATTCATTTAAAAATGTTTCTATTAACTTTTGAAGCCACTTCATATACTCACAGTTATTTAGCTATTAATCAGTTTGGAGCATTTTCTGATTTCAAAAAGTTAAATTTATTTATTTATTTGAAAGGAAGAGAGAGAGAGAGAGAGAGAGAGAGAGGGAGGGAGAGAGATCAACCTATCAACCTGTCCCCTCTGCTGGTTCACTGGCCACAAGCCCACAACAGTGAGCCAGGGCTAGGCCAGGCTAATGCCAAGAGCCCAGGACTCAGTCCATGTCTCCCAGGCGGGACAGAGACCCCAGCACTTGAGCCATTACATGTCGCCTCCCACGCTGAGCATTAGCAGGGAGCTGGACCTGACCCCAGGCACTCTGATGTGGGCTGCGGGCTTCCCAAGAGGCGCTGTAACTACTGGGTCAAACGCACCCCAATTTTAGAACGTTTTCATCATCCCAAAAGAAAAACCCCATGTCCCTGCCCTCTTTCCACGTTTCTCCAGCCCCTGGCAACCAGTAATTCTCGCCTCTGTCTCTATGGATTTGCCTCTTCTGGACGTTCACTGTGAGCGGGATCATGGAATACTCCGCATTTTTCTGAGCGGCTTCTTCGACTCGGCGTGACGCCCCTCGTGCTGCGGCGTGAGTCCGTGCTCCCTTGCTCTCTGCTGCTGCATGGTGCCCCACGGTGTGGATCCAGCACCTGCGTTCAGGCCTCCACCCACCGACAGGCCTGCGGGCTGTTTCCACTCTGCCTTTGTGAATGCCACGGCTGTGCGCGTCCCTGTGCGTGCTGCCGTGTGGAGCTGTGGTCCCTGCTCTTGGGCCTGGGGTAACTCTTCATCGTGGTCTCTTACTGTCCCCATCCTAGCGGGCGTGGAGCGCGGCGCACTGTCCTTCCGCCTGTTTTGCCGTTCGGTATTTCAAGCTCTTCATTGACATTTGGGTTATTAGAAGTTTGTTTCCGTCTGGCACCGCGGCTCACTAGGCTAATCCTCCGCCTGCGGCGCCGGCACCCCGGATTCTGTCCCCGTTGCCCCTCTTCCAGGCCAGCTCTCTGCTGTGGCCCGGGAGTGCAGTGGAGGATGGCCCAGGTCCTTGGGCCCTGCACCAGCATGGGAGACCAGGAGGAAGCGCCTGGCTTCTGGCTTCGGATCGGCGAGGCCGCAGCAGCCATTGGAGGGTGAACCAACGGAAAAAGGAAGACCTTTGTCTCTGTCTCTCTCTCTCTCACTGTCCACTCTGCCTGTCAAAAAAAAAAAAAAAAAGTTTGTTTCCTTCCTTCCACCCTGTAGGAATTGTCTGATATTGAACTGTGATTGAGTTCTACTAAGCTGTGTTGTGGTTCAAGAACACACTCTATTTCAACCTTTTTAACACTCTCTGTTTTCTTTGTTGATCACATACGGTCACTATTTTGTCAACACTTTCTGCAAGCTTAAGAGGAACACCTGCAGTTAGAAGCTGTGTCCTCTGTGTGTCCACAAGGTCAAGCGGGCTCCCCCTGCTCTCGCTGTCTCCTACATCTCTGTGATTTCTCTATAGATAGGAAGAGACACGGGGTAAATGACTCCCACAACAGCTGTGGATTTGTCTGTCTCACCTTAGGGTTTTATCCATTTTTGCTTTCTAAAATAGGAGCCTGTGTTACAAATTTAGAATTGCTCTGTTTCCTGCTGAGTGGGACTTCTGCAGCGGTCGGAGGTGACCATCCGCATCTGCTGTCACCTCTGCCCCTTTGTCTCACGGTGCCCTGCTTGCCGCAGCTTCCCTCTGGCTGGTGCTCGCGGCGTGAATGTTCTGCTGTCTTTCCTGTGTCCACCTTTCCGGTGTCATTTTGCTGTAGATGAGTACATGGGCGGTTGTGCCAGTCTGGGAATATGATTCTTTTTGCAAAAAAAAAAAAAAATGTAATCGATTTCAGTCCTCTAAAATTTTTTAATATTTGCTTTGCTTTCTTGGTCATATATTAACATTCTCTGTGCCCTTGGAAAGGATTAGCATTACAGCTACTGAGAAATGTGGATTTGCATCTCAGTCTCACCAGGTACTCTTTCTTCTGTGTTCCTCATTTTCTGCTTTCTTATCCTTTTTTTTTTTTTTTTTTTTTTTTTTTTTTTTTTTTTTTGACAGGCAGAGTTAGACAGTGAGAGAGACAGAAAGGTCTTTCTTCCATTGGTTCACCCCCCAAATGGCCGCTACAGCCGGAACTACGCTGATCCAAGCCAGGAGCCAGGTGCCTCCTCCTGGTCTCCCTTGCAGGTGCAGGGCCCAAGGACCTGGGCCATCCTCCACTGCCTTCCCAGGCCACAGCAGAAAGCTGGACTGGAAGAGGTGCCGGCGCCACAGGCAGAGGATTAGCCTAGTGAGCTGCGGTGCCGGCCAAGATATATTTTATTTATTTGAAAGGCTGAGTTACAGCAGAGGCAGAGAGAAACAGGTCTTCCATCCGCTGGTTCACTCCCCAAATGGCTGCAATGGCTGGAGCTGCGCCAACCCAAGGCCAGGAGCCAGGAGCTTCTTCCAGGTCTCCCACCTGGGTGCAGGGGCCCAAGAACTTGGGCCAGCTTCTACTGCTTTCCCAGGCCACAGCAGAGAGCTGGATCGGAAGTGGAGCAGCCAGGACACGAACTGGCACCCATATGGGATGCCCGCACTACAGGCGGCAGCCTTATCCACTAAGCCACAGTGCCAGCCTATTGCCCTGTTTTCAATTGATTTTCTCAATTTCTGTTTTTAACGTTCTGCATCAAAACACCCTGCAGCCCTGCCCGATACCTAAGGACATATGTTTAACCCATCCCCTTTGAAAGTCCATGTCTCAGGTTGAAATCTCAATCTTGGGGCAGGCACTGTGGCACAGCCGGTTAGTGCCCTGGCCTTAAGCGCAGGCATCCCATATGGACACTGGTTCAAGTCCCGGCTGCTCCACTTCTGATCCAGCTGTCTGCTATGGCCTAGGATAGCAATAGAAGATGGCTCGCTCGCTCTCTCTCTCTCTCTCTCTCTCTCTGCCTCTCCTCTCTCTGTAACTCTTTCTGGCTCCTGCCATCGGATCAGCGCGGTGTGCTAGCCTCAGCGCGCTGGCCGCGGCGGCCATTGGAAGGTGAACCAACGGCAAAGGAAGACCTTTCTCTCTGTCTCTCTCTCACTGTCCACTCTGCCTGTCAAAAAAATTTTTTTAAAAATCTTAAAAAAAAAGAAATCTCAATCTTTTCTTCATCACTACTGCCCAGCTTACAAAGTAAATGATTATTTACCATTGTGTCTCACCATTCTCCATTTGCAATTTAAAATTCTTTTAGTAGCTTCTATAGAACAACCCTGGCAGTTTTCCTTTTTGTGACTTCTGTATTTATGCTGTCCAGTGGAGCAGCCACTCACCACCCACTGCTGTTGAACATTTGGAACAGGGCTATTGCATCTGAGGAACCGGGCTTTCAATGTAATGAAGTTTGCTTAATATGAAAACCCCCAGGGGCCAGCGCCGTGGCTCACTTGGTTAATCTTCCACCTGAAGCGCCGGCATCCCATATGGGCGCCGGGTTCTAGTCCTGGTTGCTCCTCTTCCAGTCCAGCTCTCTGCTGTGGCCCGGGAAAGCAGTAGAAGATGGCCCAAGTGCTTGGGCCCCTGTACCCACATGGGAGACCAGGAAGAAGCACCTGGCTCCTGGCTTCAGATCGGCGTAGTTCTGGCCGTAGCAGCCATTTGGGGGTGAACCAACGGAAGGAAGACATTTCTCTCTGTGTGTGTCTCTCTCTCACTGTCTAGCTCTATCTGTCAAATAATAATAATAATAATAAAATAGAAAACCCCAGCTTCCGCTGGTGGCGGTTGTGTCCAGTAGCACAGCCCCAGCGAGGACGATGACCTGCAGCCCTTCCCTGTCAGCATCTGGTGTCTGCACTGTTGTCTCCCCCTCCCCAGACCATGCAAGGACCTAACAGCCCCAAGGCACTTGTGCCTCCAATGTAGCTACAGCTAATATCTCAAGGCTCCCTCTGTGTATTGCAAGTTCTCAAGGACACCGTCGTGGCGGGTCTACAATCCTTCCCAGCATGCGATCCGTTCCACAGCCACTTTGCTGGTCCTGGGGCTCCCGGGGTGACCTCGCCCCCTCCCCAGTGAGTGGTTTTCATCAAGAGTGTGCGATGCTGAAAGGGAAGTTTGCTGGAGAAATTTTTGGTTTCTTCTGTCGCAAGCATATCATGCTGAGGTTCAAACCCAGGGCTTCTGAGTGTAGTGTCAGTGACCCAGGCCCCTCTGCTGCCTCTCTGTGAGTTTTCCTGGCAAATACAGACTTTGAGGGCAGGGATCCCGGTTCTCTCGGTTACTGCAAGGCCCCAGGGTACTCAGCAGATGGCAATCCTTTTTTTTTTTTTTTAAGATTTATTTATTTATTTGAAAGGTATGTTATAGTGAGGCAGAGAAAGAGAGATGGACAGAGAGACACAGAGAAGACAGACAGAGAGGTCTTCCATCCAATGGTTCACTCCCCAAATGGCTGCAATGGCCAGAGCTGGGCCAATCCGAAGCCAGGAGCCAGGAGCTTCTTCCGTGTCTCCCACACTGATTCAGGGGCCCAAGCACTTGGGCCATCCTCTACTGCTTTCCCAGGCCATAGCAGAGAGCTGGATCGCAAGTAGAGCAGCCGGGACTTGAACCGGCACTCATGGGATGCAGGCTGCAATCTTTGTTGGGTGGATGGACAGACAGACAGATAAGTGGGTGGACAGAGGGACAGGCAGAGGTATGGTGGACTCTGGTTTCCTTGAGGACAGGACAGTGCATCGCCTGCCTCCATGACCCCAAGCAGAGGAGGGGCTGAGCTTTCCATAGGATGCAGGATGTAAGGGGGCCTCTGGAGTGAGCCCATCTCGGGCCCTGTGACACCCCCTGTCTGGGGCCCCCTGGTGGAGGCCTTGCAGACATCTCAAGAAGCCGTGAAAGCCTCACCTGCTGCTGGATGTGTGCGGTCTTCCCTGCCGGGGACGCAGTGCCTGCAGACGCTGGGGGCTCTTGCCCGGCTCCCTCAGCCCTTCCCTGCGGAAGAAAGGGAGCTGGCCGCCTGCCCCCTTGGCCCCACATGTGCTCCCTGGGGTTCCTGAGGCCAGGCCACCGTTACTCACAGAGCCACTGCCGCCGGCCCGCGCCGCGCTTTGAGGGGCAGCCAGGGCCTCCGGTGGGAACTGCTCGCCGCTCTAATTGGGCCCTCTCGGAGGCGGCGGCCCCCGAGTCCCGCTTGTCTTTACTCTGGCGACCGCTTCGCCTCGCAAGGCGGCCGGCCAGCCGGGGCAGGGGTTCACCCTTGTCGTACAGACCGAGACACAGGGCCCCCGCGGCCGCCTGGGTCCCTGCCCGAGGCAACAGCCGGCCCAGCCGCGTTGCCAGGAGTAACCGCCCGCAGGCCGAGGGACGCGGCTCTGCCCCTCGCTCAGCTGGCAGCTGCGATGAGTTCCCACAGGAAAACAGATCTTCCTTCAGCTCCGGCGGCCGCCTGGGCCCTGCCAGAGGCCAGGCAGAGGAAGGACCCTGGCTCCCGGTGCTCAGGTGAGAGGTGTCACACACACCGCGGGGGCCGCGCCAAACCTGCAGAGAAGCAGACGGAAAGCACGGTCACGGGCAGCCGGCAGGTCCCCTGAAGCCCGGCGGGGCTGGAGACCCCTGCTCTGCGCCTTCTCAGGCTGCCTCCAAGTGTGCTGAGCAAATGTGATGCAAGCTCTCCGAGAGCCACACACTGTGCACAGTACTCAACAGCACTGTGTTCCTCTTGGGACCCCAAAGGACCCCGGCAGATCCCAAATCCACCCTTACAGAAAGTAGCACAGTGTTTGTGTAGAACCCAGGCACATTATCCTATGTGCTTTATCCCGTTTTTGTGTCTTTATTTTTATTTATTTGAAATGTAGAGAGACAGGGGTTGGTGCTGTGGCATAGTAGGCTAAGCCTCCACCTGCAGCACCGGCAACCCCTATGGGCACCAGTTCAAGTCCTAGCTTCTCCACTGCCCATCCAGCTCTCTGCTAATGGCCTGGGAAAGCAGTGGAGAATGGCCCAAGTGCTTGGGCCCCTGCACCCAAATGGGAGACTTGGAAGAAGCTCCTGCCTCCTGGTTTCGAATTGGCCCAGCTCCGGCCATTGCCACCATCTGGGGAGTCAAACAACAGGTAGAAGACTGCTCTGTCTGTCGCTTCCTCTCTCTGTAACTCTGCCTCTCAAAAAAAAAAAAAAAAAAAAAAAAAAAAAAAAAAAAATTTAAAGTCTTAAAAAAAAAAAAAAGCAAAAAGAGAGATCTTCCATCACTGGTTCACTCCCCAACCCAAGCACTCTGATATGGGATGTGGGTGTCCCGGTGGTGTCTTAACCACTGCGCCAAACCCCCACCCTGCTCCTAGAGCCGGTGCGGCTTCTCTAGGTCACTTATAATACCTCGCACAGTGTGAGTACCGTGCCAGTAGTGGTTACACCTTGTTCAGTACACATGTAGCTTTAAAAAAAAAAAAAACTTTTGGTCCACAGTTGGTTGAATCCGCAGGCCGGCTGCACTCACTTTCCACTGAGGTCTTGTGACAGCACCAGGTCTGTGTGACATCGCACGGAGGATGTCTGTCACCTCTGATCCCTGAGATCAAGTGGCTTCAGCCAGACAGAATCTGTATGTTCTTATTAATTCTTTAGGGACAGACACAGCAGGAAGTCCCTGGAGAGCTGTTCTACTTTCAGGTGCAAGGTGCATTTTTGTGCCCCGTGGCAGCCGTGCATGCTGTGCAGGGTGGGGCAGAGCAGAGTCTGGCTCCAGCAGGGGGTCTGGGCTGGGAAGTGAGGAGGGAGAGAGAGTTGTTCTCCCTGTCCCAGGCAGGTGGCCCTCAGCGCAAGCTGTAGAAACCTAAGAACTGTGGACTCTGTGGCACCTGAACCCTGGGGAAGGAGGCAGCTCCTGTGAGGGAAACGGAGAGGAAGGAGGCAGGGCGGCAGGAGGAGCTGGAGGGGCAGGCGAGAGACATGCCAAGGAGTGGCAGGGGCGAGGCACCTGTGCCTGGGCAGATGATGTGACGGATGAGGCCTGACCATAGGATTAGCAGCATGGGTGTCACTGGTGACCTTGGCACCAGCTGGCCTAGGAAGCAGTGGGGTCAGAAGCATGAGTGGAGTGGGCTCCGAGAGAGCAGGAGGAGAGGTGGCACCCCGATGGCCAGGAGACCTTCCATGGAGGCCCTGTGGGGCCCGTGTTGTCAGGGCCACTCCTGGCTCCTGGAACCAGAGTGGCCACTTCTGATGCGTGGTCAGTCTTGGTCAGTGTCAGTTTGGCGACCAGGCCAGACTGAATGCGACACCCACCCCCCTGTCTGCAGACCCTGCACCAAAGGAAGAGCCTGCAGCCTTCTGGGGTCTACAACTCGCACCCCCTGGAGGTCAGAACCGTGGCTTCCCCATCCTCACTCGACTCTGGTTTCTGTCCCCAAATGTCACTCACAACCCAGCTCTTCTGGTTTGCTGCACAGTCTCCCCTCTGCTCCGGACTCCCTCCTGCCCACGGGACCCAGTGCACTCAGCCGTCCGCCTTGTCCCAGCCTCAGGACACACACAGGCCTTGTCTGACAGACCCTCGGAGGTGGGGCCAGCACACGAACCAGTCAGCAGGGGAGGGCTGACCCGCAGGGTTCCAAGTGTCCACACACCCACACTTCTTTGGAGCATCTTCGTTTCATCTTTATAATTCATGTTAATTTTATGTTTTACGTCATGGCTGTATTTTTTTAAAAGATTTATTTATTTATTTGAAAGGCGGGGTTACAGAGAAGCAGAGGCAGCGAGACAGAGAGAGAGAAAGAGAGGTCTTCCATTCACTGGTTCACTCTCCAATTGGCCGCAACAACTGGAGCTGAGCCGATCCGAAGCCAGGAGCCAGGAGCTTCTTCCGAGTCCCCCATGCAGGTGTAGGGGCTCAAGGACTTCTACTGCTTTTCCAGTAGCAGAGAGCTGGATTGGAAATGGAGCAAATGGGACTCAAACCGGCGCCCAGATGGGTTGCTGGCACTGCAGGCTGTAGCTTTACCTGCTATGCCACAGCGCTGGCCCCTATATATTTTTTTTATCCAGTTTAAAGCATTGCCTTGTATAGCACTTATTTTCTCATTAACTTCTCCTCCCACCCCTACTAAATATTCAGGTAAAACTGGTGCCTGCTCTGCCCCCAGCCTCCTAAATTCCTGTGTCCTTGGGGTACTTGCACCCCTCCATTTCAGAGCCCAGGCCTCTGTGTGGGGGACACCGGTTACACTTCTTGTGTGGCCACTGCTGTCCTCCCACTGCTGCCCCTTCAGAGGTCTCCTAGCCAAGGCCAGGTACCCACCCCTCCCCCCAGTGTCCAGCTCCGGGTCAGGCAGATGGTGCCCCTGCAGGCGGCCACCCTGGCGCTGCTTGCAGATTCTGCTCGCCTGCTCTGCAGGGCTCTGTCCCTCCACTACTTGCACAGGAAGCCACACCACCACCTCCTCGGGGCCCTGCCAGTCTTGCCTGAGAGCTGGGGTTCCCTCTGCTACCTAAAGGGATGAGTGAGCCAAGGGAGACCCTGGGACCCTCCTCCCCGAGTCCTGGTCTCCGTATCGCTCAGACAACAAGCTGGGTTCCCAGGGCTGGGAAGCAGTACCACGGGGTCAGGCCACAGAGAGCCAAGCAGGGGCTCTGCACTGGCTGATAGCACCCAGGATACGGAGAGCGTTCAGTCTTTCCTGGGCCAGCCAAGCCCTGGCCACAGCTCCCAATGTGACCACTTCATCCCCAGAGGCCCGTGTGGCAACTGCACTCAGCTGCGTGGTTGGTTGCTTGGCTGGGGCGGCCGGGGCTGGCACCAGAGTGTGGGACGAGGGACGGCTGGCGGGGAATCAGAGGGGCCTGGCTGCCGCCGGCTCTGGCTTTCCGCTGCTGATAGCACGTAGGGGATTAGGACTCAGAGGTCTGAACAAGGGGCTTTTATTCCCAGGGCAGCGTTCTCATTGGCCTGCAAAGCCCCACTGTCAGGAACAAAAGGTTGCATGGGGAACTGCAGACCCCTCACCCTCCAAGCCTGGCGCTTTGCGGGGGCACAGGGAGCTGGGCCCCGTCCAGTTCTGCCTGAGGCCGGAGCTGCAGGGCCTGCGTGGACTTCCTCACCCTGCCGCAGAGGCTTGAGCCACTGCAGGCTTGGGATGTCCCAGGGTAAGCACAGTCTTGGAATGTCGGCACAGGAGGACGCAGATAGCCACGTATTCCAGCCTCTGTGGGGATTGACAATGGGGACACTAGGGCCCCGGCTTACCCACAGAGGGTCACACAGACACGGGTGAGGCTCAGGGAGACGGAGCAGGGCCAGTCCTCCCTGGTCCCTGACCCAGGCCCCTAACTGGGTGCCAGGTTTCCATGCAGAGCTGCCAGAAGCAGCTACCTCTGTGTCCTCCAAGACCACCAGCACATAGATTGAACCTGTCCCCTCTTCCCAGCCCTCCCGTGTGGCCCACTGCCCAGAGGCCTTGTCACCTCCCCAGCCTGGATACTTTTCTAACATTTTTCCTCTCCCCACCCCCGCCGCCAGGCCTGGTTCAGCCCCTCCTGGCTCCCATTTTGCCCGGTCTGATGTAGCCAGCGCTGTGCCTTCCATGCCTGTCTAAACCACACACTACTCATCTCCTCATCAGCATGGCCCCCGAGGACCCCTCCCGCAGACCCCTCCAACGGCAGCCTTGCCCCCACTCTGTGCGCTCCGCCTGTCACTCAGGTATGAGTCTCTTGTGCCCTGGCTGCTCCAACAGAGGGGGCAGCGAGGAGGCGGGGCCCAGAAGACAGCTACAGGCAATCAACACTACCCTGCCTCAACTGGAGGGGAGAGGTGCCGACTGGAAACTGTCCAGTCCCCTGTCCTGCAGGTGCCCTGTCTGGGAGACCCTCTGCCGGCTGTGCCAGACCCCAGCAGCACCCCTCCTCCAGCCTGTCCTGCTGTCCCACTCCCTGCTGGGCTTCCATTCCGAGTACATGACCTCAGCTCAGCTCAGCCATTTGCAAGAGCCAAGCCTCCGCTCCCATCCTTTGCAACAAACCAACCATGGACCCCTGTCTCTCTCTCTCTCCCATTCATTCATTCATCACACTTAGAGCCCACTGTACTACTGGCATTCTTCTTGGTGCTGGGTGCACACTCTTGCCGCCCAGCCTACCTTCTGCTGAGGAAGGGCACTGAGTTACCAGGGAGAGGCTGGCAAGTGACCAGTGGAGCAGGGTGGGCAGAGGGCTGGTGCCTGGGCCTTGCAAGTTAGTCTCTCCAGAAGCAAGCATCGAGGTGGAGTTTCCGTGTGTGAGTGTGTGTGTGTGCGCGTGCGGGCGGGGGTGTCAGCATGTGGGAAAGAAGGGGGAGGAAGAGGATCGGGCACAGGAAGAACTTGAACATTGGTCAAAGCCTCAGGAGGGCATTCTGGAGCAAGTGTGGCCCATCAATGCCCCACACTGGACAGAAACGATCCGTCCCGGGTTATCCCCCACTCCACCGGGTCACCGGGGGAGCTGTGACCCCAGTGGAGCTGAGGGATGAGGCCACAGGACCCCAATGCAGCTGAGGGGTGAGGCTGTGCGGTGACTGCTGCTCCCACGGTGCCCCTGGAAGGCCACCTGGTGATGCGTTTCTGGGGCCAGCACAGGGAAGGCCTCGGGAAGCAGAGCCCTGCGGACATGTTGGGGCAAGTCCTGAGACACTGAGTGTGGCAGAGCCCTGCAGACACGTTGGGGTGAGTCCCCAGACTCCGAGTGTGGCTGTGTCTGGGGCCCCGGGACTGGAGCAAGAGGGCAGGACAGGAAGTCAGGGCAGCCAGATCTGAAGCCAAGGAGAGGATTCCGGGGTGGGGGAGTTGGAGCAGGAGAGCCCGAGGACACCCCTGCAGGGCTTCCCCTAGAGGGGTACTCTGGGTGTGCAGGGCGGGACAGTGGGGCTGACGGGCTGTGAGACGTACCACGGGGACTGTGTGCCCAGGCCGCCTGCTGTT
Source organism: Oryctolagus cuniculus (assembly GCF_964237555.1). NCBI lineage: Eukaryota > Metazoa > Chordata > Mammalia > Lagomorpha > Leporidae > Oryctolagus > Oryctolagus cuniculus. Next base: position 101,305,349 of record NC_091441.1, read on the forward strand.
CAGAGCACACGTTAGCCAGTGTCTGCTGCCCTCTGATGGATGTGCAGGAAATAACCCACACCTGCTTCCAGCTTTTTTTTTTTCCTCCCTGTTGCCACATTCAGTGAGTTCCATGGGTTCACCTTCAGCTCCAGGCTATGATAACTGTTGTCACAGTGCAGGAGGTGCCAGGCAGCACGTAGGAGGAAGCAAGTCATCAACTTAGAGACAGGGTGGCAGAGGGAACACCCCGTGTTGATGCAGCTGTCCTGGGAGCAGGCCTGGCAGGGCCCTGTGGCGGCTTTCAGTGGCGAAAGTCACCAGCGTAGAGAACAGCCGGGGGTCCTGGCTGCGTCGGGGCTGGGGGCTGTAGAGCAGGCACCGTGATCCCAGTGGTGCTTGCTGGAGGTGTCTGAGCTCAGGGGAGGCAAAAGGAGCTGGAAGACCTGACTCACGGGTGAAGGCCAAAGGATGACAGCGGCGGGCGAGTGGGCAGAGGGGGCCGTGGCAGCTCCAGGAGCCACTGCCCAGGGGAGCCACCAGCCGCTCCATGACTGCGGGGGTTAAATCCCCTTGGCCCTGCGGCTCCTCCACTCCCTCCAGCACTCTTGTATCAAACCCGTCTCTGTTTGAATTTCCCACACCTGCCCTGCTCTGTTCAAGATGGACATAAAACCATGGGAAGGTGTTAGGTAGGAGGTCATAAATGAGCTTATGTGTGTGTGTGACAAAGACCTAAGGAATTGACATCTACAGCGGTCCAGCATCCATATCTCAAAGTCATCCCGATAACCTTCCAGGTGCAGCCCAGTATCTGCACTTCAGAGTCCTGCCCAGATCCTGATGACCTTCCAGGGGGGTCCTGCCCCTTCTACCTGGCCTGATAAACATCCTTCCTCTAAGGCGGGGTGACACCAGCCAGGCTTCCCCTGTAACTGACAACTTCAATGGGAAAAACTCAGAAAGGAATTTTTTGTATTTACACCCAATAAGTCCTTTGTTCTGGGAGGAGAAGAAGGAGAAGGGGAGGGAAGGCAAGACCCATCTCCTTAAAAAACCCAGCCTAAATTTGCATTAGGCACTCTCTCTCAGGTCCTGTCTGGAGAGGTGCCCATCCATTCTTACAGATGTCCCTACCCTAATAAACATTGCTATGTTGCTTTCCCCTGCTCTCTGTCTCATGCCTGAATTCTGTCTTGTGAGAAGACAAGGACCCTTTGCTTCTCTGACAACAAAGGCAGCTGAAGACAGCCTGAGTGCTTGGCCTCTGCTACCCTCATGGTAGACCCAGAAGGAGTTCCAGGCTCCTGCCTTCAGCCTGGCCCAACAGCTCACCCCCTAGACTTGTGGCCATGCAGGGAGTGAATCAGTGGATTAAAGAGCTCGCTCTCTCTGTAAGTCTGCCTTTCAAATAAATAAAAAGTTAAAAAGAAAAGAAGTCTCGGGGCCTGCACTGTGGCACAGCAGGTTAACACCCTGGCCTGAAGTGCTGGCATCCCATATGTGTGCTGGGTTAAAAACCTGGCTGCTCCACTTCGCATCCAGCTCTCTGCTGTGGCCTGGGAAAGCAGCAGAAATGGCCCGAGTCCTTAGGCTCCTGTACCCACATGGGAGACCCAGAAGAGGCTCCTGGCTCCTGGCTTTGGATCAGCCCAGCTCCAGCTGTTGCACCCAACTGGGAAGTGAACCATTGGATGGAAGACCTCTATCTCTCTCTCTCTGCCTCTCCTCTCTCTGTGTAACTCTGACTTTCAAATAAATAAATCTAAAAAAAAAAAAAAGAAAAGAAGTCTCAAAACTCAAATTTTAAAAATGGACAAGGAGCAGGCATTTGGTGTCACAGGTAAGACTTCCTTTGGGACACCCCCATCCCTGATCAGAGTGCCTGGGGTTGAGTCTACACTCTGCTCCCGATTCCAGCTCCCTGCTAATGCTAACTATGTCCGGGAGGCAGGAGGCAATGCCTCAAGTTCGTGGGTCCCTGCCCTCTGTGTGGGAGACCCAGATGCAGTTTCAGCCTCCTGGCTTTGGCCTGGCCCAGCCCTGGCTATTGCTGGCAGTTGGGGAGTAAACCACTGGATGGAAGATTTCTCTGTGCCTGTCTCTCTGCCTTTCAAATGGAGTGAAAATAAAGCAAAAAAAAAATCTTAAAGGAAACTTCACTCTTTAAAACTCTGTCATTTGGAATTATGTCAACTCTGTCCAGCTGACGATCACTAACCAAGAGCACACCTGAGGCTGAAAAAGTTGTCTCCTGCTGTTTGCTGTGAGGGAGGCTGAACTGCACGGGGAACCTGAGCCACCTCCTCGGGGGAAACAACGGCAAGTTGGGGGCTGGCTGGTGGCCTGGGGGAGCGCTTGAGGACACACAGCCTGGCTCAGGATGGGTTGCAGTCAAACACCTGACGAATCAACCGGATTAATGCTAGGTTGGAGTCTGTTACTGAATCTTATCTGTAGGGGGGGAGAGCTGTATATGGCAAAGAAGCAGTACTCTGAGTAGCCAGGAGGGAGGATGCTTGGTTGTTTGTGGCTTGGACAATGTTGATGTTTTCTATTCAAGGTGCTTGTGGAGTGGCCTAGTTCTGTCTTACCTGTCATGATCTGTCTCATGTGGACGTGGAGTGAAATCGCTTGTGCTCAACTGGAGAACAGTAAGGCCTCCCCGCGAGGGCCGGGCCAGCCCCTAGGGGTCAGTAGCTGCTTTCCTCCGTCTCACCTATCAGTAAGCAAGAATCACCCCGTGCTTGGATAGAGCACCCAAGTCCCGTTGGCATAGGGAGGCAGTCTCCATTCCCATGCCAGGTGCCATGTCCATCTAACCTTGTGATTCCCACAGCACCGGGGCCCTGGATCCACTCTGCTGTCCCAGACAGGCCTGAATCCCTTCTCACACAGCCGAGCTTTGCTGTGAGCCTATCTGGGCCCTGCTTCGCTTCAGGAGCACCTGAGCCCCGCCCTCCAACAGCCCCGCCCCAGCCCTGGGGCCATGCCATCTCCCTCACTGGACATCGGTGCCACTACAGGTTTGTCCTGGTCGATCTGACGCTGGTCCCACTGCGCTAGAACAAAACTCCAATCATGCCTCTTGAGACGCCTGCATCCCACATCACAGTGCCTGGGTTCCAAGTCCGAATTCCAGCTTCCTTCTGTGTGATGGCTTCTGCTACGTGGGCTACAGGACCAGGCCCTCCTGCCAAAGGCGCTTGTTCCTCCACAGGTCTGCTGCGGGGGCTGGACGCCGCATTCCTTGCTGACCTCACCTTGTCACACTCGTCCCCTCTTTCCTGAGGCTATTGCATGATGCCAGAATGCCTCCCTCCAGTCCTGGCCCTGGAGCCATGGGAACTGAGCAAGTCATTCAGGCTTCTTGAGCCCCACTGTCTTCTTGCAGAGATCAGCCGCATCCGCCCAGCAGACAGACCCTTACAATGCGCGGTGCATGGAAAGTGGTTACTGTGTGTGTGACCTCAGCTCCCACGCTCTTGAACAAACTAATTGCTGAGTGGAGCTCCTCTCCCTCAATGGGCGCCCTATCAAGCTCCACTTAACCTTAGTTTTGCCCTGCCCTCTGGGGCTGTGCACTAGGGGTACACCAGTCCCCATCCCTTCCCTGAACCTCCCCCCTGTTTTCACCCCTCTATGCCTTTTCACCTGCTCCTCCCTGTGCCAGGCAGAGCCCAACAACTGTTTTTGTTGTTGTTGTTGTTGTTGTTGTTTTCGGACAGGCAGAGTTAGTGAGAGAGAGAGACAGAGAGAAAGGTCTTCCTTTTTCCGTTGGTTCACCTCCCAAGTGGCCGCTATGGCCAGCGTGTTGCGGTCGGCGCGCTGCGCTGATCCGAAGCCAGGAGCCAGGCGCTTCTCCTGGTCTCCCATGGGGTGCAGGGCCCAAGCACCTGGGCCATCCTCCACTGCACTCCCGAGCCACAGCACAGAGCTGGACTGGAAGAGGGGCAACCGGGACAGAACCGGCGCCACAACCGGGACTAGAACCCGGGGTGCCGGCACCGCAGGTGGGGGATTAGCCTAGTGAGCTGCGGCACCGGCCCACCGGCTTTTGTCACCTCCTCCGAGGAGCCTACCCTGTCCCCTCCAGCCAGTCACCTCTGCGGGTTGCCCCTGCCGCCCAGCCCTGTGGGGTGCCGTGGTCTTTGGCGTCAGGGCAGCAGCCAGGGCTCTGAGCGTGGGTGGCTGGCAGACAAGCCCGTCTTTGGAGTCAGGACTCTGGGTTTCCAGCCAGGGCTGCTCCCCAAGAGACGAGGGATCCGAGTCCCACGGCTTCACCCCTCTGAGCCCGTCTCATCTTTGAGTTGGGCCTCATGACGTCCTCACAGAACTCTGACGCTCCTTTAAGCTAAAGGCTGAGGGGGACCCGAGCTTGCCGAGCCCAGCACCTCCTTTGCTTTATTAAGGGAGGGAGGTGGGGCTGACAGAGGGAGGGAGCGGCCAGGAACCGTCGTCCTCCTTACAACAGGTGAGGGGTGCGCTAAGTTCGGGGTAGAAAGTCCTTAAGGAATGAATGAATGAGTGAACGAATTTAACCGGCTCCCGACTCTGGAGACTCCAACTTGACCTCGTCCCTCTTCAGCACAGCGGACACAGGAAGTCCCGCCCCCGACCGCCGCAGCCCCGCCCCGGCCGCCGCAGCCCCGCCCCCGGCCGCCGCAGCCCCGCCCACCGCCTAACCGTTGCGTGCCCGCCACGCGGCCGTTGCCTGCTTGGGTCGCCGCCGGCTGAGGCGGGCGGTGGCGCCGTGGTCCGAGCCCCCTGCCGTCGGGCACTGCCGCTCGCAGGGACTGCAGGCGCCTGGGGAACCGACCTGCAGCTGGGCCGCCCTGGCCCGTCAGCCCTTCTAGCCCTACCGGGCCTCCAGCTCGGCCTGGCTTCTCAGCGCCAGCCGGGTTCCGCCGCCTCTGACCGAGAGCCCAACACCCAGTGTCCACCCACGTCTTGCCTCGGGTCTCGCTCGTGCCTTGCCTTTCCCCAGACGGTGAAGACCCGTGGAGGCGGCGCTGGCCGCTCGCGCACCCCTGAGCCGTGCCCGGGCATAGTCCCCCCACCCCTCCCCCTGTTGTGCTGCCCGGAACCGCGCTCACCTGGGGCAGGCACCCCAGGAAGGTGGACAGACTGACCCTGGGCTTGTGAAAGGAGGAGCAGCTGGGCTTGAGGGGGAGAAACGGGGGCCGCTCCGTAGGCTGACCCCTGCAGCCACCGCTCTCTCTGCCTCCTCCTCCTTTGGGTCCCTGAATCCACGAGCACCTACAGTGTGCCAGGCAGGGATCCATCCCGGGCATGGACAGGAGGGAGGAGGGTGGGCGTGCTGGGAGAGGCAGGGCCCCTCCTGGGAGCAGAGGGGTGACGGCCTTTGCTTTCTCCCAGCCAGGAGGGCCAGCAGGTGGGCGCCCCGCAGCAGGTCCCTGCTCACTGGGACAGGGAGGCCGAGGACCAGGCAGGCACAGAGCCCATCGCCTCCATCCCAGCGCTCATGAGTGCGACCTGACGGCCCGAGCCAGGACCCAGGAGTCGGCCGGAGCACCAGGGCAGCAGGAGTCCTCAGCAGAGCCTGCCCACACCTGCAGCTCCAGTGCCTGGTGTCTCCTGAGAGCCTCCCTGGCCTGCACAGGATCTGGGTAGGTGCCAGAGCCGAGCTCCAGCACCCTCTGCGAAACAGGGCCACACACGTGACTTCTGGGGACTAGGCCTGGCGTGGCTCCCCCGACGCGGGCTGTTCCACGCCGGCCGGGAGCTGAGGTCAGGAAAGGAGCAGCCAGTGTAGGGGCGGGTGTGGGGCCGCCCACTAGCACCCTTCAGGGTCCCTACCTGCTGCTGTCCATTTTGGCCAAAACCAGTCACGGGGTTGAAAATTCAACACAGGGAAGTTTCCCTCTGGCTTTGTTTCTGCTTCGCCTGTCCCACCCTGACGATTGATTTGAGCTTTTCCTTGTAGGTCTGTTTCTTCAGATACTGTGGAGGCTCCTGGTTAGTAGGTTTCTACAGGGCCTCGTTTGGAATGGCTCCGTCTGCTTGGTGGCACGAACGTTGTCAGTGTGTGGTGACCTCCTCTAGCCATGATGCTGATGCTTGTCTTGTTCCTCTTTTTTTTTTTTTTTTTTTTTTTTTAAGATTGATTTATTTGTTTGAAAGAGAGCGAGAGAGGGAGACAGAGATCTTCCATCTTCTGGTTCACTCCCCAGATGGCCACAATGGCCAGGGCTGGGTCAGGCCGAAGCCAGGAGCTTCTTCTTTGTCTCCCATGTGGGTGCAGGGACCCAAAAACCTGGGCCATCTGCTGCTTTTCCCAGGCCATTAGTAAGGCGCTGTATTGGAAGTGGAGCAGCTGGGACACAAACTGGCTTAACCAGCTAACGCCAGCCGCGTCTTGTTCCTCTTGATAGCAAGGCAAAAGAGCCTTGGAAAAGACATCTGGCCAAAACCCGTGAGAGGAAAGTGAGAGCTCACTTGACCTCCTTTAACCCTCTTTGTTTTTGCAGTATCTTGTAGCCTTGCTCCTCTTCCTCTGAAGGCATTTGGAGAATACACGTCTGCCTGGCAAAACTTTAGGAGACCTTTGAATGTCCTCCCTTTGCTTTAAAGACCTAAGTACTGGCCGGCGCCGCGTCTCAATAGGCTAATCCTCCACCTAGCGGTGCCTGCACACCAGGTTCCAGTCCCGGTCGGGGCGCCGGATTCTGTCCCGGTTGCCCCTCTTCCAGGCTAGCTCTCTGCTGTGGCCTGGGAGTGCAGTGGAGGATGGCCCAAGTCCTTGGGCCCTGCACCCCATGGGAGACCAGGAGAAGCACCTGGCTCCTGCCTTCAGATCAGCGCGGTGCGCCAGCCGTGGCGGCCATTGGAGAGTGAACCAACGGCAAAAAGGAGGACCTTTCTCTCTCTCTCTCTCTCTCTCTCTCTCTCTCTCTCTCTCACTATCAGGTGCCGCAGCTCACTAGGCTAATCCTCCGCCTAGCGGCGCCGGCACACCGGGTTCTAGTCCCGGTTGGGGCGCCGGATTCTGTCCCGGTTGCCCCTCTTCCAGGCCAGCTCTCTGCTGTGGCCAGGGAGTGCAGTGGAGGATGGCCCAGGTGCTTGGGCCCTGCACCCCATGGGAGACCAGGATAAGTACCTGGCTCCTGCCATCGGATCAGCGCAGTGTGCCGGCCGCGGCGGCCATTGGAGGGTGAACCAACGGCAAAGGAAGACCTTTCTGTCTCTCTCTCACACTGTCCAATCTGCCTGTCAAAAAATAAAAAATAAATAAATAAAAAGACCTAAGTATTTATAGATCAATATATACTAGGAGATACATACCAAAACTTATGGGAGACTGTGGATTTAGACTGGGCACCTGCACTGGCCCAGTGGAGCAAACCCATGGAGAGCTGAATCACAATCCTGGAGCTCCACCTGGTTGCCAAAGGCTTGGAGCAGGGACTGGTGTTGTAACACAGCGAGTTAAGGCACTGGCAATCATATGAGTGCTGGCTCGAGTCCCAGCTGGTCCACTTCAGATTAAGCTTCCTGGTAATGTGCCTGGGAAAGCAGTGGTAGATGGCCCAAGTACTTGGCCACTGCTACCCATGTGGGAGACCATGATGGGGTTCCAGGCTCCTGGCCCTGGCCATATGGAGAGTGAACTAGCAGATAGAAGATTTTCTCTGTCCTTCTCTTCTCTCTCTCCCTCTCCCTCACTCTGCCTTTCAAATAAGTAAATAAAACCTTGAAAGAAGGCAGCCCTGGAGCCAATGAACTTTTCAGGCTTTCTAGAGCTGGTTGAGCTGTAACTGATGGAGTTGTTTTCTGTATCTCCCCCCTTCTCACCCCCCTTCTGCAGATGCTGTCTGGCACTTTGTTGGTGGGGGATTGTCAGGACCTGGTCTGCTTCTGGGACCCACTCTATTTCTGAATCCTGTTTTGTTCTGTTTTGCTCACATAATTTTTACTTGACATACTTGGCCGAACAAATTTTCTAACATTATAAATGAAGAGAAATGAGATCCTACATATTCTACAAGGGTATTTGAAGAAGTTCATGGGAAATGGGGTTCAAGGTTTACTTCGGTGCAATCTTGAAATCCATAAATACGAGAAGTTTTCACAAAGTTCACGAAAAATGCAGAGCATGGAAGACATTAGCCATGGATTTGAAAATTTTATTTCATCTAAATGAATTTATCTTTTAAATCAGCTTTTCCACAGAATTTCTGGAGTGCCCTCTCATCCTACAATTTGCTTTTCAATTTTTTGCCATGTCTTAGATACCTTAGGGGATATGAACACAGATTTGTTTTATTGTTTTTGTCATTGTCTTTTTAATTTAAGATTTATTTATTTGAAAGGCAGAGTGACAGAGAGAGGGAGAGACAAAGAGAGGTTTCCATCTGTTGGTTTACTTCCCCAAATGCCTGCAACAGCCAGTGCTGGGCCAGGTCAAAGCCAGGAGTCAGGAACTCGATCCAGGTCTCACATGTATGTGGCAGGAATACAAGCACCTGGGCATATTGGCAGGAAGCTGAATCAAAAGCAGAGTAGCCGGCGCCGCGGCTCACTAGGCTAATCCTCCGCCTAGCGGCGCCGGCACACCGGGTTCTAGTCCCGGTCGGGGCGCCGGATTCTGTCCCGGTTGCTCCTCTTCCAGGCCAGCTCTCTGCTGTGGCCAGGGAGTGCAGTGGAGGATGGCCCAGGTGCTTGGGCCCTGCACCCCATGGGAGACCAGGAAAAGCACCTGGCTCCTGGCTCCTGCCATCGGATCAGCGCGGTGCGCTGGCCGCAGCGCGCCTACCGCGGCGGCCATTGGAGGGTGAACGAACGGCAAAGGAAGACCTTTCTCTCTGTCTCTCTCTCTCACTGTCCACTCTGCCTGTCAAAAAAAAAAAAAAAAAAAAAAAAAAAAAAGCAGAGTAGCCACGACTCAGACTGGCACTCTGAGAGGAGATATGGGTATCCCAAGCAGTGAGTGCCACAATGCCCACCACCTGTTTTGTTTTGAATACCCATTTATTTTGCATTGTATTTCTTGTATTCTTACCCATTTTAAAATTTAAGTTATTTCCAACTTTTTTAAGATAAAATTAGAGACAGTTTTCATCACTGGCTCACTCTCCAAATGCTTGGGAGCTGGGAATTTAATCCAAGTCTTCCATGTGGGTAGCAGGGACCCACCTACTTGAGCCATCACTTTCTGCGTCCTAGGAGGTGCAAAGCCACCATCTCCCACCCAGGCCTTTCTATATGAAGGCTTCTTAACAGCTCTGTCAAATAACAACCCCTTTTTCCAACTTTTAGTTACAATTCTACAATAGACATCCCTGTATATAACAGTTTGTTAAAAATTTAATTAAAAGACATAAAAATTATACATACTTATGAGGTACCATGTGATATTATGACACATGTATTTGTGATATAATAACATTAGAATAAGCGTATCTTTTTTTTTCTTTCAATAATTTTTTTAAAGATTTATTTATTTATTTTGAAAGAGTTACACAGAGAGAGAGGGAGAGTCAGAGAGAGAGAGTGAGGTCATCCATCCGCTGGTTCACTTCCCAGTTGGCCACAACGGCCAGAGCTGCACCGATCTGAAGCCAGGAGCCAGGAGTCTCCTCTGGGTCTCCCACACAGGTGCAAGGGGCCAAGGTCTTGGGCCATCTTCCACTGCTTTCCCAGGCCACAGCAGAGAGCTGGATCGGAAGTGGAGTAGCTGGGACACTAACCAGCGCCCATATCGGATGCCAGCACTTCAGGTGGCGGCTTTACCCACTATGCCACAGTGCCAGCCCCAGGATAAGCATATCTTTCTACTCAAACATTTAATATCCTTTCTTGTTTTTTAAAAAAGAAATACACAGCACCTTATGATTTATAAATATTCTACTGTGCAATAGAACAGCTGAATTTATTACTCTTATCTTTCATATTTTTTGAGAGGCACAGAGACAGGAGAGCAAGAGAGACAGAAAGGGCCCCCAGTAGCTGCTTCCCTTCCAAATGCCTGCAGTGGCTGGGGTTGAGGCAGGGCCAGGGCCAGGGCCAGGGCCAGGGCCAGGGCCAGGGACCAGGAACACAATCTAGGTCTACGTGGGAGGCAGGAATGCAGTTATTTGGGCCATGATTGCTTCCTCCCAGGGCTGCATGACCGGGAACTGGAGCCATGAATGGAAGCCAGGTGCTCCGAGGTGGGACACAGGCATCTTAACTGCTTGCCTGAACAGCTGCTCTTCTTATTCTCAGCTAACGAAACTTAGTACTCATTAATCAAGCTTTCCCCATCTCTCCCTCACTCCTGTCCTCCTCAGCCTCTGGTAACCACCATTGTCATCTGAACGATGAGAACAGCCAGTGTAGATTCCAATGTGCATGAGAGCATGTGGGACACACGTCTGTCTGTGCTTGGCTTATTTCACGTGGCATGCTGACCTCCAGTTCCAGCCGTGATGTTGTAGTGTCAAGTTGTCATCCTTTTCTGGGGCGGAGTAGTAGTCTGTTGTGCGTATGTGCCACAGTCTTACTCCAATCACGAGCAGATGACACTTAGGCTGTTTCCATTCGTGGCTGTCTGTTCCATGCCGTGATTTCCTTTCCCCGGGACACGCAGCAGCAGTGGGCCTGCTGGGTCACGTGGAAGGGCCAGTGTTCAGTTTTTGAGGAATCTCACAGGTGGCTGTGCTGCTTTGCATTCCCAGCGACAGTGTACAAGGGCTCCCTTCTCTCCAGATCCTCTGGAGCACGTTCACTTCTCTTTTTGGAAATAGCCAACCAAACTGGAGTGAGGCAGCATCTCACCGTGTTTTGATTTGCATCCCCTGGTAATTAATGCTGGTGAACATTTTTTTCCCATGTACTTGTGGGCATTTGCTTAAGGAATGTTTGGGTCTGCTGCCCATTTTTTAGTCAGATTCCTTTTGCTACTGGAATTCCTTGTAAATTTTGGTTATTAACCCTTGTGAGATACATACCTTGCCAATATTTTCTCCCATCCTGTAGTTTGTTCAATTTGTTGAGCATTTTCTTTGCTGTGCAGAAGCTCTTCAGTTTGATGAAACCTCTTGGTCTGTTTTCACTGTTTTCTATGCTTTTTGTGTCTGGCCCAAAACGTCCTTGAGCATTCCAGTATCCTGAATCATTTCCCCTGTTCTCATCCAGGAGTTTCAGACTCAGGTCTTACACGTAGGTGTTTGTTCTTCTATGTATATATATTTGTATTCATATGTGGGCTTTTCTCTGTAACCTGGATTCCAAGTAGAATTGCTGGGCTGAAGGTTTGCACTGAATATTTGATGAATATCATCAAATTGCTTTCCAACATGCTTATAATCATTTGTCTTTCCATGGGCAGAAAATGAGAGGATCTGTTGGTGTACTTGCCGGCCCACGTGGAATTGAATGGGACTGTAGGCCCATGAAGAGCTGCAGGCTTCCTGAAAAGTGGTACCTTCAGGCAAAGTTCTAATCAGTTCTGAGCATTTTTTTAAAAAGATATATGTTATTTGAAAGAGTTACAGAGAGAGAAGGAGAGGGAAAGAGAGAGAGAGAGAGAGATGTTCCATCTGCTGCTTTACTCCCCAAATGGCCACAACATCCAGAACTGGGCCAGGCCAAAACCAGGAGCTTCTTCCAGCTCTCCGGCTTGGGTGCAGGGGCCCAAGTACTTGGGCTATCTTCTGCTTTCCAAAGTGCATTAGCAGGGAGCTGATTCAGGAATGGAACAACTGGGACTTGAACTGGTGCTCACATGGAATGCCAGTGTCACAGGAGGCAGTTTAACCCACTGTGCTACAACATTGGCCTCTCCTGCAAACCTTAAACTGTACTAGAAGTTTGAACTCTTATATTTCTCAAAAGATAAAAGACTTCCAGTAATGACAAAATAGTTAGGACTAATGCTGTGATAGATAACTAGAAAAAAAAAAAAAAAAAACAGAGAAAATAGCCAAAGTATTTTCTTAAAGCCGTTAGAGAGCTATAAAGACAATAGACAGATTGCATTCCTGACCTGAGACTGAGGAAGAAGAAATCCAGAGAGAGGATTTCAGCATTTGGTGCTGCATCTTCCTAATCTAGAAGAGATCTCTGAGAGGCTGAACAGAACTTTTGGCTCCAAAGGTAAAAATTCAGTTTCAGGCTTGCCAGAGTCTGGTGGAATTCCGTCCACACAGTAGGAACCAAAAGTAAAACAGCCTTCAAACAATTACAACTCTCCTTGTCACCTGGGTAGATGTACACAAGGCAGTTTAGATTTCTGAAGTTGGCCTAAGGGGATCTTGGATTAGTACTACCCCTGCACCCATCAGAAGAAAACAAATCCCATTTTGAAGGAAGATAAATCCTTGGCCTCAAATTATTTCTCCATTTTCTTTTCAAACACAAAGTCAAGTTCAGAAGCAGGGAGTAGACTTGTTACATAAGACACTACAAATGATAACTAGCAGAAGCAGCAGGGACTACAAAGAAACCTGTAGGCTCCACATTTGGGGAGTGCAGTAGTAGATGGAAGATTTCTCTCTCCCTCTAGCTCTGTCTCTCTCTCTTTCTCTATGTGCAACTCCCTGCCTTTTGAAATAAGAAAATAAGTCTTTAAAAAGCATAAAAACTTTACAGGAAAATAGACTTAATATTTAGTGTAGTTTTGGATATAAAAAAATTTTAAAGCTGTTTGTGGTTTCTTTTTTCTTTTAAGATTTATTTATTTGAAAGGCAGAGTTACAGAGAGGCAGAGGCAGAGGCAGAGAGGTCTTCCATCCACTGGTTCACTTCCTAGATGGCCACATCAACCAGGGCTGAGCTAGACCAAACCAGGAGCTTCCTCCAGGTCCAGGTCTCCGACACAGGTGCAGGAGACAAGGACTTGGACCATCTTCTGCTTTCTCAGGTCATAGCAGAGAGCTGGACTGAAAGTAGAGTAGGGGCCGGTGCTGTGGTGTAGTGGGTAAAGCTGCTGCCTGCAGTGCTGGCATTCCATAGAGGCGCTGGTTCGAGTCCCAGCTGTGCCTCTTCCCATCCAGTTCTCTGCTATGGCTTGGGAAAGCAGTGGAGGAGGGCCCAAGTCCTTGGTTCACTTCCCAAATGGCCAGGGAAAGTAAACTTCAGAGGTGAAGGTGAAACAGTGGCACTCCCTGTTGAGTAAGACTGCATCTTTTCTTTTTATGACAGGCAGAGTGGACAGAGAGAGAGAGAGAAAGAAAGGTCTTCCTTTTCCGTTGGTTCACCCCACAATGGCTGCTGCGGCCGGCGTGCTGTGTCCTGTGCACTGCGTTGATCCGAAGCCAGGAGCCAGGTGCTTTTTCCTTGTCTCCTATGCAGGTACAGAGCTGGGCAGATCTGAAACCAGGACTCAGTTGCTTCTTCCGGGTGTCCCACATGCATGCAGCAGCCCAAGGATTGGGCCATCTTCTACTGCTTTCCCAGGCACATTAACAGAGAACTGAATTAGAAGTGGAGCAGCTAGGACTCGAGCTGGCGCTCATATTGGATACCGACACTGCAGGCAAGGACTTTACCCGCTGCGTCACAGCACCAGCCCCAATCTGAGTATTTTCTTTTTTTTAAAGATTTATTTATTTGTTTATTTGAAAGGCAGTGTTACAGAGAAGCAAAGAGAGAGAAAGAGAGAGAGAGAGAGAGGGAGAGGGAGAGAGATGTGGATCCTCTGGTTCACTCCCCAGATGGCCAAAATGGTCGGAGCTGTGCCGATCCAAAACCAGGAGCCAGGAGCTTCTTCCAGGTCTCCCACATGGGTGCAGGGGCCCAAGGACTTGGGCCATCTTCTGCTGCTATCCCAGGCCATAGCAGAGAGCTGGATCAGAAGTGGAGCAGCTGGGACGCGTGCCTATATGGGATGCCGGCACTGCAGGCGGTGCTACAGCGCCAGACTGAGTGTTTCCTAAGTGTACTTCTGATTGCTTCTTGAACCAGTGGTAGTCCAAGAGTACATTGTGGCATTTTGTGAATTTCCCAGTTTGCCTTCTGTGATAGATTTCCCACTTGTGCCCATGATAGTCAGAGACAATAGTTTGTATGATGTTCATTTCTGCTGAGACTGAACTTGATGCTTAACATGTGGTCCACCCTGGGGAGAGTCTCACATATACTTCAGAGGAAAATGCATTCTGTAGGTTGGGGATATGGTATACAAATATTCACTTAGCATAATGATGTCCAATGAAACCCTGCAAGACATTGACATAGGCAGAGTTCTTGGAAAAGACCCCAGAGGCACAAGCAATCAAAGCCAAAACTGACAAATGGGATTACATCAAATTGAGAAGCTTCTGCACTGCAGAAGAAGCACTCAGGAAAGAGGCAACCAACAGAATGGGAGAAATCATTTGCAAAGTATGCAACTGATAAAGGATTAATAACCAGAATATATAAAGAGGTCAAGAAACTCAACAACAGCAAAACAAACAACCCTGTTAAAAAGTGGGTAAAGGACTTAATCAGGATTTTTCAAAATAGGAAATCCAGCTAGTCAACAGACACATGAAAAAATGCTCAGGATCACTAGCTGTCAGGGAAATGCAAATCAGAACCACAATGAAGGGGCCGGTGCTGTGGTACAGCAGGTTAAAGCCCTGGCCTGAAGCGCCAGCATCTCATATGGGTGCCAGTTCAAGTTCCGGCTGCTCCTCTTCCAATCCGGCTCTCTGCTATGGCCTGGGAAAGCAGTACAAGATGGCCCAAGTCCTTGGGCCCCTGCACCCACATGGGACGCTCCTGGCTCCTGGCTTCAGATGGGCGCAGTTCTACCCATTGTGGCCAATTGGGGAATGAACCAGCGGATGGAAGACCTCTCTCTCTTTTTCTGCCTTTCCTCTCTCTCTGTATAACTCTGACTTTCAAATAAATAAATAAATCTTAAAAAAATAAAGTTAATTGTAAATAGATCTCAGTAAATAAGAACGGGAATAGGAGAGGGAGGAGGCAGAGGCGTGGGAATGTGGGTGGGAAGAATCACTATATTCCAAAAGGTGTATTTATGAAATGCATGAAGTTTGTATACCTTAAATAAAAGGTTTTTTTTTGGGAAAAATGAATAAATACTAAAAAAAAGTCCATTGTGACCGATTTCTTTGCAAATATTAGGATTTCGTTATTTTTTATGGCTAATATTCTGTCAAGTATACATGCTGCGTGTTCTTTATCCAGTCATCAGCTGATGGACATCTAGGTTGACTCCATGTCTTTGCTGTTGTGAATTGGGCTGCAGGGAAGGTGGGAGGGCAGGTATCTCTTTCATATGCTGATTTCAGTTTCTTTGGACATAATCCCAGAAGTGGGAAAGCTGTCATGGGGAACAGCTCTGTTTAGATGTTTTGAGGACTGTCCTGTTTCCCATGATGGTTATGCTGTGTGCATTCCCACCCACAGTGTTTCGGGCTTCCCTTTTCTCCACATCTTCATGAGCATTTGTTCTCCTGACTTCTGTGTAGTAGTCTGCTTTGGATTAATTAGAGTCTTCAATCCATTTTCATTTTTTTAAAAGATTTATTTGAAAGAGTTACAAAGAGAGAGATCTTCCATCTGCTGGTTCACTCCCCAGATGGCTGCAATTGCCAGTACTAGGCCAGGCTGCCAGGAACCAGGAGCTTCTTACAGGTTTCCCACATGGGTAGCAGGGGCCTAGGCACTTGGATGATCATCTGCTGCTTTTCACAGGCCATTAGCAGGGAGCTGGATTGGAAATGGAACAGCCAGGACACAAACCTGCATCCTTATGGGATGCCGGTGTCGTAAGCAGTGGCTTTAACCACTATGCTGCAATGCTGGCCCCTTAAATTCATTTTTATTTAAAGCAATCTCTTATAAGGAAGGCCTAATGGCTGTCATTTTACTATTTAATTATAGAAACCACAGTGAGGAGGAGGTCCTC
Source organism: Oryctolagus cuniculus (assembly GCF_964237555.1). Classification (NCBI taxonomy): domain Eukaryota; kingdom Metazoa; phylum Chordata; class Mammalia; order Lagomorpha; family Leporidae; genus Oryctolagus; species Oryctolagus cuniculus. Next base: position 101,321,193 of record NC_091441.1, read on the forward strand.
GATGGAGACCATCAACCAAGTAGAGCTAGCCAGCATCTGCAAAACAGGACCCAGGTGGCTGGGAAAATCATTGCCTGAGATGACCGGGACTCCTCCAGCTTCCAGCAAGAGGGGATATCATGAAGGGCATGCATCTCCCAGACATCAGAATGCTGTTACAGGTAAGGCACCCAGCTGCTAGAACATATATTTTCATGACCTATGCAAGCAAGGAGGACCTCAAACAATGCATGGTCACCTGTGAGAGGAAGAGGCACTCTTGGTGTTCAGTCAGACATCACCAGCAGTGCACTACTGCCTTAGCAAGTACATTGTGCACAGAGACTTAAAACCAGAAAATCTCATTTTGGATGCTGGGCTGAATATTAACTAACGGGCTCAGGCCTGAGCTGCAGACCAACTGAGGGACAACAGTTAGACATCTTGCAGGACGCTGCCGTCCTGGGTGAGGAACTGTGAGACTGAGGTGAAAAGCTCGTTGCCCTTTGTTGGGAAGAACTGGGTGCAGCTGGAGGACAACGTCCTGTCTGGCTATGACCAGGTTCCATCTTATATGAGTCTAGAGCTTGAGCACCTGTTGGATTGCTGACCTGTGACCCTGGGGAGAGCCCACGGAGGCAGACATGGGCCACCAGCGGCTCAGCATGGGACAGAGAGGACCCAGAGAAGGAATAGGAACAGGAAACACACGAATGCCTGGGGGGCCTGGGCTTGCAGCTGGGCCTCTGGAACAGGACAGCCGCTTCTCCCCCAGGCCATGCTGGGAGATCCCAGCCAAGGGCTCCACTGGACCAGAAGGAGAAATAACAGTCGTGGTCCTGCCCAGGTCCTGAAGCTCAAAACTATCTGGTGGGCCTGGGCTTCGAGATGGGCTATAATCGAAGACACTCTGGTCCCCTGTCCTGAGCTGGTGCCCAGTGCTGCAGAAGGGCCACACTGGGGCGGGCTCAGGCTACTCCCTCCCCTCAAAGCTGTCCTGATGCCCGGTGCCTCCCTGATTGCTGGGACCACAGGGGCAGTGCCCATGAGTGCGCCTTCCCATCTGCCAACTGCTGCTGCCTGGAGAGGACCATTTAGAAGACAGGAGCTGCTCCCAGGGAGCAGCAAAGAAAGGAAGTGTCCCAGCAGGGAGCCAGGGCTGCCAGGGGCTCTGCAGGATGGCAATAAACTTCCTCCTGCAGGTGTGGTGTCCTGCCAGCCTCCTCCTCACTGTGGCCTTGGGAGTCTGGAGAAGTTGTTTCCCTGTAGCCTCGTGAGAGGAGGGGCCCTCACACTGAGCCCTGAATTGCATTGCATTTTATTTAGCCTTTTGTTCACCATTCTCATGAGCACAGATCATGATTGTCTACACGGATGGGGCCAGCATGATGTTTGGATTCCTGGGTACACACCATGGAATGTTTCAATCAAGTTGACTGCACGTGGATCACCACAGAAAGACCAATGCTGCCCCAGGTCACTTCTGTGGGGATTCCAAAAAAGGTTGACCCCGTAGAGAAGAGAATGACTGTTCCCAGGGTGGGGGGAGGGGAATGGGCAGGAGCGGCTCACACCCTGCAGGGTTGCAGATGCAGAGGAGGGGTGGGCACTGAGCTCCTAGTCTAGAGTGATGTCTTTCAGAGGAGCTGCGACAGTCCATGCCCCATGTCTCCCTGCATTGTCAGTGGAGAACAAGGAGACCCCGAGGGCCACGAGCCTAACAACATGGTGTGTGGATCAGCCAGGTGTGGCCTCAGACAGCTGCAGGCGGGACTTGTTCAGCAGAGGACGGGGCGGCCTGTGCCTGGGGCTCCTCTAGTCCACAGGGCCCCTGGCAGCACCCTGGCCTTCCAGAGCATCTTGGGCAGAGCAGGGAGTGAGCCGAAAGGGGAGCTGGAGGCCGTCTGGAGAGGAGGGGCACCCTTGGGCCCCATGTGGATGAGCTGCAGGGATGGGGCCTTTCCCCAGCCCCGCTCTTCTGTTCTCGTCCGTGGTTCTGGGGAGGGAAGGAGAGAGGGGTCTTAGTGATGGCCCCGTCTTCCACCTCTGACGGTAAAATGGATGCTCCCCTGACCCGGTCACGGCTCTCACTGCTCTGCCGCCTCCCGGCACAGGACTGCCTGGCCTGTGGGCTGCAGGTTGAGCAGGGGCCAGGCACTAGGTGGAGTGCATCTGAAAACTTGCATGGAAAAGTGACTTCAGAGAACTACGAAGGTCACCCCCAGCAGTCAGAAAGACTCACTGTGGTCTGGGAGGGATGAGGCAACGTCCCATGGACCAGACGGTGTTGGAGTCACAGAGGTGACCTGGGCACAGCCCCGTGAGGCTCAGGGGTCGCTTGTCTGTGCTGCTGAGTTTCCTGTTTCGTGCAGGTCTGCGCCTTTCCTCCCTGATGTTTTCTCCTGGGAGCTGTGGCGTGGAGCAGTCCCTCTGGGAGGCCTGGCCCAGGTCTGGTGCCTTCAACCACTCTAGTGTCCAAGGGGTGCTCAGCTGTGGGCCAGAGGTCCGGGGAGGCCAGGAGTTCTGGTGACAAAGACAGCAGCCCAGGGAGCTGGAGGGCTGGCGGGCAGGGGGCCGTGGCTCAGGCAGGTTCCGGGTCCCAGTTACCGTTATTTCCATGTGAGCATGAATGTGTGGAAGGGAAGTCCCTCAGGTCTTCCTCTGAGATCATTAGGAGCCCAGAGAGCACCCAGGAAGGCCCCTGGCCCTCGGGCATGGCCTGGCCTGCCCTGTGCACAGCCTCTAATGTGCCGTGACCACCAGTGATCCCAGCCAGGGATGGCCCTGGAGCCTCCCCGCTCAGGTCAGCTTGTCCTTCAGCCTGAGAGCAGGGCCAGGGGAAGCCAGCAGGCTGGGCACGGGGTGGCAGCTTGTCGCTCCCCTCTGTCCCCAGTGTGGGTTTTCTCTCTGCCCAGCAGCTCAATGTTGGTCCCCGGTGTTGCTGTACTTCCCACCATGCCTGGCACCCCTCCCTTCAGTGCAGGAAGCAGTCCCCTCCGACTTCCACGACCTCCCTCACCTGTCCCCTGCAGACCCTTGCAAACCCCTCCCCTCCCCACCCCACCCCACCCCACCCCCACCGTTCCCTCTGCACACACTGAGCCGTCCATCCAGTTTGCCACAGATAATGGGCATGTGCTGTTTCATCTCTGGGAAGCCCTCAGGCTGGGCATGTGGCCAAGGTCTCCTGGTTCCCTGGGAGTTCAGTCATAGATCCTACTGTGAAGACCCCACTTCCAGCTGGGAAGACTACATGAATGGATGAGTGAACAATGAATGGGCATCTACCGATGATGGGGGGGGGGGGGTCTGCAGCCCTCGCCAGCCCCTCTTCCTCGCCATCTTGCCAGCACCCTAGCCTGTGTCCTGGCTGCTCAGGGAGCCCACATCTGTCCTTTGCTAACCCCACCTGTGTGGCCTTGGTGTCCCCAAGTGCAATTGGACTTGCATCTCAGGGGCTGTGGGAAGAGGGGTGGCCACTGTGAGCCACAGGCCGAAGAGGGAAAGGAGAGGCCCAGTGCCCCCAGCAGTGACGTCATGAGGGAAGGCACTGAGCGGGGTGGGTGTGGCCAGGCCCTGTGTCAGGGCTCCAGCGCCCGCTGCCATGGACTGCCTTCCACTGGATCTCCAGAAGGAGGAGATGGGTATGTGGTGAAGACAGACCCACCTTTAGACACCTGACACTGTTCTCAGGGACACCAGGCAGAGACGTCTGGGAGGAGCTGGACATGGGGGAAGAAGCTGAGGGGCAGCATCAGAGCTGTGACCCAGGTGGGATGGAGTCCTCTAAGGGAATGCTGCCCAGATCTGAGGCTGGGCTGGGCCAGCTCTGATGACTCAGCCACCTTCAGGGGGGCCCGTCTCCAAGTTTATAAAATCATTGCTCTTGGCAGGCCACAGCAGGTCTGAACTGGCCCCCGAGTGCTGGAGGATTTCAGGCTGTGGGGGCTCCTGGGTAGACCCTGCTTGTGCAGCCTCCTGTCTTTCATGGGACAGACCTTTAGAGCCCTCAAGTCAATGTTTTTTTTGTTTGTTTGTTTGTTTGTTCTTAAGATTTATTTATGAAAAGCTGAGTGGCAGAAAGAGAGGAAGAGGCACAGAGAAGATCTTCCCTCTTTGGCTTTTGGCTCTTGTGCCAGGCTGAAGCCAGGAGCCAGAAACTGCATCCATTCTCCCCCTTAGGCAGCAGGAACCCAAGTGTGTCGTCCCTATTACATTGCTTTCCCTGGGCTGTTAGCTGGGAGCTGGATAGGAAGTGGAGCAGCCGGGGCTCTGACCAGCATTCCCATAAGGGAAGCCGACATTGGGATTGAAGACTTGACCTGCTGCGGCACAGCACCAGCCTTTCGTGTCAAGCTGACGCTGATGAGGGTTGTCACCTGCACGAGCCCTGGAAGCAGCTGTGCTGCAGGGGTGTTTTGGCGCTGTCCTCTCTCTATGCAGATGGCAACTCCTAGAATTGGCGAGACTGGATTTGCCGGTGGCTACACACCCAGCCAGCACACAGTGCACTTCTGTGCCCGAGTTAAGCTCATTCCCCTGTGACTATGAGAAAGGAGAGGCTTCCTTTAGGGCACTCACAGAAGCTGTTCCACTCTGTGCTGGGCGTTCAAGGTCCTTTGCTCACTCTCAGACCACCCAGGTACTCTGGGTGGTGCCTCCCATGCCCCAGCCCTAGCAGGCCCAGGTGCAGCCACAGCCTCCTGGTGGCTGCTTCATGGTCCCAAAGGCCGTGGCTATAGTTGGCGGTCATCGCGCTCTGATGCAGGGGACAGCTGGATCCGCCATGGGGCCACTGCGAGCCCTGCTTTGGCAGCACCGCGGGTCTCACCGGCAAGGAACTCAGCCCTGCCCCAACAAGGCCAATCCCGTCATCCTGCTGTGCTCCGTCTCCCGGGGTCCCTCGTGAGACCGATTCTGGGTCAGTCCGAGTCTGGAAGCCAGGACACAGAGCTGTGCCAGGGAAGGGCCCTTGGGCGCGGCCTCCACCGTGAAGAGGATAAGCCCCCGGGAAGGCACGGAAACCGGGCTTGAACTCCCGGGGGCGGGGGCGCTGACCCGGAAATCAGTCACTCCCAGCAGGGTCTGCAGCTCCTGGCTCTGCCTGTGCCGGGGCCGGTGTGGGGTTTTTCTCCTTTGCGGTTCCCTTGTGCTCAGGGACTGGAGGAAAATGAACGCAAGCTGGCACCTGTACTGCTGGCGGCACAGCGCGGTCAGCAAGCCTCTGAGAAGATGGAGCTGCAGGACCGACTGCGGGGTCCGCGGGCCCCAGCCGGGAGCAGGGTGTTCTGCTGTCCCTGCGAGGCTCTCCCCAGACACTCCCCAAACCAGACCGCTCTGCGTTCGCCGCGGCGGGCAGTGCAGGACCGCAGCGCTGCCAAAAGGAGCCTTGGGTGCTTTTATGCTTGGCGTGGGAGTGGCTTCCGTGCCAAATGGGGTAGGCTGCAAGGTGCCCCAGGTGGGCTGGATGGAAGGCCCCCCCCCCAAAAAAAGAAACCCTGATATTTCTATAATAGCCTTAAGATAAAATTTCACAGATTTGGTAAAATACGTAAATCATCTACAAAATCTAAATGAAAGACTCAGTTTCTACCGCTCATCAAGGTTCTGTCTCCTTGCAAGAAACATCTCCATGCCGAGCAGTGGGGAAGAGTAGACAGGTTCACGTGTGTATTTTACAATCATGCAGCCTGGTCTCCTGCACCTTGCGGGTCAACCTGAAAACCTTGGTGAGCTCTTTTTATCACAGCTCTGAGGTTTATTTTTAGTTTTTTTGTTTTTTTTTTTCCCTTGTGAGAACACCAGCAGGTGAGGTGCTGGGTCAGACTCACCGCTTCATTCATTTCACCAGCCTAGCTCTCACCTCCACAGAGGCTGTGGTAAACTCTCACTCCCCACGGCAGTGCAGAGGGTTGACCCCAAAGTCTTAGCAATGTCATTGTTATCTGTTGCTGCCTCCATCACTGCCTAGCACCAGGGCCTTTTTCCCCACCCTCCTTTGGTGGCTTCTTTGGGAATTTTTCTCAGGTGTTCTCTGATTCACTCACGTTCTTCAGTCAGTAAACAGGAGGTGACATAAGCCGGGCACACTAGGAGAACATGAAATGTCTCCTAACCCATGTCTCCAAAGCAACCTTCCAGTTCTCCAAGCAGTAATGAGATGCAATGTGATCACTGGCCGTTTGTCATCAGGCAAAAAACAACAAAGTAAACCCGATTCCCAGCTCCAGGGTGGCGGCTAGTGGGATCGCCAAGCAGGCTGATGGGGTTTTTAACGGCACCTGCGGCAACACTGCGTGGAAACCACTCCAGAGAGCCCAGGAACCCCCAACGCAGAAACACCTGGGGAAAGGCATAGAGCACGGCTTCCCTGAGGAAATGTGTTTCCCCTTCGCTGGGAACTATTTGAAAATAGCCAGGAGAGAAGTGGCCAGCAGCTCCGTGCCCCACAGGGAGAGCGCTCCAAGGGATGCGGGCACAGCTGCTGCAGGAGCAGCTGAGAGCCTGGCGGCTGAGACTCACCTGCAGAGTGTTCCCCCTTGTCAGGCGAAACGAGAAGTGTGTGAGTGCCTGGCACCTAGACTGGGATGCAAACAAGGGGCAGGCGAGAGCGGTCACCATGGGCGCTGGGATCACAGGTGGCTTTATCCTCTCAGCTGTCACGTGTTTGTCAGATTTCATACAAAAATGGGGTGCTTTTATCATAAGGTTATCGGAAAAATTTTTTTTAAAGATTTCATTATTTGAAAGGCAGAGTTAGAGACAAAGAGGCAGAAAGAGAAGTCTTCCATCTGTTGGTTCACTCTCCAGATGGCTGCAATGACCAGGGCTGGGCCAGGCCAAAGCCAGAAGCCAGAAGCCAGGAGCTTCTTCCAGGTCTCCCATGTGGGTGCAGGGGTCCAAGGGCTTGGGCCATCTCTGCTGCTTTCCCAGACACATTAGCAGGGAGCTGGATTGGAACTGGAGCTGCTGAGACTCAAACTGGCACCCATATGGGATACCAGTGCCACAGGCATTGGCTTTACTCACTAAGCTACAGCGCTGGCCCCAGGAAAAAAAATTTTTTTAAAGATAAATGCTGGAATCTTTGGGACACTCTAAGCCTCGCAGGCCAACGCTGTTGTTCACAGATCATCTGCAGCACCAGCAGCCCACCCTTGTCAGCCAAGATGTGAAAAGGGAAGACCTTCATTATGGGTACAGTCTCCCAAGTGGGTGCGGGGGCCCAAGCACGTGGGCCATCTGCTGCTGCTTTCCCAGGGGCATGAGCAGGGAGCTGGATCAGAAATGGAGCAGCCAGGGTTCCAACTGGCGCTCCGGTATGGGATGGCAGCATCACAGGCGGCAGCCCTCTGGTTCCGGGGTTGCATCTCCGTGTCCTGTCCGACTCTGGGACTGCGGCCCAGGCTCTCTGCGTCATTGACCTTGCTGTCTTGGGATAACATCAGCCAGCTGCTTTGTAGAAAGTCGCTGGGGGAGTGGGGGTGGGCAGGTGCTTCCTCTCCTTGGGATGTTTTGTGTCAGGAAGGAAGATGCCGAGCCCGCCTCCTCCGCGCGCCTTTTTAGGGCGATGGTGCCGTCAGTTAGAGCCCAGCTGAAGCTGCTGGCCTCCAGGTTTCTCCATGGCAAAGTTATTTTTCCTTTATCTTTAATTTGATGTGTGGCAGTGGGGGGTAGGCTTTGAGGCAGGGTCAAGGTCAACAGCCAACTCTTCCTCAAAGGTTCGCTGGCTGAGGTCAGCGCCCACCCGCGCTCTTCTGCCTTCACCCCCCCCCCCTTCTCAATTACCTTTCTCCTTGGCCTTTTGGCTAAGATCAAGTGTAGCGTGTGTTTTATCAGTTTCATATCTGATACAGCTGTTATCCAAGGGCAATATATTAAATGGATTTTTGGAGCAGGGAGTTGGAATAGGAACTTGCTCTGGGAAAAAAAAAAAAAAAAGGCTTTGGTTCTAGCTAGTGGTAGTGGCATTAGCAAGTTTCATTCATGGCTTTCATTCTGCTACTATGGTCATGTATCCCTGACTCAAAATGCCTGGGACTAGATGTGTTTCCAATTTCAGATTTTTGGAGGATTTGGGAATGTTTGCATACATGTAATGAGGTATCTTGGGGATGGGATCCAAGTTTAAACAGGAAGGTCATCTATATTATATTTATGTCTTAAACACATAAGTCCAGGAAAGATTTTTGTTTGTTTGTTTTTTGCTTTTAAGACTTTTTATTTGGCTGGCGCCGCGGCTCAATAGGCTAATCCTCCACCTTGCGGCGCCGGCACACTGGGTTCTGTCCTGGTTGCCCCTCTTCCAGGCCAGCTCTCTGCTGTGGCCCGGGAGTGCAGTGGAGGATGGCCCAAGTGCTTGGGCCCTGTACCCCATGGGAGACCAGGAAAAGCACCTGGCTCCTGCCTTCAGATCAGCATGGTGTGCCAGTCACAGCGCGCCAGCTGCGGCGGCCATTGGAGGGTGAACCAACGACAAAGGAAGACCTTTCTCTCTGTCTCTCTCTCTCACTGTCCACTCTGCCTGCCCCCCCCCCCAAAAGACTTTTTATTTGTTTATGAGAGAGAGTTAAGGACAGAGATAGAGGTGTTCCATTCACTGGTTTACTCCCCAAATGGCTGCAACAGCTGGATCTGGGCTGATCCAAAGCCAGGAACCAGGAGCTTCTTCAGGTTTCCCACATGGGTCCAAGGGCCTAAGGACTTGGACCATCTTCTACTGCTTCCCCAGGTCATAGCAGAGAGCTGCACTGGATCAGAAGAGGAGCAGCTGGGACACAAAGCCCATATGGGATGCCGATGCCTCAGGCAGAGGCTTAGCCTACTACGCCACAGCGCTGGCCCCTGAAGGGCCCTTTTATGCAACATATTTAGTGTGCCTGAAACCCATCACATGAGGTCAAGTGTAGAATCTTCCATGTGTAACCTCATGTCGACACTCAAAATGGTTCCAGATTTTTGGGTTAGGAAGGCTCAACCTGCAGTGAGGAGCCACAGGCCTCTGGAAACACTTCAGATCAAACTGGAGCACCTGACTCCAGCAGATTCAGTATTGTCGAGAGAGTGAGCAGTCTTTAATCACACCTGACTTTTTTTTTTTTTTTTTTTTTTTGACAGGCAGAGTGGATAGTGAGAGAGAGAGAGAGACAGGGAGAAAGAAAGGTCTTCCTTTGTTGTTGGTTCACCCTCCAATGGCCACTGCGGCTGGCGTGCTGTGGCCGGCGCACTGCGCTGATCCGATGGCAGGAGCCAGGTGCTTATTCTGGTCTCCCATGGGGTGCAGGGCCCAAGCACTTGGGCCATCCTCCACTGCACTCCCGGGCCACAGCAGAGAGCTGGCCTGGAAGAGGAGCAACCGGGACAGAATCCGGCGCCCCAACCGGGACTAGAACCCGGTGTGCCGGCGCCGCAAGGCGGAGGATTAGCCTAGTGAGCCGTGGCGCCAGCCCACACCTGACCTTTTTTGAAACCTTGTTAGTATGCTAGAGTTTTAAGGTTATTTTGTGAACATTTTCTTTAATGTTGATGCTAACAGTTTGGGTCTGTGACACCCAGACATGCCCACAGATATGCCCAATGATGGACAGGAATGTCTACTGCAGAGTTGTGACAGTTGGAGACAACTTAAAATATCCACCAGTAAAGGTGTGGATAGGAGCTGGTGCTGTGGTGCAGTGGGTTAAAGTCCTGGCCTGAAGCTCTGGAATCTTATCTGGGTGCCGGTTCTAGTCCTGTCTGCTCCTCTTCCGATCCAGCTCTCTGCTCTGGCCTGGGGTAGCAGTAGAAAAGCTGGCTATTTTTTATTTTCATGCTGGATGTGACCTGACTCTGAGGGGTTCCAGAACTGTGGCGCTGAGACCCACACAGCCTTGGACCCAGCCCTGTGCACGAGGGCTCCCTTAGAAAGCTGAACTCTGTGTTGCTGGCATCTAGAAGAGCAGTTGCTACTTCCTGCCACAGAGCCAAGCAGCTGGAGCAGGTGCAGGGAGGTCCCCTCTGAGTGGGGACAAAAGGGGAGGAAGTGAGTGTGCCGGGCAGGAAACACAGCAGCAAAGACCGGGAGGCCTGACTTCACACAGGCAGGCACAGGAACACCTTCCCTTCTCCCTGCATCTGAGAAACGAGGCCTTTTTGGGTGGCCGTCTCCAGAGGTGCCTTGTGGATGAGAGGGAGATGCTAAATCCCTGCCTGGCCTCTTTGCTCCTGAAGCTCACAAGCAGAGGGCAGCCAGGAGCCTGCGCAATGGACCTGTGGCACCAGGGAGCCAGGCTGGTGTAGAATACAGGCTGCCAGTTGGGCGCTTTATAAGCTGAGGCTCCATGCTCCCGGGCATCAGGGTACCTGCTCCAGGCCAGATCCCAGCCTTTTCAAGTGGCCGGTGCCTGCTGGCCGGCCTTCCACACTTCCAGGCTTGAGCTGGGTGGATTCTCTGGATGAGGTCTTAGTCTATTTTCTGTTTTCTGCTGCTGCAACAGAAGCCTTGAGACGGGTAACAATACAGAATGGAAGTGTGTTTGGCTCACAGTTCTGGAAGCTGGGAAGGCCGGTAACATGCACTGGCGTCTGGTAAGAGCGCTTGTGCGGTGTCACCCCATGGCGGAAGGGGAAGAGCGTGTGGGACGCAGGCGGCAGGAGGGGCCGACCTTGCTGGTTGTGTGTTCTGGTCTGCTTCCCTCGGGGTAGTGGATATTCCATGGCTTCTCGTCACTGTGGTTTGCATTTCTACTTTCCTTATGATGGTTTAGGAAATCACAATCTCTAGGTTTAGTGACGTCAAATCTCAGATTTTTAGTGCTTGGGAAACTTTCTGTTCTGTGTTAAGTCATTCCCAAGTCCAAGTCTGGAGAGGGCTTCCCTGTTTCCTTCTAAAGGTTTTACAACTTTCCCTTCCAACTGCAGGATCTTCGTGTGTCTAGAATTAGCCTTGGGGTGCGCTGTGAGTCAAATTCTGATTTCATTTCCCATGTGGGGACTTGTCGCTCCCCCTCTTCGTGGAGGAACGACACAGGACCCTGTGCTGTTCTTTTGTCTGCTCGGCCCTTACTGGTTTTGTTGCTGGTTCTTCCCGGGTTGGCTGCCGTCCCTCCACCTCCGTGGAGGGGCGGGCCCCCCTGCCACTTTCCCCACTTCCGCAGGGGAGCGGCACACCGCCGGCCGGCTCTCTCGGGGGCTGCTCAGGTGTTCCTTCAGATAGATGTTCCTGGTGCATGTTGTCTCTCTCCTCCTTTATAGTCCTCTTCCACCAATCCCAACTCTGCTACCCACATGCCGAGTACGCTGCTCTCCTCCAATCAGGAGCAGGATCAGCTCCTGCAGGTCATCACTCAAGTAGGCGAGAGGCAGCTGCGTAGAAGCTGTTTACTCCTCTCCCAGCGCCATATTGTAGGAGAGCAGATGCATAGAGTAAGTCTTAATTCGAGTAACTTAGTCTAGTCCGAGTTGCTCCTCACAGGACCCAGTTGTCCCAGCACCAGTTACTGAATGGACTTCCTTCATTCACACTAAGAAGTTTCCTTAAAAGCCCCAACCATGGGGGCTGATGCCGTGGCACAGTGGGTTAAAGCCCTAGCCTGTACCTCATAACGGTACCTGTTTGAGTCCTGGCTGCCCCACTTTCAATACAGCTCCCTGTTAGTGGCCTGGAAAACTAGAGGAAGATGGATGAAGTGTTTGGGCCCCTGCACCAATGTGGGAGACCAGGGTTAAGTGCTTGGGTTCTGCCTGACCCAGTGCTGGCTGCTGTACCTATCTGGGGAGGAATCAGTGCAGGTAAGTCTCTCTCTCTCTCTCTCTCTCTCTCTCTCTCAAATTCCTAAGTCTGAAGGTTCTTGGGGCTTTAGGAATTTACAAAGCATCTTTCATCCTTCCTGTGTCAATAACTTATGACTTCGAGGCTTGAAGTCCTGTGTGGAATCAGGGACCCAAATCAAACTCGAACCACAGCAAAAGCCATAGGCTAAAAAGTAACCTCGACCTAAACCTCATTCCTTTTTTTTTTTTTAATTCAAAAATGTATTTGAAAAAATAAGGCTGAAGTGAATACGGATATTTAATCTGGCTTCATAAACTCTTGATAATTATTTTCTGTGGAACCAATAATGAGGAATGTACAGACAATTCAATATTTCTATGTTACCAGTACCAATCCTGGATTTTAAAAAGTAACTATAATTTTTAGACCATTAACTACACGGAAGATTACTAATACCAATAAGGGAGCAGTTTTCTTCCCCTCATCTCTAACTTTTATATCACTTATCTTTCTCCTCCTTACTAAGACCTGGCAGTCTTATGACAATCCACGTTAACAATTCGGCCACAGATAATTCAGTAACTGCAGAGATTCTGAGTCCACCCTGCAGGATTTCAGAATGCCTCACCACATCTGATGTCACACACTACACATTTGCCGTCCTGATATCATGATTATCATGAAAGGGAGACGGTCTAGAAGAGGAGGGATAAAAAAGGGACAAATAATCCTTGTGGACAATCAAGAGCATATGATAGTGCGTAGCTCTGATTTTTATGTAAGTTTCTCAAAAAGAAAAGAAAAATTCCAGGTCCCCCCCACCCCGCCCCGAATGTGACTTATTTTCATTATACAAAGTAGTATAATAAAATAAGCGCTACTCTGCACAACAAGGATTTATGGTCACATAAGGCAAATTAAGATAGAATGTTTTTTCTGTGCCCTTAAAGCAATGCACTATGACCAGATGTCATGGAACCAACATGGCCTTCAAAAAAGCCATCCATTTTCTCTGGTTATGGTGGCACCGTCCCAATTTGAAGGGCAATCACTTGGTAAGTTTTCCATGAATTTTGGCATGTATGGTGGGTGCCACAAACACAACTGCCGTGAGTATGACAACTCTCTGAAAAGCACAAATCAAGCAAACTGAAAACAGGTCTGCATAAGCAGTACAAGGAACAATAAAATGCTGACTCAGACCGGCACCCATACAGGACGCTGGCATCGCAAGTGGCAGCTTTATTCATTATACCACGTCAGCCCTACCACTGTTTTTAAAAAAACATGTTGTTTGAGGGGCCAGCGCTGTGGTGCAGTGGGTTAATGCCCTGGCCTGAAGCACCGGCATCCCATATGGGCACCGGTTCTAGACCCGGCTACTCCACTTCTGATCCAGCTCTCTGCTATGGCCTGGGATAGCAGTAGAAGATGGCCCAAGTCTTTGGATCCCTGCACCCACATGGGAGACCCTGAAGAAGCTTCTTGCCCTTGGCTTTGGATCAGCTCAGCTCTGGCCATTGCGGCCATTTGGGGAGTGAAGTAGCAGATGGAAGTGCTGGGATTTCTCTCTCTCTGGCTCTACCTCTCTCCGAAACTGTATGTTTCAAATAAATTAAAAAAAAAAAAAATTAGAGAAGCCAGGGCTGGAACCAGCTCTCCCATCTGGGATGCAGGCATCTTTTCTCTTTGTTGTTAGAAAAAAATCAAATTGCTTTTTTTTTCTTTTACCATAAGCATCTTTTATTAACAGTTTTATTTATTTGAGAGGCAGAGAGACAAACAAAGCTCCCATTCAGTGGAAGCAGATCTGGAACTCAAAACACCAGGATAGGATGCAGGTGTCCCAAGGAAAACCTTAGCCACTATGCCAACATCCACACCGTAAATAAATGTTTTGTTAGTGGTAATAATAAACACTCCAAATGGTGTAACAGGTTTAGGTTTTATGGGGGGAAAACACGCAAGGAGAAGGAGGCGTTGGCGGAGTTGGTGGGGGATTTTCCAGGCGGCTGAGGTTGGGAAGGAGCACCCCCGAGAAGCAAACCGTGGAAAGGCTTTGGGGAGGGGCACGCGGGGTGCGGTCCACCCACACACGAGTGAGGCGACCCTGACATCCTCCAGTGCTGATACTCCTCCGACACCCACTGTTTCCCCTCGTGCATTTGCTTTTTCTCCATACGAGTTTCAAGATGTGATTCCGCGTTTCTATTTGCTTTCTGCTTGCCAGTGGGCAGCTTCGCCCATCTTGCTCCCCCATATAGACCAAGCTGCGCCATGCGTGAAGGGACAATGGTCTGGGGGCGAGGAGAGAGCAAGGACCATGGCATAAGGTCAGCACTGCAAAGGCCCACCCGCCACGCAAACCCAGCAAGCAGTTGGCACCCCCATAGTCGCGCACCGCTTCCATGACCCCTGACTAGACGCGCATGCGTGGGCAGAGGTCCTAGTGCAGCGCCGGCCTGATTGGCTGCTGCAGACGCATGCGTACTCCATCGCGCGTCGCCAGCGTTGGTGGGTGCAGGTTGCTTTTCAGCCTCTGTCACTCCTGCTGCACCTCTGTTTCTCATCCAGGGCGCTAGTCCCCGGAGTTCGGAAATGTTCCCGGAACTTAATAACCTTCTCAACACCACGCCTGACAAGGCGGAGCAGGTAAGATGTCGCGCAGCCCGGAAGGGGGCGGGCCGAGGGAGCATGGCGGAACACTGCATCCGGGGTACAGCGCGCGTGGCCCGCTGGGAAAGGCGCGACGGCGTCCATCCTTGGGCGCCTGGGATTTGTAGTCGGTAGCGGGCGGGCTTGGGCTGGAGACTTGGGCCCCCGGAAGGCCGGCCGCTGGACCTCGCATGTACACACGGGCTGTGCGTCCCTTCAGAGTTTCCAGGATCCATGTCCGAACTCTGACTGGCTTATGTCCACAGGGATGGGGGGGTCCCCCGCGCCCGGGACGAGAGTTTGAGTGTCGGCGGTGCTCGTGGGACCGGCTCCTGCACCGCACTGAGTCTGCCTGTGGCCCCGGAGCATGACCGCTGCTGCTCTTGCACGCAGCCAACCTTGCGTCGTACCAAGTCCGCCTTGGGTACCACAGCTTGGCCGCCGTTTTTGCACGGCCTCGCACTCCGCGGCACCTCGAAATGTTTCATATGTTAACGCGTGTCGGGCTTACTCCGTAATCTTTGTCTTCCTAATAAAGTGGTAACCTTTTCCAGACAGCCGCAATACCACGTGTGTGACGCCTTTTTATAACCCCATTGCGCCAGGCACATTGAGGCTTCCGGTAGATCCCTGTGCCTTTTGGCTACGCAGTAGTTAGTGACTCGCAAGCCCCAGGTGGCTGTGCTCACCTGCGAGTTCCCTGGAACGCTTCCAAAGCTCAGCTCAGCTCCGCCCAGCTCAGGATCGAAGCCGGGGAATGGTGAACTGAAGTGGGCTCCAGGAAGTGACAGCTCTAGGAGAGAATTCAGAGCTCTGGCCGTGTGACCTTGTATATCTTGTGCGGGGGAAAAAAATCCCAACCTGGGTCCCAGAGAAGTCAGCCGCTTGGAAGGGGCCCGTGGCACCGAGGGGCTTGATCCTAACCTGCCCTGTCAGTGACAGAACTACAGGTGCCTGGAGGTATCGCAGAGACCACCGTTAGCTGTATTTCCAGAACTCTCCGCATCAGAGCTTGGCCTGAACCAGGGCCATGGGGAGGTCTTTGTTAAAAATGCCCCCTCCCCCAAAAAACACAATCACAGTTAGGGAGGAAGCTAGAAGACCTTTCTGGAGGTCCCTTCCGATCCTGGCAGTCATGATTTTCCCTGAAGTCTGATGGTGAAAGCATCCTTTGTTCAGGACCCAGTTCTGCTGGCCCTTGAGTTACTATGGTGAGGAGTGAGCAAGAGGAGGAATTTTTTTCTCTCATTGGCCTTGAGAAAGTGGAGGTAGCGATGTGCTTTGCCCCTTACGAGTAACTTAATACTGGCAACAAATCACGATTTTTTTTTTTTGGTAATTTTGACTTATTTTCTTTTTTGGGGGGTAAACTTGTATCATTTAAAAATGCATGCTCTAGCTGTAGAGATTTGGGGGTGGATTTCTACATGGGGGCCCCCTCCTTCCAGGCAGGCTCATCTGTAAGTGTGTCCTTGTGTTTTTAATTTTTCAGGGGAAACTGACTCTGCTGTGCGATGCCAGGACAGATGGCAGTTTCCTTGTGCATCACTTTCTCTCCTTCTACCTCAAAGGTCTGGCACCCACTGAGTGTAGGGAAAGAAGCTTCGGCAGCAAACAAATACAGGCTGCCTCCGGAAGCAGTGGGGAGGGTCCTTGGTAGCCAGGGCTTTGGTGCTTGGGTGGCCGTGGGGCTGAGTTATTAGGTAACAGAGGACTAGCCCAGCCCCAGCTGAGAGTGGCATGTGCCCATCGACGGCAGCCCTGCCTTCCCTTCCCCTCTCTGAGGCCCGTGTTGAGCTCCACAGTCCATGTGTACCTTAAGGCCTCTGGGCCCTCAACCCCACTGACACTTTGCCCTGGCAGCAGGAGCTTCCTGAAGATCACGGCCACTGCAGTTTCCACATGGAATTAGATTAGAAAAAGAAGAGAGCCAGATGAAGGGAAGGACTCATTTATTAGAGAGTTCTCCTGGAATGTGTGCTGTGCCAGGGTAGACCTTTGGTAGTCATAGTTGTAGGCATAGTTTTTTAAAAAAGATGTATATATGTATTAGAAAGAGTTGTAGAGCGAGGGAGAGACAGAGCCATCTTCTTTCTGCTGATTCACTCCCCAGAAGGCCAGGAGCTTCCTCCAGGTCTCCCGTGTGGGAAACAGGGGCCCAAACACTGGGGCCATCTTCCACTGCTTTTCCCAGGCCATTAGCAGAGAGCTGGCTCAGAAGTGAAGCAGCTGGGACTCGAACCAGTGCCCATGTGGAATGGTGGCTCTACCCAGTTACACCATAGCGCCAGCCCCTGCAAACGTAGTTTTGAAGGTGATTTTCTTCTTCAGAGGATGTGATTGTTAGCATAGAAGAAGCAAGAGAATCTTCACGTAAATTGTTAGAGTTAATAAGCTTCAGTCAGGTACCTGGAGCTTCTTTGCTCTTCCTTTTTTACTGTTGGACATGAAACCAGTTCCCCAAAATCATTTGTATGAAAGATCTTCAAAAAATCATGGAACTATGCATCATGAAAGAAACTAGGCATGGATTTCAAAATAGTTTGGCACCAAAATAAACTCTTTTAGTTTTACTTTCCATGAACTATTAGAGGTGTCCTTATATGACAACTCAAACATTGAAAAAGGCACAGTGTCTTTACAGTAGAACAAAACTGAGTGCCTATAATGCATGTGACAGTACATCTCAGGGCAGGTGTTTAGGGCAGCAGTTAGGACACCAGTTGCAGGGACAGCCAATTCAAGTTCTGGCTGCTTTGCTTCTGATCTGGCTCCCTGGTAATGTACATGGGAAAGCAGTGGAAGATGACCCAATTACTTGGGACCCCGCCATCCACATGGGAGGCCCAAATAGAGATGCATGCTCTTGACTTCAGCCTGGCCCAGCCCTGGCTATTGCGGCCATGTTGGGGGTGAACTAGCAGATGAAAGATCTCTCTCTCTCTTATTTCTGCTTTTTTAAATAAATAAATAAATCTTTAAAAATTTACTTATTTGAAAAGCAGAGTGACACAGAGAGAGGGAGACACAGACACTACTAGTTGGGAGGCCTGAGATGTAACTGATAAATATGAGAAAAAGACATCTTAGACTTGAGGTTAGGTTGCAAGACCTCTAGGTCTCTAGTCCCACCTCCGTGCGTTTCGTTCTGCATGTGTGAGCTATATGAGGCTGGTTGTACACAGAAGATTAGTTAAAAAGTGTATTTTTGTTTTCTAGCGAATTGTAAAGTCTGCTTTGTGGCACTCCTTCAGTCCTTCAGTCACTACAACATCGTGGCACAGAAGCTGGTAAGCATCTTAGACCTCGTGGTGGGATTACTTCTCGGCCTCCGGGGTGAGGCCCAGAGAGAGCAGGCTTTCCTGTTTGAGTTGTAGAGGATTTAGCAATCAAGGGACTAAGGACGCCACGGGCTCCTCAGCCTCTAGTCTAAAGAGTTTTGTGGTTTGTGGATGTCATTTAATCGAACCCTTCTCTACGGATTCTCAACCTGTTAAGGTTTTCTCCTCCTCAGTGCGGCTTTGATCTTGGTCCGTCTGGGTTAGGGGCTTCCCACTGTCTCTCCCTAAGTCTAGAGCGTGAGACCCAGTTGGGGGATGGATAACTTTTGTTGTGTCCCCTCACCTTATCTTGGTCTGCCCCTCATCTCATCAGATGCAGGCAGACAAGACTAAGAGAGCCAGCAGCTAGTGGAGCCTGTGACTTAGCCCGGGCTGTGACCTGTGACCTGTGAACACATGGGCTTATTGAAGAGAACTGAGCAGCCGCTGCTGCTGCTTCCTGTTGTGACTGGTATTGGACAGGTCAGTCTTAGCGAGAAAACCAGGCCGCTCACCAGCAATGATCTTGAAATGCCCGTGTTACTGTGGGGCCAACTCACTGCCTGGGAGAAAGCAGGGAAGGTGCAGGAGAAAGGTGAACTAGGTCTTGCCCATCCTTGGAGGAGGAGGAGGACGTGCTGCGCTGGAAGGGAGGGCCAGCACTCAGGGAGCGCAGTCTTCACAGGAATGTGCGTTGCATTCCGGGTCTTGCACGTCCCTAGGCACGTTGCATTCCGGGTCTTTTTTTTTTTTTTTTTTTTTTTTTTTTGATAGGCAGAGTGGACAGTGAAAGAGAGAGACAGAGAGAAAGGTCTTCCTTTTCTGTTGATTCACCCCCCCCCCCAAATGGCCACTATGGCCGGCGTGCTGTGCCGATCCGATGGCAGGAGCCAGGTACTTCTCCTGGTCTCCCATGGGGTGCAGGGCCCAAGCACTTGGGCCATCCTCCACTGCACTCCTGGGCCACAGCAGAGAGCTGGCCTGGAAGAGGGGCAACCGGGACAGAATCCGGCACCACAACCGGGACTAGAACCCGGGGTGCTGGCGCCGCAGGTGGAGGATTAGCCAAGTGTGCCGCGGTGCCGGCTGCATTCCGGGTCTTGCATGTTCCTGAGCGCATTGCATTCCAGGTTTCTGCTCGTACCTGTGCGAGTTGCATTCCAGTCTCTGCACGTCTCAGTGCGAGTTGCATTCCGGGTCTCTGCAGGGTCCCTGTGCATGTTGCATTCCGGGTCTCTGCACGTCCCTGTGGCTCTGGCATCCGTGCTCCCCATGAGAAAGCTGTGGACTCCCATCCCAGAGGGCCACTTGCCTCTTACTCTTGAGTCATCATCTGCAGAGCAGGAATGGCACACGCAGTAGGCGTGTAAAGTCCTGGAGTGGGAGCTCCGTGCCTGTGATGCTTGGCGTGGCGGGCCTCTTGCCTAAGTAGGCTCCCACAGCGCAAGTGCAGAGGGATGGTTGGGAGTCTTGCTCTGATAGGAGCAGCCTTGGGAGCCAATGGTGTTGATGATGGAGGACGCTGGGTCTCTGGTGTGTGAATGAGCTGCTGGGACCTGACCTTGGGGCAGGGCAGTCTGACCAGCTCCCTGTGACCTGTCAGCACACACAGAGCAGTGGGGTACGTGTTGAGACCATGTCACCATCCCAGGGTGTTTGTTGAAATGTATATCTTGGCCCGGTCCTCCCTCTGGAGATCTGAAATCAGGCCCAGGGATCTGCATTTTAATCAGGCATCTGAAGGGATTCTTGACCAGGTACCTCATGGAGAACTGTATTCAAGCAGTCCTGGTCTGGAGCAGGGGAGGACAGACCGAATGTCTGTGTCCCCTGTGTTTGGTAAATGAGGCATCACTGAGCACAGCCACACTGGTTCCTAGTTGTTTCTGGCTGCTGTTACTTTACAGCAGAGACTGCCTGAGCTGCAGAGGCTGCCCCATCTTTGGTGGAGGTAGATTGCTCATTTTCAAATTGTTTCTTTTTTAAAAATAATATTTATTTTATTTGTTTGAAAGAGTTACAGAGAGAGTTAGAGCCAAGAGAGAGAGGTCTTCCATCTGCTGTTTAACTCCCCAAATGGCCATAACGGCAACGGCCAGAGCTGAGCTGAGCTGACCCAGAGCCAGGAGCTTCTTTCGGGTCTCCCACCTGAGTGCAAGGGCCCATGTACTTGGGCCATCTTCTGCTGCTTCCCAGACCATAGCAGAGAGCTGGATCAGAAGTGGAGCAGCCGGGACTCAAACCAGCAGCCATATAGTTTGCGGTGCTGCAAGCCCAGGCTTTAACCCGCTGTGCCGCAGCGCTGGCCTCAAACAGTTTCTGCCTGCTGGTACTTCACAATCGCAGAGTCGAAAGTTTGCAGTGAGACTGCCTGAGCCGCAGCGCCCACCCGGTCCTGACTCCTGACCTAGGGCATCAGGGGCTGCTGTCACCCCACTCTGACAGGGCGCTGCCTCAGGCAAAGGAAGAGGGAAAAGCGGTGGTGCTTCCCCGTAACGAGCTCTTACTGTATTCCAGTCAGCCTCCACTTGGCATCCATGGCTTGTTTAAAAGTCAGAAGACGGGTAGCACTGTTGCGTAGCGGGTAAAGCCGCCGCCTGCACTGCCAGCATCCCAATGGACAATGGTTTGAATCCTGGCTGCTCCACTTCCGATCCAGCTCCCTGCTGATGGCCTGAGAAGGCAGTAGAAGATGGCCCCACTGCTTGGGCCCTTACACCCATGTGGGAGAGCCAGAAAAAGCTCCTGGTTACTGCTTTTGGCGCAGCTCTGGCCGTTGTAGCCATCTGGGGAGTGAACCAGCGGATGGAAGACCTCTCTGTCTCTCTCACTCTCTCTGCCTTTGCCTCTCTGTAACTCTGCCTTTGAAATAAATAAATAAATCCTTTTTTTTTTTTTTTTAAATGAAACGTCAGGCACCAGTACTGTGGCATAGTGGGTAAAGACACTGCCTACAGCAGAGGCATCTCATATGGGTGCTAGTTCAGATCCCAGCTGCTCCATTTCCAATCCAGCTCCGTGCTAATGTGCCTGGGAAAGCAGCAAAGGATAGCTCAAGCCCTTGGGCCCCTGCACCCATGTGGGAGACCTGGAAAAAGCTCCTGGCTCCCAGCTTTGGATTAGCCCAGGACCAGCCATTGCGGCCATCTGGGGAGTCAACCACTGCATGGAAGCTCTCACTCTGTCTCTCTCTGTGTAACTCTGCCTTTCAAATAAATAAATCTGTTTCTTTAAAAAAAAGAAAATTCATGTTACTGTTACAGATTGAATAACAACACTGAGTAGTCATAAAAACAAATACGTATGGTTTTTTTTTTTTTTTAATGTGACAGTGAATAGAAATGCACTTGAAAAGAAAAAGAGAGAATTGTGGGATAGGAGCACCCTGGGGGAAGGACACAGGCCTGCGTGTGGAGTGCACATGTGCAGGGTTGGGGGTGTGGCTTGTGGCCTCTAGCTGTCAGCTGGCCTCTCCGATGGGCTGCCTCTACAAGGCACAGTGACTCACTGTCCTCTCCATCACGTTTAGGGTGTCAGCCTGGCCGCAGCACGGGAACGTGGGCAGCTTGTGTTCCTGGAGGGTCTCAAGTCCTCGGTGGATGTCTTCTTTCAGGCTCAGGAGGATCCACACCCCCTGCAGTTTCTCAGGTCAGTCTGCCGGGGCCCAGCCCAGAAGTGCACACCAGGCAGATGGGCCCAGACAACCCAGACAGCTTGTGATTCCTTCTGTTTGTTCTGGGGGAGGCGCAGCTGGCGTCAGGAGTCAGATACTTCACTTGGTGCTGCAGCATTGTGGGAAAACCCGTGGCTGTGACCGTGGGCTGAGCGTACGTTGTCCCCAGAGCTATGGAAAGTGTCATCTGAGAACGTGCTAGAGCGAGATGCTTCACTTCCCAGCCCTGGCTTAGAGCCCTAGCGCACAGCTTTGCTCTGTTCTTGGTTTGATACAGGGATCCGCAAACTGGAGGCTGTGGGCCAGCTTCCTGTGTCTGCAAATAAAGTTGCATTAGAGCACAGCTGCATTTTACTTGTGTGTTTGGTCCCTGCTTGTTTGTGCTAAGGCAACACGGTGAAGAGTTTAGACAGGGACCTCATGAGCCACAAGCCTAATATTTATTATCTGGCCGTGTGTGTGTGTGTTGTGTATTTTATGCTCCATCCTGTCAGGTCAGGAACTGCAGGCTTCTCCTGCTTAGCCAAACAGAGCTAACCCCCCAAATGCCCTAAGCTCCTGGGCTCCGGGCCTGTTGGTGTCTCTTAAGATTCTGCTAGGACTGTTTATTTTTGTGTCCCTCAATTTCTTTCTTTTTTTTTTTTTTAAGGATTTATTTTCATTTACTTGAAAGGCAGAGTTACAGAGAGAGAGGCAGAGACAGAGAAAAATCTTCTGTCTACTGTTTCACTCCCCAAATGGCTGCAACAGCTTGGGCTGTGCCAGGCTGAAACCAGGAGCCCAGAGCTTCCTCCAGGTCTCCCACGAAGGGGCAGGGGCCCAAGCACCTGGCCGTTCTTCCCATTGTTTTCCCAGGCTCATCAGCAAGCAGATGGATCAGAAGTGCAGCAGCTAGGTTTCGAACTAATACCCTTATGGGATGCCGGCATCACAGCTGGTGGCTTAACCCATTGCACCGCAATACCAATCCATGTGTCCCCCAATTTCTAGCACAGTGCTTTACACCTAGCAGGCCTCAGGCAGTACTTGAACTGAAATGATTCACTCACCTGTGTCTGCATCGCATGCCTTTTCTTTTCCAGTTGTGAATCCCTTGATACTGAAGACTGTGCCACTGTTGCTGGCCTGCTCCAGCCCTGTCCTGGGAGGCCATTGGTCCCATGTAAACATTGTAGAGAAGGAACTCAGATGACTTTTGTCCTTTGTCTTCAGGGAGGCCAGTGCTGGGAACCTGCAACCGTTGTACGAGTTTGTGCGGGAGGCCCTGACACCTGCAGACAATGGGGAGGCTGCATGGAGGTGCCCAGTGCTGCTGGTGGACGACCTCAGTGTGCTGCTGAGCCTGGGCATGGGAGCGGTGGCTGTGCTGGACTTTGTCCACTACTGCAGAGCCACCGTGTGCTGCGAACTGAAGGTACCAGTGGAGCTGCTGTCTCTCTCTCACCTCTCTGAGTCCAGAAGGGGCAGACTCAAAGTGTGGTGATGATTTTGTTTATTTGCTTGGGATTTTGGCCTTGCCCTGGCAGGCTGAGAAACTTACTGGTCTGCCCTCACTGCTCTTGCCTACTTTCCATTACTGACAAATCCCTCAAAATTAGAGAGACAACTGGCACTATGTCCAGTGGGGCTGGCTGGGCATGGTAATGCTGCCGTCCCACCCTGCCACACATTGCCAGGGTGTTCTGGGCCAAGGGATTATCATCCCTGAGTGCATTTTGATGCCAGCTGAAATAACAGGTGTAATCTACTTTAAACACTGTGAAGTACCAAAAAAATAATTGTACAGTACAAGGGGAAGACATCAGACAGGATCTTCCTTATCAGATTATGAGACAAAAGTGGAGATTATGCTGTGATAGAGATTTTAATGGTAAGAGTAGATCCACCAGTGAAATGAGAATGCTGAGGTTGCCTGTCTCACAGGTGCCTGACTGCAAGACTTAAGTGAGATGGAGCTTGTGACTCACCAGCACTGTGTCCAACCCCTGGTGCTGGCCGCCCTTCTGTAGGGGTGATGCAGCCCGTGGTGCTCCGTGCTCTGTTACATCAGCGTGGTGTGGTCAGGCTGAGCGCAGAGCAGTGGAGAAGCTGCAGGGTGTGGGTTTCCAGCAGTGCGTGCTGAGCACTCGGGTGTGAGTCCTGCCTGGAGATTGTGTTCAGGCAGCTTCTGAGGCTGTCGTGGTACAGTTGTGCTACAGGAACCTGGGTGATGTGGAGAGACTGGGAAAAGCAGGAAATGAAAAGAGCTCGCAGGACACAGCCAAGGCTAGGGGTGAGGGTGAAGTAGTTAGAGCCGCCTTCTGCAGCTCGGCCTGCTGCGTGGCCGGCTCCCACGTTGTTCATCAGCTCTGTTTCCAGCGTCTCCATTTCTCATCCCTTATCCGCTCTGCGTGGCCTGGTACGCAGCAAGTGCTCAGGAGCTGTTGACTGGATGAATTGGTGCCTGCTCCACGTTGGCATTTTTAATACCACTCGGGAATTCAAGGCCATGGAGTAAGCTTGGTTTTAGATGAACTGAGCTAGACACACAAGCTGCATGAGTCCAGTAAACGGGCAGGATCCCTGCAGGCAGGGGTCCTTCCTGCAGAGGGGCTGTTCACGCAGCAGCAGGGAGGGGGACCTGTGAGAGAGTAGACAAGGGAGTGGAGAGCCCAGGACTCCCTGGCCTCGTTGTCCCTTCCAGTAGGAGCAGATTTCCATCCTGTGTGTTGTAGGGAAACATGGTGGCCCTTGTGCATGACAGTGGAGACGCGGAAGATGAGGAAAACAACACCCTGCTGATTGGTCTCAGTCATCAGAGCCACCTTATCCTGCGGACCGAGGGCCTGGCCACTGGCTTCTGCAAGGATGTGCACGGGCAGGTAAATGGGCTTACTGGGCTACAGTTGCTGTGCCTGAGTCCAGACTGCACGGACGAAAGTGTCAGGCCCGCAGGGTTCCCTCTGGGATCAAAGGAGAGCTCTCCCAAAAGGGAGCCAGCTGTCAGGAGTGGACCCAGGGCTCCGGCTGCAGAGAACAGCAGAAGTCCTCTGCAGGCTGTGACAGGCTCTGTCAGTTCCGGTGAGCCCTGTTTTATTTTGTAATGAAGGCTTGAGGGGCCGTAGCCATGGACTTGAGTGCCGCCACGCCCACCGCTGCTGTTACGGAACGTTCAGAGCCTCGGGCAGGAGCTGAGAGATCTGCCCTGGGAATGAAGTTGCTTCTGCCCCGGGACGGCCCGTGTGGCTCTGTGCCGTCTCACACTGTTCTTTCGGAATCAGCCTGAGACTGCACCTAACTGCCAGTTTACTTTTTCTTTTCTTTTCTTTTCTTTTTTTAAGATTGTTTATTTAAAAAGCAGAGTGAGAGAGAGAGAGAGAGAGAGAGAAACTCACACACAAAGAGAAATCTTCCACCTGCGGATTCACTCTTGAAACAGCTGCAACAGCTTGGGTTGGGCCAGATGGAAGCCAGAAGTGAGGCAGTCACCGTTGCCTCCCACGTGGGTGGCAGGGGCCTGAGCACTGAGCTGTGTTTGGCATCTTTCCCAGATGCGTTAGTAGGGAGGTGGATCAGAACTGGAGCAGCCAGGACTCAAAACTGGCACTCGCATATAGGATTGCAAGTGGCAGCGTAACCCACTGTGCTGTAACACCAGCCCGTTACCTTCATTTTGAACACGCCTTTTTTTTTTTTTCCTTCATTTTATTTGAGAGACAGAGTCAGATTTTTTATTCATTTGTTCATTCCCTAAATGCCTGCAATAGCTAGGTCTAGACCAGGTCTAACCCAGGAGCCTGGAACTCAGTTTGGGCCCTGTACATGGGTGGCAGGCACCCAAATACTTGAGCCATCACCCGCTTCCTCCCAGGATGTACACTAGCATGAAGCTAGAATCGAACACGGAGCCAGGACTCAAACCCAGGCACTCCAGCGTTGGATGCTGATGTTCCAAGTGGCATCTTCACCACTGCTCGCAACGCCCGCCCTGTTGACCACTCCTGACGTGGTACAGGTGGTTGGGAGTCTTGGCCCTGAGTTATTCAGGGGTCAGTCCAGTAGGTGATGCAAAAGCACAAGCCCAGCAGTGCCGTCATAGCGCTGGTCGCCCAGCATGAGGAGACGGGTACAACAGGCAGCGGAGGTCTTTGCAGCCAGTCCCCCGAGCAGTTCTGTCCACAGAAACATCATCAGCATACACACGCAGCCTCCCTGTGGCCCTGCATGGGACCTGCGAGCAGTAATGTGTGCATTTTCACAACTAGGCAGCAGTACAAAACCACGCGCTGAGAGAACGAGGGGAGTACGTAAAACTACCTCCGTGGTTTCTCTCTGGAGGACTTTTCTTCTTTTCACTTTTCTTTCTCTTTTGTATTTTCTGTAAGAGAAAATGTGACTGTTGTCACACCGTGGCAGCCCTCATTTCTAGCTGGCTGCTAGTAAGCTGTATTTTAGGAACTGGTCCCATTGCCTTGTGGTGTGTCTCACTGGGATCTCAGAGGTGGCCCAGTCAAAGGCTGTGGAGAGGGCAGGATGGGGTCCACAGTGGAGCAGGGGCTTGGGGCCGCTGCTCCTTCATTCTGCTCTGTCTCTGCAGCTGAGGATCCTGTGGAGGAGGCCGTCACAGTCCACAGCCCGGCGGGATCGGAGCCTCACTTTCCAGTACAAGATACAGGACAAGAATGTGTCCTTTTTCGCAAGAGGAATGTCTCCTGCCATCCTGTGACCTGACTTAGGAGCAGCTGAAGCTACCTCGGACTGTTCGGACGTGGAAGATAAAGCAACCAAGCAGGAAGGGGTCTTTACGTCTTTGTTGGTGCTGTTTCAGGCTGGGCTGGCAGCTCCACTGGGACCCGGCTAGACTGTGCAGCCATGGTGTGCCTTTGCTCTTCTGAGCCCTGTTCAGAAAACACCGTGAGGAATCCACACCCCTGCCTGTGCTGGGAGAGACTGGATTGAATCCTAGTGGAAAGAGCCTTTGAAGCTTGCCTTGTAAATACAGTCTGGCTCCAACTGCGCGTTCTTTGTGATTGTGTCTTGTAGAGCCAGAGTGAGCATGAGTGTGCCCACGAGATGCTTCTGGATGGCAGTGCCCAGGGGGACAGTTAGTGTAATCGTGGCTGGATTGAAGTGAGTTCCCATACTGGGGCCTCTGTTTCTCGCTCTCTAGCTCTCTTTTTTTCTAGTTTTTTTTTTCTTGTTTGTTTGCTTGTTTTTTGTTTTTAATTTGAAAGAGACAGAAAAAGCTGGTTCATTCCCCAAATGCCCACGGTGGCCGCCTGGCCAGGACAAAACTGGGATCCAGGAACTCAGGCAGGTCTCTTACACGGGTGGCAGGAACCCAGTCACCCGGTTTATCACCACTGTCTCTCCTGATCTGTATCAGCAGGAAGCTGGATTCAGGAGCCAGAGCCAGGAGCTGAACCCAGGCACTCTGACATGGGATGCAGGCATCTTAACCAGTATCTTCAACCACTAGGCCACATGCCCAACCCTGGATTATCTCTTAGTTGTCATCTTCATCTTGCAAGGGTGCTTAAGTCCAGTGAGAAAATAGGCTTAGAGAGATTTGGAAGCACACTCAGAGCTTAGAGCTGCTGTAGGTAACAGGGCCTGACTCCGAAGTCCACACTTGCTGACCGACATTCACAGAAACCAGGCACAGGCTTCCCACTGGCAGGTGTGACCTTTTCTCTCCACTGCCTTGCTCCTTTTCAGAGTCCTGGCCATTGAGGACCTGACACCAGGCCCTTGGTCACGCGAGGCCCTATGTGAAGCACAGGTGTGTACAGTCTCATTGAGGGGAGGCAGTGTTCTTGCAGGATGGGGCCTTGGCGAGGAACCGGTGTTTCCCTCCCTGGTGAAGACTACAAGAGGGGTAGGCGACAGCTGGTCCCAACCAGCCACTCAATCAAGGTTGCCTCACGGTGGAAACCAGAGGCGTCTGCTGAAGATGGGTACAGGCATCCTTGTCTCTTTACTTTTACCTTCCTTAATCTTTATAAACAGAAACTGTTTATCACCCTTCCTTCCAAATCACACTGTTAGGTAGGTTACCCCACTGAAACGATGGCTGCTTTTGTTTAAAAATATTTCATCCCTGATAGAGTATTTAGAAATTGTAGGGCCGGCGCCGCAGCTCACTAGGCTAATCCTCCACCTTGCGGCGCCGGCACACCAGGTTCTAGTCCCGGTCGGGGTGCCAGATTCTGTCCCAGTTGCCCCTCTTCCAGGCCAGCTCTCTGCTGTGGCCAGGGAGTGCAGTGGAGGATGGCCCAAGTGCTTGGGCCCTGCACCCACATGGGAGACCAGGAGAGGCACCTGGCTCCTGCCATCGGATCAGCGCGGTGCGCCAGCCGCAGCGCGCCGGCCGCGGCGGCCATTGGAGGGTGAACCAACGGCAAAGGAAGACCTTTCTCTCTCTCTCTCTCTCTCTCACTGTCCACTCTGCCTGTCAAAAAATTAAAAAATAAAAATAAAAAAATAGAAATTGTAAACAGAAGTAATTTAGGAGAGTGGTTCTTCAAAGGATCTAATGAATATTATTACTTCGGTATTTATCCAGCCTTCATTTGAGCTACAGTACTGAACAGCAAAGCTTATCTTTCATATGATAATACATATTGCAGTTGTACTTAGTCACTTTATAAATGTTTTCACTAAATTTTGTGGTTTTATCTCTGTTCAGCATTTTATGGTGTCAAATTCTCATTTTCTTAGTTCTTCAGGTGGCCTCTGGTTTTCATAGTTAACAGTTATACTGTTGTGAATTTTATCTGCGCTACCTATTTGGGAGTCGGGGATAAGCAGCTGTTGCTTCCTTATGTTGATGGATCAGGTCACTCATGGAGCTCAGAGAACTGATATTGTGGAGGGATGGAGAGTCAACAGAATTGAAAGGTAGCGGAGGGTGAGGTCAGGGTCAGTGCTACAGGTGAAGCAGGGAAGAGGCCCATGAAAAGGGAGGGGTGCTGAAGTCGTAGCACCTGCTCCCCGAAGTGGGCTCACTGGGTGACAGCGGGATCTGACCCCAGGTGTTAGCAGGCTACTCCTCAAAACAGCGGAGTCACTTAGTTCATGATTTGTAGGTTTTCCTCCACCCACTTTGGGTTTAGCTTATTTTTTATTAATTTAATAGTGGGGCAGAGTTGTGTGAAAATGGACCTTTAATGCCTGGCACACGGTTGTGTTTTCCCAGGTGTGCAGAATCTGCTCCTCCTCACTCTTGCTGGTGTCAGTTAAAACCTAGTGTCAACTTGATGCATTCTCAGTAATATTTTAGAAAGTAGTAGTTTACCTTTGTCTTTATTCATGGATACTTTTATACATTCATGGATGCTTTTGTGAACATATTTTTTCAGGATCATTTGTTTTGTATTCAGATTGTCAGTTCAAGAATTAGTTTTAGAATGTCAGTTTTCTTTAAGGGGTTATTAAGATGAAAACAACCGTAAAGCCATCTGCTGCAGTCTTACTGGGGGTGCAGAGTAGGAACATCAGTGCTGTGCGGCATGGAGAAATGGGGAGGGCCGTGGAAACAGTTCGGGTGACGTGAGGCTCATGTTCACAGGGGACAGCAGTTTCCCCTTTATTTTTTTCTTGAGTTGGAGCAGTTGGGAAAGAATTTATGGAGGCAGTGTGATTTGAACAAGACCTTGGGGTGTTCCAGTCTTATCTCCAATGATATCTTACATCTTTGGGACTTAGAAATTATTTTTTGTGTGTGCATGCTGGAATGAAGTTTGTATTGAAGTTGGTATTTTATCTTCTACTGTAAAGCACATTTTTAAACCAGCTCAGCAGCACCGTGGGCAGAGGCCAAGGTGAGCCGGTCCCAGGCCAGGGTGTGCTCCTTCCAGGGCCCCGCAGGCCTCGTCAGCAGATGCCTCCAGGCTTCTCTGGACCATGAGGCCAGCCAGAAAGAGTCACTGCCCTGGCCTGGAACCTGGAGGGCTGCAGCGGATGTGCCACCTGTGCTCCCTGGCTGAGGCGCGAGGCCAGTCGAGCAGGTCCTTCTTCCACAGGTATGACCAGGCCTGTGGGGTGGGGTGGGGCGGTCTGGCCTCCCCCAGTGCCACCCCTCTGCTGGTGCTACACGGAGGCTCCCTGCACCACAGGAGCTGGCAGAAGAGTCTGTGATGGTACTCCCTGTTGCAGTCTCCCGGCTAACACCCCTGAGTGTGGGTCCGCAGGTTTGTGGGGAAGATCACATGCAGCTCATCTGCAAGGGGTGGGGTCAGACGCTGCTGCTGAGCTGTGGCGGTGCAGTACTTGCCCTGGAAATTCGCAGGTGCTGTCGTGGGTGCTCTGTCATCGTTGGCCAGCAACAGCTGGACAGAAAGGCTCTGGAAAAGGCCCAGAAGCAAGTTAAGTCCACGGAACTGCATTCCAGCCTTTTCTCCTGGGTCTTGGAGATCTTGTCTGAGAGAAAGTGGGATGGGCTGATTGCTACCCCTGCACCTCTCCCTGTTTTCTAGCTCATTGATGGGCAGAATAAAAAAGTAAAGTAGGAAAAAAATACATACTTAGCACTTTAGCTCATTTTGAGTTTGTTGCAGTATGGCAACCTATTTCCATGCTAATAACTAAATAAATTAGATAATACCCTTTCTCCTATGTTCTGCTTTTTTTTTTTTTTTAAGATGTATTTTATTTATTCGAAAGCCAGATGGGGCAGGCACTGTGGCGCAGCGAGTTAGTGCCCTGGCCTGAAACGCCGGCATCCCACATGGACATTGGTTCTAGTTCTGGCTGCTCCTGTTCCGACCAGCTCTCTGCTATGGCCTGGGGAAGCAGTGGAAGATGGCCCAAGTTCTTGGGCCCCTGAGTCCATGTGGGAGCCCTGGAAGAAGCTCCTGGCTCCTGGCTTTGGATTGGCACAGCTCCAGCTGTTGGAGCCATCTGGGGAGTGGACCAGCAGATGGAAGGCCTCTCTCTGTCTCTGCCTCTCTCTGTAACTCTTTCAAATAAATAAATCTTAAAAAAAAGTTACACAGAGAGAGAAGGAGAGGCAGAGAGAGAGAGAGAGAGAGAGAGAGAGAGGTCTTCCATCCGCTGGTTCACTCTCCAATTGGCCACAACAGCTGGAGCTGTGCTGATCTGAAGCCAGGAGCCAGGAGTTTCTTCCGGGTTTCCCACGTGGGTGCAGGGGCCCAAGACTTGGACCATCTTGTACTGCCTTCCTAGGCCATAGCAGAGAGTTGGATCGGAAGTGTAGCAGCTGGGACATAAACCAGTGCCCATATGGGATGCCGGCACTGCAGTTGGCGGTTTTACCTGCTACACCACAGTGCTGGCCCCGATATATGAAGTTCTAAATTTGGAGCCTTTCTAGTGTGTGTATTCTGTCAAGGTTTTTTTTTTTTTTTTTTTTTTTTTTTTTTTTTTTTTTTTGAGAGGCAGATTTATAGAGAGGGAAAGACAGAGAGACAGGTCTTCCGTCCACTGGTTCACTTCCCAAATGGCTACAATGACTGGGTGCTATGCCAGGCTGAAGCCAGGAACCCAGTGCTTCTTCCAGGTCTCCTACATGGGTGCAGGAGCCTAAGCAAGTGGGCCATCTTCAGCTGCTTTCCCAGGTGCATTAACAGAGAACTGGATCAGAAGTGGAATAGCCAGGTTTCAAACTGGCGCCCATATGGGATGACAGGGTCACAGGCAGCAGCTCAACCCACAATGCTAGCCCCTGTTGAGAATATTTAAAGGATGTTTTGCCACTAATGGAAACAGGTGAACCTCATCATCACTTTGTGGAGCTGTATGAAGTACTTATGGGATTTTCTCATTTTAAGAATTGTGGTTGTATGATTTTATTACAAAAACTAGTGAATAGGCCGGCGCCGCGGCTCACTAGGCTAATCCTCCACCTTGCGGCGCCAGCACACCAGGTTCTAGTCCCGGTCGGGGCGCCGGATTCTGTCCCGGTTGCCCCTCTTCCAGGCCAGCTCTCTGCTGTGGCCAGGGAGTGCAGTGGAGGATGGCCCAGGTGCTTGGGCCCTGCACCCCATGGGAGACCAGGATAAGTACCTGGCTCCTGCCATCGGATCAGTGCGGTGCGCTGGCCGCAGCACGCTGGCTGTGGCGGCCATTGGAGGGTGAACCAACGGCAAAGGAAGACCTTTCTCTCTGTCTCTCTCTCTCACTGTCCACTCTGCCTGTCAAAAAAAAAAAAAAAAAACAAAACAAAACCTAGTGAATAGTTTAGTACTCTCTTAAGTACTTTTTGTCTTTGGAAAAAGAATGATCTGTTTCTGTTGATTTTTCTGTGGAATCTGACATATATAAGTTCAGTTGACTTTCTAAGATTTGTAACTCATCATACAGGGTTTTTAAATGAATTATTTGAAAGGCAGAGGCGGAGGGTGGGTGGAGGGGGGAGAGAGAGAGATCTTCCATTTGCTGGTTCACTCCCCAAATGACTGCAATGGCCAGGGCTGGACCAGGCCAAAGCCAGGAGCTTGAAACTTTACCTGGGGGTCTCACATGGACAGGGGCCCAACTACTCAGGCCATCCTCCACTTCCTTCCCAGATGCATTGGCATAGAGCTGGATCGGCAGTGGAGGAGATGGACAGGAATCGACACTCATGTGGGATACTGGCATTAAAGGTGGCAGCTTAGCCTGCTTTGCCACAACTCCCACCCCCATCCTACAGTTTGTTTCTTAACTATTACCTCTAATAATTTTCTGGTTGAGATTTTAATATATTGATAACTTTGCAGATAATGATACTAGCCTTGCTTATTCTTTTCCTTGGCTACTTAAAATTTTTTTTGCTGTGCATTGGAAAGGCAGAGTGTCAAAGATACAGAGAAAGAGATCTTCCATCTGCTGATTCACTCCCCAAATGGCTGCAACGGCCAGGGATGGACCAAGCAAAGCCAGCTGCCAGAAACTCCATCTCGATCTCCCACATGGATGGCAGGGCCACCAAGTACTGCAGCCATCATCTGCTGCCTTCTCAGGCACAGTAGCAGGAAGCTAGATCAGAAGAAGAGCAGCTGGGGCTCGAACCTGCCTTCCAATATGGGATGGCAGCCTCGTAGGCTGCGGTTTAACCCCCTGCACCACAGTGCCAGCCTCCCTTGGGTAGCTCTCGTCAGCATATTAACATTTGTTAAATGGGAGTCTCAAGAAGTTATTCATTGGAACTGGTTTTAAGGAAATAGGAAACATTTTTATAATACTTATTTTTTTAAAGATTTTACTTATTGAGAGGTAGAATTACAGACAGTGAAAGGGAGAGACAGAGAGAAAGGTCTTCCATCCACTGGTTCACTCCCCAGGTGGCCGCAACAGCCAGAGCTGGGCCAATCCGAAGCCAGGAGCCAGGAGCTTCTTCTGGGTCTCCCACGGGGGTACAGGGGCCCAAGGACTTGGGCCATCTCCCACTGCTTTCCCAGGCCACAGCACTGGCCCTGACAGTTTCTTAAATTTTAAACATTGATTTACTGTGTGGCCCACTCAATTCCTAGATATCTACCAAGACAAGTGAAAACAGATATCTGCACAAACAGTTGTATGTGAAGGTTCATAGCAGTGCTCATTATAACAGCCAAAAAGTAAAAACCACAAAATGTCCAGCAACTGATGATAAAAATGTGTCTGCATGATGGAATATTGATCAGCAGTAAAGGAATGACAAGGGCTGGTGTCATGGCACAGCAGGTTAAGCTACCACTTGCAACACTGACATCCCATATTTTTTGTTTCAGCTGTTCCCCTGTTAATGTGCCTGGGATGGCAGTGGAAGATAGCCCAAGTGCTTGGGCCCCTGCTACCAGTGGATGGAAGATCTCTCTCTGTCTCCCTCCCCCTCTCTCCCTCTTTGTTGCTCTGCCTTTCAAATAAATAAATAAATTTTAGAATGGAATGACATGTTGATACACTCTACAACATGGCTGAACCTCAGAAACATGCCAGATTAACTAAAGACCATATATCACATTGTTCGTTTATATCAGATGTCTAAAAAAGAAATTAGGGACCAGCATTGTGACACGGGGTTAACCCACTACCTGCAACACCAACACTAGTTCAAGTTCCAGCTACTGTGCTTCTGATGCAACACCCTGCAGTGTGTCTGAGAGGACAGTGGAAGATGGCACAAGTGCTTGGACCCCTGCCTTCCATAGATGGGGTTCAAGGACCCTGGTTTCAGCCTTGCCCAGCCCTAGCCTTTGTGGTCATTTGGGGAATGAACCAGTGGATGGAAGACCTCTCTCTGCCTCTCCTTTTCCCTCTAACTCTTTCAAATAATTATTTTTTTTTAAATTAAGAAAAAAGCAAATCTATAGATGGACAATAGTTTAGTATTTATGTGGGATTGAGTGAGAATGGGAAGTGACTACATTAGGTTTTCTCCATTAGGGTTATTAAAATGATTAAAATAAATTAGATTGTGGGCCGGCGCTGTGGCGCACTAGGTTAATCTTCCGCCTGTGGTGCTGGCATCCCATATGGGCACCAGGTTCTGGTCCCAGTTGCTCCTCTTCCAGTCCAGCTCTCTGCTGTGGCCCGGGAGGGCAGTGGAGGATGGCCCAAGTACTTGGGCCCCTGCACCTTCATGGGAGACTTGGAAGAAGCACCTGGATCCTGGCTTCGGATGGGCGCAGCGCGGGCCGTGGCGGCCATTTGGGGAGTGAACCAACGGAAGGAAGACCTTTTTCTCTGTCTCTCTCTCTCACTGTCTATAACTCTACCTGTCAAATAAATAAATAAAAAATCAGATTGTAATGATGGTTGCAGTATACATTTACTAAAAATCATTCAAATACACACTTAAAATGAGTACATTTTTAAAAAGGTTTATTTATTTTAAAGTTGGAGAAAGAGATCTTCATCTGGTTCACTTCCCAAATGGCTGCAATACCTTTGGCTTGGCCAGGCGCACCAGGAATCTGGAACTCCATCTGAGTCTCCACGTGCATGCAGGAGCCCAAGGACTTGGGCCATCTTATGCTGCTTTCCCAAGTGCATTAGCAGGACCTGGATCAGAAGCAACTGGGACTCAAATGGGCACCCATATGGGATGCCAGCATGGCAGGCAGAAGTTTAACCCTCTGTGTCACAACACTGGCCCCCAAAATGAATAAATGCTATAATATTCAAATCATGCCTGCCAATATTACGATCCTGACTCTGCCATTTACCAGCTGAAGTGTCACACACCATGGAGCTTCACTCTAGCAACAAACACTGGGGCTGGTGGTGTAGTGCAGGGAGTTAAGCCTCTGCTGGAGATGTCGGCATCCCAATATCAGTGCCCATTCCAGTCCTGGCTACTCTGCTTCTGATCCAGCTTCCTGCTAACTAATGCTTTTGGGAAGGCAGTGGATGTTGACCCAAGTACCTGGGCCACCTACATGGGAGACTCAAATGGAGTTCTTGGCTCCTGGCATTGGCCTGGCCCAGTCGTGGCTTTTGCTGGCTTTAGGGAATGAGTCAGCAGATGGAGGATCTCTCTGTGTGTCTTCTCCATTCTCTGTCACTCTGCTTCTCAAGTAAATAAATAAATATTAAAACATAAAAGTAGCCTGGGGCCAGTGTTGAGGTGCAGTGGGTTAAGCCTCCACCTTCTGCATCAGCTTCCCATGTAGGCACTGGTTCCTGGCTGCTCCACTTCCAGGCCAGCTCCCTGCTAATGCACCTGGGAAAGAAGTAGAAGATGGTTCACCTGGGCACCTGCCACCCACTTGGAGCTCTAGAAGGAGTTCTAGGGTCCTGGCTTCAGTATGGCCCAAGCCTGGCTATTGCAGCTATTTGGGGAGTCAACCAGGGGATAGATGATCTCTCTCTGTCCCTGTAACCCTGCCTTTCAAATAAATAAGTATTTTTTTTTTATTTTTTTGACAGGAAGAGTGGACAGTGAGAGAGAGAGACAGAGAGAAAGGTCTTCCTTTAGCCGTTGATTCACCCTCCAATGGCCGCCGTGGCCGGCGTGCTGCGGCCAGCGCACCGCGCTGATCTGATGGCAGGAGCCAGGTACTTATCCTGGTCTCCCATGGGGTGCAGGGCCCAAGCACCTGGGCCATCCTCCACTGCACTCCCTGGCCACAGCAGAGAGCTGGCCTGGAAGAGGGGCAACCGGGACAGAATCCAGCACCCTGACCGGGACTAGAACCCGGTGTGCCGGTGCCGCAAGGCGGAGGATTAGCCTAGTGAGCCACGGCGCCGGCCAATAAGTATTTTTTTTTTTTAAGCCCCCAAGTTTCAGTGGCTTAGCACAACAAACATATGTGGTCCTTGTGGTTTCCCATTGTGAGACCCAGGCCAAAGAAAAAGTGCCAACATGGGACTGTGTTCTGGCTGAGGGAAAGAAAACATTCAGCTACACAAGCAATAGCTATCATCAATAATATTAAGATGTATTTATTTATTTATTTGAAAGGCAGAGTTACAGAGACAGAGGGTGAGACAGGGAGATCTTCCATCCGCTGGTGCACTCTCCAAATGGCCGCGATGGCTGGGACTGGTCAGGCTGAAGCCAGGAGTCAAGAACTTCATACAGGTTTCCCATGTGGGTAGCAGGAGCCTAAGTACTTGGGCCATCTTCCGCTGCTTTTCTGGGTACACGAGCAGGGAGCTGGATCAGGGTGGAGCAACCTGGACTTGAACCAGCACTCCTATGGGTTACCAGTGTCATAGATGGCAGCTTAAAAAAATGGATGTACCGGCCTGTGCCGTGGCTCACTAGGCTAATCCTCCGCCTGTGGCGCCGGTATTCCAGGTAGTCCTGGTTGGGGCGTCATTTCTGTCCCAGTTGCTCCTCTTCCAGTCCAGCCCTCTGCTGTGGCCCAGGAAGGCAGTGGAGGATGGCCCAAGTGCTTGGGCCCTGCACCCCATGGGAGACCAGGAGGAAGCACCTGGCTCCTGGCTTTGGATTGGCGCAGCATGCCGGCTGTGGTGGCCATTTGGGAGGTGAACCAATGGAAGGAAGACCTTTCTCTCTGTCTCTTTCTCTGTGTAATTATGCCTGTCAAAAAAAAAAAAAAAAAAAAAAAAAAAAAAAAAAAAAAGTATGTACCTAGGGGCAGTGCTGTGGCGCAGCAGGTTAAAGCCCTGGCCTGCAGTGTCAGCATCCCTTATGGGTGCCGGTTCTGCCATTTGGGGAGTGAACCAGCAGATCTCTCTCTGTCTCTACCTCTTGTTGTAACTCTGTCTTTCAAATAAATAAAATAAATCTTAAAAAAAAAAAAAGGATGTACCACAATGCTGGCCTCTAGCAATGGCTCTTTAAGCTTCTGCTAGAGCTGATATGGGTCATGTTCATGCATACTCTATCAGCCAAGTTAGACACATGGCTAAAGTCCACTCACCCTCCGGGGAGACAACACTGCCACTTGACAATGGACAGAAGTGTGTGTTTGATCCACTTACAGGGAAAGGAACAATGAAATAACCAAGTATAATGACTTTACTCAAGTTATTTAACTGCTAGGCCTGTTGCTTTATCTACAAAGTGGGAAGTGGCAGAATCTGTTCCATGGAGCTTTTAAGGTTTTGGGGATCAATAAGTAGTGATAGCAAAGTAGGCGTTGAACATGGTTTAAGCATTAGCTGCTGCTGCTGTCTCCTCTGGTAAACATTGACCCAGCAAGGCCGTACTCAAATAGTATCCTCTTTGTGATTCCTGCTAACCAACTGCTTTCCCCTCATAGCACTCAGTGACAAAAGTTTGGAAACTTTGGGGTTGGCTGGCTCAACATGTCATGCTGCCTGTGTGGCCTCAGACAAGTTGCTGAAGCTCTGCATGCCACAGTTTTCACATCCTTGAAGAGGGGTTTATCTTATCTGCCTCCAGTGGCCATCAGAAGGAAGATATGATACAGGACTATAATCAGCTAATAATGCAAAGCCTGCCTCTGGCAAGAACCCAGCTATCTACAGTTGGTCATTGGTGTGACCTCTGTAATAACCCTTAGGTTGCCTGTAAAAATTGTTGAAATGCTTCATAAAGACAGCTTCTCTACTGCAAGAATTCTTGTATCTGACACATGGGGGAGCTTGGTAGGTAAAAAAACAGTGGATGAATATCAAAGGCAGGTGTGGCACAGTGGGTTAGTTCACTACCTGGGACCCAGGTATCAGAGTGCCTGGGTTCAACTCTCACCCCTGCTTCTGATCCAGCTTCCTTCTAGTGCCCCTGGGAGGCAGCAGATGGTGGCACAAGTAGTTGAGTCTCTGCCACCCACATGGGAGACCCACAGGAAGCTCTGAACTCCTGGCTTTGATTCCCAGGAGTGAACCAGCAGATACAAGGTCTTTCCCTCTGTCTCTCCCTCTCATTCTGCCTTCAAATATACTTTTTGTCTGTCTCTCCCTCTCATTCTGCCTTTCAAATATACTTTTTGTGAAAAAGTGTTGCATCTTGGATCCTGAGGTTAATTCTCCCAGCCACAGAGCTGCTGCTCATGTCACAATGCAGAAAGGCCCAAATGCAGCCTTTTCTACTTTATCATGTTGCCAGCTGCTATCACTAATGCTTAGTTCATGGTGAGCGTGGTCCTTAGGCAAGCTATTGCAAAGACAAACCCATGTCATTAAGAAACACCCTTCTCTGTGTGTGACAGGCTGAGGCAGCTGGGGGGTGCACTGCGACTTAGAACCTTGGGTCCCAGAGACTCTGGGGCAGATCTTACCTCTAGAGGAAGGTTTCTTTCTTTCTTTCTTTCTTTTTTTGATCTTTTCTTTTTTTAAAGATTTATTTATTTTAAAGGTGGAAGAGAGAAACAAAGATACCTCCTTTCCACTGGTTCACTCTCCAGATGTCCTGGCAGAGCTGGGTCAGGTAGAAGCCAGGAACCAGGAACTCCATCCAGGTCTCCCATGTGAGTGGCAAAACCCCACATACTTGGGTTGTCAGCAGCAGCCTTCCTGGCCCATTAGCAGGAAGCTGGATAGGAGGCAGAGAACCAGGACTTAAGTGGGCATTCCAGCATGAGATGTGGGCATCCCGAGCAGTGGTTTCCCACGTTGTGGTGAAGTCCTGGGGAGAGACAGAGAGATCTTCCATCCACTGCTTCACTCCCCAGATGGCAGCAATGGCCTGAGCTGGGTCGATTGGAAGCCAGGAGCCAGGAGCTTCTTCCAGGTCTCCCACGAGAATGCAGGGTCCAAGCACTTGGGTTGTCCTCTACTGCTTTCCTAGGCACATTAACAGCTGGATCGGAACTGGAACAGTCGGGACTTGAACTGGCATCCATATGGGATGCTGGTGCAGCAGATGGTGGCTTTACCCACTATGCCACAGAGCCAGCCCAGGCTTCTGTCTTTTTTTTTTTTTAAGATTTATTTATTTATTTGAAAGTCAGAGTTACACAGAGTGAGGAGAGGCAGAGAGAGAGAGAGAGAGGTCTTCTGTCCGCTGGTTCACTCCCCAATTGGCTGCAACAGCCGGAGCTGCGCCAATCCAAAGCTGGGAGCCAGGAGCTTCTTCCGGATCTCCCATGTGGATGCAGGGACCCAAGGACTTGGGCCATCTTCTACTGCTTTCCCAGGCCATAGCAGAGAGCTGGATTGGAAGTGGAGCAGCTGGGTCTCGAACCGGTGCCCATATGGGATGCTGGTGCTTCAGGCCAGGGAGTTAACCCACTGCACCACAGCGCCAGCCCCAGGCTTCTGTCTTTTAAAGTAAACTCAGCCTCTACTTTTCATGATTGTTCTGAGGATTAGATGAGAGGAGGTTTGAGAATGGGCCCAGGGTAGAAGGTCTAGTACTGAGAATTTTTTTTTTTTAAGATTTATTTATTTGAAAGGCAGAGTTAGAGGGAGAAAGAGAGAGAGCTTCCATCCACTGTTTCAGGCTGAATCTAGGAGCCAGGAGCTTCATCAGGGTCTCCTACGTGGGTGGCAGGGGCCCAAAACCTTGTGCCATCTTCTGCTGCTTTTCCCAGGCCATTAGCAGGGAGCTGAATTGGAAGTGGAGCAGCCAGGACATGCCAGCATCGTAGGCAGTGGCTTTACCCACTATACCATAACATTGTTAGTAAAATGGTATCGTCTTCCTAAGCCCAGCCTGGCTTATTAGAAGTCAGGTGAACAAACGGCCCAATCACAAGCATCGGCTCCACCGCTACCACTCTGGGATTTGCTGCTCCCACTTCCCTCCCTCTGCAAAGCCAGGTAGGAACTGTTCTAGCACAGGCTGCTGTTCTCTTCTGCACGGGGACAATAAACCTTTTCCCTGACTCTGGTGTTTGGTGTGTCTGGTGGTAGCCTTTCCTTTCAAACATCAGCCCCTATTTAGTGAAAACTAACATTGGGTATCTGCAGCTTACCTGGAAATGCATCTACAGTAAGATGGACTGGGGAGGGC
The DNA here is from genome assembly GCF_964237555.1 of Oryctolagus cuniculus. Lineage (NCBI taxonomy): Eukaryota > Metazoa > Chordata > Mammalia > Lagomorpha > Leporidae > Oryctolagus > Oryctolagus cuniculus. The sequence continues at coordinate 101,360,867 of NC_091441.1, forward strand.
ATTCAGCACTGCCGTGAACGCGGCGCTTGGTACACTGCACCCCATGTTAAAGTGCCTGGGTCCGAGTCCCAGCTCTGCTTCCAGGTCAGCTTCCTGCCAGTGCACACCGTGGATGGCAGCAGGTGAAGTCTCCAATACTTGGGAGGTCCTGAGGGAGTTCCTGACTCCTGACTTCAGCCCAGCCTGCCTCGGCTGTTCTGGCCATTGAGCAGTGAGTCAGCAGACAGATGATGGATGTCTGTCTGTCTCTCGATTTTTAAATAAATTTAAAAAGAGAAATGGACAGGTGAATAAAGGCAAAGATGTTTTAGATAAATGCAAGATATTAAGCAACGCATCTGCAGCTGTAGCTTCTAGGGCACACGGGTATTCCCCGTATGGCTCTCAGCTTTTCTGTATGTAAGGAAGGAGAGTGACAGCAGTTCCCAAGACAGTCTTCCTACTCCCTGTCTTGTAGTTTGCTAAAAGACAGGCTCGTGACCCTCTCTGGAGAGAAGACTTTGGTCCAGAGGGCCTAGAGGTCAGGAGTCCTCTGATTTCACTTTATTCTCTGGGTGGACCGATGCTCACCAGGTCAAACCGCTGTCACCAGCGCCAGCATCCCATTTGGGTGCCAGTTCGAGTCCCAGCAGCTCCATTTCCCATCCAGCTCCCCGCTAATGTGCCGGGGAAAAAAAAGGATGCCTTGGAGGTGGGACTTGTGCCACAGTACGTGAAAGCACTGTGTAGGAGGCCCAGATCCCAAGTGCTGCTAACAGCTGCACCTGTTGCTTCTGTTAAGTACAAACAAGACAGTTCTTTTGGCAATGGAATGAAAGATTCCACCATAAGCCAATAGCCAATGCTGAACATTGGGTGCAGTCCTGATGCTTTAGGCCAAGGCCAGCGGACCCCACTTGAGTTTGATTTCACTGTGACAGTAGCATGGTAGGCAGGGAAAGTCGCCTCTGAGCATTGGCACTTTCCGCTACACTCCGAGAGCTGGGTCCAACGGGGGCCTGGGATGGGGACGCAACACAGTAAACATCCAGTGTGGCCGTGGCACGGAGAAAACGGTTCAAAGCCGGTCACCCAACGGCACAAACCTGATCGCCCACGATCCTCCCGCCTGGAGAGGACCCCGACCACACGTCGGGGTCGCCCCAGACCCTTCTCGCATTGTGTGCTTAACAAACATGGGCCCGTGTCCTCCGGCTCGCTCCGAACTGTCTTTCAGGAGCCGCTTTCAGTGCCGGTGATCAGTCAGGAAGCCGAGGCAGTTCCTTCGACCCGCCTGGCTCGCGTCTCTCCGCCGCCTCTCAGGGACGCCGGCATCTTGTTGCGCGTTCTGACCGCTCTCCCGAGCGCGCTGTCACAACCTCCGGAGCGCACCCTGGGCCCTCCCCCGGCGTCGCAGTGCGCCCACATAGCCGCCAGAGGGCGAGCGGGAGCAGCGGGCGGGGCGCGACTGCGGCTGCGCACGCCGCTGGAAGCGCGTGTGGAGAGAGGCCGGGCGAGAGGGGAAAGGTAGGAGGTGAGAGGTGAAGGGGCAGCGGGCTGCGCGGGCGCCGGGCGGCCGGGAGAGACCAGGGGAGCGCCACGCACCAGACCGCGGGCTAGGAGAGCGCACGTCGCGCCCCGTCGCCACCGCCGCCGACCAGGAGCCGCCGCCGCCACAGGTACCGCCGCGCGCGTCCTCGCGACGCGGGCCCCGGCTCGGGCCTCCAGCCGCGCGGACCCGGGAGTTCCGGGTGGCGGCAGCCGGCGTGCGGGGCGCGCGGGCGTGGGCGCTGTCCAGCAGTGGTGCGGGCGGGCCTGGGAGCCCGCAGTCCCGCGAGGGGCCGGGCAGGGCCGGCTCGTTCCCACCCCCACCCGGCCGCGCCCCCGCCCCCGCCCCCGTCCACCTCCGGGTCCCTGGGGCCGCCGCCGAGGAGGGGGTCGCGCTCCGTGGTCCAGCCGCCCCGGGCCGCTGTCGGTTCTAGAACGTGCTGTGCGTACAGTCTGGGCGTTCCCGGGGGCCGGGGAGAGAGTGAGGCGCACCGCTGCCCCTGGGGGGATGCGGGCACGGCACCGCCGCGCAGCTCGGCTTTCCGTTGTGTGCGCCGCTCGGACCTAAACTTTGCTCACTGCCGCGGCTTGTGTTTACTTGCAGGGGGGTTTAGTGCCTCGGGCGCCCCTGGGCTTAGAGTGACGGTAGCGCCCGTGTCCGCGCTGCGCCCGGAGGGTTGTGCAGATGGCGGGGCTGCAGGGGCGGCGAGTCCCCCGGGGGCGCTGGCGCTGCTGCCGCCTCCGCCTCCGGGTGGGGGTGACCGTCAGGGCCGGGCCGTTAAGGACTCCCTTCCTGGGCCTGTGTGGGGGCGCAGAAGAGGCTTCCTCTGGCGTTAGCTGTGTGTGCCTTCCCTTGCGGCGTCTGGTTGTCCAGCGTCCTCCCCGGTGCTGTGCTGGTGATGGACGCTCTTACCGGGCGGTGGGCGTCGAAGGCGTCTGCTCCGTGCGTGCTCCCGAGTGACGCCTGACTGGAGACTGGATCTTCCTTCCTGCGTGTTCATCCCGGTTAGATTTTAGGTGTTCCAAGCATTTGCAGCCTTCCCACTGGGAACGTGCTGTGAAAGTCTCTAAAGACTATCTCCACCTTCGTTCTTTTGGCTGTGAAGTTGAAAGAGTTGGTTTTCATGGCTTAGGAATTGATCTGGTGTGTGAAATCTCTTGTGCACCTTCCCAGAGGCCTCATGTATTTTATAATCGCTGGTTAAGCCCCCACCCCCACCCCGCCTTTAGGTTAGTTTGCTGTCAGGAGGGTGGTAAAAAGTTTACTCCTGGTTGATGACTAGAAAATAGAGGTGCACAGTTTTGGCTTGTCTGAGGTCATACGTGAGCGTGTCGAGAGAGCCATGCTGTGGGCCTCCGTGCACACGTACTCTTGTATGGTTTGTGTCATCACTGCCACTGGCGGGTGAGCGGATTCCTGGAGAAACGGGGCTCCCAGGGTCGCCCTACTTGTAAATGTGAATCAGGCCTTCAAACCAGATCTGCCAGGCTCTGCCTCCTGAGTTGCTTCCATTTGCAACTAGCTACCTTCCTGAGTTGGCTAAGGAGGCAAGGTTCAGGGCCGACTTCTGCCAACTGAAGTCATCGTTCTGGGTCATAATTACTAAGTTTGTGCTGGCAGGTGCTGTGCTGGGTGCTCCAGTATTGGTGTGTTTCACTTGATCTGCACTATCAGATGAGGTGATGTCACTGTCACCCGTTTTATACTGGAGATGTAGAGATTTACCTTCCTGGCCCTGGGTCGTCACCCAGTGAGTTAGAGGCAGAGCCCCTGGGCAAACCTAGGTTGATCTGACAAGAGTCCGTGCCTTTATGCGGTTTTTGCACCCGCTGGCTCAATCGTCTCCATTGCTCCACTGGCAGATGAAGAAGGCAGTGGGTGATGGAGGAAGCCAGTGTCACAGATAGTGGAACTCAGTAGGTCAGGGTCACTGAAGAATCTTGTGGGGTTGCTGGATTGACCTTTGTAGTGGAGACCAGAGGTGTGCAAGCATTAGGAATGCATGTCTGTGTGTGTGTGTGGGGGGGTGGTGGTGGATATTAAAACTGGTCTTCATTTGTATCTCAGCCTTTTAAATTTTACATTATGTAGTTTACAGTGTACATTCTATTATCACAGCACACCTATATACTTTATATATAAACACATACTGAGTGAGTGTGCTTTTAACTTTTGTTGTTGGAATTGATTAAAACATTGAAGAACATTGGCTTTGATATTTAGCATTTTCTGAAAGCATAAGATACACAAAGTGTTGTGTATCTGTTTGTTCCTCAGCAGAAGTAATTGCACTTGTAATTACACTTAATCAGGAAGAAAGGTATTTCATATTAATACCAATTACAAATTGTTTGTAAAATTGCAGTCACAAATATGAAAGAAGGTCTTATATCAATAGTCTGTCAAATATGACACCAGCCTTAAATTTAAACCTATAGAGACTATATAGCCTCTTAGACAAGATTAGAAATTTAAACTTTTTTTTTTTTAAAGATTTTATTTATTTGAGAGGTAGAGTTAGACAGGGAGAGACAGAGAGAAAGGTCTCCCACCTGCTGGTTTATTCCCAAAATGGCCGCAACGGCCGCAGCTGTGTTGATCCAAAGCCAGGAGCCAAGAGATTCCTCTGGGTCTCTCACGTGGGTGCAGGGGTCCAAGCACTTAGACCATCTTCCGCTGCTTTCCCAGGCCATAGCAGAGAGCTGGATTGGAAGTGGAGCAGCTGGGACATGAACCGGCACCCATATGGGATGCCGGCACCACAGGCAGAGACTTAGTCTACTGTGCCACAGTGCTGGACCCTTAGAAGTTAAGCTTTGTTTGGACCTCCTTTTTATTTATTTATTTTTTTTGAAAAAGATTTATTTATTTATTCGAAAGGCAGAGTTACAGAGAGGAAGAGGCAGAGAGAGAGATCTTCCATCTACTGGTTCACACTCCCCAAATTGTTGCAGCTGTGGGAGCTGGGCCATCCGAAGCCAGGAACCAGGAGCTTTTCCAGGTCTCTCGCGTGGGTGCAGGGGCCCCAGGACTTAGACCATACTCCACTGTTTTCCAGCACTTGGGGGAGCTGGATCAGAAGTGAAACAGCTAGGACCCATATGGAATGCCAGCACTGCAGGTGGCAGCTTTACTCGCTACACCCACAGCATCATCCCCCAGTTCTTTATTTAAAAAAATATATATATTTATTATTTGGGAGGGAGAGACCACAAACTAGGGGGAGAGGGAGATTCCATCTGCTGGTTCTTTAACCAAATGCTCACAACAGTCAGGGCTGGGCCAGGCTGAAGCCAGGAGGCTGGAACTCTATCCAGATCGCCCACCCAAGTGTAGGGGCCCAGGCAGTTGGACCCTCACTGTTGCCTTCCCAGGTGCAGTGGTGGGGAGCTGGATCAGAAATGGAGCAGCAGAGGCCGGCGCCGCGGCTCACTAGGCTAATCCTCCGCCTGTGGCGCCGGCACACCGGGTTCTAGTCCCGGTCGGGGCGCTGGATTCTGTCCCGGCTGCCCCTCTTCCAGTCCAGCTCTCTGCTGTGGCCCGGGAAGGCAGTGGAGGATGGCCCAAGTGCTTGGGCCCTGCACCCCATGGGAGACCAGGAGGAAGTACCCTGCTCCTGCCATCGGATCAGCGTGGTGCGCTGGCCGCAGCGCGCCGGCCGCGGCGGCCATTGGAGGGTGAACCAACGACAAAGGAAGACCTTTCTCTCTGTCTCTCTCTCTCACTGTCCACTCTGCCTGTCAAAAAATAAAAAAAAATAAAAAAATAAAAAAGAAATGGAGCAGCAGAGACTGTCACTGTTAGGTTAACACACTGTGCCACAATGTCCCTTGCTGGACCCTTCCTGTTGTAAGCATGTTAATTGGAGGCCAGAGGACTCAGATAATCATTCACACAAATCCAGTAGTTGTGATAGTTGCATATACGGTTTTCCCAGAGTATTTTCAAATCTTCTAAATATTGAAATTCTGATACATTAATTCCTTGTTATTTTTATGCACCACTCTTAGCTTTTTTCAGTTCATTCCACTGCAGCTGTTGATACATTATCTCAAAATGAGCAGTTCCAGAATTCTACTTAATTAAAAATATCTATCATTTTCCAGCTTATCATTTCACAATTGAATAGGTTAGGTTTTGTTCTGGAGTTTGAATTAAAATAGCAGACTGGTTTTGAGCAGGAGACATTCCTAAATAGATAAGCTCTTTTTACTTGGGAGACACCATTCGCTGGATCAGTGGTTCTCAAACTTCAGCGTGAATCAAAATCACCTGGGTGGTTTGTTTTACTCCCACCCTTAGACACTGATTGTGTGTAGGTGAGAGGTCTGACAAGAAGTGTGAATTTCAGATTTCCAAGAGCAGCAGCAGCTGCTGCTGGCCTGGAGAGCAGGCTGTGAGCGCTCCATACAAATGCAGTTAAGCCAGAGCGTGATGCCAGTGCTTACAGCACGTTTCCTGCTGAATCCTATCAGCATCAATCAGTTTTATAGTATAGCTCTGCCAAGTACATAATTGAGTTTTGTTTTTAGCTAGTTTCCTTCTTTTGGATGACGGCGTAATTAATGTTGCGTTCTCAGTTATAGTGCTATTTCCATTTTTTCCTGCCATCTCATGTTTCTAAACTTCTTACAGAATTAGTTTGCTTGTTTTTTTTTTTTTTTTTTTTTTTTAATACAAGTCTTCCACGTGGAAGAAAATAGGAAGCTAAAAAAATAAAAAAAAAACCCTGAAGTTTCAATTATCTGTAACCCCATTGGTAACAGCTGGCTTCTCATTTACTTTCTGTATAATGGGATCATACTATTTTGTATCCATTTTCTATATTTTACTGTGAACTTCTTTTCATATGAGAAACTACTCGGCAGTAACCTTTTTTCTTTCCTCCTCAAAGAGAGAGAGAGAGCGCGCTCATTCTCTGATTCAGTCCTCAGATACCCACAATGGCCAGGCTAAAGCAGGGAGCCAGGGACTCGATCTAGGACCTCCACATGGGTGGCAGGGACCCAGCTACTTGACCTGCTGCCTCCCAGCGTCCTGGAATCAGGAGCAGAGCCAGGTCCTGAATCCAAGCACTCTATTATGGGATGTTGGCACCCCAGCTGGCCTTAGCTGCACAGCCAAATGCCTGCTTTTCATCAACATTTTTTAAAAAAGATTTATTTATTTATTTGAAAGGCAGAGTTACAGAAAGGCAGAGGGAGAGACAGAGAGAAAGGTCTTCCTTCTGCTGGTTCACTCCCCAGATGGCTGCAACAGGCAGAGCTGGGCTGATCCAAAGTCAGGAGCTAGGAGCTTGCTCCAGGTCTCCCATGTGGGTGCCGGGGCCCAAGCACTTGGGCCTCCACTGCCTTCCCAGGCCATAAAAAGAGTGGATTGGAAGTGGAGCAGCCGAGACTCAAACTGGCACCCCATGTGGGACGCTGGCACTGCAGGTGGTGGCTTTGCCAACCACACCATAGTACGTACCGACCCTCTTCAGCAATATTTTTAGTATGTGTGCTGCTGAAGCGAGCACATTCAGCAATATTTTTAAAAACAAAATATTGTTTATGTTGTCCAATAAGTTTCTCCTTTGAGCAGCTTTGCTGTACCATATTTGTAGCATTTGGCTGTGGGCTTGGGTTTCACCTTTCAGAAAACTGTCCTGTCACACAGGTCTCCGTGTCTCTGGTCAGTAGCTCCCCGCTCTCCTGATCTGTCCCATGCTCATCCGTCCAGCCCTTTTTCCCTCTGACAAGTCAGGTGCATGCCCACTCATCTCCATGTTGTGAGCAGGTCCCTTCTCTCAGGTTTGAACCTTGGTTGAGTTTTCCAGTGACATGCATGTGTGACCCTCCCAGTGACAGTGACTATTAGAAAAATCAAGACCTGTCTTTAGGGGCTAGTGTTGGGGCACAGGTGGGTTAGGATGTTATGCCATATCAGAGTCCTGGATCCTTCACTTCTGATCTAGCTGCCTGCTAATGCACCTGGATAACAACTGAAGATTGCTCAAGTACTTGAGTCCCTACCACTCACATGCGGGCCCCAGATCAGAGTTCTGGGCTCCTGTCTGGCCTGGCCCAACTCTGGCTGTTGTAGGCATTTGGGGAGTGAACCAGTAGATGGAAGGAAGATAACTGTGTGTGTGTTTCTCTGTTTCTGTGTGTGTGTTCCTCTCAGTTACTCTGCCTTACGAATATATTTTTAGGGCCTGGCACTTTGGCGTAGCAGGTAAAACCACTGTCTGCAGTGCTGGCATCGTATATGGGCACCAGTTTGAGTTCTGGCTGCTCCACTTCTGATCCAGCGCCCTGCTAACATGCCTGGGAAAACACAAAAGATGACCCAAGTACTCGGGCCTCTGCACTGATGTGGGAGACCCAGAAGAAGCTCCTGGCTTCAGATCAGCAGCCCAGCTCTGGCTGTTTGCGGCCATGTAGGGTGTGAACCAACGGATGGAAGATCTCTCTCTTGTCTCTCCCTCTGTCTCTCTAACTCTGCCTTTCAAATAAATAAGTAAATCTTAATTTTTTAAAAAAATATTTTAAAAAGACCTACCTTTAGCAGGCAGCAAAGAGTGTTGGATTTGTTTTGTGTTACCAGAGTGATCTTGACTTAGGCAGACTGTCCTGAGTGCAGCAGTCAGAAGGAACATCCCGGGAGCTCTGCTGGAAGATGCTTCAGTTGCACCCGATGCAGACACGTGGTGTTTTGTCTTTGTGAAGCCAGATGTTGAAGAAGTAGAGAAATTCTAGCCCCTCTTCTGGTAGGTTTTACTCTAGCCACTTTGCACGGTCTCATCAACTTGTATAGCATTTTTTTTTTTTTTTTTGAAGATTTTATTTATTTGAGAGGTAGAGTTACAGACAGAGAGAGGGCGAGACAGAGAGAAAGGTCTTCCATCCGCTAGTTCACTCCCAAAATGGTCACAGTGGCTAGAGCTGAGCCAATCCAAAGCCAGGAGCCAGGAGCTTCTTTTGGGCCTCCAACGCGGGTGCAGGGGCCCAAGGACCTGGGTCGTCTTCCAGTGCCTTCCCAGGCCATAGCAGAGAGCTGGATTGGAAGAGGAGCTGCCGGGACATGAGCCAGCATCCCACTGTGTATGGTGTATCCCACCAGGCCACAGCGGCTGCCCCTGTATTGTAGTTTTTATAAGAAGCTCCCAAGGAATTCCTGAGGCTGAGACATTTCCTTCAAGTCAGGCGCCTAGAATGCTAGCGTGGCTGAGCTTATTCTAAGCCAGTGATTTGATTTTGTCTGAAGTATACTATGAACCATGTGAATGATGTTTCCCTCTATTCCTTGGTCACAGGGAAGCTCCGAGTTGGTTCATGTCCAGGGTTCTCTGGCTTATCTTTCTGTGTTAACTTCACTTCTGGATTATAGTGTGGTTTTTAATGACCAGGTATTCTGTACATTGTCTGAGGTTTTACCATAAGATTTGCAACAAGTTTTCTTCCTATTCTAAACATTTTTTTTCCCCCTTCAGGTGCCAGGTTTTAATTTTTTTTCCTCAAATGTTACAAAATTAGTCCTCTTCAACAATCCTAACTTTACATTCTTTCAATCATTTCTTAGGCCTTTTGTGTGGAAGAGTTGTCTACAGGAGGTACAAAGGTACCTTTGCAGATACACATCTCTAAACATTATTATGGTTATATTTTTGTAGCCAAATTTTTGTTTCTTTTTTTTTTTTTAACTATTTATTTGAAAGGAAGAGTTACAGAGAGAAGGACAGATGGCCACAATGGCTGGGGCTGGACTAGGCTGAAGCCAGGAGCCAGAAACTTCCTCCAGTTCTCTCACATGGGTAGCAAGGGCCCAGTCACTTGGACCATCCTCTGCTGCTTTTCTCAGGCCATTAGTAGGCAGTTAGATTGGAAGTGGTGCAGCTGGGACGCAAACTGGTGCCCATATTGGATACTGGTATTATGGGTGGCAGCTTTACGTGCTTTGCCACAATGCTGGCCAACTCCTTTTATTTTTATTTGGTTGAATCCCCCTGAGCCTGGCCATCCTCTGTCTCTTCCTGTTTACTCATTCTTGCTAAATTTTGTAAGATAATAAATTTTTAAAAAGCTTTGCACATTTTAAAAAACTTTTGGGGTCAGTGTTGTGGTACAGTGGGTTAAGCAGCCACCTGCGATGCTGGTATCCTCTATGGGTGCAGATTTGTGTCGAGGCTGACCCACTTTGTATCCAGTTCCCTGCTAATGGCTTTGGAAAATAAGTGTAAGATGGTCGAAGTACGTGGGCCCCTGCTACCCACATGTGAGACCCAGATGACACTCCTGGCTCGTGCTTTGGCCTGGCCCATCCCTGGCCATTGCGGCTATTTGGAGAGTAAACCAGCAGATGGAAGACCTCTCTGTCTCTCCCTCTCTAACTGTAGCTCAGACTGTTAAATAAATAAGTAAATCTTTTTTAAAAACTAAAAAATAAAAAGGATTTCCTGTTTATTAATGGCTACTATAATGCAATTCAAATATACACAAGTTGGAGTGCATAAGCCTTTGTGTACCAATCACAAGATTACACCTGTCATTTGCTCATCAACTCAGGGACTTTTTTTTTAAAGATTTATTCATCCATTTGAAAGTCAGAGTTAAGAGGGAGAGACAAAAGAGAGGTCTTCCAAGTGCTAGTTCATTCTCCAGATGGCCGCAGTGGCCAAGCTGCACCAGGCTGAACCCAGGAACCAAGAGCTTCATCCCGATCTCCCACATGGGTTCAGGGGCCCAAACACTTAGGCCATCCTCTGCTGCTTTTCCCAGGCACATTAACAGGGAGCTGGATCAGAAGTAGGGCAGCCGGACTCAAACTGGTGCCCATATGGGATGTCAATGCTGTAGACAGGGGCTCAACCCTCTGCACCACAGCCCTGGACCCTCAGAGACATTCTGTTTCCTCTGTATCCTACTCTTTATTTTTCCTTTTTCAGTTATTTGGTGATTGTTTTTGAATTGTGGAAGAATATGCACAGCATGAAACTTACTGTTTTAACCATTTTAAGTGCACTGTTCAGTGACATTAAATATATTCACAATGTTGTGCAGCCATCATCACTGTCCATTTCCAAAACTTTTTCATCATTTCAAACTCTGTGGCCATTAAACAACTCCGCATTTCTCCACCCCCTAGCCCTTGGCACTCTCTATTCTACTCTCTATGAATTCGCTGAGACTGAGGACCTCCTAGGAGAAGACTCTCACTGTATTTGTCCTTTTGTGTCCGATTTGTTTTGCCTAACATAAAAATGTTTTCATCCATATCTTAGAATGCAGCAGTTTCATTCCTTTTCAGGCTGAGAAATGCTCTGTTGTGAATAGAAGGTACTTCAAAAATTTGTGGGAAAATTGAATTAAAAGGTAAGTTTGGCAAGGGAGGGAGCTTAGTATCTGTGAACTACATTGTATCTGTTGTCTTTGTATTAGTAACACATTGCCATGAAAAAAATAAAAAAGTTTGTTGTGCATACTTTTTTAAAAAATTTATTTGAAAGTCAGAGTTACACAGAGAGAAGAGAGGCAGAGAGAGAGAGAGAGAGAGAGGTCTTCGATCCGATGGTTCACTCTCCAGTTGGCCGCAACAGCCGGAGCTGTGCCGATCTGGAGCCAGGAGCTTCTTCCGTGACTCTCACCTGGGTGCAGGGGCCCAAGCACTTGGGCCATCTTCTACTGCCTTCCCAGGCCATAGCAGAGAGCTGAATCAGAAGAGGACCAGCCAGGTCTCGAACAGGCACCCATATGGGATGCTGGCGCTTCAGGCCAGGACACTAACCCACTGTGCCACAGCGCTGGCCCCCAGTGCAAACATTTTGAAATCCATGCATGGTATTCCATAATATGTATTTTCAGTGAACTTTTGAAGACTCTGCATATGCATATATTTGAACATTTTTTGCACCAAAATATACTTACCTCCTAATTCCATTTTCCACAAAGTTGGCATACCTTCATTCCACTTTTGTTTATCTGTTCATCTGTCAGTGAACATCTGGGCTGGTTCCACCTTCTTCCTGTTGGGAATAATGCTGTCATGAGCATGGGTGTACAGCTATCTGTTCAAATTCCTGCATTCAATTTTTTTGGATTTAAACTTAGAGGAATTGCTGGAATATGTAACAATTGTATGTTTAACTTTTTGAGGAATTGCCAAACTTTTTCATAGTGTCCGTACCATTTTATATTCTCATCAGTAATGCACCAGAGTGACAGTCTGGGTTCTGGTGCTGTGGCATAGCAGGTTAGATTGTGGCCTGCAGCACCATTATCCCGTATAGACACCAGTTCAAGTCCTGGCTGCTCCCTTCCAATCTAGCTCCCTGTTAATGTGCCTAGGAAAGCAGCAGAAGATAGTCCAAGTACTTGGGTCCCTGCACCCACATGGGAGACCCAGAAGAAGCTGCTGGCTTTGGCCTGACCCAACCCTGGCCAGTAGGGCCATCTGGGGAGTTAACCAGCAGATGGAAGACCTCTCTCTCTCTCTCTCTCTCTCTCCCCCCCCCCTCCCTCCCTCTCCCCCCCTCCCCCTCTCCCTCTCTCTGTATTTCTGCCTTTCAAATAAGTAAATTATTTTTTAAAGAGTGCTGATTTGTCTTCTCAGGAACATTTTGTTTTGTTATGTTTTGTTTTGTATGGGTATGAAGTAGTATCTCATGGTTTTGATTTGCATTTTCCTAATGACTAGTAATGTTCATTGAGCATCTTTTTTTCAAAGATTTATTTATTTATTTATTATTTTTAAAATATTTATTTGAAAGTCGGAGTTACAGAGAGAAAGAGAGGCAGAGAGAGAGGCCTTTGATCTGCTGGTTCACTCCCCAGTTGGCTGCAACAGCCAGATCTGTGCCAATCTGAAGCCAGGAGATTCTCCAGATATCCCATGTGGGTGCAGAGGCCCAAGGAGTTGGGCCATCTTTCTCTGCTTTCCCAGACCATCAGCAGTAGCCAGGGCTGTGCCGATCTGAAGCCAGGAGCCAGGAGCTGCCTCCGGGTCTTCCCATGCAGGTACAGGGGCCCAAGGACTTGGACCATCTTTTTTTTTTTTTTTTTTTTTTTTTTTTTTTTTTTTTGACAGGCAGAGTGGACAGTGAGAGAGAAAGACAGAGAGAAAGGTCTTCGTTTTGCTGTTGGTTCACCCTCCAATGGCCGCCGCGGCCGGTGCACCGCGCTGATCCGATGGCAGGAGCCAGGTACTTCTCCTGGTCTCCCATGGGGTGCAGGGCCCAAGCACCTGGGCCATCCTCCACTGCACTCCCAGGCCACAGCAGAGAGCTGGCCTGGAAGAGGGGCAACCGGGACAGAATCTGGCACCCCGATCGGGAGTAGAACCCGGTGTGCTGGCGCCGCAGGCAGAGGATTAGCCTATTGAGCCACGGCGCTGGCCTTGGACCATCTTCTGCTGCCTTCTCAGGCCATAGCAGGGAGCTGGATCAGAAGTGGAGCAGCTGGGACACAGACTGGTGTCCATATGGGATGCCTGTACTGCAGGTGGCAGCTTTACCTGCTAGGCCACAGCGCTGGCCCCTACAGATTTATTTATTTATTTGAGAGGCAGAGTTATAGACAGAGGGAGAGACGTAGATAGAAATCTTCCATATGCTGGTTCACTCGCCAGATGGCCACAACAGCCCCAATCTGAAGCCAGGAGCTTCTTCTGGGTCTCCCATGCAGGTGCAGTGCATCTTCTACTGCTTTCCAGGCCATAAGCAGAGAGCTAGATTGGAAGAGAAGCAGCTAGGATTTGAATGGATGCTAGTGCCGCAGGTAGCAGCTTTACCTGCTACAGTGCTGGCCCTGTTGAACACCTTTTCAAATGTATTGACCATTTTTTTTTTTTTTTTGAAAGCAACATAGCAAGGTTTATTAGGGTGGGGAGATCCATAAGAACGGATGGGCACCTTTCCAGACAGGACCTGAGAGAGAGTGCCCAGTTGCTCAGACTAGGGGAGAGCGAGGATACATGGTTGAGTGGAGAGAATACACTTGGGCAGGCCAGGCAGGCAGCTCAGCAGAGAGGCAGAGGGCTGAGCACACAGTCCGGTTGTGGGGTTTTTAAGGGGATGGGTCTTGCCTTCCTGCCTCTTCTCCTCCTGGAACAAAGGACTTTTTGGGTGTAAATATGAAAAATTCCTTTCTGAGTTTCCCCCCTGAAGTTATCAGACAGGGGGAAGCCTGGTAGAAGGGGCAGGACGTTTGAAGTGCAGATACTGGGCTGCACCTGAAAGGTTATTGGGATGACTTGGAGATGCGGATGCTGGACTTGGATGTCAATGCCTTAAGCCTTTGTCACACACACATAAGCTCATTTCTGACTTCCTAGCTAATATTCCCACTTCAAGAGGAATACCCATAATTCTTTTTGGGATAAATGGATGGAGTTCCAGCTTCTGTAGCTACTTCATAGCTGACAGATGGATATCGATATTTCTTCTTGCTATCTGTCCTATGGTGTGCAACAGTGGCCTTGGAAAGACTGTCCTGCTTGGTCCAGAGGGCTGCTCAGGTTGTCCAATGGAATGGGCTGAAGCCTTGTCTGATGACCATTTGAAGTTCGACAGCTTTTATTCTGTTGGAGATAAAATGAACAAGGGCATTAAAAACACATGGTCCAAAGAGAAGCAGCAAGATTACAGAAGTTATAGGGCCAAGGAGAGGAAATATCCAGGATTTCCATGACCAGATGTCAGGCCAGAAATCCCAGCTCTGCTTGGCCTGGTCCTGGAGCTGTTTGGCTTTGTCCAGGAAAGTATGAATTTGGGTTTGTACCTGTCCAGTCTGATTGACCCAGAAACAACACTCTTCCTGGAGCATGGCACAGATACCTCCCTGAGCGGCAGTTAGCATGTCCAACACTCATCCGTTTTGGAGAACAACTGCAGCCAAAGAGTAGATCGGATTTTTGGAGAGTGAAGAGGGAGGCTGCTATCTGGGTGTTAAGACCAGCCAGTTCGGAGGAGAGGCCAGTATACATGTTGTTTGCTGATAGTGCCCCTGTTGTGCCTGTAGCAACTCCTGCCACTCCAGCCACCGTGCTGATCCCTACCAGGATAGGGATCAGAGAGGGGATTCTCTTGGAGAAGTTGGCCATGCTTCCCCAGATGAGCCCTCTGTGTATTGACCATTTGTATACCTTTAGAGAAATGCCCGTTCAAGTCCTTTATTCATTTCTGAATTAGTTTGATTTTGTTCAGTTGTTGGGAGTTCTTTTTATATTATGGATTTTAAGTGCGTGTTAGGTAATTTGCAAATATTTTCTCCTGTGTTTTTTTTTTTTTTTTGTGTGTGTGTGTGTGTGTGTTTGCACTCTTGAGAGTGCCCTTTGGTGCGCAAAGATGTTAATTTTTATGAAGTCCGATTTGTCTGTTTTGTTCTTTTGTTGCCTGTGCTTCTGATGTCATATCCAAGGAATCCATGCCAAATCCAGCATCATGAAGGCTTTCACTCAGGAGTTCTATGGACTGTATAGTTTGAGCTCTTCTTGTTTCTTTGGCCCATATTGAGTTAACTTGTGTGTGTATGTTAAGGATCAAATTTCACTTTGTTGCATACCACCTAGTTTTTCAGTAGTATTTGTTGAAGAAACTGTCCTTTTTACATTGAATGGTCTTGGCAACTTTGAAAAAAAATCAGTTGGTTGTATTTGTGAAGGTTTATTTCTGGATTTTCTATTCTGTTGCTCCATATAATTGTCCTTATTCCAGTACTATGGTGTTTTGATTTACTGCAGCTGTGTAGTATTTTGAAAACAGGAAGTGTGCCTTAAGCTTAGTTTTTGTTTTGGCTGTTTGGGGTCCATGTGAATTTTAGGATAGACTTCTATTTCTGCAAAAAATGTAGTTGGAATTTTGTTAGGAATTTTATTAAACCTGTAGATTGGTTTACATTTAAATATATTGAGTCTTCCAATTAAGGAATTTCTACTTTTTATGTGTTTAATTTCTTTTTATTTTAAGATTTCTTTTTATTTATTTCAAAGGGAGAGTTACAGAGAGAGAGGAAGAGACAGAGATCTTCCATCTGCTGGTTCACTCCCCAAAAGGCTTCAACGGCCAAGGCTGGGCCAGACCTAAGCCAGGAGCTTCATCTGGGTCTCCCACATGGATGCAGGGGCCCAAGCACTTGGGCCATCTTCCGCTGCTTTCCCAGGTGTATTAGCAGGGAGTTGGATCAGAAGTAGAGCAGCTGAGACTCAAACTGGCACCCGTACGGGGTGCCAGTGCTGCAGGTGGCGGCTTAACCTGCTACACCACAACTACTGCTCTTAAATACGTTTAATTTCTTTCAACAATTTCTTGTAATTTCAGTTTAAATTCAGTTTGCCTGTCCTTGGTTAAATTTATTCATAAGTATTTTATTTTTCTGATGCTATTTAAATGGAATATTTTGTTAATATTCTTAAACTCTTCATTGTTTATAGAAGTTGCTACTCATTTTATTATGTTCATCCTCAATTTTGTTGAATTTGTTGAGTAGTCTAACGGGTTTTTCTTGTATGTGTGTATGGAATCTTTAGGGTTCTCGGCATACAAGGCTGTTATCTGGAAGCAGAGACAATTCTGCTTCTCCCTTTCCAATTGCAGTGCCTGGGGAGAAAGGGTAAATGAGGAAGGGGAGAAGGTTCTTGCATTATTACTCTGGCTTGAGCTTTCAATAATGTGCCGAGCAAGAGTTGCAAAAGTGGACATCCTGTTTTGTTCCTGATCTTAGTAGAAAGAGTTTCTGTCTTCCACCATTGAATGTGATGTTAGCTGTTAGTTTTTCATAAGTAGCCTTTATCATGTTGAGGAAGAGTCTTTCTATTCCTAGTTTATCTGGTGTATTTTTTTTTTTTAAACCAAGAAAGAGTTGAGAGACCATCATTTGGCTTAGTGGTTAAGATGTGGATTAGGATGCCCCCATTCCACACTGTAGTAACCGGGTTTAATCCCTGCTGTGAGCTACTGATTCCCGTTTCTGGCTGATGTGCACCAGGGAGGCAGTGGTGATGACTCAGGTAGTTGAGTTCCTGCCACCTACATGGGAAACTGGATTGACTTTCTGCTTCCTAGTTTCAGTCCCCTGGCCATATGGGCATGTGTCTCTCTGCCGCTGAAAAAAAGAATAAAAGTAAAAAAGCATGTGGTGCAGTAGGTTAAACTGCCACTTGGGATGCCTGTGTCCCATATCACAATGCCTGGGATCAAGGTCTAGGTGCTTTACTTCCTATGTGGCTCTCTGCTGATGTATCTTGGGAGGCAGTGGGTGATGACTTAAGTGCTTGGGCCCTTGCTATCCGCATGGGATACCCAGGTGGAGCTCTGTGTTCCTGGTTTTGACTCAGCCCAACCTCAGCTGTTGCTGCCATTTGGGGAATAAAGCAGCAGATAGAAAAAGGCCTCTCCACCCCACCCTTGCCCGTCACTCAGCTTTTCTTTTCTCCTTCCTTCGTTCCTTCCTTTTCTTGTTCTTTTTTTTTTTTTTTTTTTTTTTTTTTTTGCTTTCTGTTAATTATTTGAAAGATAGAATTAGAGGGAGGGAGGGAGAGAGATCTTCCATCCACTGGGTCACTCCCCAGATAGCTGCAATGGCCAGATCTCTGCCAGGAACCAGGAGCCTCATCCTGGTCTCCCCTGTGGGTCTGGGAGCCCAAAGACTTAGGCCGTCTTCTGCTGCCTTCCCAGTGCATTAATTGGAAGTAGAGCAGCTGTGACATGAACAGGTGTCCATATGGAATGCCAGCATCTCAGATAGCAACCCAACTTGCCTCATCACAGTGCCAGCCCTCACTCAGCTTTTCAAATAGATGAAAATAAAAGTTTAGAAAATAATGTTGAATATTTAAACATTTTAAAATTTTTACTTATTTGAGAGAAGGAACTCTTATCTACAGATTGATTCCTGAAATACCTGCAACAGCTTGGGCTGGGTTGAACTGGGCAGAAGTGGGTCTGAGAACTCAATCCAGGTCTTTCACAAGGGTGGTAGGAAACCAGTTACTTGAGCTGCCTGTAGAGGTCTGCAGTAACAAAAACTAGAGATGAGTTAGAGCTGGTGATTAAACCCAGGTGCTCTGATGTGGGATCCAGGTATCTCACTTGGCGGCATCTTAACTGCTAGGCTTAACATGTGCTCCAAAGGTATTGCGTTTGGTCACATACATTTTATGCATCAATGAGATGATCATTGTGCATTTTTTTCCTTTATTAATGTTGTATGTCACATTAATTAATTTTTCTTAAAGATCAGTTGATTTATTTATTTGAATGGCAGAGTTATGCAGAGAGAGAGAGAGAGAGAGGTCTTTCATCTGCTGGTTCACTTCCCAGATGTCCGCAATGGCCAGAACTGCGCCAATCTGAAGCCAGGAGCTAGGAGTTTCTTCTGGATGTCCCATACAGGTGTAGGGGTCCAAGCACTTGCAGCATCTTCCACTACTTTCCTGGGCCATAGCAGAGAGCTGGATTGGAAGTAGAGCAGCCAGAACTCAAACTGGCGCCCGTATTGGATGTTGGCATTGAAGGTGGCAGCTTTACCTGCTACGTCACAGTGCCGGGGCCCTAATTAGTTCTTTTTTTTTTTTTTTTTTTTAAAGATTTATTTATTTATCTGAAAGAGGAACACAGAGAGAGGAAAGGCAGAGAGAAAGGTCTTCTGTCCGATGGTTCACTCCCCAGATGGTCGCAATGGCCAGAGCTGTGCCGATCAGGAGCCAGGAGCTTCTTCCGAGTCTCCCATGCGTGTGCAGGGACCCAAGGACTTGGGCCATCTTCTGCTTTCCCAGGCCATAGCAGAGAGCTGGATTGGAAGTGGAGCAGTCAGGATTAGAACTGGCGCCCATATGGGATGCCAGCACTTCAGGCCAGGGCGTTAACCTGCTGTGCCACAGTGCTGGCCCCCATAATTAATTCTTGTTTGAACCATTCTTGCATTCTAAGAATAAATCCCTTTTTATCGTTAGAGATACATTTTTTAATATCTACCTTTTTTTTCCCCAATTTCTAATCAGTAAACAAATTGTGAGTTCCTCGTATATGCCAGACACTGTTCAAAGTGCTGGGGCTTCAGAAATGAGTAAGACCACCCCTGCTCTCAACAAGCTTATGTCTCACAGGGAATGGGATGACACATAGAATAAATAAATAACAATTCAGTGAAAGGTATGGGGGGAAACAAAGTGGATGAAAGCAGCAGGAAGAGGAGTTGGCATACCATGAACCTGCTTAAGCATTTGATATTATTTTAAATGGGATAGAGATTGCCTGGGTAGTGGTAGAGGAGAGTTTTAGCTTGCCTTGGGACAGGCCTTTCTGAGACCTGAGAGATGAGATGGTGGCAGTCATATAAAATCTGGAGGAAAACTTTGCAGCAGAATGGGTAGTACAGAAACCTAAATGTAGGATACAGTCTTCACTTGTTCAAGGGATGGAAGGAAATCCTTCTTATGTAGCTGGAGCCTTGGAAAGAAGATCTAAAATATAGTAGGGGCCAGATTTTGTAGGGACTGTAGCCTGATAATTAGTTTGATTCTAGTCCTGGCTGCTCCTCTTCTGGTCCAGCTCTCTGCTGTGGCATGGGAGAGCAGTAGAGGATGGCCCAGGTCCGTGGGTCCCTGCACCTGTGTGGGAGACCCGGAAGAATTTGCTGGCTCTTGGCTTCAGATTGGTGCAACTCCGGCCATTGCGGCCATCTGGGGAGGGAACCAGCGGATGGAAGACCTTTCTTTGTGTCTTTACCTCTCTCTGTAACTCAGGCTTTCAAATAAATAAAATAAATCTTTAAAAAAAATTTATTTTCATGTACTTGAAAGTTGGAGGGAAGAGGATGGGAGGACGGGAAGAAAATGAGAAAGAGAGTGATCAATCTTTGATCTGCTGGTTTACTCCTAAATGCCCACAACAGCCAGGGCTCGGGCAGGCTAACCAGGAGCCTTCAACTTCACCCACATGGAGTCCAAGCACTTGAGCCATCATCCACTGCCTTCCAGGAGGGATTAACAGGGAGCTCGATTAGAAGCGAAGCAGATGGGATTCAAACAGGCGTTGTGATACAGGATGCAGTTATCTCAAGCAGTGGCTTAACCCACGGCACTACAACCCTCGCTCCTGATTTTACTTTAAGTCTAAGGGGAAACAATTAGAGTGTTCCTTTTTCTTTTTTTTTTTTTTTAAGATTTATTTTATTTATTTGAAAGACAGTTACAGAGAGAGGTAGAGACACAGAGAGAGGTCTTCCATCCGCTGGTTCCCTCCCCAGATGGCCGTAACACTGGAGCTGCGCCATCTGAAGCCAGGAGCTTCTTCTGGGTCTCCCTAGTTGGTGCAGGGCCCAAGCACTTGGGCTATCTTCTACTGCTTTCCCAGGCCATAGCAGAGAGCTGGATTGGAAGAGGAGCAGCTGGGATTAGAACTGGTGCCCATAAGGGATGCCGGCGTTTCAGGCCAGGGTTTTCACCTGCTGTGCCACTGCGCCGGCGCCATGAGTGTTTCACGCAGCGTAGTGACATCAGTGATTGTTCTTTAGAAAGGTGTATGGAGGATGGAGCGAGGCCATATGGTCAGCTGACCATATGGTCAGTGGTGGGAGAGTAGCCAAGGAGATGATGATTGGTCATTAGATTGAGATACGGTTTGGAGATAAAATCTTAAAACTAGCTCATTCAAATGTGGGATTCAAATGTCTCCAGGTTGTCTTCTAAACATTTGACCCGAGCAATAAACAGTGTGGCTAGTGGTGTAATTAATATTTTAGGGTATGGGGGGGTCAAGAGTTCAATATTTGGTCTTGTTAGATTTGAGATGCTTATTAGACATCTGAGTAGAGATTCTAAATGGAAATAAGAGTGTGGTTATAGTGGGGCTTAGGGTAGAGGCTTGAAAGGCATGTATGGGGGTCATCAGCAGACAAATGAGACTTAGTGCCACAAAACTGCCTGAGAAGCCCTGAGGAGAACAGGTGGGTGATGAAGCAGCCTGGGAGTAAAGTCTCCCAGGGGCCGGTAAGGGAGGCTGGAAGCAGCAGCTGGAAGGTGGGAGGGATATCAGTGAAGACACCATGTCACCTAAGCCTGAGAAAGAACATGTTGTAGATGTTTTCTGTTTGAGGATACTATCCCCATGGGTAGCCATTGCAGTGCTTGCCTTTTGATGGTATTTGATCTTTAAGAGTCATGACTCAGTCCACTTAGGAGTTTTTTTTTTTTTTTTTTGGACAGCAAAAATGTTTATTTGAAAAAATTACTATGTATTGAAAATATGCATTAGAAATTATTACTTACTTCCATAGCATTCCCCTCCCCACCACAAAAGTAGAAGTATCTGCTTGCTATGCTAATGCCATAGGTAAATTCAAACAAAAAGTAAATCATCATCATTCCCCTTTCTCTTATTTTATTATTTTAATTAATTAATTAATTAAATTTTTTATTTTTACAGGCAGAGTGGACAGGGAGAGAGAGAGAGATACAGAGAGAAAGGTCTTCCTTTTGCCATTGGTTCACCCTCCAATGGTGCGGCCAGCGCACCGCGCTGATCCGATGGCAGGAGCCAGGTACTTCTCCTGGTCTCCCATGGGGTGCAGGGCCCAAGCACTTGGGCCACCCTCCACTGTACTCCCTGGCCACAGCAGAGAGCTGGCCTGGAAGAGGGGCAACCGGGACAGAATCCAGTGACCCGACTGGGACTAGAACCTGGTGTGCCGGCGCCGCAAGGCGGAGGATTAGCCTAGTGAGCCGCAGCGCTGGCTATTCCCCTTTCTCTTAAGTTAGAGTTTTGGGAGAAAAGGTCTGCCTGTAGCTGCAATCAGTCGGAGTTTACTGACTCCCAGTCCTGCACAGTGAGGTACACGCACTTCTGCTTGGAAGCCTGTGAGGAGCTACTCTGCTCCTTCTCTGACTCCTCAAAAGCTCTCTTCTTGCTCTTCTTTGCCTCCTGGGTTGAGACAGCCTCGTGTTTCAACAGCGGCCGTGGGAGTCTGCAGTCTTCTCTCTGTAGAACTGGAGTTTCGGCCGGCGCTGCGGCTCACTAGGCTAATCCTCCGCCTTGCGGCGCCGGCACACCGGGTTCTAGTCCCGGTCGGGGCGCCGGATTCTGTCCCGGTTGCCCCTCTTCCAGGCCAGCTCTCTGCTGTGGCCAGGGAGTGCAGTGGAGGATGGCCCAAGTGCTTGGGCCCTGCACCCCATGGGAGACCAGGAGAAGTACCTGGCTCCTGCCATCGGATCATCGCGGTGCGCTGGCCGCAGCGCGCTGGCCGTGGCGGCCATTGGAGGGTGAACCAACGGCAAAAGGAAGACCTTTCTCTCTGTCTCTCTCTCTCACTGTCCACTCTGCCTGTCAAAAAAACAAAAACAAAAACCAAAAAACTGGAGTTTCCCAGAAGTGTCTTCCAGGGGACACCTTAGCGCGGCCTCTGTGAGAAACCGGCTGCTGTAGAAGTACTGCGCTGGTTTCCGAGGCTCCGCCGCTGTTGGCGTCTTCACAGATTTCACCGTCTTCCGCTCCCACTGCCGCACGGTCTGATCGGCCCAGCCCTCCGTCTTGCAGTTACTGTGGTCAGATTCCTTCAAGGGCACTTTGGAGTGAACAGGGCCCATGTGTCTCTGCAGCTTGTGCTTGAGGGCTTTTACATCCTTGAGCCCTGTCCCAGAGATATCTAAGCGGTTTAGTTTTCTAAAAGAAAACAGGTATCCAATTCCTGCATCTGTGATCTCAGGGTTACAAGATAAGTCTAATAACGTTAGATTTTCAAGACCTCTCTTCATCACTCGAACAGGGGCTGTCATTTTCCTCACCCCAGCATCCAATGAACAATTATCCTTCAGGTGGAGTTGAGTGACACTGGACAGAGCCTCATTGGTGAGGTGTTCTAGAAGTTCGTGGTCATCTCCAAGCTTGCAACCGGGAAGATCCAGGCAGGTCAGTCCCCAGAAAGACAATCTCCTCAAGCTTTTCTGAAATCACCAGATACCTGTTCTGCAAACACAGGGAGCAAATCACCAGACTTCCATAGGCCTCAGTAAATTTCTGCAAAGCTCTCAGCCCTGCACCTGGCTCTGTGAATTTCTGTCTGGCTTCAGCAGCAGAGAACAGTTTTTCAGCAATCTGCTCAGGAAAGCCACTGAGGGAATCAACGTGATCAACGTTGTCGGAGATGAAGCCGAGGACGAGGTTGAAGAGGGATTTGGCCGGGTCCCAAAGATTCCCCTCCCGGGTGTACGTGAAGATGAAATGATCAGTCTTCTCTTGCTGTGCAGTGTCATCTTCCCTGTTCATGCAAAGCTCCACAGAAAAGCCTTTGGAAAACAGTCAGAAGGGCCTCGGCTTCTGCAGGCTACTCCTGACGTTGTCCAGAGCCAGACTGACCACGTGCAGCTGACCGTTTTCTCGTACGTAGATGGGACCTGGGTCCCGGTGGTTTTCTGAGTTGAGGTAGTAAGACATGGCCTTGGGTGTGACTGTGTCTCTACCCGGGGCAGCAAGTGGCAGCACCTCGGTGGCGACTCCCTCCTCCCCCGGCGCGGCTGACAGGGAAACAGCTCGCGCCCGGGGCACAAAGCTGAGAGGAGCTTCTTGGGAAGGAAGAGGTGTTTTGCGGCTGACAGTTGGAGGTTTACAGTCCAGGGTCGGGCAGCACCATTGGTTTGGCATCTGGTGGAGGCTGACAGCTGTCTCCACAGACGCAGAGTTAGCAAGCATCCTGGTGCTCTCACAGTTCTGCTCCCAACCCAACAGGACAGAGGAGTTGCTCAGTGGTATTTCCCATTAGATGTGTTCCTAGGTGCCCTTATCTGTTGGGTTTTGATGGATAGCACAGTGTGACTGGAGCCCTGAATGAGCCAGGACCTGCACCACAGTGCCATCACAGGGCTGGCATGTCTTCTGTTCTTTTCAGGTGACAGAGCCACTTCAGGTTTTTGGAAGGAATGTAACTTTAGAGCAGTTGTGTTCATGTTCAGTGGAATGAGATGCTGAGGATTTTCTTTTTGCCAGTTTCCTAAACTGCAGTGCCACTTGGCTTATGTGAGAGGCCCCGCGCGAAGGCTCAAAGGTGGCTGGAAGGGGTCCCCCGGATGGACCTCTTTGACACAGGCCTTGTGAATCTTATTCCAGTCCTTGTTCTCCACCTTCTCAGGAATTTGAGTGGCTGGCGTGTGGATGGAGATCATGGAGAGTTTGGTGGCGTGGAAGAAGGTCCGGGGGTGTGTTTTGTGACTGACAGAAATCCAGGACCCCAAGGTAGCTCACATCCCAAATGGAGAGCAAAGTTAATGGGGAGCCTGGATCTGAGTCACGGAACCAACTTAAGGCTGCCATAAAACAAACACTGCAGTTAGAGGAAAGGTTTATTTTCGGGTGGGGGAAGCCCAGTGGGCAGGAGGAGAGGGTGAGAGAGAGATCAAGAGACTCACTTGGGAGTTTTTTTCTTTTTTTTTTTTTTTTTTATTTGAAAGAGTTACAGAGAGGGGGAGAAAGAGATTTCCTGACCACAGGTTCACTCCCCAAATGGCCACAGTGGCCAGGGTTGTGCCAGGCCAAATTTAGGAGCCTCCTTCTACTTTCCCACATGGGTACAGGGGCCCAAGGACTTGGGTCATCTTCTACTGCTTTGCCTGGGCACGTTGCCAGGGAGCTGAATCAGAAGTAGAGCAGCCGGGACTCGAACTGGCACCTGTATGGGATGCTGGCTTCGCAGGCAGCAGTCCACCACGAGGAGCTTTACAATCCTTCCTTAAATGGGCAGCTCCTTTGGTTGAAAGAATAGAGGCTTCCCTGTGTTTTTAATATACGCATAGTCTAAGGGCAGAGGTTGGCAAACGATTTTTTTTTCATGTTTACTTACTTATTTATTTGAAAGGCAAAGCAACAGTGAGAAAGAGAGAGAAAGGTAGAGGGAAAGAGAGAGAATCTGCAGTCTGTCAGGTCTGTCAGTTCATCCCCCACATGCCCACAACAGCCAAGGCTGGGCTAGTTCACAGCCAGGAGCCTAGACCTCCATTCAGGCCTTTCTGTGTATCTGGCAGGGACTTCAGCATCATCTGCTGCCTCCCAGGATGCACATTAGCAGGAACCTGGATTGGAAATGGAGCAGCTGGGACTGGAACCAAGTATTCTGATAGGGAATGGAGGTATCCCAAGGAGCAGCTTATTAACTCACTGTGCTGTAACACCCACACTCAGATGACTGTCTTGTCTTTGCTTTTTTAAAAAGGTTTATTTTATTTATTTGAAAGGCAAAATGACAGATAAATTTTCTGTCCACTTGTTCATTCTCTAAATGGCTACATCGGCCAGGGCTGAGCCAGGCCAAAGCCACTGGAGGCTGAAATTCCATTTGGATCTCCTATGTGGGTAGCAAGAGCCCAAGTACTTGGATCATCTTCTGCTGTCTTCCTAGTCACATTATCAGGGAGCTGGATCAGAAGTAGAGTAGCCAGGATTTGAGTTGGTGCTCATGTGGAATGCTGATGTCGCAGGAGTGGCTTAACCCTCTGTGCCTCAAAGCCATCCCTCCCTTTATTAATTAGTTAGTTATATGAAAGGCAGAGTGACAGAGAGAGGGAGAGGCAGAGATCTTCCATCTGATTGTTCAAGCCCCAGATGGTCATTGCTGGGTCAGGCCAAAGCCAGGAGCTTGGAACTGCATCCTGCTAAATCTTAGGAAGACAAGCATGTTCTAGTTTGAGAAGTAATTTTGAACATTTTATCTGGTCCCAGAGTGTATATTATAAACTATAGCTGTCCTCTTGCCTGAACGATGTTACTTAGTTCAGACTGTATGAAAAGGGAGCAAGTAAAATTTGCTTTTAGACTTTGACTAAATGTTTGGGAATTAGCACCATGTAGAAATAATTTCTGTTTATTTGTCAGACTTCATAGACTAAGAAGGACCCACAGCAGTTAGACTTTTGAGCCCAGGGCACCAGCCTTTGCTTTCAAGAGTGTGCGAGGAGTCCTGGGGCCTGATGTGGGTCCAGCAGTGAACAGAGTGGGAAGCATAGGGACAAGAGGCCTTTGGTAACAGATGGGCCTCCTGAGAGAGAGGTTGTTGAAGGGGGCCGGTGAAGCCAGCAGTCACCGTGCTGAGACAGCTCTAGAGGGATCCCCAAGGAGAAGGACTGCAGGTGAGCCCATTGCTTAGCTGTCCTCTGTACCACCTTCCCTTCAAAAACAGCTTTTACTCTGTTTTGGAATGGAACTGTCAGTGGAGATTAGTGGAATAGGTTCTTTTCTTCACGCAAGAAAGACTACAGACGTGAGACAGAGGAGTGGCAAGCAAGGTAGCAAGGTTTAATTGGGTAGGGCATCCAGCAGAATGATGGGCGCCTCTACAGACAGAATTTGAGAGAGAGAGTGCCCAGTCACTCAGACCGGGGAAAGCAAGGTCACGCCGTTTATTTATTTATTTATTATTTTTTATTTAATAGTTAGTGAGACAGAGAGAAAGGTCTTCCTTCTGTTGGTTCAGTCCCCAAATGGCAGCCACGGCTGGAACTACGCCGATCCGAAGCCAGGAGCCAGGTGCTTCCTCCCGGTTTCCCATGCGGGTGCAGGGGCCCAAGCACTTGGGCCATCCTCCACTGCCTCCCTGGACCATAGCAGAGAGCTGGACTGGAAGAGGAGCAACTGGGACTAGAACCAGGCACTCATATGGGATGCCGGCACTGCAGGCAGAGGATTAACCAAGTGAGCCATGGCGCTGGCCCCCAAGGTCACATGGTTTAATGGAGAGACTACACGTGATGGCCCAGGTGGACAGATCAGGAAAAAGCTCAGAGTGTAGTCTATATTCAGACTGGAGCTTACAAGGGAATGAGGTACAGTTCTTCCAGCCATTTCTCCTTTTCCTCCTCCGTCTTCTCCAAGACAAAGGATTTTCTGAGTGTGAATTAGGTAAAATGACTCCCAAGGTTTTACTACTCAGTGCTATCAGAGTGGGTGCATCCCCTAGGGTGCATTCCTTGGGGGAAGGCTGTGAAGGTTTTATTGCCATTGTGATCAGGCCAGGCAACCCATTTGGTGCTAAGCAGGTAGGATTTTCTTGGAGAGCTTTCCTTGGGAGGAATGCTGAGACCACTTGTAAATTTATTGGGGTGGGCAAGCTTTGTAGTCTAAAATACTGTGTTGCTTCCAAAGTATGCTTTCAAGCTTTGCTTTCCTTAGGCCCCTTTTACACACATAAGCTAATTTCTAACTTCCTACACAAAAGAACCATCTTTCCTGTGACATATATATTAAAGAGCTCTTGAAGTAGTTACAAAGCAGTGATGTGGGACCGGTACTGTGGCGTAACCGGTAAAGCTGCTGCCTGCAGTGCCGGCATCCCATATGGGCTCCAGTTTGATTCCTGGCTGCTCCACTTCCTATCCAGCTCTCTGCTATGACCTGGGAAAGCAGTGGAAGATGGTACAAGGCCCTGCACCCACGTGGGAGACCTGGAAGACCCTCCTGGCTCCTGACTTAAGATTGGCGCAGTTCTGGCTGTTATGGCCATTTGGGGAGTGAACCAGCAGATGGAAGACTTCTCTCTGTCTCTGCCTCTGCATCTCTGTAACTCTGCTTTTTAAATAAATAAATAAATCTTAGAAAAAAAAACAAAACAGAGTTTTGTAAGTCCCATTCCCATGTTTCCAGCTTTAAAGCTGATTTCTTTGCCCATGTTCTTAAAAGTGGTCAGGTCAGTTCAGTCCCTTTGTTAGTCATTCTTGACCATGTCAAGAGGTAGTAAAAAGGTGTAGGTGTTACAGCTGATTTGAACTCTGAGAACTTGCTCTGTCTGCACCAAAGTATGAAGCAGATGAACAAACTGAGAAGACAATTTTTAGCAAAACTTTTATTGAAAAGAGCAGAGAGAGATTGAAAGAGCAGAGGGAGAACTCCCAGGAAAGCAGCTGGGAGGAGCTTCTTCAGAAGGAAGAAGCCATTGAAGGAAAATGATCTGGGGGTTTTATGCTCATTGGAAAGTTTGTACAAGGTCCGTTAAGAAAAGTGTTTATTGTGTGATGAGCTCATCCTGCCAACTTAGTTGTTACTTTCTATAGGACAGAAAAAGTTCTGCCTTGGGGCCTGTTGTGGGGAGCTGTTTATCTTTACCATAGTCCTGAGCTGGTCACAGCTCCAGCCACTGCCTTCTGGGTGACTTTGACAGCAGGGCCCCATTTTTCTTTCTCTTTGACTATCACACTTGCTTTTTGGCTCAGGCCAGTTTCCCAACTAGGATAAAAAAAGAGATGTTCCACATTACAGGAGGGCCCCTTTGTTCTTTCTGCCTTTTTACCATTCTTGCTGTGACTGGTTTCATAAGGAGCTGGTACTGTGGAAGAAACTTTTTTTTTTTAAGGATTTATTTATTTGAAAGGCAGAGTTAGATCTTCTGTCTCCTGGTTCACTCCCCAGATGGCCCTAATGACCAGGGTGGGTGAGGATGAAGCCAGGAGCCTGGAACTCCATCCAGGTCTCCCACATGGGAAGCAGGGGCCCAAGCACTTGGGCCATTTTCTGCTGCTTTCCCAGGCCCATTAGCAGGAAGCTGAATCGAAAGTGGAGTAGCTGGGACTCGAACTGGCATCCATATGGGATGTCAGCATCACAGGTGGTGATTTAACTCACTGTGCCACAACATGAGCCCCAGGAAGAAACTCTTTTAATGTATTTATTGATGTTCAGTTGTGAAGGAGGTTGGCATTTTGTCTGGTTATTTATGACAGCCATCATAAGAAAGTAATTAGATCTTCCTACGTTATGGGTGTGGCTGTGAGATCCCTGCAAGTATTCTAAAATGTGACAATATTCAGCTTCTCAAATGTGTGTCTTTTTCAGGCATTTGTTAACTGAAATTCCTTTCTTTCAGTGCTGTTAACTTGGTCTGCTGAAAAATCTTGTAGCTTATTTGGCTAATTTTGATGTTTACAGAAGCAGTTTCCTGCTTGAGTACTGGCTCATTTTGCAAAACAACTTTGGAAAAAAAAAAACAACTTTTTTTTTTTTCTCCTCCAAAGGGATGGATTGTTTGTACCAGTGGACTAGTTTAGCACCGTGAACAGACTTGCAGTGACTTTCCGCTTGGCACCAAAGGAGGTGCTGGGTACTCAAGGGAACACAAAGTAATTCAACTACGACCTTCTGACACTGCAGTCAGTCACGGCAGGCCAGAGGGTGGGAGTGAACACAGAGCAGGGTGGAGATACAGTTACAGAAGCTTAGGAGAGAGGACTGCTACTTCCACAACAAAGCTTTGCTTATTATTTTTAAATTTTAACTTCTCAATGCAAGAATTCACTCAAATGATCCAGAGTTCAGAAGGTACAATGTTTGCCTTCCCTCCTTTCCTGGCTACCAGATCCTTTCCCTAGAGGCAGCTGGTGTTACTAGTTCCTGTGTGTCCGTTTGGGGGGTATTGTGTGCACCCTTTCCCTAGAGTCAGCTGGTGTTTCTAGTTCTTGTGTGTCCATTCAGGAGTGTTTTGTGCATACATATATAAACACACAGAGTTTTTTCTTTCACATGAAAGTAGCATACTGTATTCCCTCGCATTTTTAAAAAAGATATACTTTATTTATTTGGAAGAGTTAGAGAGAGCGAGGTCTTCCATCCACTGGTTCACTCCCCAAATGGCTGTGACAGCCAGAGCTCAGCTAATCTAAACTCAGGAACTTCCTCCAGGTCTCCCATGTGGATGCAGGGGCCCAAGAACTAGGGCCCAAGGACTAGGGCCATCCTCTGCTGCTTTCCCAGACACATTAGCAGGGAGCTGGATTGGAAGTGGAGCAGCCTGAAAAGCCCATGAGAGTATTTCAGGCATGGAAAGCCAAGACACTCTGGCAAAAAAAAAACTAAATGAAAGATCTCCGTGAGTGAGATCCCAGTGGAAAGAACAGGCCATCAAAGAAGGAGGGAGGTACCTTTCTCTGAAGGGAGGAGAGAACTTCCACTTTGATTATGACCTTGTCTAAATAAGGTCAGAGTAGGTGAACTCAAAAAGCTTCCATAGCCTTGGCAACTCATGACTGGAGCGTAGGGATATTACTGATGCCATAAACAAGAGTGTCAGTTTGTAAAGTCAACAACAGGAGTCACTGTGCACTTACTCCTCATGTAGGATCTCTGTCTTTAATGTGCTGTACATTGTGATTTAATGCTATAATTATTACTCAAACAGTATTTTTCACTTTGTGTTTCTATGTGGGTACAAACTGTTGTAAGCTTTACTTAATATATGCTAAACTGATCTAATGTATATAAAGAGAATTGAAAATGAATCTTGATGTGAATGGAAGGGGAGAGGGAGCGGGAAAGGGGAGTGTTGCGGGTGGGAGGGAAGTTATGGGGGGGAAGCCCCTGTAATCCATAAGCTGTACTTTGAAAATTTATATTCATTAAATAAAAGTTAAAAAAAAAAAAAAAAGGAAGTGGAGCAGCCAGGACCTGAACTGGCACCCTTATGGGATACCAGTGCTGTATACCAGGGCTTTAACTGGCTTCTTCCGGGTCTCCCATGTAGGTGCAGGGGCCCAAGGACTAGGGCCATCCTCTGCTGCTTTCCCAGACACGTTAGCAGGGAGCTGGATTGGAAGTGGAGCAGCCAGGACCTGAACTGGCACCCTCATGGGATTCCAGTTCTGTAGACTAGGGCTTTAACAGGCTTCTTCTGGGTCTCCCATGTGGGTGCAGGGACTGAAGGACTTGGGCCATCTTCTGCTGCTTTCCCAGTCCATAGCAGAGAGCTGGATCGGAAGTGGAGTAGCCGGGACTCCAACTGGTGCCCATATGGGATGCTGGCACTGCAGATCATAGCTTTACTTACTACGCCACAGCGCCGGCCCCAATAAATCTTAAAAAAGTAAATAAATAAATAAAAGATTTTTTTATTTATTTGAAAGGCAGAGTTACAGAGAGAGAAGGAGAGAGACAGAGATCTTCCATTCCTGGGTTCACTACCCAAATGGCTGCAACGACCAGGGCTGGGCCAGACTGGAGCCAGGAGCTTGTATTGTGGCAAAGCCAGGTCAAAGCTTAGGCAGGGCAGTGGCAAAGGGAGCAAGAAAGACACAGCTGGGGAGTTGGCTGGGCTTGGTGAGGGGGAGAGGGAAGTTGAGAAATAACACCAAGTTTTTGTGGGCTCTGCAGAGTGAAAAGACAGGAACAAGATGACAATGTGTGCTGTGAGTCTATGTGGTGAGGTGGAGAAATTCAGGTTAGAGCAGTGAATGACAAACCAAGAATACTGATAATTTTTTTTTTCTAAAGGGAATTAGCTCATTTGACAAGGAGTAGTTTCAGTAATGTGGAAGTCATGTTGCTTCATAGGTAGATGACATTTTCCTAGCACATTGAAGTTTTTAAGTGATCAGTGGCAGGTTTTCTCATAATTAAAGAAAGCTGCAGCAAGTATATAAAGATTTTAAGGGGAAAAAATCTGAGAATTCTACAAAAGTCAATTCCTTTGGTGCAAGGAGTGATACACTGAATATTGTACAAGGCAAAATGTTACAATTTTGCCTGTTGGAGTGGTCTGGAATACTACTTGTAGTATCTTAAAGATATTCCTACAATGGTACTTAGAACTGGGAAACACTGTCCCACTCTGGGCTCTCTTGTGAAACTGCAGAAAGCCTCATTCTGGGTGCTGGTGCTGTGGCATAGAAGGTTAAACCTCTGCCCACAGTGCCGGCGTCTCATATGGGTGGCAGTTTGAGTCCCAGCTGCTCCACTTTCGTCCAGCTCCCTGCTGATGTGCCTAGGAAAGCAGCAGAGGATGACCCAAGTGCTTGGGCCCCTGCACCCATGTGGAGACCTGCAAGAAGCTCCTGGCTTTGGGTGGCCCACCTCTGGTTATTGTGGCCATTTGGGGAGTGAACCAGTGGATGGATGATGATGTTCTCTCCTCCCTCCATGTATCTCTGCTTTTCAAATAAATAAATCTAGAAGAAGGAAAAAAGAAAGCCTCAGTCTGGATATATTTTCTTTTGATAAAATTGGTCTCTCCTAAATGTGAAAACCTTCAAAAAGGAAACATAGAGCCATGAGTTTATTGACTCATGCAGATTCCATGGAGCTAGAACTCTCCAGTTTTCGTTAGGATAGTCACTATTTTGGATATACTTACAGTCAAAAAATCCCGTAGGTTTCTGTGACCTGTTCCAGCACCTTTCTTTTCATATGCCCAGGTACCTGTGGTACCTGATTTTGCAGCTTGTGAGTTTTCCCAATTAATGGATATGTGGTTTTATAGCTGAAATGCCTGTAGTGACGCCATGTGTGATTTTACGGCTACAGTGCTGTAGGTGAAGTATATGGTTTCTGAGCTCAGATCTGGGCACCTAGATATGACAAATTCTGTGCTTCCCTTTATTGTGCTTGATAATGTGGATTTTTTGTTCTTGTTGTGGTTTAGTTTGGTTTTACTAATTGAAGGTTGTGGCAACCCTGCGCCAAGCAAGTCTATTGCCACAATTTTTCCAATAACTCAGATTATCATTAGCATTTTTTAGCAATATATTTTTAGATAATTTAGTGTTTTAAATTTTTTATTTATACGAGAGATAAACAGATGTTCTGTGTGCTGGTTTACTGCTCAAATGTCTGCAATAGTCAGCACTCGGCCACGCTGCATGAGGATTGTAGAACTTAATCTGCATCTCTCCATGTAGCTGACCATTTCCCAAGTAGTTGAGCCATTACTGCTGCTTTTCAAGGTGATCTTAGCAGGAAGCTGGATCAGAAGTGGAATAGCTGGGGCTGGAACCCAGACACTCCAATATGTGATGCAGACATTCCAAGTGGCAACTTAACCACTGCACCAAATGTCCACCCCAGTTAAATAATGTGTTTTGTAGTTAAGATAAGTGCATTTTTTTCCTTTTTTTTTTTTTGTGGGGGTTATGGGAGAACAGAATACAATGCTACTGTTTGACTTAGCAGACTATAGTATGGTATAAACATAACTCTATATACACTGGGAAGCCAAAACGTTTGTATGACTCATTTTATTGCAGTATTTGCTTCATTGTGGTGGTCTGGAACCAAACCTGTACTATCTCCAAGAGATAATGGTATTTAAAAGTAGGGAGTGAGGGAAGCTACTTGCAAGAGAGAATAGAGGAGCCGGTGCTGTGTCGTAGTAGTTAAAGCCACCACCTGCAGTGCCGGCATCTATATGGGTGCCAGTTCGAGTCCCAGCTGCTCCACTTCTGATCCAGCTCTCTGCTATGGCCTGGGAAAGCAGTAGAAGATGGCCCAAGTCCTTGGCCCCTGCACCCACATGGGAGACCCAGAGGAAGCTCCTGGCTCCTGGTTTTGGATCGGCGCAGCTCCAGCCAGCCATTGCGGCCATTTGGGGAGTGAACCAGTGGATGGAAGACCTCTCTCTGCCTCTGCGTCTGCCTCTCTGTAATACTGCCTTTCAAATAAATAAATAAATCTTAAAAAAAAAAGGGGGGGGGGATAGAGAGATTAAAGGAGCAATCCATTGTGTTTCAGGGTACAAGACCCAGGTCTCTTCCATCTGTAAATTGGGAATCCTAACAATGTCTACTGTGTCTACCTCTACCTCTTGTAGAAATTAACGTATGAGGGATGGTGTTGTGGCTTGGTGGGTAAAACTGCCACCTGCGATGCCAGCATCCAACATGGGTCCAGGTTTGTGTCCCAGCTGTGCCATTTCCCATCCAGCTCCCTGCTAATGGCCTTGGAAAAGCAGTGGAAGATAGATGGCCATGCGCTTGTGTCCCTGTAGGAGACCTGGATGAAGCTCCTGGCTGCTGGCTTCTGCCTGGCTCAGCTCTAGCTTTTGGGCTATTTGGGGAAAGAACCAATGGATGGAAGATTGCTTTCTTTCTCTGTGTCTCTCTTCTGTAACTCTGCCTTTCAAATAATCAAATACATCTTATTTTTTTTTAAGGGGGGGGGGGCGGCGCTGTGGTATAGCCAGTTAAGCAGCTGCCTGCAGTGCCGGCATCCCATGTGGGTGCTGGGTCGAGTTCTGGCTGCTCCACTTTTTTTTTTTTTTTTTTTTTGACAGGCAGAGTTAGTGAGAGAGAGAGAGAGAGAGAGAAAGGTCTTCCTTCCGTTGGTTCACCCCCAAATGTCCACTACACCAAAATGGTGCACTGCCAATCTGAAGCCAGGAGCCAGGTGCTTCCTCCTGGTCTCCCATGCGGGTGCAGGGCCCAAGCATTTGGGCCATCCTCCACTGCCTTCCCGGGCCACAGCAGAGAGCTGGATAGGAAGAGGAGCAACCAGGACAGAATGTGGCCCCCCAACCGGGACTAGAACCCAGGGTGCCAGCACCGCAGGCAGAGGATTAGCCGAGTGAGCTGTGGCGCCAGCCACTCCACTTCTGATCCAGCTCTCTGCTATGGCCTGGGAAAGCAGTGGAAGACGGCCCAAGTCCTTGGTCCCCTGCACCCGTGTGGGAGACCCGGAAGAAGCTCCAGCTTTGGATCAGCCAGCTCCAGCCCTTGAGGCCAACTGGGGAGTGAACCAGTGGATGAAGACCTCTCTCTCTCTCTGCCTCTCCTTCTCTCTCTGTGTAACTCTTTCAAGTAAATAAATAAATAGTCAAAAAAAAAAAAAAGTTAATGTATGAAAACAGTCTGAAAATTGTTCAAAGTGTTATATTGATAAACGGTGGCAGCATTTTCTGACCTTATTTTTGTTGATCATTGTTATTAATTTTTACATTTATTTTCTTGTTGAGCCTTTAAGGGTAGAGAATCTTTATTCTTTCTTGCCTCAATGTGTCTGGCAAGCAGAATCCCTCACCCATCCAACTTGTTCAGTGTCTTTTGCTTAGTGTGGAGCCAAAGTGCGTCAGGCAGATGCTCTGGCTCACCTTTGTGCCCCTTGTAGGGCCAGGCACATTAAAGGAGGAAGTAGGAGAGTTGAGTGTACTCTGTGATACATATGTATGTTTGTAAGATAACATTCAGAGGAAAAACACATAATGGAAGTATACAGAATTCCTTCACCGGATTCCATCAAAATGTTTGTGGGTTGTTTTGTTTTGTTTTTAGTAACTTTTGGAGTGACTTGATGGTTCTGTCTCCTCAGCTAAAAAGTAGCTGACTTTGGTTTCTGTTTTAACCTCTGTTGTTTAGATGAAGTGACGTAATTTATATAAACTACTTAAATCTGTTTGGTACAAGATAACAGTAAATGTGACCCCTACTGTTCCTATACAATTCACTATTCCTATGCTACTGTTAGTACTTACATTAAATTACTTTGGGGGCCAGTGCCGTGGCTCATAGGCTAATCCTCTGCCTGCGGTGCTGGCACCCCGGGTTCTAGTCCCGGTTGTTCCTCTTCCAGTCCAGCTCTCTGCTGTGGCCCGGGAAGGCAGTGGAAGATGGCCCAAGTGCTTGAGCCCTGCACCCCATGGGAGACCAAGAGGAAGCACCTGGCTCCTGGCTTTGGATCAGCGCGGTGCGCCGGCCGCATTGCGCCGGCCATAGTGGCCATTTTGGGGGTGAACCAATGGAAAAAGGAAGACCTTTCTCTCCGTCTCTCTCCCTCACTGTCTAACTCTGCCTGTCAAAAAAAAAAAAAAAAAAATTACTTTGGTGAGGAGTGGGCATTGTGGTACTGCAAGTTGACCTGCCTTTGGGAAGCCAGTATCCTGCGTGAGTGCCAGCTACTCTACTTCCCAGCAAGCACCTTGGAAGCAGCAGATGATGGTTGAGGTACTTGAGTTCCTGCCACTCACATGGGGGACCTAAATGGAGTTTCCGTCTCCTGGCTTCAGCCTGACCCGGCTGTTGTGGCCATTTGGAGAGTGAAACAGCAGATGGAAGATACCTCTTTCTCTTACTCTTCCTGCCAAGTGTGTGTGTGTGTGTGTGTGTGTGTGTGTGTGTGTGTGTGTGTAATTCCTTTGGGAAGAAAATTGAGAGGAGAAAAACTGAAAATAAAAGTTACTCATAATCCTACTGTTCAGTAATAATTTCTTTTAATTTTATTAACTTATCTTCATACCTTAAATAGTTTTCTAAAACCACTTCACATAAGATTACTTCTTTTTTTAAAAGATTTATTTTAAAGGCAGAGTTACAGAGGCAAGGAGAAACAGAGAGAGGTCTTCCATCCCTTGGTTCACTCCCCAAATGGCTACAACGCTGGAGCTAGACCAATCCAAAGCTAGGAACCAGGAGCTTCTAGGTCTCCCATGTTTGTGCAGGGGCCTAAAGAGTTGGACCATCTTCTACTGCTTTCTTAGGTGCATTAGCAAGGAGCTGGATCAAAGCAGCCGGGACTCGAGCCAGTGCCCATATGGGATGCCGGCGTCACAGGCGGCAGCTTTATTTGCTATGCCAAAGCACTGGCCCCATCTGTATTTCTTAAGATTAATAATTAGAAGAATTGCTAGTTCAGAATTTTAAACCTAATTGTGGCCACATTGCATATTTCATTTAATTTTGACATGCTTTCTCTGAATAGTCATCTGAGGAAAAAATCACCAGATGGTTTGAGGGTTTGTCTGTATTGTGTTTTATGACCATGTGCGTGTCAGAAACAGCTCTTAGTGGTGCGTTTTCTGTTATATCAACTATCTAAGAATATTATTAAGCTTATATATAATTTTCTTTCATGCCTTTGGTTACACAGATTGTACATCAGCAGGGCTAGGGTTTTACTGTATTCCTCTTTGTTCTCTGAGAAGCAGGCCATGACCTGCTATCCCTGCTACTTCTAGGAGTTTTAGGTATCATGATGTAAGGCATGGCAGAAAGTCTTAGGAAGGAGGGAGCAGCTTTGTGGCACAGTGGGCTAAGCTGCCACCTGCAACACTGGCATCCTGTATCTGAGCATCTGTTTGAGTCCCAGCTGCTCTGCTTCCTATCCAGCTCCCTGTTAATGTGTCTGTGAATTCAGCAGACTGCCATGCACTTGGGAGAGCTGGATGGAGCTCTAGGCTCCAGGCTTCATACTGGCCTAGCCCCGGCTCAACCCTGGCTGTTGTGACCATATAACCAGCAGGTAGAAAATTCTCATTTTCTCTCTATCTATTCTGTATGCACCCACTTCAAATACAAAAATTATTTTTAAAGCCTTAGGAGGGGAGAAAGGTGAAGTCTTCAGAATGCACTAGTTATAAAGCATCTAGAATAATTTCTTATTAACATTATGGAAAATCATTGTTATGTCTTAGTTATTACCTTACTATTAGTCTTTTTTATTATTTGGTACTGTGTATGGCCTCTATCCAGAGTATAAGATACACATGTTGCTTCTGAATGACTTGTTTTATTGATTTGTTGCTTTATCTTCAAAGGGATGAGAAAAATCAGAATAAAGGCATTATATATGAATGATGTGTGAGTAGTGGATTCATTTGATGGATAATGTGGTTAAGAAGTTGAGTGGTTGGGCTGGTGCTGTGGCATAGCAGGTACTGCCTACCACACCGGTATTCCATATGGGCACCGGTTCACATCCCGGCTGTTTCAATTCTGATCCAGCTACCTGCTAATGTGCCTGGGAAAACAGCAGAAGATGGCCCAAGTCCTTGGGCGCCTGCACTCATGTGGGAGACCTGGAGGAAAGTCCTGGTTCCTGAATTTAGATTGACCCAGCTCCGGCCATTGTGGCCATTTGGAGGAGTGGACCAGTGGATGTAAGATCTGTGTCTCTCCCTTTCTGAGTAATTCTGCCTTTCAAATACATAAATAAATAATTTTTTTCAAAGTTGAGTGGTAATAGTGGCATAATGAAAGCTGGTGTTGCTCTTCAGTTAAAAAAAAAAAAAAAAAAAAAAAGGCGGCCGGCACCGCAACTCAATAGGCTAATCCTCCACCTGCAGCGCCGGCACACCAGGTTCTAGTCCCAGTCGGGGCGCCGGATTCTGTCCTGGTTGTTCCTCTTCCAGTCCAGCTCTCTGCTGTGGCCTGGGAAGGCAGTGGAGGATGGCCCAAGTGCTTGCATCCTGTGCCCGCATGGGAGACCAGGAGAAGCACCTGGCGTGATGCGCCGGCTGCAGCACACCGGCCGCAGCGGCCATTGGAGGGTGAACCAATGGTAAAGGAAGACCTCTCTCTCTTTCTCTCTCTCAATGTCCACTCTGCCTGTCCAAAAAAAAAAAAAAAAAAAAAAAAAAAGGCAACCAGAAAGCCAGGATAAGCAAAAAGCTATACAAGAAAATCATAGTGAAGTACCCAGGAGAAAAAAAAAAAAGATCATAGTCAGATAAACTGAACAGTGCCGTGTATTTGAGCAGTTGATGGGCTGTAAGAAAAGAGAAATTAGGTGGGAATTTGGCACAGTAATTAAAATGCCAGTTGGGACATTTGCATCTCATATCAGAGTGCCTGGGTTCAAGTCCTGACTCTGCTCCCAAGTACAGTTCTCGACTAATACAGGCCATAGGATGCAGTGGGTGATGTCTCAAGTACTTAGGTCCCTGCCACCCATGTGGGAGAGCTGGATTGAGTTTTTTGTTTCTGGCTTCAGCTTTTGCAGGCGTTTGGAGAGTGAATCAGTGGGTGGACTATCTCTGTTTCTATATTTCTGACTTTCAAATAAATAAAAATTTTAAGGGGCTGGCACTGTGCCAAGCAGGTTAAAGCCCTGGCCTGAAGTGCTGGCATCCCATATGGATGCCGGTTCTAGTCCTGGCTGC
This sequence comes from Oryctolagus cuniculus, assembly GCF_964237555.1. Lineage (NCBI taxonomy): Eukaryota > Metazoa > Chordata > Mammalia > Lagomorpha > Leporidae > Oryctolagus > Oryctolagus cuniculus. The sequence goes on from NC_091441.1 coordinate 101,398,970, forward strand.
TCCTTTTTCAATCCAGCTCTCTGCTGTGGCCTGGGATAGCAGTAGAAGATGGCCCAAGTCCTTGGGACCTCTGCACCCATGTGGGAGACCTGGAAGAAGCTCCTGGCTTCATATCAGCGCGGCTCCGGCTGTTGCGGCTCTCTGGGGAGTGAACCAGTGGATGGAAGACCTCTCTCTGTAACTCTGCCTTTCAAATAAATCTTTAAATAAATAAAAAGAAAGAAAATAAATAAATAAAAATTTAAAAGAAGAAAATCTATTTGACCTTGACTTGTCAAATGTTCTGAGAGTTTATCATTCTCTAGTATTTAGTACATTTATGGTGTTCAGTCACCAGTTATGTCTAGTTCTGAAACTTTTTTTTTTTTTTTTTTTTTGACAGGCAGAGTTAGAGAAAGACAGAAAGGTCTTCCTTTTTCCGTTGGTTCACCCCCCAAGTGGCTGCTCTGGCTGGCGCACTGCGCTGATCCGAACCCAGAAGCCAGGTGCTTCCTCCTGGTCTCCCATGTGTAGAGTAAGCACACTGCACCCATTGTCTGTCTGTCTCTCTCTCTAAAATTTATTTTATTTATTTGAAAGACAAGTTAGGGGCCAGTGCCGTGTCTCACTTGGTTAATCCTCCGCCTGTGGCACCGGCATCCCATATGAGTGCCAGGTTCTAGTCCCGGTTGCTCCTTTTCCAATCCAGCTCTCTGCTGTGGCACAGGAGGGCAGTGGAAGATGGCCCAAGTGCTTGGGCCCCTGCACATGCATGGGAGACCCAGAAGAAGCACCTGACTCCTGACTTCGGATCGGCTCAGCGCCGGCCAAAGCGGTCATTTGGGGGGTGAACCAACGGAAGACAGACCTTTCTCTCTGTCTCACTTTCTCTCACTGTCTGTAACTCTACCTATCAAATAAAAAAATTATAAAAAATTTTTTTTATTTAATTACTTGAGAGGCAGAGTTACAGATAGAGGGAAAGACAGACAAAGGTCTTCCATTCTCTGGTTCACTCCCCAAATGGACACAACAACCGGATCTGCCCCTCAGACTGTAAAGAGTTTCTCTTGGACCTTTGTCAACACCCAGTGCACAATTCCAGGTTTTGGGCTGCCTTGGCACCTAAGCTGGAAGATATTGTACAGATGAAACAAATAAAACAGGAAGCTCATGACCAGTCTCAGCATTCAAGTTCTAATCTCTCCCCAATCCACCTACCACCTTTCAGGGAATTCAGATAGCCAATCCATGCACTCTGTCCAGGAACTGAAATTGCCCTCTGTCAAAAGATAATGGGTGGGGGCTGGCACTGTGGCACAGTGGGTTCAAGCCCTGGCCTGCAGTGCCAGCGTCCCATAGGGGCACCAGTTCAAGCTCCAGCTGCTCCACTTTTGATCCACCTCCCTGCTAATGTGCCTGGGAAAGCAAGTGAGCCATGGCGCTGGCCCCCAAATATAAAGTTTTTTTAAAAAGAAAAAAAAACTGTGCCCATGTGCAATATATAAATAAAACAGAAATCCCCTACGTATTTTTTGTGTGGCACAGTCAGTTCAGCTGCTGCCTTCTAGCTTTTTTTTTTAAGCTTATTTATTTATTTAAAAGGCAGAATTACAGAGGCAGAGGCAGAGAGAGAGAGGTCTTCCATCCGCTGGTTCACTCCCCAGTTGGCCGTGAGGGCTGGAGCTGCACTGATTTGAAGCCCGAAGCCAGGAGCTTCTTTCGGGTCTCTCGTAAGGGTACAGAGGCCCAAGTACTTGGGTCATCTTCCACTGCTTTTCCAGACCATAGCAGAGAGCTGCATGGGAAGTAGAGCAGCCCGGACTCGAACCGGTGTCTATATGGGATGCCGGCACTATAGGCGGTGGCTTTACCTGCTATACCATAGCACCGGCCCCTATTTTTCTTTTTGAAAAAGATTTATTTATTAAATTTGAAAGACAGATCAGCGGAGAGATCTTCCATCCACTGGTTCACTTCCCAAATGGCCACAAGAGCCAGATCTGGGTGAGGCTGAAGCCAGGGCCAAGAACTTCATCCTGCCCCCATAGCCATCATCTGCTACCTTCCCAAGCTGGATTGGAAGTAGAGCAACCAGGACTCAAACCAGTGCTCTGATACAGGATGCTAGCATTGCAGGTAGTGGCTTAATCTCCTGTGCTACAATGATAGCCCCAGTAAAAATTATTTTTTCTTGGGGCCCAGTGTTGTGGCACAGCAGGTTAAGCCATTGTTTGCAGTGCCAGTATCCCATGAGATTCCAGTTCAAGTCCTGGCTGCTCCACTTCTGATCCAGCTCCCTGCTGATGTGTCTGGGAAGACAGTGGAAAATGGCCCAAGTGCTTGGACCCCTGCCTTCCACCTGGGAGACCCAGATGGAGTTCTAGGCTTCTGGCCCAGACCTGGCCATTGTGGCAATTTGGGGAGTAAATCATTGGATTCAGGATCTCTCTCTCTCTCTTTCTCTTTATCTAACTTTGCTTTACACATAAATAAATCTTTAAAAAAATAATTTCCCCTTAATTTTTTTTTTTTACCTATTTGAAAGGCAGAAAAACTGGTCTCTGTCAGCTGGTTCACTCCCCTAATGCCCACAGAAGCCATAGCTGGGTAAGGCTGTAACCAGGAGTCTGGAACTCAGTGTGGATCTCCCACACATATGGCAATGACCCAAGTACTTGAGTCACCACCTTCTGCCTCCCAGGGTGTGCATCAGCAGGAAGATGAATTGGAAGTGGAGGAGCTGGGATTCAGACCAGGCAGGCCCTCTAAGGTAGGTGGCATGTGTCCCAAGCAGCATCTTAACCACGGTGCCGAATGCTCATTCCTAATTAAAATATTAATTAAAACCTTGCTCTGCTAAGAGTGAGCACTCTTGAAATAGGAAATTGGAAACATTTAAAATTGGAAACCTTATAGCTGAAAAATAAAACAAATTAAATTTAAAAATTCCTTGTGAGGGGGCCGGTGTGGTGGTGTACTAGGTTAATCCTCTGCCTGTGGTGCCGGCATCCCATATGGGCGCCGGGTTCTAGTCCCGGTTGCTCCTCTTCCAGTCCAGCTCTCTGCTGTGACCTGGAAGGGCAGTGAGGATGGCCCAAGTGCTTGGGCCCCTGCACCTGCATGGGAGACCCAGAAGAAGCACCTGCCTCTGGCTTCGGATTTGTGCAGTGCCGGCTCTAGCCGCCATTTGGGGAGTGAACCAACGGAAGGAAGACCTTTTTCTCTGTCTGTCTCTCTCTCTCACTGTCTGTAACTCTACCTGTCAAATTAAAAAAAAAAAAAAATTCATTGTGGGGCGGCAATGCTGTGGTGTAGAAGATTAAGCCTTCCCCTGTAGTATTGGCATCCCATATGGGCACTGGTTTGAGTCCCAGCTGCTCCACTCTGATCTAGCTCCCTGCTAATGTGCCTGGGAGAGCAGCAGTAGATGGCCCAAGTGCTTGGGCCACAGGGAGACCTGGAAGAAACTCCTGGCTCTTGGCTTCAGCCTGGCCTAGCAGCCATTGTGGCCATTTGAGTAGTGAACCAGCGGATAGAAGATATCTCTCTTTATCTCTCTCTGCCTTTCAAATAAATTTTTTTAAAAGTTTATTTTAAAGCAGAGAGGAGAAATATCTTCTGCCCACTGGTTCACTCATCAACTGGCCACAATGCCTGGGGTTAGACCAGGCTGAAGTCTTTCAGATAAATAAACTTTTTTTCTTTTTTTAAAAAAGATTTATTTATTTATTTGAAAGGCAGATTTACAGAGACACAGAGGCAGAGAGAGAGAGAAAAAAAAAAAAGTCTTACATCTGCAGATTCACTCCCCAGATGGCAACAATGGCTGGAGCTGGGCTGATCCAAAGCTGGGAGCCAGGAGCTTCTTCCAGATCTCCCATACGAGTACAGGGGCCCAAGCACTTGGGCCATCTTCTGCTTTTCCAGACCATAGCAGAGAGCTGCATGGGAAGTGGAGCAGCCAGGACCCGAACCAGCACCCATATGGGATGCCTGCACTGCAGGCAGCGGCTTTTCCCACTACGCCACAGCGCCAGCCTCAATAAATAAATATTTAAAAAACAAAATTCATTGGATATCTCAATAACAGAATGAATAAGACAGAAAAATCAGTGAACTTGAAGGTAGAGCAAATGAAATTATACAGTCTAACCAAAAGATTTTTTAAAACTGAAGGAAAAAGGGTTGGCACTGTGGCATAGTAGGCTAAGCCTCCACCTGTCAGTACCGGCATCTCATATGAGTGCTGGTTCGAGTCCTGGCTGCTCCACTTCTGATTCAGCTCTCTGCTTATGCCTGGGAAAGCAGTAGAAGATGATCCAAGTATTTGGGCCCCTGCACCCACATGGAAGACCCTGAATGAATCTCCTGGCTGCTGGCTTTGGATCAGCTCAGCTCTGGCCTTTGTGGGCATTTGGGGAATGAACCAATGGATGGAAGACCTTTCTCTCTGTCTCCCTCTCTGTCTCTATAACTCTACACCTCAAATAAATAAGTCTTTTAAAAAAAATGCAAAACTGTACAAATTTTAGCAGAAAATAGCGGAGACAATTACCTTATGACCAAGCAGTTCTACTTTCAAGAATGAAAATGCTCAAAAAGTTGCAGATGGCCGGCGCCGCGGCTCAATAGGCTAATCCTCCACCTAGCGGCGCCGGCACACCGGGTTCTAGTCCCGGTCGGGGCGCCGGATTCTTCCCTGGTTGCCCCTCTTCCAGTCCAGCTCTCTGCTGTGGCCCGGGAAGGCAGTGGAGGATGGCCCAAGTGCTTGGGCCCTGCACCCCAAGGAAGACCAGGAGAAGCTCCTGCCATCGGATCAGCGCGGTATGCCGGCCGCAGCGCGCCAGCCGTGGCGGCCATTGGAGGGTGAACCAACGGCAAAAAAGGAAGACTTTTCTCTCTGTCTCTCTATCTACTCTGCCTGTCAAAAAAAAAAAAAAAAAAAAAAGTTGCAGATGGATGTTCAGATAAAAACAGAAATATTCACAATAGTAATATTCACAGTAGCCAAAAATTGGAAACCACCCAAAACCCATCACCTGAGGAATGGGTACACAAAAGGTAGCATATCCATTTAATGAAATATGACCCAGCCATGAGCAGAAATGAGGTACTAATATTATACATGCCACAGTGTAGTAGAGCATGGAACAACCAGCCACAAACAGAAGTGAGGTTCTGATGCTGGGTGCACCATGGCGTGGCTGAGCTTTGAAAGCATGCTATGTGAAAGAAATGAGTCACAGAGTCTTAGGAGTCCATCTGTATCAAATGTCCAGGGTAGGCGAATTTGTAGGGATAGAAAAGAGGTAGGTGGCAACTGGAATGGAGAGTGATTGCAAATGCCTATGGTGTTTCTTTTGGGGTGATGAAAATGTCCCTGAATTAGATGGTTTATTTTATGGATATACTAAAAGGATGAATTTTATGATATTTGAATTAGAGAATGCTTATGTTTTTCTAAATAACAGTTAAAAAGCAATCCTTGGGCTGGCATTTTGCTTAATGATTAAGATGCCTGCATCCCATATTGGAATGTCTGGATTTAGTAACCACTTCTGGCTCCTGACACCAGCTCCTTGGTAATGCAAACCCTGGGAGAGAGCAGTAATAGCTCAAATAGTTGGGTTCCTACCACGTATGTGTGAGACTTGGATTGAGTTCCATGCTCCCAGCTTCAACTTGAGCTCAGCCCCAGCTGTTACAGGCATTTGGGGTATGCAGCAGCAGATGGAGGAGTGCTCATTTGTTCTGTCTCTGTTTTTCTCCCTCCCTCTTTGTTTTTCACTTTCTTCTCTCTCTTTCTCCCTCTGAATCTAATAAAAAATATAAACATTTGAAAAATCAGTCTAATTAGAAAATGGTCAAAGGAAATGAAGAGACACTTCACAGAAGAGAATAGATAGTCCAGTGACAAATAATCCATAAAAAATGCACAACACCATTAGCCTTTAGGGAAATGTAAATTAAGATCAGATGAGATATCATAGCTAAAATTAAATAGTAGTAGCAGTTCTGGGGGGTGTATGGGTTCTTTTGGTTCTGTTTGATGGTTACAGGTCACTTGGCCTAGGCTGAACACCATGTCCCTGATATAGTTTATTTTTTCTACATTCGAATTCTCTGTTGTAGACTTATGGAAAATATAGTCACTCTTTTTTTAAAATTTATTTATTTCTGGGGCTGGCGCTGTGGTGCAGTGGGTTAGCGCCCTGGCCTGAAGCGCCAGCATCCCATATGGGTGCCGATTCTAGTCCCAGCTGCTCCTCTTCCAGTCCAGCTCTCTACTATGGCCTGGGAAAGCAGAAGATGGCCCAAGTGCTTGGGCCCCTGCACTCAGTGGGAGACCAGGAGGAAGCTCCTGGCTCCTGGCTTCGGATCAGCACAGCTCCGGCTGTTGTGGCCAACTGGGGAGTGAACCATCAGATGGAAGACTTTCTCTCTCTCTCTCTCTCTCTCTCTCTCTCTGCCTCTCCTCTCTCTGTGTAACTCTGACTTTCAAATAAAATAAATCTTAAAAAAATATACTTATTTGAAAAAGAGAAAGGGGTCAATCTCTCATCCATTGCTTCACTCCCCAGATGGTTGTAATGGCCAGGGCTGGGCTGGGCCAAAGCAGGGAGTTTCTTCCAGGTTTCCCACATGGATAACAGGGGCCCAGGAGGGATGCTAGCATTGCAGGCGGTGGCTTTACGTCATAACACCAGCTCTTACATTATCTTTTGAAAATAGAGATTTTTGAGGCTGGCCTGGCATAGCAGATTATGCCTCTACCTGTGATGCCAGCTTCCCATATGGGCACCACCCTTTGTGTCCCGGTTGCTCCACTTCCAATCCAGTTCCCTGCTAATGTGTCTGGGGAAGCAGTGGAAGATGACTCAAGTGCTTAGGTCCCTTTGTCCACATGGGAAACCAGGAAGAAGCTTCTGACTTCAGACTGAACCAGCACTGGCCGTTGTGGCCATCTGGGGAGTGACCCAATGAATGGAAGATCTTGCTTGCTCTCGCTCACTCTCTCTCTCTCTCTCTCCCCCCCTTTCTCTGTAACTCTGCCTTCAAATAAATAAGTTTAAAAAAATCTTAAAAATAGAGATTTTCGTGTCTTTAAAAAAAAATAAAAGTGGCAGTATCAAGTGCTGGCAAGGATGCAAAAAACAAAACAAAACAAACAAACAAACAAAAAAAACCTTGAAATCTCCCATGCTGCTGGTGGAGATGTAAAATCGGACAGGTACTCTGGGAAATAATTTGGTAGTTTCTAAGAAAATTTACACTACATAGTAGTCACCACTCCAGGCATTTACTCCAGAGAAATGATTTAGTAAACGTTTGTGGTAACAAAAAGCATAAGGGATGGTCATTTGATGTAGCTGTTAAATTGCTGCTTGGGACACCTGTGTCCCTTTTTGGAGTGCCTTGCTGCAGTTCCTGCTGCTTGGCTTCTGATCCTCCTACCTGTTAGTGCACACCCTGGAAGGCAGCAGATGATGTCTCAAAATACTTGGGTCCCTACCACTCACATAAGAGACTCAGATTGAGTTCCAGTTTCCTGGCTTTGGTCTGCCCCTTCGCTGGCTTGGCTGTTGTCAGCATTTTGGAGAGTGAACTGGCAGATGGAAGATCTTTTCATCTGTCTCTTTGCCTTTCAAATAAAATGAAAAGTGAAGAAAGAACAAGCATGATAGGTCTAATGGGGCTGAAGCTCGGGAGAATGGTAAGGATTTTCAACAAATGATCTGGAAACTTGGGCAGAACCTGCATTCTGTATACTTTTTTGCATCAACCCCTCTCTTCTCCACATTTTGTTGGACTTTAGCACATTTTTTTCACCCTTAAATGATTCTTTGTTGAAGAGAATTGTAGTGGCAGTGCTGTGGTACAGAGGTTATGCCTCTGCCTGCAGTGCAAGCATTCCATATGGGTGCCAGTTCGTCTCCTGATGTTGCTGTGGGTTCGTTTTGGGAGGAGGAGCGCGGTAGGGGCAAGAGGCACAGAGTTACCACACAGATCCTGGGAGTTGCATGAAAGCAGGCCAGAGGTGAGCAGCCTGCAGACTCGTTTATTTCAGTTGGTACAGCAGCTTATATAGCTGAGATAGCCAATCCAGTCAAGGGGTGGTTTATGTCCTAACCAGTCACAGCCCGTTGCCAGGCAGGCTCTGTTGCCAGGTAGTTTCCCACGTGGTTTCCCAGGGGTTTTCTGAAGCCATTCCTGAGTAACTGACACTGCTTGCCAGTGGCCATCTTGGCATGGCCTTCTCATTCCACTTCATTTCCCCTTTTCGTTTATTTTTGAGCAATGGGAGCCATGATCCTTGGCCATACCATTGTTGACCCCATTTCCATGTGGTCTCTGTATGTAGCTGTGCCTGTCTTACATTGTCCTCCACGGGATCTTACCTATCGTTGACTAACCAGCCCTCAACCTGGGAGACCAGAGGAGCTTGCTCAGATTGGGGGTAGGAATGAGGAACGATGGTAATCAGGAATGGCATGACCGCACACAGGCTGTGGGCCGTTTGAATGGCTGATTAGAGCCAAGTGGGGTATAAAGAAGTAGCGGATGTGGCTATGGGCAGTTCCTCAGGGCAGGATTATAGGGCAGCAGCTTGACAATCGGTAGCTGTTGCTTCCACTAACAAGGCGGACTCTCAGTCTTGTTCAGCTGGTTCTGGTTGACTGTCAGTTGCAGGCTTGATGTTTCTGGCTGGTACCCAAATGGGCTGTCCTGCATTCTCTGGAAAGACACAAGCATATCCTTGGCCCTTGGTTAGTAGAAGCTTTTCTACAGGTGTTGGAATCCAGGTTCTGAATTCTGTGTCCACTTGGACATTAATGGCAAATATACGGGTGGGATGGGGTCTAGCTGCTGCCCTGAGAGCCTGGGATGCCCAGGGACTGCCACAAATGTCGGGATCCTCACTGGGTGTAGATGGAATGCCCTCGTATGGGTTATTGCCTCAAGGTCATCTAAGTTCATCCCACAGATATTTGGGGGGTGGCTGACTAGGCAGTGCTGCGTTGTCTGCTGTCATGTCATTTTCACTATTGGAGCTCTCTCTCCCTAAGTCATCAACGGTTACCTGTGAGGCAGATGCCTGGAGTGACAGGCTCTTATCACTCACAGATTCATTATGTTTGGTGATCTGTGTGGGCTTCTGAGAGGGGCGTATCTCTCTGATGTTTGAGCGCTTAGGAGTGGCGTGCCACGCCAACTCTAGCTAAAGGAAAGATACGCACAGCACTGCTGCCATAACAAAACAAATTCCTGGCTCCTCAGTGGCTGATGGCATTCTGCAGGGGGCTCCCTACGTTGGACAAACAGACAGTGGTGTATCAGATCATATATATATCCTGTGCTTAGTTGGGGGGACTTCCTTGATTCCTTAGGTCAAGGCCATATACCCACACAGTGTCTCTGGAGTGTCACTTCTCTCAAGTGAGGGAAGATGACTTGATTCTGAATTCTGGGATGATCAGTCCCTTATGTAAATTCGCTGGGTGAACCGAAAGTAAAAGGAGGAGCCGAGAAGCGGCATTACGCTTCTGGGCAGTGTGTGCCTAACCTGGGGTCGCTTTGACTGAGGACAAGGACAAGGGCAAGGAACGGGGCGTAGGAGGGGATTCTGTGCTCACCTTCACAGAACCAAACAACACACAAAACACCGAGGGGCCTACTTGCCGAAATCAAGGGGGGACCTCGCTGAGTCCAGCATGCTCTCTCTCAGTCACGTTGGGCACCAGATGTTGCTGTGGATTTGTTCTGAGAGGAGGAGCGCGGTAGGGGCAAGAGGCACAGAGTCACCACACAGATCCTGGGAGTTGCATGAAAGCAGGCCAGAGGTGAGCAGCCTGTAGACTCGTTTATTTCAGTTGGTACAGCAGCTTATATAGCTGAGATAGCCAATCCAGTCAAGGGGTGGTTTATGTCCTAACCAGTCACAGCCCGTTGCCAGGCAGGCTCTGTTGCCAGGTGGTTTCCCACGTGGTTTCCCAGGGGTTTTCTGAAGCCATTCCTGAGTAACTGACACTGCTTGTCAGCGGCCATCTTGGCATGGCATTCTCATTCCACCTCATCCTGGCTGTTCCACTTCTGATCCAGCTCCTTGCTAATGCACTTGGGAGAGCAGCAGAAGATGGCCCTAGCTAATACATGGGCTCCTGCACCTATATGGAAGACCTGGAAGGAGCTCCTGACCCCTGGCTTTGGCCTGGCCCATCCCCAGCTCTTGTGGCCTTTAAAGGAGTGAACCAGCAGATGGAAGATCTCTGCCTCTCTCCTCCTTTCTCTGTATCTCTGCCTTTCAAATAAATAAATAAATATTTTTAAAAAATAATTATAAATGCTGAGATTTTGGTGAATATAGGTACTGAATAAATAATCTTTTTTCCTGTCTTATTTTGCTATGTGTATGTGTGTGTGTGTGTATAAATAAAATGTATGTATTTTCCAAGACTTCCACATTTAGTATCGTATTTGAGTTGTTTTCAGAGTCATGGGCATGGTAAGCAAGCACTTGAGAAAGTGGAATGAACCTGCTTCCCCATTCTGCCTTCAGACTCAAATTCCACCCCTTACTGCCCTTAATCTTTAGATCCTGTGGTTATGACTTGATCTAGGTTTGTCCTCTCTGATGGCTTCTTCGGGGCTGATCTTCTTAGTTCCTAGTCTAATAACATGTTTCTTTTGATTTTGCTTGTAGTTGGGGGTCTCTTGCAGTAGGATTATGTTTTTATGTAATATGGCCTATTTAGGACTCCAGGGCAAGACTGTATATCTTTAAGTAGAGGAAGCAGAGCTGTAGATTTTAATCTGAAGCAACTTGTAAGTGTGGGGCAATGTGAGAAAAACAGGTTTGGGGTTCAGGTTGGGTAAATTTTGCTCTGAGATAGCTTTGCATTTAATGTTAGGCTGTGGAGCAGAGGTGAATAACATCTCCTTGTGCTCTGTTCAGATAGGTGGGCTGTGGAGTGAAGTAGAATTTTGATTTATTTGTTTTCCAGGTACTGTGAAAATTAACAATTAAAATAATAAAGAGTGGGAGTCAAGATTTGCCACAGAACGAAATGAATTTGATAGTTTTTTTTCTTAATGTATTAGTTTTTCTAAGCGTAAGAGCTTGGTTGCCGAGATTGATCTCCTTTGTCCTGTGTTGCTGATGTGTGCACAGGAGAAGCCTGGGAAGGAGGTTGGGATTGGTAGAATCAGAACTTTCTGGAGGGACTGATCTTGGGGAACATTTAAGGCCAGAAATGGGCTTGTCAAGGACCAGGTCAGAAATGCTATAGCTCGGTTGCTGTCAGTTTTCAGGGATCCTCTTGATAGTCTGTATATCAGGATGGGTGTCCATGTCCTTTGTGTTTGTTTTCCCCTTAGAGGCAAGAAGCATGTTGCTTCTTCAGAGTCCTGGTAGAAGGACACTTTAAGATTGTGGAAAAATGGAATTAAAAGACACGTTTATTTTAGTACCAAAAAATTGAAATGCATGCATAATTTTCATAATACACTTTTTCCATGAACTTTCTGAAGACCACTAGTATGTGCTGGCTAATGAGCAAGAGCACCAGTGCTCTGTCACAAATCCACTACTTGCAGCTTCTGTGATTTGTGTTCGGGGGAGCCTGGTAATGGTGAAGCCGTTGTGAGCAACAGCCCTGCACCTCTGACCACAGCAGCTGTCACTACTGCCTCCTCTATCCATTGCCTGTCGATGAACCCACAGAAGATTCTTTGTATTTCCTTAGACGGTTCCTGAACTGAACATGGCATGTGCACTTGAGGCCTGTGCTTCCAGGAGGGTAGAAGGAGTGGTAGCTGTTCCTCTGGCTTGTGAATTGTCTGTGGTGCAACTCCTGGTCCTGACATTTTATAGCCTGAGTTTGCATGTGTGAGCCTAATCTGAGATGCACGTCTGGGCAGGTTCACTCTAATCCAGACCAAAGAAGATAGCAGTGTAGAACAGAAATGGATTTAAACTTGGATTCTCTTGGAAAGCTCAGTAAGGAAGACAAATCTAGGTCTCCGGTGGACCTTATGCTAGAATTTTCTATTCTGATTTTCTTGGTTTAAGGTTCTTTGTAAGCAACAGAAATTAACTTTGGCTAACAAGCAAGCAACAAGAGCATTTATTCGGGGAGAGTATAGGATCGCTAACAGACTGGAAAAAAAAGTTGACCAGCCAGTCTTCAGAAGGGACTGGGGCCAGAACAGCCCAGGGATCATGGAGCAGGAGTATCTGTGGGGCTGAGTAAGCACCACCAGTATCCCAGTCCTGCTTCTCTCTGTTCAGAAGTCAGAACCCAGGGAGAGAGGCCCAGCTGGTGTGGCCTGGGTCAGGCAGGGGAACCCTGACTGACAGTCATGCCAGATACTGTACAGCGAGTGGTCTCCTGAGCCACAGCGGCCTGCTATTTCTCAGAAAAGGGGACAGCTGCTGGGCAGGCAAGAACAGGAGGGGCCTTCTGCCCTCAAATTCCCAGGAACAACTGTTAAGACTGGAGCAAACAGCTTCTACCTAATACTGCTGTGAGTGAATTCTGCTTTGTGACTTTCATGTCAGAGGCCTAAGCTTTTTGGTGGTGTTATGTTGAAAGTTGACCCCACTGAGCATTGTTTCTCAGTGAACCACTGTGCAAGAGTCTTGATGGGTGGGAGTCCCCCGCCCTCCCTGCACCTCGTAAAGGTTTCTCCCAAGGATTTCTCTCAATCTGGGCTGTGTTCAGTGGCATGGAGAGGCTGTCCGGTTTGGCAGAGAGCAGCTCAAAGGGGGATGTCTGTTATTTGGGCATGCTTTCCTGTTCCACACGTGAGGAAAATGCTCCTTGGGTAGTGGCCTTTTAGAAATGCCTAATAAGGAAGAGAACCAAGAGCTTCTTACCAGAGCTGGAGGGACGGTTCATTGTTTTCTTTGGTTAGACTGAGAGCAGCCCACAGGCACTTGAGAGATGACCAGGATTATTTGTGTGTGTGTATTGATGTCTCCAGACCGTTCCCTGGCCTTGAAACTGCTACCTCCCCATAGTAACTCAAGTGTGTAGTGCCAAGTCCTCTTGGTTAATCAGTTGTTTTCCCTTCTGCCAGGTAACTGCAAATGGTGCCTATTGTCCGTGCTGTCCAGCGTGTGCCTGGCTGATCCATGGTCACTTTCCGGGATGGCAGCAAGGTGACTTCAGCTGAGAATGACCCTGACTGAAAGGCTGCGTGAGAAGATATCTCGAGCCTTCTACAACCATGGACTGCTCTGTGCATCCTATCCCATCCCCATCATCCTCTTCACAGGGCTCTGCATCTTAGCCTGCTGGTATGTTTCTAGGTTGCTCTGGATAGCATGGGATGGAGTCTGGGGACAGTGGACGTCTTGTCCCTGATTGCTGCACAGCCCTTGGCCTCTGTGTGTGTTACACACAATGTGACCTTGGGCTCATTGAGCTTTGAGTGGAGAGTTCTAGTCCTGGGCTGTTTAGCCAATAAACAAAAAGATTGGCCGGCGCCGTGGCTCAATAGGCTAATCCTCCACCTTGCGGCGCCGGCACACCGGGTTCTAGTCCCGGTTGGGGCGCCGGATTCTGTCCCGGTTGCCCCTCTTCCAGGCCAGCTCTCTGCTATGGCCAGGGAGTGCAGTGGAGGATGGCCCAGGTGCTTGGGCCCTGCACCCCATGGGAGACCAGGAAAAGCACCTGGCTCCTGGCTCCTGCCAGGATCAGCGCGGTGCGCCGGCTGCAGCGGCGGCCATTGGAGGGTGAACCAACGGCAAAGGAAGACCTTTCTCTCTCTGTCTCTCTCTCTCACTGTCCACTCTGCCTGTCAAAAAAAAAAAAAAAAAATAAACAAAAAGATTGTGGGCTGGCCTTGAATCATTTATTTGCCAGATTTGTTCATATCACTGGCACTAATTTCAGAATAATGTCAGACACTTCCAAGAATCTGCAAGATAAGTGAAAATCACGATCTTTTAATTTTCCTTCTCAACGGTGGCAGTTTTATTTTTGGTACTTGGTTAAGAGCATGAGGGGCCTTTATAGTGTTAACACAGAGTCCGTCTGAACAGTTCCTTGGACGTCATCTTGCAGGCTCACCCCAGACTTGCTTCTTTGTTCTCTGGATATTTTCTTGTGTTTGCATGGAGCCTCCTTCTGACCTTGTTGCTGCCTGCTGTGTGGCCAAGGACAGTTGTGAAAGCGGGAGCTGTCCCTGGTTCCTATCTTTTCCAAGGCCTCCTGCAAGCCTGAAGGCTGTGGCTCACAGTGGCCTGAAAGGAGGGGCTTGATGTAAAAAGTTTCTGATGATGGTTTTTGCTCCAAAATGCACACATAAAAAGGTCCACCTTATTTTCTCTGAAAAGAATCCTTGTTTCCAGATGTGCTGTCTATGTAGATGATGGCATGTATTTTCCAGGCTGTGCTGGAGGGAGGATGGTTCAGGACTCAACCTCCTATCCAGTTCAGTTGTTTATGATCCCAGGTTCTTCCCTAATGACCATCATTCATTGAGAGTCTCCTGATGGATGCTTCAGGTATATAATTAAATGTCTCCTTGATCCTCATAGTAACTGTAGGAAGTGGTCCAGTTATATTTCCATCTAACAAGGGGCGAGGGACTTACAGACTTGCCTGTTTTACACAACTAATCAGTAAAGAAACATTTTAAAGTCTTGACCTTAGGGACCCTGGTGCTTGCACCTGCACCTGTCACCCTGCTTTTCCTTACTCTGGCCCAGTGTATTTATATTAATGCTTAAACTTTGCTAAATTTTGTTGTGCAGGATAGAGTACTTAACAGGTACATTCTGAAGTGATGAATTAGGAGTGTTCTGAGACAGCAGATTTTGAGAATTTTGTTTTGTTTTGTTTTGTTTTCCAAGTTAATACCTGTATCTGTTTCTGGCCAAATGCTGGGGCAAGAGTTTTCAAACCTGGGCTAGCATCAGAATATCCTGAAGGGTGTGTTGAACACAGATAGCTGGACCTCATTCCAGAATTTGATTTATCGTGTCTGGAGTGGATTTAAGAACTTGCCTCTGTAATAAGTTCCCTGTCCTAGGAACCACATGCCAAGAACAACTAGATCGTGTCTTTTTTTTTTTTTTTTTTAAAGATAATTTATTCAAAAGGCAGTTAGACAGATCTTCCATCCATTGATTTACTCCCCAAATGGCAGCAACAGCCAGGGCTGGGGCAGGCTGATGCCAGGAGCCAAGAGCTTCTTCTGGGTCTCCCATGTGGGTGGCATGGTCCCAAGGGCTTGGGCTGTCTTCCGCTGCTTTTGTTTTCCCAGGCCATTAACAGGGAGCTGGATCAGAAGTGGAGCAGATGGGTCTTGAACTGGTGCCCATGTGGAATGTTGGTGCTGTTTAACTGCTGTGGCACAGTGCTGGCCCCTAAGTTGTGTCTTTCTTGAAAATTTCTCTGAAGTTTTGCCACATCTCTCAGCTAAAAGCGTTTTTTATTTCTTATTTTGGGAGCAGCATTTTGTGGTAGCACTCATGGTCATTATTATCATATTGACTTGTGCTGAGGGGGTTGAGTTTAAGAGGTAATTGTTGGGGCTGATGGCTTTGTGGTTTAGTGGGGTTAGGCTGCCACCAGTGATGCCGACATCCCATATGAATGCTGGTTTGAGTCCTGGCTGCTCTGCTTCTGAACCAGCTCCCTGGTAATGCTCCTGGGAAAGCAGAAAATGGCCCAAGTATTTGGGCCCC
The DNA here is from genome assembly GCF_964237555.1 of Oryctolagus cuniculus. NCBI lineage: Eukaryota > Metazoa > Chordata > Mammalia > Lagomorpha > Leporidae > Oryctolagus > Oryctolagus cuniculus. The sequence goes on from NC_091441.1 coordinate 101,414,649, forward strand.
TTCTACCTATGTGGGAACCAGGTTCCAACTTTGACCATTTGGGCAGTGAACCTAGTGGAAGATTCTTCTCTCTCTCTCTCTCTCTCTCTCTCTGCTTTTCAACTAAATAAATATTAGAAAACAAATATTTACAAAGGTAATTGTAGGAGAAGGGCGGGAAGGGGAGGATGGTTCTTCCCTGCCTCCACTTTGTGGGTTCTGGGTACTGCTGGCTGGGACCAGGCTGCTTCCTGGAACTTAGCAGAGAACACAGGATATGTGTAGCAGTGCTAGAGTGCAGCTGGGGCTCATCTCTGAATGAATAGTTTGATATCACAGAGATTTCAAAGTAGACTGTCCTTGGATATATGACGTGAGGGCCTCTGGCATGCAAGCTTGATGGACTAGTGGAGGTCTCAAGTATGGAGAGCACCTCACTGCCTGGGGTCGTTTACGGAGGTGAGGGTTGGAGACTAGGGAATGGCGCATGTGATCATGACAGCGTCTGACCACTTGACAGTCTAGATGTAGCTGAGTTGGGCAGGTGCCTACCTTATATCCCCCATGTACACTTGGCTAAACCTGAGTCCTAACAAAGGGGTGTGTGGGAAGGAAGGAAAACTGATCTGCACTGACCACCAGCTGTATAGGTTCTCAGGGGATGGTGATCATTGCATTCAGGAATTTGCCCATCTGCATCGGGCAGAATCCAGGGAGTGAGAGGACTCATGTGGTGGTGGTGGTGGTGGGAGTAGGATTGCCCTCTAGTACACTGGGGACATCAGTTTTCCTCTCTGAGCTGTTGTTGTGACTGTGGTTTCAGCACCTGAGAGCCAAGTGTACTATTTTAGATGACCTTGGTGATGCACCTTGCATGTGAGCTACAATCAGCTCTTCCTGCCTGGCCCTTAGATGCAACAGCTGTTCTGTCCTCTGGGAAAATCTGATGAAACTTGTAGCAAACAGACAGTGTGTAAGAGGTGTCTGTTTACCTTTCCTAAAGGTTAGGCCACTGGGAACTGAGGTGTGACCCAGCAGTGACCCAACAAGGCAGAGGGTGCTGTTGCCCCTGGCTTGCCCTGGAAAGTGGTAGATGTACCATGGGAAAGAGTGTCTGCATGCCAGGCTACCTGAGCTGCCTGTGTGCAAGTCAGAGAGTAATGTGAGTTGAGTTACTTGTGATTCCGCAGGTACTGCTTGTGGTGAGAGAAAGTGGATTTTAACTTGGAGAGAAAGTTGAAATCACAGAGGTGATGTCAGAACTCCTGAAGGGTGACAGCCTTGCCCTGCCAGTGTTTGAGAGCAGCCTTGCACTTTGCCCTTGACTTTTTCCTCTGCATGAGAGCAGTATCTTCAGGCTGAGGCTGAACATCTTGGTTATTGCAGCCTCTGCCCATATGGCAAGGTTCCCCATGACCACCATGCCCGTTTCACGCCACACACAGGGACCATGTAACAGCTTCCCTCCCTCTGTGCCTATATGGCCACTCTTCAGACATATTTGTATATTCTTTTGTGAACAATAAAGAAATGAAATGGCCCTTTCTGTGCCTGTGCTGCTGAGAGGCTGAATGAATATCTGAGAATGAAGTCGCAAAGCACTTTTGACCTCTGCCCTGAGGCCTGGACTCCTGAGAGTCCCTGAGGCCAACTCCCTGCAGCTGCTCCATGGCACTGACCTGTTGGATATTCCAGAGCCAGAGTCCTTTCCCAAGCAAAAGTTACCCTGGCCTCACAAATAAGCCCTGTATAAGCTCTCAGACACCTGTGGGAGATCAAAAACTCCTGTATCACCCAAGGCTTCCTCAAAGAGAAGGGCTGTCTGGGGGCCAATGCTGTGGCACAGTTGGTTAATGCCCTGGCCTGCAGTGCCGGCATCCTGTATGGGTACCGGTTCTAGTCCCGGCTGCTCCTCTTCCGATCCAGCTCTCTCCTATGGCCTGGGAAGGCAGTAGAAGATGGCCCAAGTCCTTGGGCCCCTGCACCCACATGGGAGACCGGGAAGAAGCTCCTGGCTCCTGACTTCGAGTCGGTACAGCTCCGGCCGTTGCAGCCATCTGGGGAGTGAACCAGCGGATGGAAGACCTCTCTCCCTGTCTCTACCTCTCTCTCTAACTCGGTCTTTCAAATAAATAAAATAAATAAATAAAAAAGAGAAGGGCAGTCTGGAGATCTCAGATATACCCTCCTCTAGTCCTTCACTGTCTTGCCTCTACTCTGTGTTCTTCTCTGTAAGAACTCCTGATGTCTCCAAGGAGGTGTCTTATGTGGTTTCTTCTCTGAGTCATTCCTGTGGTTTCTGTATCTGTATACCTTCAGTGAGCTTTTCTTTTTCTTTCTTTCTTTTTTTTTTTCTCTTTTTTGACAGGCAGAGTGGACAGTGAGAGAGAGAGAGAAAGATCTTCCTTTGCCGTTGGTTCACCCTCCAGTGGCCGCTGCGACCGGCGTACCGCGCTGATCCGATGGCAGGAGCCAGGTATTTATCCTGGTCTCCCATGGGGTGCAGGGCCCAAGGACTTGGGCCACCCTCCACTGCCTTCCCGGGCCACAGCAGAGAGCTGGCCTGGAAGAGGGGCAACCGGGACAGAATCCGGCGCCCCGACCGGGACTAGAACCCGGTGTTCTGGCGCCGCAAGGTGGAGGATTAGCCTAGTGAGCCGCGGCGCCGGCCTTCAGTGAGCTTTTCATCACAGTTACCTAGTGATGGGAATGGGAGCAGTCTAGATCCAAAATTGTCTACATAATTTGCAGGACCACCTAATGCAGTGTGAAACAGAAAAATGCAGGGCTGCTTACTCAAAAAGCAGGAGTTGAGGGGTGCAGGGGAGTACCAACAGAGGTACTGAAATCTACCTGGATGGGAGTAGGTGCAAGGCATACTCCTACCAAAAGGCTTGCCAGACATGCTGTGGTGTGTCATCCTGAGAATGGGGTTGGCTACTGCTTCAGGACACAGGTAAGTACATCTTACCCCAGTCCTCTTTGCTTTTGCACTCAGGCCTCTACCTGAAGGTGGCAACAGATACACACTTAACTCTGGCAGGGCCAGGTCCTGGGATTCAGGTGACTGGGAGCTGGGTCTGTTTGTTGGAGAGGAGATACATACACCTACTATCTGAGCCCTGAGCATGTGACTGTTGTTGCGTTGAACTTAACTTTAAAAACACGAGTTTTAGTTTGAACTTTCTTTGACACAGGATTTGAGTATAAGTAGCTTATATACAAGATGAAATGAACTCTGGGAGTGTTGCGGGGGAGTGAGATTGCAGGAAAAGTGCATTACCGAGTAAGCCGTCACTTGAGTGGCTAAGATTAATCTCACTCGGGAACCCAGAGGAACAGTGCAGGACACCCCCCCAGTGCCCCCAACCTGAGTGTGGGGAGCTGAAGTATGTAGGCCAGGAATCTGCAAACTCTTACCACCCAGGGTCAGATACTAAATGCTCCACTGTCACAGGCCACAAGTAATCTATGTCACGTATTCTTTGTTTTCTGATTCAGTATAGCCCTTTAAAAATGTAAAAACTATTCTTAGCTCACAGACTACAAAAACAGGCCTTGGACTGGATTGGTTTATAGGCTAAAGTCTGCCAACTCCTAATTTATACAGCAGCAGCAGCCCCTAGTTGAGGGCTGCTTCCAGTTCACATCAACTCTCAGCACTTGTGGCCTCCTGGAGCAAGAGAGAACTCTGTGGGACAAAGAGGTGCAAGTGTTGGCTGTTGCCCAGAAATAAGAAGAGGAGAATGTAGGGAGCCAGCAGCTCTGGGACCATCTTGGGTACCCAGATGCAGGGAGCAGGCTATACATGCATGGCAACAGAAAACTGTGTGGCCAACAGGGGGACGGGGAGGGTACCAGTCAGGACAGAGCAAAAGAGGAGTGCTCTGATACTAACAGACCCTAGGAGCCATGCAGAGAAATTTGGTCTTGAGTTCAGTCCTGATTAAGAGGCAAGAGTGTGGTTTTGGGGGTAGAATCAAGGAGTCCTGCTATGCTAATACACTCTTGCAGGTGGGAATTAATGGTTGCTTGATCCAGATTGAAGCTGTGGAGGTGTTGAGACACTGTTGATTTTTTAAATGTATTTTGAAGGTGGAACCCTTGGGATTTTCTGAGGGCCAGATGTGGAATGAGAGAGAGGAGTCATGATCTAAGTACTTGGCCCAAGTGGCTGGACTGGTGGAAAAGGGTGCTTTGGATACCTGCTTCATTCCCTCTGCCACTGTAAGATCAGGGCATGCTGAGTTATAATCTGATTATAGAAATAAACTGTGGGCAGGCGCTGCTGCTCACTTGGCTAATCCTCCGCCTGCGGTGCTGGCACCCCATGTTCTAGTCCCGGTCAGGGTGCCAGATTCTGTCCTGGTTGCTCCTCTTCCAGTCCAGCTCTCTGCTGTGGCCCAGGAAGGCAGTGGAAGATGGCCCAAGTGCTTGGAGTGCATGGGAGACCAGGAGGAAGCACCTGGCTCCTGGCTTCGGATTGGCACAGCACACCAGCCGTAGCGACCATTTGGGGCGTGAACCAACGGAAGGAAGACCTTTCTCTGTGTCTCTCTCACTGTCTAACTCTGCCTGTCCAAAAAAATAAAAAACAAAAAAAGAAATAAACTTTGTGGAAGCAACTTGGAGGTGGTGGTAGGGGTACACAGACAGCTTAAAATGTTTTTAGTCTTTTTTCTCATCTTGGGAAAATGAGTGTTTTTTACTTCTGAAAATTGCTTGATAGCTTCCTCCTCTGGAATTTTGTAGCTGTGAGTGGTGATTAGGTCCTTCCCGTTGGCATCTTTGCAAAATTGTTTTTTGGAGGTGGGGCACTTTTCTTTCACTTCTGTTAAAAGGAATATATGGTGATTTACATTCTCAAGCAGAAGAGCATTGTGGCTGAGGCGAGCGTTCGTGCCTTTGTGCAGTCCTGTTAGCAGAGCGCCTTCAGTGGCGGTGATGCCATGTCTGCTGCTCTCAGCCGGTGCTGCCTCCCTCTGTGTCCTAACTCTGCTCTCCGTTCTGCTCGTCCCAGCTGCCCGCTGCTGAAGCTGCCCTTGCCGGGGACAGGACCTGTGGAGTTCTCCACCCCTGTGAAGGACTACTCGCCTCCACCCGCAGACTCCGACCACAGACGCACAGAGCCCGCCGAGCAGCCGGAGTGGGTAGGTGCTGGCCAGCTGCTGAGGGCAGTACAGGCCCAGCCAAGGCCTTCTGTGAGTGAGGCTGAGGCTGTCCATATACCAGTTATGACTTCATGTACTTGAATACAGAAGCACCAAAAATATTTAGTTACATGTTTAATGAAGAACGTTTACTGAAAGGAGACGCCAAGTGACACTAAAGTGGGACTGTCCTAGAACACCTGGGATCTGCAGTTGTCCCTTGCTATGACCAACTGGGCCTGAGTTCATACATGGGTTGCTTACACACCATGTGAGGAGCTGGGTGACAGGCCATCTTCTCCTTACTCCTAGCTGAGCATCCCTGAAGTGTTCTCTCACCGGAGCTGTTAGGTCCTATTTTATCCTTACAACTCAGCTTAAAAAGTAGAGGTTTCGGATCTTTCTCACAAGTAAGGAGCCTGAGGCCCAGCATGAAGTGCCTCAGATGTTAGTTGGCAGGGGGCCAACCCTGGGTTGGAGCTCTCATTCTAACCCCAGGCCTCTACTTCTCCTGGACCATGCTGTTCTCAGCTGACCATCTCTGGGGTGAGCACCGATAGAAATGAGGAGCAAACGGTCTCTCCAGCTGAGGGACTCAGGAGCAGGACCTAATTTGCCCTAAGCCTGCACTCACTGTCTGGAACTCAGACAAACTTGATTAGCCTGTCTCTGTACCTTCTACCGGCCAGGTCATAGATGAAGTGTGCTTTTCTCGTGTAGAGTGCCCCGGCCCCGTGGATTGGTGCTGGACTGGAAGTGTCTCTTATTGGGGATAAAACCAAAGCTCAGGGAGCAGAGCTTTTCTCCTACTTTCCCATTCCTTTTTTGGATAATGTAACTTGTTATGAGCTTTACTGTGGTGTTGCTGGAGTGGAAACATATCTTGGAAAATAGGATGTGCTACAGCTACCCTGTTGGTGGGAAGTACACAGCCCTGACTCAGTGTGGCACTGCCTGGCTGCAATTCTGTGGCTTCATGTCCCAGCTTGACCATTGGCTCACTATAGGAGCTTCCAGGTTCAAACCTTTACCGTCATTAACCTCTTAATGCAGTTGTACCACATAATGGTTCCCAGGTCCTAACAAGGAAGGCTATGGATGCTTCCTGAGCAGTAGAGTTGAGTCAGCCTGATGGTGCAGAATACATGTTTAATGACAGCCTGTAAGGGGATTTGTTGTTTGTTTGTTTGTTTGTTTGTTTTGTGAACTCTTTGAACTCTGCCCTTCATTGGCCTAGGACGGTGACAGTAAGTGGATGTGCAGGAATAACTGAGGGCTCAGGAATCAGGATTGTCCGTTTTCTGACTTTCTGTTTGGAGCCTCCATCTCCTTGAGGAGACCCAAGCTTCAGTGCTTCACCTGTATCATTGCAGTTCAGTGATCAGGTGTCACGCCCACTGACTGTCCAGTGCTAATGGAGTGGCAGTGATTGACAGAGGCTCAGGCCAGTGATAATGGAGTGGCACTGATTGATTTTGTTGTTGTTTTTTAAAGGACTGCATACATAAAGCACCAGTCATAGAGTAGGCTTTCTTCTTCTCCTTTTTTTTTTTTTAAGATTTATTTATTGGCCAGCGCCACAGCTCATTAGGCTAATCTTCTGCCTGCGTTACTGGCACCCCGGGTTCTAGTCCCGGTTGGGGCGCTGGATTCTGTCCCGGTTGCTCCTCTTCCAGTCCAGCTCTCTGCTGTGGCCTGGGAGTGCAGTGGAGGATGGCCTGGGTCCTTGGGCCCTGCACCCACATGGGAGATCAGGAGGAAGTGCCTGGCTCCTGGCTTTGGCTTGGCGCAGCGCGCCGGCCGCAGCGCGCTGGCCATAGCAGCCACTTGGCGGGTGAACCAACGGAAAAAGGAAGACCTTTCTCTCTGTCTCTCTCTCACTGTCTGACTCTGCCTATCAAAAAAAAAAAATTTATTTATTTGAAAGGCAGAGCTAGAGAGAGAGAAAGATAGAGTTCTTCCATCTGCTGGTTCACTCCCCAGATGGCCTCAATGGCCAGAGCTGCCAAAGCCAGGAGCCAGGAGCTTCTTCCCAGTCTCCCATGTGGGGGTAGGGGCCAAAGGCTTGGACCATCTTCTGCTGCTTTCCCAGGCCATAGCAGAGAGCTAGATCAGAAGTGGAGCAGCTGGGACTCAAACTGGCACCTATATGGGATGCCGGCACTGCAGACCAGGGCTTTAACCCAGTGTGCCACAGTGCTGGCCCCGGCAATGATTGTTTTAATTAAGAGGGGCAGAGGGGCTGGCTTTGTGGTGTAATGGGTTAAGCTGCTGCCTTAGCACCAAGTCCTGACTGTACCACTTCTGATCCAGCTCCCTGCTAATGGCCTGGGAAAGCAGCAGAGGATGGCCCAGTGCTTGGGCCCCTGAACCCATGTGGGAGACCCTGAAGAAGCTCTTGGCTCCTGGTTTCAGCCTGGCACAGCCCTGGCTGGTGGAGCCATTTGGGGAGTGAACCAGCAGATGGAAAATGTCTGTCTGTCTGTGTCACTGCTTATTTAGCTGTGGTGTCTCATGAGGCTTCCCTTGATTTTGTGACTGCTTCTCAGACATGCCTTGTTTTTGATGTTTCACTCATGGTAAGACTGGAGCGGTGGATTTTAGGAGAAAGGTCTCAGAGGTGAAGTGTCCTCCTCTTAACATCTCAAGGGTATGTGTGATCCGCCTGACTTACTGCTGTTGATGTTAACCCTGATCACCCCAACAGAGTGTCAGGCTTCTTCCTGCTCCGTACTGTACTCTGTGGAAGGAAGTCAGCAGGCACAGTCCACCCTCCTGGATGTGTGCCCTGCTTCTCTTCTTCACTGCCATCCTTTTGGAGTCCTGTTTCGTTAACATTTACACACTAAGTGTTTTGCGCATTGTTGTAGATGTTGAAGAAAGTTTTCTTGTTGAATAAAGGAACAGAATGGCTTATTTAGGAGGCAGTGAGTCTACAGTTTTTCTTGGAGCATGGTAGTGGTAATGTGGGTAGGACCAGGTTGAATCTATCCTGTGGAGTGTAGACTTTAATTTTGTAGGCAGTGGGAGGTTGACACTATGATGAATGTGGTGGTGAAAGTGTTAATTTGATTGAACTTGGAGAAATTGGAGACTGAGAGGACTGTACCTGGAATGCCAAGTCCGGATTTCATAGTTCCAAGAGGTAATGAGAGAGATGCAGCTAGCGTGTTTTCAGCCACACTTCACTCGATGGTTCACATGTGTTGTTTCCATCAGTACTCCTGGTGATCTGGTGAGGTCTGAGATTTTATTCCCATTTCCTTCAGTCAGTGAATTTCTGAGGCTTGGAGCTGCACATCCAGGGGATGGTGGAGCTAGATTTTTGAACCCTGGTGGGTTTGCTGAGTCCCATCTTCCCACCATACCCCCTGCCGGTCAGGGCTGGAGGACAAGAATTAGGAGTCCCCCTCTGCAGAGGACCGGAATGACAAAAGCTCTCCCTGTTCTGAAGGGAGCCTGTGGGGGTGCCAGTATAAAGGTGCGGTGACCTGGGGCTCTAGGTTAGTCTAAATATGAAGGACATAATATGTGTAGAAAGCCTGGGATTTGCAGCCCTGGTTGGGCTCCCCTAGACCACCTTATGATGGAACTGGAACCTTAGACCAATCCCCACCTGCCAGGTCCACAGAGGTGGCCAGGCTTCTTCCGTGCTAGACTTGAAGGCCATCATTGCAAGGTTTATCATGGCTGCTTAAGTCTGGACATAGGGTTTACAAGAAACCCTGGACAGAGGCCTTGTGCCATCAGTGTTGGCCAGAGACCCCAGGGCCTTAGCTTCTGTCCCACATTGCTCACCTGGACCTTTGCTGCTATGTCCTGCTCTCTATGGGATTCATGCTGTTTGGAACTGCCTCAGCAGGTTGGCTGTAGAAGAACATATGGGCTAGGGAATTAGGTAGCCTGGGGTTTTAATCCTGGTTCTGTTGCCTGTCAGCTGTGTGAGATTGGCTACAGCATTTTCTCTCTCCAAGCCTGGGTTTTCCTATCTGTGTCCTTTAGCTCAAGGTCTCACAGGACCACAGTCAGTTAGCAGCAGAGGCTACAGTCAGCTTACAGCTCAGCTGAGGGAGTGTCTGCCTCCAGGTTACTTGTTCAGCTGACCATTAGCAGACCCCTCAGGCTGTGGGCCTGAGGACCTCAGTTCCTCACGGGGTGCTGGTTGAAAGGCCTCTCAATTCTTTGCCTTCCCCAAGCAGCTCACGGTGTGGTGGCTGCAAAAGAAGAGGCAGGAGAGAGTCCTGGTCTTTTTTTTTTTTTCCTTTTTAAAGATTTATTTATTTATTTGCAAGTCAGAGTTACACAGAGAGAGGAGAGGCAGAGAGAGCGTGAGAGAGAGGTCTTCCATCCGATGGTTCATTCCCCAGTTTGCTGCAATGGAATTGGCTGCAATGGCCAGAGCCACGCCAATCCGAAGCCAGGAGCCAGGAGCTTCCTTCGGGTCTCACACGTGGGTGCAGGGGCCTGAGGACTTGGTCCATCTTCCACTGCTTTCCCAGGCCATAGCAGAGAGCTGGATTGGAAGTGGAGCAGCCAGGTCTTGAACCAGTGCCTATATGGGATGCCAGCACTTCAGGCCAGGGTGTTAACTCAGGGTCCTGGAAGGGCGGTGGTCAGAGGAGGTGGTATATGCAGAGTCACGGCCTGGGGCTGGAGTCTCCACAGTGCCATGGCAGTGCTGTGTCCATCAGATGTCTGAGATGACCCTCCTGAGAGAGGCTTCTGCCCCGCTGAGGTCTGAGTGGTGTGTTGAGTGACTGAGTTGCTGCTCAGGTTGGGGCCTGTGGCTGCCAGCCCCATCCAGGTGCCTCTGTACCTCCTGGCAGCTTCTGGTGGGCCTGCTGTGGGGTATGCAGTAAACTGGATGAGGCCTGCTGTCCCCAGAGCGTCATGAACTTAAGCTACATGAGGGCACAGGTGGTTGCTTCTGGTGGTTTCTTTGTGCCCAGGGGCCCAGGAGATATCCACCTGCTGAGCTTGGTTGACGTCTTGGCTCTTGCCCTGCCCTAATTTGGAGTTTGGAATTGTGTGCTCAGTGACCATCCCTTCATCTACACATGGCCCCTCGGAGTCTCTGACTGCAGTGTAGACCTGTGGACAGCCCCTCATCTCTCAGACAGGCCTGGCTTCCCTGGCCCTTAGTCTCCAGTAGATGCTGTAACTCTTTCTGGAGTGTCTTTTTTTTTTTTTTGACAGAGTTAGAGAGAGAGACAGAAAGGTCTTTCTTCCGCTGGTTCATCCCCCAAATGGCTGCTACGGCCGGAGCTACACTGATCCGAAGCCAGAAGCCAGGTGCTTCTTCCTGGTCCCCTGTGTGCGTGCAGGGGCCCAAGCACTTGGGCCATCCTCCACTGCCTTCCCGTGCCACAGCAGAGAGCTGGACTGGAAGAGGGGCAACCGGGACTAGAACCTGGCGCCCATATGGGATGCCGGTGCCACAGGCGGAGGATGAACCAAGTGAGCCACGGCGCCAGCCCTTGGAGTGTCTTTTTGTGTCTTTCTGGAGCACTGCTTTCATCCGGTCACCACTGCACGTCAGATAGGGTTTTTTTCTCTGTTGACTGTATAAAACTCCAGACAGTTCAGCCAGCCTGCATCTTAACCTGCTTCATTGTCCCTGTGATCTGCATTCTTACCCACTAGGACCCCCGTCCAGGCTGTCTGCTCACAGTGTCCCTTATGCCTCAGACATCTTCCTGTCTCCCACCAACCCTCCCCTGTCCCATGGCTCCATTCAGCCCCTCCCCTGGCTCAGCTGCCTGCTACGACTGACCCAGCACACATTTCAGGCACGTTCCACCACACTGAGCACTGGGAGCTGCACAGGTGTACCCTTTTTTCACTCTTGGGACTTGAAGGGTAGACAGCAGGTTCCAGTGAGAAAAGTATGCCTCATATGGGGGGAGTCCTGGATTTGAGTCATGAAAGGCACAGCACCTGTGCCTCTGCCTCCCATAGGACTGGCTCAGGACTCATGGGCCTGGCTGTTGGGTGCTGATGTTTCTAGTAACCCAAAGTCTCTGCAAACACTGTCTGCCTGTGTGAATGTGGCATGCAGGGACACCCTGATGCTGCAGGTGAGTGGCGGCATGCCCTCTCACAGCAAGGAGGTTGAAATCCAGATGTCAGCGGCGTTCTAAGGCTATACTTTTGAACAGCTGGGACTTAAACAAGGGTCTTTTAATATATTTTTTATTTATTTATTTATTTTTGACAGGCAGAGTGGACAGTGAGAGAGAGAGACAGAGAGAAAGGTCTTCCTTTTGCCGTTTGTTCACCCTCCAATGGCCGCCACGGCCGGCGCGCTGTGGCCGGCACACCACGCTGATCCGAAGCCAGGAGCCAGGTGCTTCCTCCTGGTCTCCCATGGGGTGCAGGGCCCAAGCACCTGGGCCATCCTGCACTGCACTCCCTGGCCACAGCAGAAAGCTGGCCCGGAAGAGGGGCAACCGGGACAGAATCCGGCGCCCCAACCGGGACTAGAACCCGGTGTGCCGGCGCCGCAAGGTGGAGGATTAGCCTAGTGAGCTGTGGCGCCGGCAGACAAGGGTCTTTTGATCTTCAGAAACAACTGCCCTACTGCAGTTGGCAAAACATAGAGCAGTGAGATAGGCTGCATCCTTGGGGGAGCTTCGGGTCTGTCACCTGGGCAACAGAAGTTCCATGAAGGGCAAACAGTAAACGTTTAGGTTTTGCAGGCAGATGGCATCTGTCGCAAACACGTGTGAAAGCAGCCATTGATGGTAGTGATGGAATGGCCATGGGGTGCTGCTGTAAGGCTTGATCAGAACAGGCCTGTGAGCCATGGTTAGCTGACACCTGGTGCCACAGCCCTTTGCCCATAGGAGGTGTCAGTGCTTCCTTGATGAATGTGTTCCTGTGGTGCTCCCTCGTGCACTGAGCTGACTTTTCTGCACCCTGCCCTGTTTCTTCTGCAGTATGTAGGTGCCCCAGTGGCTTACATTCAGCAGATATTTGTGAAATCCTCAGTATCTCCCTGGCACAAGAACCTCCTGGCAGTAGATGTGTTCCGCTCCCCTCTGTCTCGGGCATTCCAGCTGGTGGAAGAGATCCGGAACCATGTGCTGAGAGACAGGTACCCATTCCCAGCAGCCTGGCCTCCCTGAATCCCATTCAGAACTGAAGGGAGGGTTACAGTCCTTGGTGTAAGTTCAGTGAGCTGGATCTGCAGAAAAAAAACAAGAAGAATGGAGGCCGAGTCAGCCTTGTATTTCTTGGTGTCCTGTGAACCCACTGGGGTTCCGTTCCCTCTGCAACTATGCCAGCAGCAGAGAGGGAGCTCTGAGCTTCAGCTTCACTTCTCAGGCAGAGCAAGTGTCCATCGGGCTGACTTGTGACGCATGGGGCTTGTCCGTGTGGTGTGAGATGGGCATATAGAGGTGGCTGTGCTGACGAGATGCAAGCCCCGCCTGGGGATGCCTTCAGAAGCCCCAGCCTAGGCCATGCTCAGGCTCATCAGTGGGTGTCTGAGTGTGCTGGCTTCGCAGCATGTATCACTCTGGGTTTTAGTGAGCTGACACCTTTGACAAGCATGCTGTTGAACTAAACAAAACCCCACTTGCCCACTGAATTGGCTAGGTTGTTGTAGTGAGTGGGGCAGTGCATGTCCCCACAGTCCCCACACTTTGTCTCTCTTTGGAGATTTTGGGCTTTGGGGTTCCAGGTGTACTTTGAAGTCCAGACACACATGCTTTGGCTGTTAACCTCCTGGTGATACTTGCCTGTAATGCCCTCATTGTCAGGCTCTTTGGTGATACCAGGAAGCAGATAGAGGACACTTAGGAACCTGATGACTGAGATGACCCATAAGTGCATTGGGCCTGCTTTGAGATGGCAGACACAGCAGGTGCCTTGTCCTGTCTCTTGCACAGCTCTGGGCCCAGGAGCCTGGAAGAGGTGTGCCTACAGGTGACTGACTTGCTGCCAGGCCTCAGGAAGCTCCGAAACCTACTCCCTGAGCATGGATGCCTGCTGCTCTCCCCTGGCAACTTCTGGCAGAACGATCGGGAGCGCTTCCATGCTGATCCTGACATCATCAGGACCATTCACCAGCATGAGCCCAAAACGCTGCAGACTTCAGCCACGCTCAAAGGTACCCCATCACAGGTTCCCTAGGACCCATGGGGGTGGTTGTCAGTCACCATCTCTTCCTTGATGGGTACTCTGGCTGATGAGGGGTTATTGTTATGCGGGTGGCAGTGGGAAGGAATCCTTTGGTCATTTCTTTTGTCAGCACATGCTGATTTCTGTCCACAGACTTGCTGTTTGGTGTTCCTGGGAAGTACAGCGGGGTGAGCCTCTACACCAGGAAGAGGATGGTCTCATACACCATTACCCTGGTCTTCCAGCGCTACCATGCCAAGTGAGATGAGCAGTGCTCTGGGCTTCTGACTGGGCTGAGTGTTCAGAATGCTCCCTGAGAACCTGGGAATGTTTAGGTCTCCTGTTGAAATGTTTCTGTCCCTGGCTTAGCTGAAGGGGTGCTGTCTGCTACACTTGAATGGGGATGGCCTAACAGATGGTTAAGGATAAGGGGTGGGGGCCAGTGTTGTGGCATAGTGGGGTAAGCCACGGTGTACAATACTAGCATCCCACATGGGAGTACCCATTTGAGTCCCGGCTACTCTGCTTCCAATACAGCTCCCTCCCAATATACCTGGAAAGGTGGTAGAAGATGGCTGAAGTACTTGGGCCCCTGCTATCCATGTAGGAGACCCAGATGGAGTTGTGGGCTCCAGGCTTCAGCCTGGCTCAGCTCTGGCTATTGTGGGCATTTGGGGAGTAAACCAGCAGGTGGAAGATATGTTTCCCTCCCTCCCTCCGTTTCTCCTTCTCTTTTTGTTGTTCTGCCTTTCAAATAAATTTTTTAAGAAAGAAAAAGATGAAAGCAGGACCAGCAATTTTAGTGTCCCTTTGGTCTCGTGAGCCTAGGACAGGTGTCCCCAGATGACACATCAGGTGCCTCCAGTTCGCTCTCGGGGGCCTTTGGCAATCAGCTTGGGATTACAGTTGGGTGAGGGGGAGAAAGGAGAGCTTCTGAGACAGCTTTGGACCCGTGGACACTAGCGAAGCTTAGAGCCATAGAGAAGTCCCCTGCCAGCACAGTCAGGGATGCCCAGATGGGCCCCCTTCTGGGGATCTCCTTTGTCCCTGGGCCGAGAGGGATACTCCATCCACCCCCACCCCACTTGATAACCAGGTTCTTGGGTAGTCTGCGTGCCCGCCTCATGCTACTGCACCCCAGCCCCAACTGCAGCCTTCGAGCAGAGAGCCTGGTCCACGTGCACTTCAAGGAGGAGATTGGTGTCGCCGAGCTCATCCCCCTCGTGACGACCTACATCATCTTGTTTGCCTACATCTACTTCTCCACACGTAGGTCCATGGCAGGGAAGCTGGGGGCTTTCTCAAGCCAAATGGGCATTTCCACACCACCCCCTTCCCTGCCTCTGGTGGTGACCTGGCACAAAGATGTGCTGGGTGGTTACCAAAGCCAGGGCTTCATCTTCCATCAGTGTCAGGGGCTTAGGTGGATCCAGTGTTCCTCTCACTTCCAAGAAAAAGATCCTGCCTGGATTAGGGTTCCTGGAGGGTGCACTTGTCCATGAGGCTGGGAAATATTGTACCAGGAGCTTTCCCATCCTCAGCCAACAGGACACAGTACCCCCGGGTGCTGTCAGGAGGGGCCCATGTGGGCTGGGGGCTGGGGAAGCTGCTGCCCTGATATGTCTTCTCTGCCCTGCCCTCCAGGCAAGATCGACATGGTCAAGTCCAAATGGGGGCTAGCCTTGGCCGCCGTGGTCACAGTGCTCAGCTCGCTGCTCATGTCCGTGGGGCTCTGCACACTCTTCGGCCTGACGCCTACCCTCAATGGCGGGTAGGTCCCCAGCAGCTCCACTGGGCCGTAAGGTGGGCCCTCAGGCCAGAGAGCCTTGCACAGCTGAGTGCTTGGCCTTTCCTGGACTGGATGCTTGCTTTCAACTCAAGTCTTCACATTGTTGTTTGTGACATTAAGAGGTACATTTTTTGTACATGCGTTTGTGTACACATATGCCTCTTTGTACATATAATGCATATAAGGGATCATTTTGCTTGTGTATGTGTGTGTGCATATGTGAGGGTCTACCAGTGGGGTGTGTATCTTTGTGTATGTGTGTGCTTCACATATGTGAGTGTGTGTATACATGTATACACATATGTATGTGAGTGCAATCCACAAGCATGTGTTGCATGTGTGTGTATGGATGTGCCTGGGTGTGTTGTACATTTGTACACTGCTTCTTAAAGGGTTTGAGGTAGAGAAGGGTACACTGCTTTCCTTTAACCTTTGAAACTTTTAAATGTCCAATAAAATAGGTTGAGTCTAGCGTTGTGGAGCAGCAGGTTAGGTCACTGCTTGCATCCCTATCAGAGCACCAGTTCCAGTCCCAGCTGCTTTGCTTTCCATCCAGCTCCCTGCTAATGTGTCTGGGAAGGCAGCAGAGGATGACCCAAGTCCTTGGGGGCCCTGCCACCTATGTGGGAGACCCAGTGGGAGTTCCAGGCTCCTGCCTTCTGCCTGCCCTAGCCCTGGCTGTTGTGGCCTTTTGGGGAGTGAACCAGTAGACGGAAGATCTCTCTGTCACTCTGCCTTTCAAATAAATCCTTACGAAATGAAATAGGTCATGTTCAAATGAGCTTTCTGAAAGGTACAAGCACAGTGTCATTTGTCACCTCTGTTCCTGATGTTTCCTTCCCCTGCCTCTCCTCTCTAAATCCCATCCGGAAGCTCTGACTTTGGTCTCCTCGGCTCCCCCATCCTCCCCCATTGCTAACGGATTGATCTCGGCTCACCAGGCTAGTTGTGGAAACGGCAACTTTTGCTTACAGTTTTTGTTCCCTTGCCTGAACCTGGTGGTGTGAAACACTGCCTGTCCCCCTCTCCTCTGTCTCTCAGAGTCCACCCTCACTTTGGCCCCATGGGGAGATCCTGGCAAAGTAGAACCCATGTCCTTGGGTGTCAGCCTGGTGCAGGCTCTGAGGTTGAGAGACCAAGGGCTCAGGCAGCATGTAGGGTTTGCTTTAGGAAGGTTGGTTTCACCACCTCTCAACACGGGCACACAGGGCGCTATGCTGGTTCCAGCCTGCTTCCATTTAGCTGTTATGGCTTGGAATTACTACGTGGGGCTGTGGCCGTGGTCATTTCAGTCAGCCAGCAGTGTCTGGCTCAGGAAGGGCCGGAGAGTTGGGTAGTGGAATCCTTCCTCAGGGCCCCTTCCCTGTGCTGGGGATGGGTGGGTGCGTGGAGAGGGCTGATTGTTGGCACCTCGGCAAGGCTTTGGAGCCTGCCTAAAGCTGAGAGCTGTGTAGACAGAGGCCCTGGTGGGAGTTGCTTGGCCGTCTGTACCTGGGAACTCCACAACATCCCGAGGACTCAGGCTGGGGAGAGCCAGCTGTGTGTTGGGGGCCCTCCACAGCCCCGCCCCTCCCTTCTCCTCCTCTGTCCTAGTGAGATTTTTCCCTACCTTGTGGTGGTTATCGGGTTAGAGAATGTGCTGGTGCTCACCAAGTCCGTGGTCTCGACCCCAGTGGACCTCGAGGTGAAGCTGCGGATCGCCCAAGGTACGACAACAGTGGATCGGGGGCGCTGAGGTGGAGAGGGCCTCTCCCTTGAGGTCCTGGGCTGCCTGAGGAAGCTGGGAGCCCCTTAGGCTTACCTTGCTCTGGCCTCCACTGTCCGTGCAGTGCTCACGGGGCCCTGGTAGCATGAAGCTGTGAGGCTGGCCCGTGCTCGGTCCTGGTCCGTGCATTAACAAGGAAGCAGCGCAGACTGCTGTGGGGCACGTGTTTGCTGGTGCCTTCCAGTCAAGCCATTGCCTCGTGACTGCTCTTCCTGCTTTATCCCTCTGCACCCTCTTCTCTCCTCTTCTCATGACTGGAGCTCTCCCCTGTACCCTCCAAGCCTTGGAAGCCCCACTTCCTTCTAAGCAGCTGTGCAGTGGTGCCAGCACCTTGGGGTCTGGACATGGGCAGGGTCCTGAGGGGTGGGGCGTGTTCTGGTGGGTTGCTTGCTTCAAAAGGCTGGGCCGCTGCCCACTGCTCTGCCCTTCAGAGGAGCGTAGGGTTGTGTGTAGCCTCCTTGCAGAGGGGGGTCATGAGCTGCCCCTGTGCCCTGGTGTTGCCTCCTGCAGGCCTAAGCAGTGAGAGCTGGTCCATCATGAAGAACATGGCGACAGAGCTGTGCATCATCCTCATTGGCTACTTCACCCTAGTGCCTGCCATCCAGGTAAGGCCCAAGGCCTGCTGCTCAGAGGAGCGTGAGCACACTGATGGGCTCCGAAGCTGTGCAGCCAAGGGCAGGTGCGGTGCGCTTCTCCTTCAGTACAGACGCTTCTGCCCAGGAGACGGGACCTCTGCCTGCATGTTGGTTGTATTGCATGCAGGGCTCAGAAGCACTCAGTAAAGCCTGGCTGGGTTGTGGACTTGAGCACTCAGCCAGGCAGGCTCTGCCTTTGACCCCCACCTTTGACCCTTTCCTGCCTGCTTTCCCATTCAGCCGGTGGCAGGAGAGGCTCTGGGGCTTGGAGAAGCCAGTGACTGCAGTTTCAAGCTGCCCAGGCAGCAGCGCTGAGGCCCCTGAACCAGTTCCTTCGTGTCTGCCTCCCACGGCCCCGGTCTGTCCACAGCTGCAGCCTGCACAGGCACAGCCCTGGCCTGACGCACAGGAGGGCAGCGCCCCACACTGGGGAGGGAGAGGGAGCGATGGGCCTGTGCTGAGTATGATTGCAGGCGGTGAAGAGGGGACTTTCCCCAGGGCTGCTGGGAACTGGGGAGGAGCAGGGGGAAAAGCGCACCAGGCTTTCCTCCTGGTAAAACAGTGTTGCCTGCACACCGTGGTGCGGGCGTGGAGTGTTAGCTAATGCCACCATTGTGCCTGTGTGTGCTACACACGGTCATTGTAGCTTCAGTTTGAGCCAAAACTCGTAATGTGCCAGAGGTCTCAAAGGCGGGAGGAAAGTGGAAATCTCAGGAAATCCCATCTTGGGACCGAGGCTGGAGGACAGAGTTAATCCCTCCTGCTCCCAGGCCCTGCCCTCCAGTGCTGGGGCTGGAGAGGAGCTTTCTGATCAGTCCTTGGCTTGGCTAGGTTGGTGGCACAGGATGGGCCAAGGGTTCAGTAGGTGAGGACCTTGGGGATCAGGCTGTTGAGACTTAGAGGTTCCCGAGGAAGACCAAGAGGGTGGTGGAGAGCGCCCACACGGCAGCCTTCTCTGGGGAAAGGTGTGTGTGGGGGGTCTCTGCTGCCCTCTGGTGGGCATGAAGTGAGCTGCTGGCACCGTCCCTCCGTCGCCAGCGTCTCCCTGATGTGTCCTGCCTGCCCCTGCCCTCCTCCCACACCCCGCGTGCTCTCGTTCCAGGAGTTCTGTCTCTTTGCCGTCGTGGGCCTAGTGTCTGACTTCTTCCTGCAGATGCTTTTCTTCACCACTGTCTTGTCCATCGACATTCGCAGGATGGAGGTAGGAGTGGGCTGAGCCTGCCCTGCCCCGCCCTCCTCCCCAGCCCCGAAGACCTCGGGCAGGGGCAGCCCTCCCATGCATGCAGCATGGACAGCAGACTTGGACCCTGACCACTGCGCCCCCAACAGCTTGCAGACCTGAACAAGCGGCTGCCCCCTGAGGCCTGCCTACCCCCAGCCAAACCAGTGGGGCGTCCAGTGCGCTATGAGAGGCCACTGGCTGCACGGCCGTCCACAGCCCACACCATCACGTTGCAAACGTCTTCCTTCCGAAACCTGCGGCTCCCCAAGAGGCTGCGTGTCATCTACTTCCTGGCCCGCACCCGCCTCGCACAGCGCCTCATCATGGTACCTGCCAGCCCTGCCCTGCCTTGCCCTGCTCCCTCTGAGGGCCAGCGCTCAAGCCCTGGAGCTGCTGTGCTCTGCCTTGGGTGCCCATGGCCCTGAAAGGCTGGCTCTGGGAGACTGCCCATCCAGCCCATCATGCCCTCTCTGCCCAGGTGCCAGTGGTTGCTGAGATGAGTCTGTCTGAGGGTCACCAGGTGGAGGCAGTGACGTCTCCCCAGAGCTGCTGGACAGGGTGCTCTGGGTCGGGGTTCATGGGCTGCTGCGGTGTGCAGGCCTCAGGGTGCTGGGCAGCAGCACTGCTTCCTAGGAGTTGAGGGAGAGGGAGTAAGGCTGAGCCCTCTGGGCACTCAGGCCTGGAGGGTCTCTGGAGCAGGTCAGGCAGCTGGCTCCCCCTGCGTGCAGACCTCAGGGACTGCAGCTGTGGAGGAGGTGAGGGGTGAGGGGTGAGGAAGACCTGAGTCACACCTAAGGTCCTCCAGGGTGCATCCCGGTCAGGAAACCCAACCTCTAACCATGGAAGGGAAATCAGCCACTGCTCCAGTGGCAAATGTTGGCAAGAGGTTGTGGGAGTACTTGGGGAGGCAGAGACAGCTTGGGGCCTTTGACCTCCGTTTACATCCAGGCCCAAAGTCCCGGTGCTGCCCTCTTCAAGCTGCTGAGATTTGGGGCTGCCCATTCCTCCCTGCACCCCCCCCCGGGGGGGTCCCACTGAGCACACAACGCCCCCCTGCAGGCTGGTACTGTTGTCTGGATTGGCATCCTGGTGTACACAGACCCCGCAGGGCTGCGCACCTACCTCGCTGCCCAGGTGACGGAACAGAGCCCACTGGGTGAGGGTGCCCTGGCACCGGTGCCAGTGCCTAGTGGCGTGCTGCCCGCCAGACATCCGGACCCTGCCTTCTCCATCTTCCCACCTGATGCCCCTAAGCTGCCCGAAAACCAGACATTGCCAGGTGAGCGGCCTGAGCCTGGGGGTCCCACAGAGGGTGTGCCTGACAGCCCTGTCCCAGAGGTGACCTGGGGGCCCGAGGACGAGGAGCTCTGGAGGAAGCTGTCCTTCCGCCACTGGCCTACGCTCTTCAGCTACTACAATATCACACTGGCCAAGAGGTGAGTTGGGCCAGGCCAGCTTTGCCACCACCTCTGCTCCCACCGCCCAGAGCTTCCCCCTCCCCTCGGGTGGGAGAGCTGTTTGGTTTGAATTCTGCATTTCAGATAATTAAAAATATTTACAAGTTTGTGAGGTAGGAATAGACCAAGCAGCCAGGCCTAGGTGTTGGGCTGGGGGGAGACCTCTCCATCCCACCCTGAAGGCTGGGAGGGTGGTCTTTGCACCTGCAGAGAGGGAGGGGACTGGGCCTGACAGGGCGTCCCCACTGAGGTGGCGCCTTCCCGGTCCCAGGTACATCAGCCTGCTGCCCGTCATCCCGGTCACGCTCCACCTGAACCCCAGGGAGGCCCTGGAGGGACGGCACCCTCAGGACAGCCGCAGTGCCTGGCCTCGGCCTGGGCCGGTGCCAGCTGGGCTCTGGGAGGCCGGGGCCAGGGGCCCAGGCGAGACACGGACACATGGCGACATCACGCTGTACAAGTAAGGCCGGGCCGGGGCCATGGGTGGGTCGGGGCCCCGGGGCTGCCGCTCATGGGCCCTGCTTGCCTGCAGGGTGGCGGCGCTGGGCCTGGCAGCGGGCATCGTGCTCGTGCTGCTGCTGCTCTGCCTCTACCGCGTGCTCTGCCCGCGCAACTACGGGCAGCCCGGTGGCGGGCCCGGGCGGCGGCGGCGGGGAGAGCTGCCCTGTGATGACTACGGCTACGCGCCGCCGGAGACGGAGATCGTTCCGCTGGTGCTGCGCGGCCACCTCATGGTGAGCACAGGGTTGGGGGGAAGGCGGGTGGTCGGGCTGGGGGCCAGGCTCTACCTCTACCAACGCGTGGCTCCGCAGGACATCGAGTGCCTAGCCAGCGACGGCATGCTGCTGGTGAGCTGCTGCCTGGCCGGCCGCGTGTGCGTGTGGGATGCACAGACCGGGGACTGCCTCACGCGCATCCCGCGCCCTGGGTAGGTGTGGCTGCCCTGCTCCCTGCCGCACCCCCTGGGCTCTGAGACCCCCGTTCCAGCCATTGGTCCTCACACCTCATCCGCCCTCCCTGCCCACCCCTGCAGGCAGCGCCGGGACAGTGGTGTTGGCAGTGTGTTTGAGGCCCAGGAGAACTGGGAACGGCTGTCAGATGGTGGGAAGGCTGGCCCAGAGGAGCCTGGGGACAGCCCGCCGCTGCGACACCGTCCCCGGGGCCCTCCGTCATCTTCCCTCTTCGGGGACCAGCCAGACCTCACCTGCTTAATTGACACCAACTTCTCAGCACGGCCGCCGTCCCCAGAGCCCACTCAGCCAGAACCCCGGCACCGGGCAGGCTGCAGCCGTGCTCGGGACTCCCTGGGCTACGACTTCAGCCGCCTGGTGCAGCGGGTATACCAGGAGGAGGAGCTGGCAGCTGTCCACACGCCGGCCCTGCGGCCCCCCTCGCCTGGGCCTGTGCTGCCCCCAGGTCCTGAGGACGAGGGGGCCTGTCTCGAGAAGGGCTCCCCTTCTTTGGCCTGGGCCCCCAGCGCGGACGGTTCCATCTGGAGTTTGGAGCTGCAGGGCAGCCTCATCGTGGTGGGGCGGAGCAGCGGCCGCCTGGAGGTGGGCAGAGGGCGTGTTCCCGCAGGGGACTGTGGGCCTTCCTGGCTGGCAGGTGCTCACAGCCTCTGTGCTTGCAGGTGTGGGACGCCATCGAGGGTGTGCTGTGCTGCAGCAGCGAGGAGGTCTCCTCCGGCATCACAGCTCTGATCTTCCTGGACAAAAGGTAAGAGCGCTGGGTTCCCTGTCTCTACGCCAGGTAGCCCCGCCTGGCCTGGCGAGGCCAGTCTCAGGCTGCAGGCTTCTGACGACTTCCCTCCTGTGTGCTCACTCCCTCTGCTGTGAACGGTGTGGGCCACCTGCAGGGGGAGAGTGACAACAGTGAGTTTGGGGTTGAGGTGCCTGCAGTAGGCCTCTTCATGACTGTAACCATGACAGCAGAAACACTACCTTCTTGTCTCCCATCTTTTTTTTTTTTTTTTTTTTTTTTTTGACAGGCAGAGTGGACAGTGAGAGAGACAGAGAGAAAGGTCTTCCTTTGCCGTTGGTTCACCCTCCAAAGGCTGGCGCGCTGCGGCCGGCGCACTGCGCGGATCTGACGGCAGGAGCCAGGTGCTTCTCCTGGTCTCCCATGGGGTGCAGGGCCCAAGCACTTGGGCCATCCTCCACTGCACTCCCTGGCCACAGCAGAGAGCTGGCCTGGAAGAGGGGCAACCGGGACAGAATCCGGCACCCTGACTGGGACTAGAACCCGGTGTTCTGGCGCCGCAAGGCGGAGGATTAGCCTAGTGAGCCATGGCACCGGCCTCCATCTATTTTTTTTTTTTAAGATTTTATTTATTTGAGAGGTAGTCACAGACAGAGGGACAGAGAGAGGTCTTCCATCTGCTGGTTCACTCTGCAAATGGCTGCAATGGCTGGAGCTGCGCCGATCCGAAGCCAGGAGCCAGGAGCTTCTTCCAGGTCTCCCATGTGGGTGAAGGGCCCAGACAGTTGGGTCATCCTCTGCTGCTTTCCCAGGCCGTAGCAGAGAGCTGGGTCGGAAGAGGAGCAGCCAGGATGCGGACTGGTGCCCAAAGAGGATGCAGGCACTGCAGGCGGAGGCTTAGCCTGCTGCACAGCGGTGCCAGCCCCTTCTCGCTCTGCAGTTGTCAATGCTGACCCTTCTGGGTATCTCGGCTGCATTTTCAGTGGGAGGAGTGCATTTTCAGAGAGTTTTCGTTTGTTTGTTTGTTTTAGATGACTTTGTGTGGCTGCTGCCTCTGTTCTTTCCCTCTTCCTGTTGTGCTTGCCCCTCCACAGCACCTCTCAGTGGTGGCTGTTCCCCAGGACTCTATCCGCGTTCCCTGTGGGGCTCGAGTCCCCAGCTTGTCAGGTATCACCTGGCAAATGTCTTCGCCTGACCTGTGCTTCCTTTTGTTATCGCTGGCACTACCTTCTGCCTGGGGTGTGTGTGTGTGTGTGTGTGTGTGTGTGTCTGCCCTTAACTGTTCTGCCAGTTCCCCTGCCTTCATCACTCATGGCCCGGGCTCCTCGCAGAGCTTGGCCAACATGCTGCCCTCCAGCCTGGTCGAGCTCATTGGGCTCTTTGGCGCTCGCTGGGAAGCCTCCCTTGCTGTGTGACTTTTTGTTGACTTTAGGGAAAGTCCAGACATCTCAGGCTGCCTCAGGGTTTGAGTGCACAAGAACTCGAGAGAGGGGCTGGTGCTGTGGTGCAGCAGGTTAAAAGCCTTGTCCTGAAGCACTGGCACCCCATTTGGGTGCCGGTTCTAGTCCCGGCTGCTCCTCTTCCAGTCCAGCTCTCTGCTGTGGCCTGGGAAAGCAGTGAAGGATGGCCCAAGTGCTTAGGCCCCTGCACCCACGTGGAAGACTTGGAGGAAGCACCTGGCTTCAGATCGGCCCTGCTCAAACTGTTGTGGCCAGCTGGGGAGTGAACCAGCGGATGGAAGACCTCTCTGTCTCTACCTCTCTCTGTGTAGCTCTTTCAAATAAATAAAAATAAATCTTAAAAAAAGAGCAGAAGAAATTCTTTGTGGAAAAGGAAATGGAGTAGGCCAAGCTTAGGTCAGAGCTGCTTTTCTGGGGGTGGAGACAGCCCAATGCCACCTGGCATTTCCCTTCTCAGTAGCCACCCTGTAAGCCTCAGGCTCTGGAGGGTTCCTTTGTTCACCTTTTTTTTTTTTTTTTTTTTTGCTTGTTTTTAAGATTTTATTTATTTATTTGAAAGTCAGAGAGGTCTTCCATCTGCTCATTCACTCCCCAGTTGGCCGCCAACGGCCAGAGCTGAACCAGTCTGAAGCCAGGAGCCTCCTCCGGGTCTCCCACATGGGTGCAGGGGCCCAAGGACATGGGCCATCCTCTGCTGCTTTCCCGGGCCATCGCAGAGAGCTGGCTCAGAAGTGGAGCAGCCGGGATGCGAACCAGCATCCACATGGATGCTGGCACTGCAGGCAGTGTGGGCCCCTGTTCACCTGTTTTAATTTACAGCCTTCTGTGCTGCTCATCAGACACCACCTGGTGCACATTAGCTCAGTTAATTCTCTCAGCCTCCCTGTGAGGTGGGCGCTGGTACTCCCATCTTACAGCTAAAGGGTTAATCAGGACTGCAGTCTGAGCTGCTGCCCCCTCTGCCTCTCATTCCCACGTCCACAGCTGCTGCTCTTTTCCAGGATTGTGGCTGCTCGGCTCAATGGTTCCCTTGACTTCTTCTCCCTGGAGACCCACACCGCCCTCAGCCCCCTGCAGTTCAGAGGTCAGAAGCACTGGGGCTGGGAGGTGGTGGGAGCTGCCTGCTAGGTGCCCTCCATGAGAGCCCTCATTTGGCCTGTTGTTCTCAGGGACCCCTGGGCGGGGCAGTTCCCCTTCATCTCCCATGTACAGCAGCAGTGACACAGTGGCCTGTCACCTGACCCACACAGTGCCCTGTGCACACCAGAAACCCATCACAGCCCTGAAAGCTGCCGCTGGGCGCTTGGTGACTGGGAGCCAGGACCACACGCTGAGAGTGAGTACTGACCTGGCCTCTGGGTGCTGAGCTCTGTGGGTCAGTCAAGGAAAGACTTCGTGGATGAGGGAGGAAGGCATTTCCTGGCCCAAGTGTGATTTGGAAAACCCCAGAACGGAGAGCCTGATGCTCATCCCTATCCCAGGTGTTCCGTCTGGAGGACTCGTGCTGCCTCTTCACCCTGCAGGGCCACTCTGGGGCCATCACAACTGTATATATTGACCAGGTAAGCCTTGTGGGAAGGGTACCAAGGTTTCCTGACTCCTGGGAGATGGCCCCCAAAGGCCTTCCAGGAGGCAGAGTGATGACCACCAGTTACAGGGACAACCTTGTTGACAAAGGTGCTCCACATGTGACCCGGTGCCCTGGGCTTCTTCCCCCAGACCATGGTGCTGGCCAGTGGTGGACAAGATGGGGCCATCTGTCTGTGGGATGTGCTGACAGGCAGCCGGGTCAGCCACATGTTTGCTCACCGTGGGGACGTGACTTCCCTCACCTGTACCGCATCCTGCGTCATCAGCAGTGGCCTGGATGACCTCATCAGCATCTGGGACCGCAGCACAGGCATCAAGCTCTACTCCATTCAGCAGGTGGGCATCTGGGGCCTGGGCCTGGGCTCTCGGACTCGGGTTGAGAGGTAGACCCTGAGCCTGTCCTTTCCTTGCTTCCAGGACCTGGGCTGTGGTGCAAGTTTGGGTGTCATCTCAGACAACCTGCTGGTGACTGGTGGCCAGGGATGTGTTTCTTTTTGGGACCTAAACTACGGGGACCTGTTACAGACAGTCTACCTGGGGAAGAACAGTGAGGCCCAGCCTGCCCGCCAGATCCTGGTGCTGGACAATGCTGCCATTGTCTGCAACTTTGGCAGTGAGCTCAGCCTAGTCTATGTGCCCTCTGTGCTGGAGAAGCTGGATTGAGCCCTCCGTGCCCAGGCACAGGGGGGAGAAGCCTTGTGGGCCAATGCACTGGACTGAGACTTGGGGGAGGAGTTGGGTGTCCTCTGGCAGCTGCCTCTTGACTGTAATAAACATTTTTTAAAAATAACATCTGTTAGAGGTCTTGTGAACCACTCCTCTCTCCTGGAGGAATTCCTGCACCATTTCCTGAGCCTAGATCCCCTGTAGAGTTGCTCAAAGAGGAAAATGGGGGAGGGGTTTCCACATTTTCAACAGAGTTGAAGCTGGGGCTCCCTCCGCAAGGCAGCAGGGAACAGACTATGAGACACTGGCCACAGAACAGGGTGGTTTATTTCAGTAGCAAAGAACTGAAAAATGTCAGGTCCCACAAAGGAGCAGAACCGACCCACGGCCCGCAGTGCACAAGCTGGGCCAGGGAGGGATGAAGGCAGCAGGAATGGGAACCAGCGGCTGTGCTCCCCGCAGAGGCCTGGCTGGGCATGAGCAGGTGGGCAAGGAAGATGTAGTGTGGACCAGACAGGCAAAGCCTCAGCAGGTCTTGTTGAGTGTCCAGAGTGGATCGAGAAGGCTGAGGGGGTCATCAGAGGGCCGGGCAGCCCGCAGACCCTGCCCATTATGGGCCTGGAGAAAGTTCTGCTTGCTTATCCGCTGTTTTCCCCGCAAGGAGCCGTCCAGGGAGAAGGCCTCTGGGGTTAAGGAGGCCAGCAGCTCCAGGGAGGAGGAGGGGGGCCCCAAGTTGGGGGCTTCAGGCACCGGCTGTTCCTTCTCAGGCTGGGGGGTTTCAGGCAAGGGTGAAGAGAGAGGTGGTGGAGAGGAGGAAGGGATCGGGGGGGGCTCTGGGAGGCTGGCTGGCGGCAGGCCTGGGGGCTCTGCAGGGCCTGGCAAGCTGGCAGCCGAGGAATCCAAGCCCCCAGAAGGCCGGATACTGAGCTTGGCGATGGTGGCCTGGATGGAGCTGATGGGCACATCGCCGCCGAGAACCAGGTCCTGGGAGTCCTGAGGAAGGTGATTCTGCGAAGACGCGGTCAGTGAGGAGAGGGATGCGCAAGCTGTGGCTGCCCGCAGCCTCCGGGGACCCTTACTCACCTTCTGGCTGGTGCTCGTGCTGGCCACAGGTTTACAGGGAGGGGGCACGCCGTGGCGCTGCAGCACCTGCTCCACGTGTCTCACTACTGCCTCGTGGCAGAACCTGAGGTGCAGCTGCAGGGGGGCACTGGGCTTGGTCAGCTGGCGGGGGACTTGGGCCCGAGGCCGCCACCACCCCCCCAGCTCACCTTCTCCTGCAGCATGTGCTTCCTCTGCTGCCGCATGCGCCGCACCAGCTGAGGCAGCTCCGGGATCCCGTTCCCAGCCTCCACCTCCTGCACCGCAGCGTAGAGCAGTGCAAAGGCCCCTGTGCGGCCCACACCAGAGCTGAGGCAAGAAGGGGGGCGGTGTGTGAGGCCAGGCCAGGGGCCCACGGAGGAGGAGCCCATGGGCTACTGCCTGCTCCCTACCTGCAGTGCACAATGATGGGTGTGTGCAGTGGTCGCTGGTGCAGATAATGTGCGTGGACCTCCTGGATGAAGCGTAGCAAGTTGCTGGGGCTGTCAGGCAGGCCTCTGCGGGGTTGGGCATCGTCCGTGAGCCAGGTCTAACCTGAGGCGCTCCCTCTACCCACTCCCAGAGATCTAAGGCAACAGACTCACAATTCAGGCCAAGTCGGGAAGTGGAGATGTACGAGAGAGCGCTTGAGGCTTTGGTCACGGAACTGCAGGCTCAGGACACGCTCCACGTGGGTTTCAGTGGTACGCACGCTGCTCAGTGCCAGGCTCAGGGCGCCGTGCACCATGGGCTGGCCCCTCTCAGTGGGGAAGTAGCGTGCTACCTTTTGCTGAGGAGCAGACAAGACAGGAGCCACAGGTGATCTTCAGGACCACCCCCCACTCCCCCAGGGAGCACCCAGCCAACTCGGACTTACCTTCTCCATCTCTGCTTCAGACACCAGCATGACAATGACTGATACTTTCTGCTCATGCACCATGAGCCAGAAGTCAGCCGCTGTGCCAGGCAGTGGGGCCTGAGTAGCCACTAAGGGTGGGCAGTATGGGGAGAGCCCCTCCACACAGCTGGCATTGATGTAGTCGTCCTTGCCTGAGCGCAGCACCACGCGGTTGCTGTCATAGGGCATGACGTCCTGGTGCCGGTTCTTGAGTGAGTAGCAGCGGGCAATGGCGATGGAGCGGCCTCGGGCATCCTGCTCCTGGGCATCTTGGAGCTCCCGCCAGGTGGCATCCAGAGCAGCCGCGTCCCCCAGTTGACCCCGAAAGGCCTCCAGCTCCTGCTGCAACCGCCGCAGCTTCTCAGGATGCTCGTAGGGGTCCCGCTCGATAAGTCGCAGGGCCTGTGGCCGACGGCCTTCAGCTGCATCCACCTTGGTAGGCTGCAGCAGGGGCTGCCCACCCCCCGGAGGCTGAGGACCACCGTGCTGGCTCTCTGGGCTGGAGGAGAGCAGGTCTGCGGCAGCAGTGCCTCGGCGCAGGCAAGGGGGTGGCTCTGCTGCTGGGGGCCGAGAAGGGCCTGGGCCAGGCCCTGGCGAAGGAGCAGGTGAAGGCACCAGGTGGGGGCTGGGGCTGGGCTGGCCAGCAGGAGGTGGGCCTCGAATCGAGAGAGGGGCGGCCTGGGGGCCCAGTGGCCTGGGGGAAGGAGCAGGAACATAGGCCAGGTTGGGATGGGGAGGTTGAGGGGGCCCAGGGCTGGGGAAAGGCAGAGCCCCTGAGTGGGGTGCCAGAGGCTCTTGAGAGGGGCCTGGGTAGAGCTGGGGGTGCAAGGAGGGTGGTGGTTGCCCCAGGACACCAGACTGGGGGGCAAAAGGGTAGGAGGGTTGTGGAGGCAGGAGTCCTGGGGCCTGGGATGGGAAGAGGGGTGCATGCTGGAGCGGAAGGGGCTGCTGGGCCGGCTGAGGGCCAAATGCCACTCGAGAAGCAGGAGGCTGCGGCCCAATCCTGGGGGCTGGAAATCCTGCGGGGATCCCAGAGGAGAAGGGGTGCTGGGCTGGGGGTAATGTCAGGGGTTGCTGGGCCCCCACAGGGTAAGTATAGGGCGGGGGCATTGGGAAGCAGGGCTGGGGAGGAGGAGCAGGAGTAGGGTTGGGCCGGGGTGCAGCATGGCTGGAGATGGGTGCTTGGACGCTATCTACTGTGGTAGTAGCTGGCCGAACCACCATGGCCAATTCAGGGCCTGAGAATTGGGGTGGTGGTGCTGAGGGGAGACCCGCAACTGGTGGGGGTGGCCCTGCCCCTGCATAGGGACCACTCACCACGCCATGCTGGGGAGAGGACCGGGGCACAAGGCCCAGCTCTGGTGTGAAGGCAGGGGCTGGGTAAAGGGCAGGCCCTGGTGCCATGGGCATTGCAGGAGGCCCTGTGGTCCTGGGCTGTAGCAGCTGCGTGGGGCTGGGGTAGGCGCCAGGGGGTACGGGGCCTGAGATGTAGTGGGGTCCTGGGCCTGTGGCGCGAGGAAAAGGGCTGGGAGTAAAGTGGAATTGGGTGGCAGCTCCCAGGAAAGTATCAGGTGGCCGCGGGCCGGCCACCATGTCGGGGGGCAGGCTGCGCAGCTCCTCAGGCTGGTCTCCCATCTCCACTGCCTCACCCTCCTCCCTGCGGGGGAGCAGCGGCTTTGGGGCCGTGGGCCGCGGCGGCGGCTGCTTCTTCAGCTCCCTGTGGAACAGGCAAGGACAAAGCGGAGCTGGCTCCTGTGAGCCCAGCCTACCTGTGCTGGAGCCAAACAGCAATCTCAGGGCCACACCTACCTGTCTAGGAGTTGCTGGCGGGTGGCCTCGCGGGCCTGGCAGGTAGACCGCGCCCGTTCCAGCAGAGCCACCACCTTGCTCTCCAGGTCTGCATAGAAGTCCTTGCCCTCCTGAGACTTCTTCATCAAGTCCTCATAGGCTTCGTATGAGGCCACCAGAGTCTGTAGCGTCGAGTTCCACCTGGCAGGCAGAAGGGCTGGCGTAAGACGAGTTACCAGAGTGGGACCTGGGGCCGGGCACAGGGCAGACACTGACTTTTGGTCCAGTTCACTGAGCACTCGCCGCACGGCTGCGTACTGTACGTTGGCCTCTGTCAGTGCACGGAGGACGTTGTCCTGAGCAGCCAGGTTCTGCTCCAGGTACACCCTCAGCTGGTCATACTTCTTCAGCTGCTCCTCAAATAACTTCTGAGGGAGGGGCGGACAGGGCATACAGACTCAGGGCCCCAGCGCTCGCTCCCGGGTGGGGAAGGCAGCCAGCCCTCCGCCCGCACGCCCAGCCACCTGCATCTCCGAGTGGTCTGTGGTAACCAGCGAGGCGGTGATGTCATCTTTCTGGATGAGCTCGCGCAGCTGCTGCTCCAGGGACACGCGCTGCTCCCGCATCTCCTGCACCTTGGCCAAGATGCGCTTCAGGGTCTGCAGCACAGCCTTGTCCTCTGTGGGCAGCAGTGGTCAGTGAGGCTAGAGAAACACCTGGCTCCGAGTCCCCCGCCATGGAGCAAGGCAGAGCTCACCTGGGGTGAGGGCCGGTGAGGGCAGGGCGGCCCGCACCAGGTCCAGCGGGCCACTGAGAAGGCGCAGGTTGCCGACGTGCAGGTTCATGGCGCGGTGCAGCTCGCTGTTGGTGAAGGAGGCCTTCTCGTGGACTTCCATGTACTTGGCGCATTCTCGCCTCACTTCTGCCAGCTCAGCCTTGGAGACAGCCAGGCTGGCCGCGGCCGGACCCACTGCCTCCTGAAGCTTCTGCTCCTGCAGCTCGTCCTCCTCCAGCAGGTCCCTGATGTCCTTCAAGGAGGCCTCCACATCCGTGAACACGCCCGACAGCACTGGGGATGCACGTGGGGGACGGCCTCTGAGGCAGGCAGACCAGGCAGCGGCTCTGGCCTGACCCCCATGACACATGGCACAGAGGCACGTGCTGGATGCCTGTCACGTGGCTCCTCAGGAACAGGAGCACAGGGAGGCCACCGTGGTTGAGGTCGCGCTTCCTGCTCTACCTGCCTGCGCTCTCACTCACCCTGCATGGACTGCACAAGGTTCTTCACAGTGTCGGGCCGGACACTGAGAGCCGCACACTTCTCCATGAGCTGGGGCGGGATGTGGCTGTATGCGTCAAGGTTGTCTACTGTCTCGGGATCCAGCTGCATCGAGTCCATGAACTGGCTGTGGAGGGCAACAGGGCCAGGTGGAGGCTGAGACCACCTTCCACCTACAGGAAGCCTGCTGGGGTGATGGCTGCAGTAGTCCCTGCCTCCATGTGGGAGCACTGGACTGAGCTCCCAGCCAGTGTGGGCATTTGGAGGCTGAATCTGTGGCTAGGAGCTCACTTGTCTCTCTGCCTCTCAGTAGTGAGGGTCAGCCCCTGCACTCTGCACTCAAGCTAGATCTGAGCTCAGCCAAGAGCTAGTCACCACCGCCTACCCTCTGACCTCTCCCACCAGGCCTGGCCCCACAGAACATGCTCAGGCATGGCTAGAAACAAGGGGGTGGGGGTGGGGGCGGGCAGATGGGACATCCTCCTCTCTAGACAGGGCTCTCACTTGTATCTCTGGCCCACAAGACCCTGAGTGAGGAAGTAGAGGTGGGAAACCACTCCCATGCTCCCCCTGGCAGGCAGCACTGGGACCCCTGCCTCCCTTCCCCCCAGTCCCACACTCACTCCAGGACCTCATTCTTGTCCTCAATCTTGGCCATCATCTCCCGAAGCAGCTTGGCCTTCTCCTCACTGTAGAAGCAACAGAGCAGTTGCTGGCAGCCCACGTGTTCTGACTCCCCACTGACCTCCTCCCAAGGACAAGACCAGCCCCTCCTACCCACCTGTACAGAGATGAAGCCTCGTGGGCAGCCATGGGCACTAGTTTGGCAAAGATGTCAGGGCCTGTTACAGCTGGGTCTGTGGGGTTCACTGGCAAGGGCTTTACTAAGGGGGCTCCTGGAGGGAAGGCAGAATGTGGCCATCAGGCCCACATGGGATCTCAAGGCAGCCTCTGTCTCACGGCCCCACGCCCCAGCCTGCCCTGACCTTTCACAGGCTGAAGGGTGTCCAGCGCTGGGACAGCCTCATGGTAGATAAAGTCATTGTCCTTCTTCGCGGAATTGTACCTGGGGTTGGGGGCAGGAATTGTGGCAGGGTCGGTGGGAATCAAGGAACAACCTCCCACCTGGCCACTGCTCTAGCACTGATGGCTTCATCAACGATACAAGCAAAGGGCTGAGGCCCTACCTCGGGAGAGGACCCACAGCCACCCCCAGCCCCATGAACTCACTTTCCCCCGATGACATCCATAGTGAAGCGAAGCGCATCTTGCACAGTGTCAGGCTGGCCCTGTGGGGTATAGGTAGGGTGGGACCTCAGCACTGATCAAGGCCAACACCAGGACACCCCCTCAGCCCTACCAGGCATGCTCTCGGGGTAGTCAGGCCTTCCTCAGCTTTACCTTGGCCAACTTGATGGCTTCATTGAGCTTGTCCAGGGCACTCTGAAAGTACGCAACCTGAGGGAGGGAGGCAGGCAGTGGGCAAAGCCTGCTCTATGCTTCCCTCTGGGACCCCTACTCGTCTGCCCCCCCAACCTTACGCTGCCAGGCCATCGGGTGACCCACCAGAAGCTCCCATGAAAGCCTGGCCAACCTTCTGACTAGCCCCCCCTCTTAGGAGCCTGACACACTACTTCAGAGATGCCTAGGGACGGGGCTGCACAGGTAGGACGTGTAAGACATGCCAGGCCCGTAGCAGGTGGTATCCAAGTATGGAAGGAGACACAAACCACCTCCCCTGCTCCGTGAGGGACAGGACCTTAACGGATCTCTCACGAGGCGGGCCCCAGTCCTTAGTCCCCACCTCGCCAAGGTTTACTTACCCGCTCCCCAAACTTCTGCTGCTCCTCAGCCTGCTTCCCCATGTGCAGCTGGGAAAGGGAGAGAGAGGTGAGGACCGCGCGCCTGAGCTGCGCCCACCTACCCTGCCCAGAGCCAGCAGTGCCACGCCCTCACATGAGCCACAGCCGCGAAGTAGTAGATCTTCATCTGCACGAGCTTCTTCCAGTCCTTCTGGATGCGGCCCAGCAGGGAGGCCGTGTCGGGGTTCTCCAGCGCCCGGCAGGCCTCCTTGTAGTAGTCCACCACCTGGGGGCACACAGGGCTCGTCGGTGGGCGTCAGCAGCAAAGCAAAGGCCCGCCCCCAGCCCGGGCCTACCTGCGCACTGATGCGGGCCACCAGGAAGCTCTTCCTGTTGTCTAGCATGGACTTCTCCAGCAGGCACTCCTGGGCCTGGCCCTGGGCAGCGGCAGGGACAGGTCATGCCCTGTCAGCCACAGCCTCTCCCTTCCTTCCCCAGGGGTGGGGCAAGCAAGCTCCTCTTCACTGCCTTCGCTCTCCCAGCCTCCCCCATTCTGCCCCTGATGAACCCAAACTAGGAAGTCCAAAGCCAAGGCCTGTGTGTCCCTCACTGCCATCTGCACGTGGCTGATCCAGGTCCAGACCCAACAGCCCCACCCACAGCCATCTCAACCCCTGGGTTCAAGTCAGCTCCAACCAGGGCACCCTCGCACCAGCATGAGGTTGACGTTGAGCGTGAGGATCTGGCGGCTCATGTCGACGCTGTAAGCCTGAGGGAAGTGCTCTCGCAGGTAGGCGAAGGCGCCTGCTGCACACTGGAAGTGGGTACAGGAGACCTTCATGCCCTGGGAGGGTAGAGACAGAGGACAGCCTGTATCCCTACCCACTGGCACGCAGGAGGCTGAGGACCACCGCAGCCTTCCCCAGCACTCTGCAAGGTGCCCCACCCACCCTCTTGTCCTTACCTCTTCGGACACTCTCTTATCCATGGCCCCCAGCATAGAGTGCAACGCCCCTGGGAAACACAGGACATGGTGTGAGGGGAGCTTGGGGCTGCTCCCCCAGGCTGCCCACACCTGTGTGGAGTGTGAGAACAGGCACTGTTGTCATCCAGTCAAAAACAGTAGGTCTTGGAGCTGAGACCAAGTCAAAGGCACCAAAGCAAGACTGAGCAGGGACACCCCCAAGCCCAGCCAAGCCCTTCAGCTCCTCACTGTGTGTGATGGCGGAAGGGGTAGGGACCCCTGTCCAGAGTCTAGGGGTCCCATCTTGAAGCTTCAGAGCTGTCCCCACGGGACTTTGGGGCTCCCCATGCTTCTGAGTAAGGCTAAGCCTAACCAGCAAACCAGCCTTGTTCTCCTGTCTGAAGCAGCCCAAAGGCATAGGCAGGGTGAGGGTAGGGGGAACTATCAAGTCCAAGAATAAAGGCCATCTCACAGTAGGGGCACAGCCCCTCCCCAGCACATGGCTCCCAATGGGCCCAGAAAACAGCAGAGGAGATGGCAGGGCTGGGGCAGTCAATGAAGGAGGTCAAAATCCAGGTAACAAATACATCTTTAAAAAAGGGTAAGGGGGCTGGGATTGTGACATAGAAGGTAAAAGCCACTGCCTGCAGATGCCGGTTCGAGACCTGGCTGCTCCACTTCCGACCCAGCTCTCTGCTACAGCCTGGGAAAGTAGTGGAAGATGGCAGTGGGAGACCTGGAAGAGGCGCCTGGTCCCTGGCTTTGGATTGGCGCTCTGGCCATTGCTGCCATTTGGGGAATGAACCAATCGATGGAAGACCTCTCTCTGACTTTCTCTCCCTCTTTGTGATTCTGCCTTTCAACTAACTAAATAAATATTAAAAAAAGAAAGAATCCAGGTGTCTTCCCTTCATTAGCCCACTGCCAATGTGGTCATCGGAACAGCTGGGACCGTGAGTAGAGGCCAAGAGGAAGGGATCAGGCCACTCACCAAGGTTGTAGAGAATACAGGCCTGCTCGTACTTGATGTCCTCGTGGGCCACAGACTTGCCGGAGAAGATCTCAGTCCTGCAGACATGCCCTCCAGTCATCTAGAGTAGGAGCTGGCCAGAGCTGTGAGGCCAGGCAAGGGGACAGCCACCCCAGTGTGCTGGAGGGGGGCCTGGGGAGACCATACTTGGCAACTTCCCGTCTCGTTCAACAAGAGGAAGAAGGAGCAGCCCCACCACCCAGGGACCCTCCAGGCTCACCACCTCCAAGCCCTGCCTGCTGATTCTCACCAGGTGACGGGGACAGCGGCCTCCTGGCCCGAGCCCATGGGAACTCGACTGTGCAGGTAATGGAGCTGGCCCAGGTACTTGCGGAGGACACTGCAGCCCTCAAAGTCTCGTGGGACACGGACAGCATTCTGGGGGATAGGATGGGAGAGACAGAGCTGCCATCACTCACCATACAGGATGGGGGCTGACTCTCCCGCAAATGCAAGGAAACGCATCAGAGCTGGCAGACAGCACTCTGCGAAGGATCCTGATAGAGGCTCTGGCTACCCCCGGTCATTCAACAAACCACCCCCTGGCCAGGGCGGCCAGACTCAATCACTCTCACATTTATGGAAGGCAGTCTACAGTAATTTTAATTTCACTGTACTTAACTTCTGACCCACAGTTCTGTATCTTCAGATTTATAGGAAGAGACTTGAAGAAAACAAACGCACTCAAGACACTCACCACAGTGTTACTGCCAGGGACAAAGACTGGATGCCACCAGCACTTCCAGTTAAGAGGATTAAGTAAATGATGGCAGGGTGAGCCACACATGAGATTATTCTGCAGCCATGAAACTAAAGA
Source organism: Oryctolagus cuniculus (assembly GCF_964237555.1). Taxonomy (NCBI): domain Eukaryota; kingdom Metazoa; phylum Chordata; class Mammalia; order Lagomorpha; family Leporidae; genus Oryctolagus; species Oryctolagus cuniculus. The sequence goes on from NC_091441.1 coordinate 101,449,842, forward strand.
CAAGGGTCAGGGCTGGCACTGTGGTGCAGCGGGTTAACGCCCTCGCCTGAAGTGCTGGCATCCCATATGGGCGCCGGTTCAAGACCCAGCTGCTCCACTTCTGATCCAGCTCTCTGCTATGGCCTGGGAAAGCAGTACAAGATGGCCCAAGTCCTTGGGCCCCTGTACCTGCGTGGGAGACCCAGAGGAAGCTCCTGGCTCCTGGCTTCAGATCAACACAGCTCCAGCCGTTGTGGCCATTTGGGGAGTGAACCATCGGATGGAAGACCTCTCTCTCCCCACCTCTCCTCTCTCTGTATAACTCTGACTTTCAAATAATAAAAATAAATCTTAAAAAAAAAAAAAAGACAAGGGTCTCTACCGATACACTGACATATCCGTACGCTCATGACACACTGTTAGATACACAACAGTACAGACCACAAGTGGTAGGATCTCATTCATGTGAAATCAAATAGGTAAACAGACCAAAATAAAAAAGATCCAGAAAATTATAAGCCAAAATATTAAATGACATTCTATACACACATACATGTATCCACAGTTAATTTATATTATTTATGTATTCTTTACATTGAACATTTTCAATTTTTTTTTTTTTTTTTGACAGAGTGGACAGTGAGAGAGAGAGATAGAGAGAAAGGTCTTCCTTTTGCCGTTGGTTCACCCCCCAGTGGCCGCTGTGGCCCGCGCATTGTGCTGATCCGATGGCAGGAGCCAGGTACTTATCCTGGTCTCCCATGGGGTGCAGGGCCCAAGCACTTGAGCCATCCTCCACTGCACTCCCTGGCCACAGCAGAGAGCTGGCTTGGAAGAGGGGCAACTGGGACAGAATCTGGCGCCCCGACCGGGACTAGAACCCGGTGTGCCGGCGCCGAAGACGAAGGATTAGCCTATTGAGCCATGGCGCCGGCCTCATTTTCAATTTTTACAATAAACAACAAAGTAATTTCCACCTTAGGAAAAAACAAACCCTCTGCTCAAACAGAAAACAAGCAATGCACCCTCCAAAAGCAGCAGGTGCAACATGAGCAGTGGGGCCAGAAGCACAGTGCACACTCGCAGCCCTGCTCGCCAGGATCTGCTGCTGTGGGCCCACTGGCGAGGCTGGCTGACACTGGCTGAAGAAATCCTCCAGCACAGCCCTCTGCCAGCAGGGGCATCCTCACATCACACAGGGGACGCACTCACCCTGTGGAACACTGCAGCAGAGCCCAGTCTACTCCCACGCAGCACCACTCCTGGGCAGAGACCATCCCCCCCCCCCAACCTGCCCTAAATAATGCTCAAGGGAAGCCTGCAGGATGAAATGAAAGGGCATTAGACTAACTCAAAGCTGAGTGAAGAAATAAGGATCTCAGCAAAGGTACATACGTGGGCACTTATAAGGAAAAAATGTGAATTATAAACAGTAGTTTAAAAATAATTTCTTTACAGGTAGCCATTGTGGCAGGGTAAGCTGCCACTTGGGACACCAGGGATTGAGTCCCGTGTCTCCTTCCAATCCAGCTTCCTGTCAATGAGCCTGGAGGCAGTGGATGATGGCCCAAGTACTTGGGTCCCTGTCACCCACATGGGAGCTTAGATGGGGTTCCTCACACCTGGCTTTGGTCTGGCCAAGCAGCAGCTGTTGCAGACACTTAAGGAGTGAACCAGTGGATGGATGATCGCAATCTTTTTCTCTCTCCCTCACTCACTCCCTTTTTCTGTCACTCTGCCTTTCATACACAATAAATAAATCTTTAAAACAAAACAAGCAAAAAAAAAAAATCCTAAATACATATGGAATCTCAAGGGACCCTAAACAGTCAAAACAATCTTCAGAAGAACTAAGGTGGAGGACTCACATTTCCTGGCTTCAAAACTTGCTACCCAACTACAGCAATCAATCCTCACCTCCAGTATCTAGAACACACCTGCACTTGAAGATAGGGCCTTTACAGAGGCAATGAGGATCACATCAGATCACATGGGTGGCCCTAATCCAACATGGTTTCTATTATAAGAAGAGGAGATTAGCACACAGGCAAACACAGAAGATCAGAAGAGACAAAGACAGAGGTATCCACAAGCCAAGGACAGGGCTCAGCAGAGGCCAATTCTGCAGATACCCTGAGCTCAGACTTCTAAATTTGAGTACTATGAGAAAAGTAAAATAATGTATTTATTTATTTGAAAAGCTGAGAAAGAGAAAGCCAGAGAGAGAGATCATGATCACTCTTCCATCCAAAATGGAAACAATAGCCAGGGCTGGTCCATGCTGTAGGGAGGACTTAGGAAATCCAGCTGAGTCTCCCACCTGGGTGGCAGAAACTCAAGTACATGAACCATCCCTCACATCAGCGGGGAGCCAGATCAGAAGCAGAGTAGCTGGGACTTGAACTGGTGCTGCGATACGAGGCAGCTTAACTTGCTGCACCACAACTCCTGCCCTAAATTTCTGTTCTCTAAGACATCCAGGAGGCAGGGCTGTGGCACACAGGTTTGAGCCACCACTTGCAAGGCCCACATTCCATATCAGTGCTGGTTTGAGTCCTAGCTGCTCTTCTTCCAATCCAGCTTCCTGCTAATGTGCCTAGGAAGACAGAGGAAGATGACCAAAGTTCTTAGGCCTCTGTCATCCACGTGGAAGACCTGGATCGAGTTCCTGGCTCTTAGCTTCTGCCGAGACTCAGCTGCTGAGGCCATTTGGGGAGTGAACCAGGAAATGGAAGATAGGTGTCTCTGTCACTCTGTTTCTCAACTCTTTTTTTTTTTTTTTTTACAGGCAGAGTGGACAGTGAGAGAGAGAGACAGAGAGAAAGGTCTTCCTTTTGCCGTTGGTTCACCCTCCAATGGCCGCCGCGCTGCAGCCAGCGCATCGCGCTGATCCGAAGGCAGGAGCCAGGTACTTATCCTGGTCTCCCATGGGGTGCAGGGCCCAAGCACCTGGGCCATCCTCCACTGCACTCCCTGGCCATAGCAGAGAGCTGGCCTAGAAGAGGCAACCGGGACAGAATCTGGCACCCTGACTGGGACTAGAACCTGGTGTGCCGGCGCCACGAGGCGGAGGATTAGCCTACTGAGCCGCGGCGCCGGCCTCTCAACTCTTTTAAAAAAAAAAATCAAGACTGTGGTGCTTTGTTAACAGCAGCCCTCGTAAAGCAATACATATAGTCAAATGATTTTCAACACAGATGCCAAGATCATTCAATGGGCAAGAGAGTCTTTTCTACATACAATACTGGGAAAACTGGATACCCAGGGACAAAGAATGAAATTGGACCCTTGCCCTACACCACATACAAAAATAAACTACAAAATGGATCAAAGGCTTAAACCTAACAGCTAAAACTCTAAGAAGACAATACAGGAGAGTATCTTATGACATGGATCTGGCACTGATTTCCTTTTATACAAAAACATAGGCAGTGGAGCTGGGCATCTAGCCTAGCAGTGAAGACACATCAGGATGCCCATGTCCCATATCAGAATACTTGGGTTCAATGCTTGGCTCTGGCTTCCAACTCCCGCTTCCTGCCAATGCAGATCCTGGAAGGCAGCAGTCGATGGCTCAAGTAATTGGCAAAGCTGGATTACATTCCCAGGTCTTGGCTCTGGCCCAGCCCAGACCTGACTATTGCAGGCCTTTGGGGAGCGAACAAGCAAATGAGAACCCCTCTGTCTGCCTCTCAAATGTAAAAACAAAAAACAAAAACAAAACAAAACCACAGGGCAGCAAAATAAAAAACAGACAGATTGAGCTACATAAAAATCTAAAATTTCTGGAGTAAGCATTTTGACACAGCAGGTTAAGCTGCTGCTTGAGATGCCTGCAACCCATACCGGAGCACCAGTTCGAGTCTGGGCTCCTCCGCTACCAAACCCAGCTTCCTGCTAATACATTTGGGAAAACAGCAAATGATGGCCTAAGTATTTGGGTTACTTCTTTCACCTATGTGGGACACTTGGATGGAATTCCTGGCTCCTGGCTTTGGCCTGGCCCAGTCCCAATTGTTGTAGGAACTAGGGAACAAACCAGTAGATAGAAGATTGATCTCTCTCTTTCTCTCCCTCCTTCCCTCCTGTAACTCTGCCTTTCAAATAAACAAACAAATCTTTTATTAAAAAAAAAAAAAATTTGAGCATCCAACACAACAGAGCAAAAGGCAACCTAAGGAGTAGGAAAAACAATTACAAATCTTATCTGATAAGAGGTTAAGTTTCAGACTATAGGAAGAACTCTTCTAACAAGAGAAAAACAAAAATAAGCAGTGGTTAGCACAGCAGTTAAGACACTGCTTGGAATGCCTGCCTCCCTGCCTGGTCTCAAGTGCTAGCTCAGGCCTGTTCCCCACTTCCTGCTGAGGCACACCCTAGCAGACAGCATGCCCTGGCTCTGCCACCCACATGCGAGACCTGGATTAAGTTCCAGGTCTGAGCTGCAGGCCTTTGGGGTGTGAACCAGCAAATGAGAACCCACATGGGAACCTGAATTGAGTTCTGGCTTCAGCCTGGCCCAGATCCAGCAGCTTTAAGCATTTGAGGAGTAAACCAGCAGATGAGAGGGCTCTGTCTTTCAAATAAACAAAAACAAAACAACAACAACAAAAACAGAAAAAAACAAGAAACAATTTAAAAATGGATCATCCAAACAATTTTCCAAAGATATACAAATCACCAATAAGCACATGAAAAGGTGCTCAGCATGCTAATTAGAGAAATGCAAATCAAGATTACTATGAGCTTCTACCTTGGTTAAGCCCATTAGAATGGCTACTGTTAAATAACAAAGTAATGTGTTAGGAGAGTGCAGATAAATTATGCCCTATTGATAGAAAATGTTACAACTGCTGTAGAAAACACTATAACCGTTCCTCAACTACAAATATCAAATACCTTTCGTTAGAACAATTCCACTTCCGGGCAAACGACCAAAAGAAGTGAATGCAGGGTCATGCACAACAGCATTATTCAGAACAGTTAAAACAAGAGAGGAACCCAAGTTCTCATAAACAGATGAATGCAAAAGCCATGCAATGGGATGCTATTCAGCCTTGAAAAGAAATGAAATTCTGACACACACTACAACATGGATGAGCCTGGAGACATTACGCTGAGTCGAGTAAGACAGTGACAGAGAAATAAATGCTCAGGGATGGATGCTTAGCCTGCAGTCAAGATGCAGCACCTGGGGCCGGCGCTGTGGCGTAGTGGGTAAAACCGCTGCCTGCAGTGCCAGCATCCCATATGGGCACCAATTCAAGACCCAGCTGCTCCACTTCCGATCCAGCTCTCTGCTATGGCCTGGGAAAGCAGTACAAGATGGCCCAAGTGCTCAGGCCCCTGCACCTGCGTGGGAGACTCGGAGGAAGATCCTGGCTCCTGGCTTTGCATCCGCGCAGCTTCCGCCGTTGCGGCCATTTGGGGAGTGAAGGAGCGTATGGAAGACCTCTCTCTCTCTGCCTCTCCTTCTCTGTGTAACTCATACTTTCAAATAAATAAATAAATCTTAAAAAAAAAAAAAAAGATACAGGGGGCTGGTGCCATGGCTCACTTGGTTAATCCTCCACTTGCAGCGCCGGCATCCCATATGAGCGCCGGGATCTGGTCCTGGTTGCCCCTCTTCCAGTCCAGCTCTCTGCTGTGGCCTGGGAGGACAGTGGAGGATGGCCCAAGTGCTTGGACACCTGCACCCACACGGGAGACCAGGAGGAAGCTCCTAGCTCCTTGCTTTGGATCGGTGTAGCGCCAGCCATAGCGGCCATTTGGGAAGGGAACCACCGGAAGGATGACCTTTCTCTCTGTCTCTCTTTGTCTGTAACTCTGCCTGTCAAAAAAAAAAAAAAAAAAAAAAAAAAATAGATGCAGTACCTGGGTTGGATTCTGGTTCTGATGCCTGATTCCAGCTTCCTGTCAATGAAGACCTTGGGAGGCAATGGAAATTGGGTTCCTGCCTTCCATGTGGGAGACCTAGACTGTATGCCCAGCTCCCAGCTTCAGCCCCTCCCTAGTTCTAGCCACTGAGGGCATTTGGGGAACGAACTAAGAAGTAACAGCTTGCTCTGTCACTGTCTCTCTACCTCTAAAATAATGACATTTTAAAAAAAATTTAAAGATTTATTTTATTTATTTGAAAGGCATAGTTAAAGAGGAGCAGGGGGGGAGACAGAAAAGATATTCCATCTGCTGGTTCACTCCCCAGATGGCCACAATGGCTAGGGCTAGGTCAGGCTGAAGCCAGGAGCTTAATCCAGGTCTCCCATGTGCCTGGGCCATCTTCCACTGTTTTCTCACCCACATTAGCACAAAGCTGGATTGGAAGTTGAGCAGCCAGGACTTGAACCAATGCCCATATGGGACGCCAACGCTGCAGACAGTGGCTTAACCCACTGTGCCACAGTACCGGCCCCTACGTTAAAAAAGTTTTAGAAGAGAAATACTTACATGCAGTACCTAGAATAGTTAAAGTCACAGAGACAAAAAAACAGTTAAAGTTTCCAGGAGTTGGAAGTAGAAGAGAATGGGAAGTTACTATTTACTGGGTACAGTTTCAGTTTCACAAGATAAAAGGCATCATGAAGAGTGGATACACAACAAGGTAAATGGACTTCACATTACTGAACTATGTACATTACAATAATTTATTTTTTTTTAAACAGGCAGAGTTAGAGACAGAGAGAAAGGTCTTCCTTTTTTCCATTGGTTCACCCGCCAAAATGGCCACTATGGCCGGCGCGCTGCGCCAATCCGAAGCCAGAAGCCAGATGCTTCCTCCTGGTCTCCCATGTGGGTGCAGGGCCCAAGCACTTGGGCCATCCTCCACAACCTTCCTGGGCCACAGCAGAGAGCAAGACTGGAAGAGGGGCAACCAGGACAGAACCAGCGCCCCAACCGGGACTAGAACATGGGGTGCCGGCGTGACAGGCGGAGGATTAGCCGCAGCGCCAGCCAAAATAATTAATTTAAAAAAAAATTTTTTTGACAGGCAGAGTGGATAGTGAGAGAGAGAGAGAGACAGAGAGAAAGGTCTTCCTTTTGCCGTTGGTTCACCCTCCAATGGCCGCCACGGCTGGCGCGCTACGGCCGGTGCACCGCACTGATCCGAAGGCAGGAGCCAGGTACTTATCCTGGTCTCCCATGGGGTGCAGGGCCCAAGCACTTGGGCCATCCTCCACTGCATTCCCGGGCCACAGCAGAGACCTGGACTGGAAGAGGGGCAACCGGGACAGAATCCAGCGCCCTGACCGGCACTAGAACCTGGTGTGCCGGCGCCACAAGGCGGAGGATTAGCCTACTGAGCCGCGGTGCTGGCCCAAAATAATTAATTTTTTTAAAAAATGATTTATCTGTTTGCAAACAAGAGTGGCAGGGCAAGAGAGACAGATCTTCCATCCCAAATGGCCACAACAGCTATGGCTGGGTCAGGCTGAAGCAACCAGCCAGGAACTCCATCTGGGTCTCCCACATGGGTGGTAGGAACTCAAGTACTTGAGCCATCACCTGCTGCTTCCCAGGCACATTAGCAGGGAGCTGGGTCAGCAGCCAGCAGTCCAACAACGGGATGCTGGCATCCCAAGCAGTGGCTTAACCTGCTGCGCTGCAATACGCACCCAAGATGTTTAATTTTATGCTATGTATATTTCAAAACAGTTAAAATATTTTCAAAAATGAAAGCTTTTAAAAGTCTGGAAGTTCTTTTTAAAAAAGCTTCTAGTAAGTTACACAGAAGGGGCTGGCACTGTGGCGCAGCGGGTTAAAGCTCTGGCCTGAAGCGCCAGCATCCCATATGGACGCCGGTTCTAGTCCCGGCTGCTCCTCTTCCGATCCAGCTCTCTGCTGTGGCCTGGGAAAGCAGTAGAATGACCAAAGTCCTTGGGCCCTGCACCCATGTGGGAGACCTGGAAGAAGCTCTTGGCTTCTGGCTTTGGGTAAGCGCAGCTCCAGCTGTCTGGGGAGCGAACCAGTGGATAGAAGACCTCTCTCTCTGTCTCTACCTCCCTCTGTAAGTCTTTCAAATAAATAAAATAAATCTTAAAAAAAAAAAAAAAGTTACACAGAAACGTCATACACCTGTGTCTTTTTCCTGATCAGTGATGCCCTACCCACAGCAGCATGTGTCCCCTGTGTTTTTATTACACGTCAGACTCTGCTTTATCACAGGCTACACACCAACACCGGAGACTGTGTCGGAACATAACTAACAGATTTGTTCATTTTGGATCCGTTTTCATTTAGGCTATCAATAAAAGCATTATGTGAGCTATTCAGAAGTGAGTACTGGCAAAGGCTGATTACCTCAACCAAATTCACAACTGGATGGATTTGTTAAAATTATTCAGCCTGAGGATCTGCAATGGACTCATGCTGCTCCCTTAATGGTTTCCACTGTCCAAACTTTTAAGTTTTCAAAAATGAAATAAGCAAGTTGGCACTCGGCCCCAAGAACACTGTCTCCAACTCTCACAGCAGCACGGGCAGCAGGAGAATGCTGTCTTGCTTGAGAGCTGGGCCTGTATAGAATCTTGCACACCTGTTACTCCACTAACTGGATCTTTTTTTTTTTTTTTTTTTTTTTTTTTTTGACAGGCAGAATGGACAGTGAGAGAGAGAGACAGAGAGAAAGGTCTTCCTTTTGCCGTTGGTTCACCCTCCAATGGCCGCCGCGGCCAGCGCGCTGCGGCCGGCGCACCGCGCTGATCCGATGGCAGGAGCCAGGAGCCAGGTGTTTTTCCTGGTCTCCCATGGGGTGCAGGGCCCAAGCACCTGGGCCATCCTCCACTGCACTCCCTGGCCACAGCAGAGAGCTGGCCTGGAAGAGGGGCAACCGGGACAGAATCTGGTGCCCCAACCAGGACTAGAACTCGGTGTGCCGGCGCTGCTAGGTGGAGGATTAGCCTAGTGAGCCGCGGCGCTGGCCCACTAACTGGATCTTTATGATGAGCCTCTGCATGGAGGATTGGCCAGGACCATGCCGCCTCAGGAGACTGAGATGGCCACTCAACAAGCCAAGTGGAAACTGAAGGATAAGAGCCTCACTCACAACACTGCCAGATGCAAGCACGATTCCAGTCATACTCCCCAGGGCCCTCGTAAAGCCACTCACTCACTGGGTGTCTTTTTTGCAGGCTTCAGCCTCCAGCCCTCTCACTGCCACTGGAAACACAGTCTAATGCCCGTGTACCACACCAGCTCAAGGAATCCAGTTTACAGTTCATTCTAATTCCACTGATTGCCCTACAGTCCCTGGAAGAGTACCTGAGGGATAATAAAAGAGTTCAGTAAGTGTGTTATGAGAATGAAAGATGCGTCCCTGGAACCCCATTGTACAAAAAAGGTGAACAGTCTTTTTTTTTAAGATTTATTTATTTGAAAGACAGTTACAGAGGGAGGTAGAGACAGAGACAGAGAGAGAGAGGTCTTCCATCCACTGGTTCACTCCCTAAATGGCAACAACCACTGGAGCTGAGCAGATCTGAAGCCAAGAGGCAGGAGCTTCCTCCAGGTCTCCCACGTGGGTGCAGGGGCCCAAGCACTTGGGCCATCTTCTGCTGCTTTCCCTGGTGTAGCAGGGAGCTGGATGGAAGTGGAGCATCCAGGCTAATGTCCATATGGGATGCCAGTGTTGCAGGCTGGGGCTTTACCCTGCTGTGCCACAGTGCCTGCCCCTGAAGAGCTTGTCTTAATCCTCTGTCAGGACTGGCGCTGTGGCACAGTGGGTTAATGCCCCAGCCTGCAGTGCCGGCATCCCATATGGGTGCCGGTTTGAGTCTCGGTTGCTCTACTTCTGATCTAGCTCTCAGCTATGGCCTGGGAAAGTAGTAGAACATGGCCCAAGTCCTTGGGCCCCTATACTCGTGTGGGAGACCTAAAAGAAGCTCCAGGGATCAGCTCAGCTCACCTCCGGCCTCTGTGTCCATTTGCGGAGTGAACCAGTGGATGGAAAACCTCTCTCTCCCTCTGGCTCTACCTCTCTCTCTAACTCTTTTAAATCAATAAACAAATCTTTAAAAAAGAATCCTCTTTGTCTTGAGACAGACTGAAATTATTTGACATTATTTAATCTTTATCTACTTTATTCCTTTTTTAAAAAATTTATTTGAAAGGCCAACACACACAAACAAAAGACAGAGGGAGCTCCCATCTGCTAGTTCAATACCCAAATGGCCACAATGATCCTTATTTATGGCCAAAGTTGGAGGCCAAAAACAGGATCCAGGTCTCCCACATGGGTGGCAGGGATCTAACTATTTTATCACCTGCTACTTCCCAGGGTGTGCATCAGCAGGAATATGGAATTGGGATCAGAACCGGGACTTCAACACAGGTACTCTGAGATACAGGGATCCCAAATGACTGCCCCTAATTTAGAAAGAAAGGAAGAAAGGAAGGGAGGGAGGGAGGGAGGGAGGGAGGGAGGAAGGGAAAGACAGAAAGACAGAAAGAAAGAGGGGTTGGTACTGTGGCATAGTGAGCTAGATCTCTGCCTGTGGCACCAGCAGCCCACCGGTTCGAGCCCTGGCTGCCCCTGTTCTGACGCAGATCTCTGTTACAGTCTGGGAAAGCAGTGGAGGATGGCCCAAGTGCTTGGGCCCCTGCATCCGTGTTGGAGACCCGGAGGAAGCTCCTGCTTTTGGACTGGCCCAGCTCCAGCTGTTGAGACCGTTTGGAGAGTGAACCAACAGATCGAAACTTTGCTCTCTGCCTCTCAAATAAATAAATAAATCTTTATGAAATATAGATGGGGCGGCACTGTGGCATAGCAGGTAAAGCCACTACCTGCAGTGCCGTCATCCCATCTGGGCACTGGTTCAAGACCAAGTTGTTCCACTTCCAATCCAGCTCTCTGCCATGGTCTGGAAAAGCAGTAGAAGATGGCCCAAGTCCTTGGGCCCCTGCACCCTCGTGGGAGACCCGGAGGAAGCTCCTGGCTCCTGGCTTCTGATTGGCCCAGCTCAAACTGTTGTGGCCAATTGGGGAGTGAACGAGCGGATGGAAAATCTCTCTGCCTTTCCTTTTCTCTCTGTGTAACTCTTTCAAATAAATAAATAAATCTTCAAAAAAAATTTTTTTTTGACAGGCAGAGTGGATAGTGAGAGAGAAAGACAGAGAGAAAGGTCTTCCTTTTGCCGTTGGTTCACCCTCCAATGGCCACCGTGGCCGGCGCGCTGCGGCCGGCGCACCGCGCTGATCCAAAGGCAGGAGCCAGGTGCTTTTCCTGGTCTCCCATGGGGTGCAGGACCCAAGCACTTGGGCCATCCTCCACTGCACTCCCGGGCCACAGCAGAGAGCTGGCCTGTTAGAGGGGGCAACCGGGACAGAATCCGGCACCCTGACCGGGACTAGAACCTGGTTGCCGGCGCCGCAAGGCGTAGGATTAGCCTAGAGAGCCGCGGCGCCGGCTGGTTCTTTTTTTTTTTTTTTTTTTTTTAATTTTATTTATTTATTTGAAAGGCAGAGTTAGAGAGGGAGAGGCAGAGGCAAGAAGAGAGATCAATCTTCCATGGGCTGGGCCACACTGAAGCCAGGAACCAGGAACTTCATTCAGGTCTCCAAGCACTTGGGCTATCTTCTGCTGTTTTTCCAGGTGCATTAGCAAGGAGCTAGATGGAAGTGAAGCAGGTGGGACTCGAATCAGCACCCACATGGAATGCCAGCACTGCAGGCGGCAGCTTTACCCACTATACCACAGCGCTGGCCCCAGTTTCGTTCTTTATTTCCATTTTCTTTCTTTCTTTCTGTCTTTCTCTCTCTCTCTCTCTTTTTCCTCCCTCCCTCCCTACCTCCTTCCTTCCTTCCTTCCTTCCAACCTTCCTTCCTTCCCCTCCCTCCCTCCCTCCCTTCTTCCTTCCTTCCTTCCTTTCCTCCTTTCCTTCCTTCCGTCCTTCTTTCTCTTTCTCTCTCTCTCTTTCTTTCTACAGCTTCTATCAGTTAATTTGAATGCAAAGTAAGTGAGTGTGCAGATCTCCTCCTCCCCTCTACGAGATAAGAAGTCCCTGGAGGGCTGTGGTGCCCCCCTGCCACCCATCACCCAAACACAGAAGAGACCAGCTCAAATTAGCACAGGAGCCAGCCCTGTGCTCAATGCTGACACCTCAGATGCCAAAAACAAGGCACAAATGGACATTCTCGTGATTACACTGTTCTCAAAGAACCTAGCAACTGCACGAAAACTATTAGAAAGCAGACGGCAACATTATACATACACGACATGACTGTGCACTCAGAAAACCCATCTAAAATACCATCAAAACGTATTAAAAATGAGCAAAATAAGTCACACAAGTGCTTTTCTCTACACAGACATTAACAGGTGGTAAATATAATGGAAGAGTGGAGACAGACATGCATTACTGGCAACAACAAACTTATTAAGATATGTGCAAAACCTATAGGAAGCAAACCACAGATCTTCACTGCGAAACCTGAAAAAAAAAATCTGAAGAAATGATGTATCTTCCTGTTCCTGTTCAGAAAAGCAACCTCACAAAGATGTTGATTTTACCTGATCAATCTCTCAATTTTATATTCTCACAAAATCCAACACCTTTGTGGCAACTGACAAGATTCTAAGTTCATCTGAGGAATATTTACCTGAAAATAGCCAAAACTTGAAAAAGAGGGCGGCACCGTGGCTCACTAGGCTAATCCTCCACCTGCGGCGCCAGCACCCTGGGTTCTAGTCCCGATTTGGGAGCTGGATTCTGTCCCGGTTGCCCCTCTTCCAGTCCAGCTCTCTGCTGTGGCCCAGGAGGGCAGTGGAAGATGGCCCAGGTCCTTGGGCCCTATACCCACATGGGAGACCAGGAGGAAGCACCTGGCTCCTGGCTTCAGATTGGCACAGTGCACCAGCCACAAACCGCCGGCTGTAGCAGCCATTTGTGGGGTGAACCAACGTAAAAGGAAGACCTTTCTCTCTATCTCTCTCTAACTCTGCCTGTCAAAAACAAAAACAAAACTTGAAAAAGAAATATCTTAACAGGAGTTAATACTGCAAAGAACAAAACGTTCAACAGTGGGGCTGGCATTGTGGCACAGTGGGTAAAGCTGCTGTCTCGATCGCCAGAACTGTATATGGGTACTGCTTCGGGTCCTAGTTTCTCCATTTCCAGTCCAGCTCCCTACTAATGGCCTAGGAAAGCAGTGGAAGATGGCCTAAGTACTTTGGCCCCTGCCACCCAGAAGCTCCTGACTTCTGGCTTCAGACTGGCCCAGCTCCAACCGTTGCAGCCATTTGGGGAGTCAACCAGCAGATGGAAGATCTCTCTTTGTCTCCCTCTCTCTCTATAAACTCCAACATTCAAATAAATAAATCTTTTTTACAAAAACGTACAACAGATGTAACACAAGTGTCTCACAGATGGCTATCTTCCAAGACCCCCAATGGATGCCTGAAATCACAGCATACTGAATCCCATATATGCTTTGCCATGGTTTTCCTTATATATCATACCCATGATAAAGTTCAATTTATAAATTGGGCACTATAAAAATGAATAATAAGGAATGGTGCTGTGGCACAGTAGGTTAATCCTCCACCTGCAGCACTGGCATCCCATGTGGGAGCTGATTCTGGTCCCAGCTGCTCCACTTCCGATCCAGCTCCCTGCTATTGCAACTGGGAAAGCAGTGGAATACGGCCCAAGTGCTTGGGCCCTTGCACCTGTGTGGGAGGTCAAGAAGAAGCCCCTGGATCCTGGCTTCGGATCAGCCCTACTCCAACCAGTGCATGGAAGACCTTTCTCTCTGTCTCTCCCTCTCACTGTCTGTAACTCTACTTCTCAGATATATAAAATCTTTAAAAAATAATATAATAGAAAATTGTTAACAATACACTGTAATTAACTTATACGAATGCTTTCTCTCTCCCCCCAAATAATTCACTGCATTTTCTCATTTTCATGCAAATGAAACATTTTACTTCTTTTCTCCGGTACACCCAAATTGCCAGCATCATTACTCTTCTACTTTGAGGCTCTCATTAAGTTAAAGAACCATTATTTAAACACAAGCACTACAATTCCAGTACTGCCACATTCAACTTGATAACCCCAATGACCCTAAATGACAAACAGGAAGGCAGGATATACCATGTGGACAAACTGGACGAAAGGATAATTCACATCCTTTCATTACACGATTCAGAACTGCAAGTAATTTAAAACTTAGGAGTTTTTTCTGGAATTTTCCATTTAATATTTTTAGCTGCCTGTGGATAACTGAAACCTCAGAACATAAAATGCAGGTAAGGGTATGAGGGGAGGCCAACTGTATTTAAAATCTCCTGAGCTTGACAAATGAAGATAGACAGATGGCAGGAGAGAACAGGAAATCCACAAGCAGGTTCAAAGTATATAAAAGAAATTTAGCACGTGTTTCAAATCAGCTAGAAAGTATGGAAAAAAAATTATCCCTTCCTTCAGACATATCTAAATAAATGCCATATAAATTAGAAATTCAAGGGAAAACCAAAACCTAGAAGTCCTACAGGAAGGACATCAGTGACTGTTTACATCTTAATGGTGATGAAGGCTTTCTCAGTGCATATCAAAGGCAGATATTAGAAAGGAGATGAGAGGGACCTGAGTTATAAACATTTCAACAGTGACAGGTAAAATTTGAAAAGTCTGCATTATATGCCCAATACCAGGGGCCAGCGCAGTGGTGTAGTAGGTTATTCCTCCATCTATGGCACCAGCATCCCATAAGGGCATTGGTTCTAGTCCTGGCTGCCTCTTTTCCGATCCAGCTCTCTGCTGTGGCCTGGGAAAGCAGTAGAAGATGGCCCAAGTACTTGGGCCCCTGCACCTAGGTGGGAAACCCAAAGGAAGCTCCTGGCTCCTGGCTTCAGATCGGCTCAGCTCTGGCCATCGCGGCCACGTGGGGAGTGAACCAGCAGATGGAAGACCTTTCTCTTTGTCTCTCCCTCTTACTTTCTGTGGCTCTAGCTCTCAAATCAATAAAAAAATAAAATAAAATAGGCCGGCGCCGCGGCTCACTAGGCTAATCCTACGCCTAGCAGTGCCGGCACACCGGGTTGTAGTCCCGGTCGGGGCGCCGGATTCTGTCCCGGTTGCCCCTCTTCCAGGCCAGCTCTCTGCTGTGGCCAGGGAGTGCAGTGGAGGATGGCCCAGGTGCTTGGGCCCTGCACCCCATGGGAGACCAGGAAAAGCACCTGGCTCCTGGCTCCTGCCATCGGATCAGCGCGGTGCGCCGGCCGCAGCGCGCCAGCCACGGCGGCCATTGGAGGGTGAACCAACGGCAAAAGGAAGACCTTTCTCTCTGTCTCTCTCTCTCACTGTCCACTCTGCCTGTCAAAAAATAAAAATAAATAAATAAATAAAATAAAATAAAATAAAACAGCAACAAAAATATTTACTTCATGCAAGATAAGAAAGCAGTATCATTAATGTCTGACAAATCAGTAAGATAAAAGTTACAATACTCTAATAAAAAATGGATAGACAAGTACTAAAAGACATGTAACAAGCCCACTAAGAAATATGTTACCCAAATAACTGAAAATAAAGTTAAATACCCTTTTCACTTATCAGTCATGATTGAAAAGGAACAGCAGGAGCAGGTATACACTCTCCTGGGTTGTAAGCTGGAACCAGAGCACCCATTCACCCATTAACTCTGACAGAAATCACTCTAGAAATCCTGCATATGCACAGACAGGGGTTATGACAGCATATTGAACAACAGTGGAAAACTGAAATAATGCAGTGTTCTCCAGTCACAATGAGATACAATGGTGACAGGCCATTAACAATACTGTTATTTTATGTTCACAGATACAGAAATATATTCACAGATAAACACAGGACATTACTAAAGTAGAATGCAAACCGGTATAGATGCCACATGGTCCTGCAGTAGTATTATACACCTGTCTATTCAGTCATCTCTTGGGACCCGCAGGGGATAGATTCCAGGACCCCTTTGGATACCAAAATCCAAGGATGTGCAAGTCCCTTATATAAAATGGTATAGGATTTGCACATTAGCTAAGTGCATCCTCCTGTGGAAGTCACATCACCTCTAGATTACTCAGAATACCTAACACAATTACATCCAATGCAAACAGTCATACTAGTATTCACAGATCCAGCTCTCCCACGTCTAAACACATTTCTGACAAATGTTGGCTGAACATGTGGATGTGTCATCTGTGCATGTGAAGGGCCAACTACACATACAAAAAATTGTGAAAAGGGGGCCAGCGTTATGGTGCAGCAGGTTAAGCCACTGCTTGTGACACTGGCATCCCATATCAGCACTGGTTCAAGTCCCAGCTGCTGAACTTCTGAGCCAGTTCTCTCTAATGTGCCTGGGAAGGCAGTGAAAAATGGCTCATGTACTTGGGTCCCTACCACCCACGTGGGAGACCTGGATGCAGTTCCAGGCTCCTGGCTCACCTAGGCCCAGCAACAGCTGTTGCTGCCATCTGGGGAATGAACCAGTGTATAGAAGATCTTGATCCCATCCTCTCTCTTTACAATTCTGCCTTTCAAGTAAATAACTTTTTAAAATTGTGAAAAGCATTTTTAAGTTTGTGGGTTTTTTTTTCTGCTTTTCAGTAAATTTTTTCTACCGTAAATTTTTGCTTTTGCAGAGATAAAAAAAGGCTAAATTCAAGTAAGACCACAGTTCTAAAGTGCAGTATTTTTTTAAATCTCTGTATCAAACCAATTCCATTCACAACTACATGAAGACACGATTCCCCTACCTGTCTGAGCAACTCCAGCTTCTTCAGTTCCTCATTGTAGGCTTCTGGGTTCTCTCCGTAATTCTTCAGGACAAACTAGAGAGGAAGGGAGGAAAAAAAATAAAGAGAGTGATTAAGGACCGGCACCATCCTTCCCCAAGCCCTGGGCAATCACCAACCAGGGATCAGGATCCAGTCCACACCTACAACCACAAGCCTGTCTCCTTGACTACTAGGGAACTCACCCTCAGTAATGGGCAGCACTGAAATGCTGACCACAAGACCCGCTTCCTTTTAGCAAAATGAAAAGCAAGACTGGGCAAGCCTGAGTGGCAGCTGACAGGCCCTTGTAACACTGCATCCTCTCTAAAAAGTCCAGGATTCTGCTATCTCAGGGTGCTAAGGAACTCAGCTGGCTGAAATGGGATTCTAAGGAAGATGCCAAATGGGGTCCCAAAGGATCCCGCTGTGTTTTGGGGTCACAAGCATAATCCTAAGCTGAGAGCAAATGTAGGTAAGAGCCACCAAACATGAGTAAGCGTACGAAGGCATCCTCCTGAAAGGGTACCAAAGAAACACATGATCAGGACAAGCGCTGTGGCATAGTGGGTAAAACTGCTGCCTGCAGTGCTGGCATCCTGTATGGGTGCTGGTTCAAGGTCCAGCTGCTCCACTTCCAATCCAGCTCTCTGCTATGGCCTGGGAAAGCAGTACTAGATGGCTCAAGTCCTTAGGCCCCTGCACCCACGTGGGAGACCTGGAAGAAGCTCCTGGCTCCTGGCTTTAGATTGGCGCTGCTCTGGCCATTGCAGCTATCTGGGGAGTGAACCAGCAGATAGAAGACCTCTCTCCCTCCGCCTCTCCTTCTCTATGTAACACTTTTTTTTTTTGACAGGCAGAGTTAGTGAGAGAGAGAGAGAGAGAGAGAGAGCGAGGTCTTCCTTTTGCCATTGGTTCACCCCCAAAGTGGCCGCTATAGCCAGCACTTTGCGGCCAGCGCACTGCGCCGATCCAAAGCCAGGAGCCAGGTGCTTCCTCCTGGTCTCCCATGTGGGTACAGGGCCCAAGGACCTGGGCCATCTTCCACTGCCCTCCCGGGCCACAGCAGAGAGCTGGACTGGAAGAGGAGCAACCGGGACAGAATCCAGCTCCCCAATCGGGACTAGAACCCGGGGTGCTGGTGCCGCAAGCAGAGGATTAGCCTAGTGGCCGCGGTGCCGGCCCTATGTAACTCTTTCAAATAAATAAATAAATCTTAAAAAAAAAAAGAAAGAAAAGAAAAGAAACACATAATCTACAGAACCCTATCAGTAGTGTGCCAGGCCCTCAGGTGTGTGACAGGAATGACTCCTACAGGAGGAGGAGGTCCCTGGGCATATCAGAGCAGGGGCTGGCACAGCTGCCCACGGCACCACTCACCACTACAATAGCTGACTTGTCTTGGCCATGAAGATTCCAACCAGCCTGGAGGCCTCATGTTCAACAACTACCTACTGCAGTCCCTACTGCTTTGTATGCTGGTTAAACTGTCTGGGAAGTCAGACCCACTCACCCCACAAAACAGTAAAGGCACTGATGCCCAACTCAAAATGTTCTTTAAAGGCACTAACCATGGTTTGTGAGGTGGTGAAAGAAGAGCGCTGGTAAAGGCTGACAGCAGATTCAGCCTAGCAGCACACTCACTCCCACCTCATCTGTAGCCCACCCAGGTGTGCTAGCAGCCCTCTGAGGTCCCACAACACCTGGCTAAGTAATCAGCCACGAGGGCATCTGGAAGCCTACATGACACCTTCCATCTGCTCTGGTGGGCAGTGGGAGAGAAGCAAACACAGAGAGGGTGCTGCTGAGCAAGCTACTGACGGGATCTTCCAGCTGCCTTCTCACACCTCAAACTCCAACGCCCTCTCCTGATGATGTTACCTCCTCAAAGTCCTGGGTCCATGAGCTTTCTCTATTCCACTACCGCCTCTGGCCTGGACCACCTACCCTTTCAAATCTATCCCTTACCTAGCAGCCAGGACTGTCTAACACAACTCTGATGCCACCTCTAGTCTTTGTTTGTTCTTAAAAAGATTGGGCCGGCGCCGCGGCTCACTAGGCTAATCCTCCGCCTCGCGGCGCCGGCACACCGGGTTCTAGTCCCGGTTGGGGCGCCGGATTCTGTCCCGGTTGCCCCTCTTCCAGGCCAGCTCTCTGCTGTGGCCAGGGAGTGCAGTGGAGGATGGCCCAGGTGCTTGGGCCCTGCACCCCATGGGAGACCAGGAAAAGCACCTGGCTCCTGGCTCCTGCCATCGGATCAGCGCGGTGCGCCGACCGCGGCGGCCATTGGAGGGCGAACCAACGGCAAAGGAAGACCTTTCTCTCTCTCTCTCTCACTGTCCACTCTGCCTGTCAAAAAAAAAAAAAAAAAAGAAGATTTATTTATTTGAAAGGCAGAATTACAGAGAGTCAGAGGCATAGAGAGATAGAGAGGTCTTCTATCCACTGGTTCATTCCCCAGATGGCTGCAAGGGCCAGAGCTGCACCAAAACGAAGCCAGAAGCTTCTTCTGTGTCTCCCACACAGGTGCAGGGGCCCAAGAGTTGGGCCATGTTCCACTGCTTTCCCAGGCCAAAGCAGGGAGCTGGATCAGAAGTGGAGCAGCCAGGTCACAAACCGGCGCCCAAATGGGATGCTGGCACTGCAGGCAGCAGCTTTACCCACTATGCCACACTGCCAGCCCCATACTTCTAGCTTTCAATTCTTCTGAAACACACATACACCCCAAGTAAAAAAATTAGGCAGACCATGCTTATCTCAGCATAGCAAGAAGATGCAAAACCAAAGTGCTAGAGTAGCTTCCCAAAGCCTTAGGACCAAACCTAACCTCAGCACAGAGTTCACACCTTTCACAGCCTGCTCCTAATAGCCTTCAAGGACTGTCCTCAGGTACCTCCCAGGACCACTCAGCCAAAAGTACTTTGGAATTACTGCCTTTGGAAACCAGGCCTGTCTCTTTGCGGTCCCCTCTTCTCCTCTAACTCAGCTGAAATTTCACTTCCCTGATGTTAGCTTCTGCTCTCCCAAGCACTGGACATGCCTCCATCAGACAGCATGCACTCAGCAGCCTGCTCATGAGCCCCCAGCAACATCAAGGAACGGGAGGGATCTGATTAGATGTGCTCTATACTCAGCACACGGTGCCTCTCCAGGGAATGCCAGGTAGGCAACACTGAGACACTTGGGGAAAAAATTCAAAATGCGGCATTTTATCTGAAAAGTGACACAGTTTGTGAAAAATGTCATTTAGGCCGGCGCCGTGGCTCAATAGGCTAATCCTCCACCTTGCGGCGCCGGCACACCGGGTTCTAGTCCCGGTTGGGGCGCCGGATTCTGTCCCGGTTGCCCCTCTTCCAGGCCAGCTCTCTGCTATGGCCAGGGAGTGCAGTGGAGGATGGCCCAGGTGCTTGGGCCCTGCACCCCATGGGAGACCAGCAAAAGCACCTGGCTCCTGGCTCCTGCCATCGGATCAGCGCGGTGCGCCGGCTGCAGCGGCGGCCATTGGAGGGTGAACCAACGGCAAAGGAAGACCTTTCTCTCTCTCTCTCTCTCACTGTCCACTCTGCCTGTCAAAAAAAAAAAAAAAAAAAAAAAGAAAAATGTCATTTAAAAGGGGGGAGGGAGACCACAACAGAGATCCTGTTTACATAACTACTGCGGAAGCCTGGCTGAACCCACAGGTAACATCTCAATGACAAGTCTTGTCTACAGTGGTTTCTTTTCCAGGAATTCCAGGCCCACAACACAAAATTTTGCTTTGGAACTCTCCTTAGGAATGCAGATTTCATTGGATATCTCAAACCATGAGTAAGCTCCTTGAGGTCAACAGAGGCCTGCCAGCTGCTCCACTTCCAACCCAGCTCTCTGCTATGGCCTGGGAAAGCAGTAGACGATGGCACAAGTGCTTGGGCCCCTGGACCCACATGGAAGACCTGGAAGAAGCTCCTAGCACCTGGCTTTGGATCAGCCCACCCATCTGTTGCAGCCATTTGGGGAGTGAACCAGCAGATGGAAGACCTTTCTTTCTGTCTCTCCCAGTGCCTCTGCCTTTCAAATAAATAAGAAAACTTAAAAAAAAAAAAAAAAAAAAAAAAAAAAAAAAAGGGAGGGGGGTAGGTGGGCAGAAACTATTCTAAATTAAAAATGCCTGCAAGGGGTATGGGCGTTTTGTACAGTGAGTTAAGCCGCAACTTATGAAACTTTTATCCCACATGAGAGTACCAGCTCAAGTTCTAGCTATTCAGCTTCCTGCTAATGCATCTTGGGAGGCAGTAGATGACAGCTCAAAGTGCTTGATCCCCGTTATCCATGTGGGAGACCCGGATGGAGTTTTAGGCTCCTGACTTCTGCCTGGCCCAGTACCAGTTGTTGCAGGCATTTGCAGAGTAAACTAGCAGGTGGAAGATATCTCCCCCCACCGCCATCACTCCGCCTTTCAAATAAATAATCAAATCTTAAAAAAAAACACAACACATAGTGAACAGACAAAACAACAAAATGCAAGGCCGGCGCCGCGGCTCACTAGGCTAATCCTCCACCTTGCGGCGCCGGCACACCGGGTTCTAGTCCCGGTCCGGGCGCCGGATTCTGTCCCGGTTGCCCCTCTTCCAGGCCAGCTCTCTGCTGTGGCCTGGGAGTGCAGTGGAGGATGGCCCAAGTGCTTGGGCCCTGCACCCCATGGGAGACCAGGAGAAGTACCTGGCTCCTGCCATCGGATCAGCGCGGTACGCTGGCCGCAGCGCACCGGCCGCGGCGGCCATTGGAGAGTGAACCAACGGCAAAAGGAGACCTTCCTCTCTGTCTCTCTCTCTCACTGTCCACTTTGCCTGTCAAAAAATAAATAAATAAATATTAAAAAAAAAAATGCAATATAAGAACTCTGATTGGATCTGAGTTACTTAAGAGTTATTTATTTCAGGGCCGACGCTGTGGCGTAGCGGGTAAAGTTGCTGCCTGCAGTGCCAGCATCCCATATGACTGCCGGTTTGAGTCCAGCTCTCTGCTATAGCCTGGAATAGCAGTGGAAGATGGCTCAAGTCCTTGGGCTCTTGCACCTGTGTGAGAGACCCAGAAGAAGCTCCTGGCTCCTGGCTTCAGATCGGCGCAGCTCCGGCCATTGCAGCCATCTGGGGAGTGAACCAGTGGAAGGAAGACCTTTCTCTGCCTCTGCCTCTCCTTCTCTCTCTGTGTAACTCTTTCTAGTAAATAATAAATAAATATTTTTTAAAAAGTTACTTATTTCTTTATTTGAAAAGCACTGCAACAGACAGAGGGATAAAAAGAGAGACAGAGATTTTCCATCCACTGATTTGTTCTCCCTAAATGGTCTCAACAGCCAGGGCCAGGCCAGGCCAAAGCTCGGAGCCAGCAATTACATCTTGGTCTCCCACGTGGGTGGCAGGGGACCAAGTAGCTGGACTATCTTCTGCTGCCTTCCCAGGTGCATTAATAACGAGCTGGAATGGAAACACAACAGCCAGGACTCTAAACTGGCACTCCAATAAGGGATGCCAGCATCAAAAACATTAGCCTGATCCACTGCTGGCCTTGGACAATTTTTAAAAAAATATTTACTTGAAAGGCAGTTATGCAGAGGCAGAGAGAGAAAAAGGGAGAGCGAGTCTTCAATCCACTGGTTCACTTCCCAGATGGCCACAATGCCAGAGCTGTGTCGATCTGAAGCTAGGAGCTTCTTCCTGGTGCAGGGGCCCAAGGATTTGGGCCATCCTCCACTACTTTCCCAGGCCATAGCAGAGAGCTGGATAGAAGTGGAGCAACTGAGACTCGAACCTGTGCCCATGTGGGATGTCAGCATTGCAAGCGGTAGCTTTACCCACTACGCCACAGTGCCGGCTCCACAACTTTTTTTTTTTTTTTTTTAAGTCATCTGGGTCAGGCACATGGGTGCTGGTTGAGTCCCGTCTGCTCTGCTTCCAATCCAGCTCTCTGTTAATGCACCTGGGAAAGCAGCAGAAGATGGCCCAAGTGACTGGGACCCTGCATCTATACAGGAGACCTGGAAGAAGCTTCCTGGCTCCTGGCTTCGGCCTGGCCCAGTCCCAGCCACTGCAGCCATTTAGGATGAGAGAGATATAAGATCTCTCTTTACCTCTCTCTGGAACTCCTTCTTTCAAATAAATAAAATAAATCTTCAAAAATAATATTATTATAAAATGTCTTAAAAGATGTTTGGGGGATAAGTGAAATCTAGTATTTTTTTTTTTTGGATAGTGAAATTTAAACATAAATGATATCAGAGAATTATTGTAGATTTTCTTAGATGTGATAATACAGTTATGTAGTATCCTTACTCTTAGGAACTACATGCTAAAATGTGTCCAGGGTAGGTGTCACTACATCCAAAACTTATTTCCAAAAGACTCATGGGTTCACGAGAGGAGGGGGAAGGAGAGGCAGAGCAATCATATAGTAAAATATAAATATCAGACCTAGTGAGAATTTGAGTAAGCATTGCATTACTCTTTTAAACCTTCAGTATATCTGAAATTTAGAAAATAAATGCTTTAAGCGTTGCTGAAGAGCTAACTGGTCAATGAAAAACACTTCTTTTCCATTTGTCGGTTGTTTCTAGGCATTTAAGGGTCCTTTGAGAGTACAATAAAAGCTATGAAAGAAATCATCCTGAGGCCAGCATTCTGGTGTAGTGGAAAGCCACAGGCTGTGACACCAGCATTCCATGTAGTTACAGATTCATGTCTTGGCTGCTCTACTTCCAATCTATCTCTGTGCTAATGGCCTGGGAAGGCAGTAAAGATGGCTCAAGTGCTTGGGTCCCTGCACCCATGTGGGTGACAGATGAAGCTCCTGGCTTCAGCCTGGCCCAGTGCTGGCCGTTGCAGCCATCTAGGGAGTGAACAGCATATAGAAGACCTCTCTCTCCTCTCATTCTGTAACTCTGACTTTCAAACAAATAAATAAATCTGTGAAAAGAAGAGGGGCCAGTTCTGTGACACAGCAGATAAAGCCGCCATATGGGCGCCAGTCCAGGTCCTGGCTGCTCCACTTCTGATCCAGCTCTTTGCTATGGCCTGGGAAAGCAGTGGAAGATGGCCCAAGTCCTTGGGTCCCTGCACCTGGAAGAAGCTCCTGGCTTCGGATCAATGCAGCTCTGGCTGTTGTGGCCATCTGGGGAGTGAACCAGTGGATGGAAGACCTCTCCCTCTCTCTCTCTCTCTCTGCCTCTGCGTAATTCTGTTTTCAAATAAATAAATAAATCTTTAAAAAGAAATCAGCCTAAAAAAAATTTTTTTTCTGACAGGCAGAGTGGACAGTGAGAGAGACAGAGAGAAAGATCTTCCTTTTTCTGCTGGTTCACCCCACAATGGCCGCTGCGGCCGGCGCACCGCGCTGATCCAAAGCCAGGAGCCAGGTGCTTCTCCTGGTCTCCCATGGGGTGCAGGGCCCAAGCACTTGGGCCATCCTCCACTGCACTCCCAGGCCACAGCAGAGAGCTGGCCTGGAAGAGGAACAACCGGGACAGAATCCAGCGCCCCAGCCGGGTCTAGAACCGGGTGTGCCAGCGCCGCAGGTGGAGGATTAGCCTATTGAGCCGTGGCGCCGGCCCCTAAAAAACATTTTTAAAAAGTGAATACATTTTAAAAAATTATTCTAGAAATATTCAACTATGGACAAACACAAAAGTTTCCGAATAATTTTAGGAGGTTCACACTTTGAAGCCCATCTTCCAGCTTCCTGATTAAACAGTCCTCTGTTCCACTCCTCACTTACCCTCTTCCTTCTCCCAAAAACAAACCCTAAATATGAACCATGACCTAAGCTATAAGATAAACATTTAACTATCTAAATAGGAGGATGTTTTTTGGTTAATCCTTTCAGTAAAAGGTTTTAGTTGACCCACCCTTAGATTGGAGGAAATGACCAAAAGTACAGTTTAAAGGCCCCTTGGGACAGAGGGCAAAGGCATAGCAAGGACATCTGAGGGCCCCAGAAAGGAGGTTTCACATGAGATCACTAAGAACACCTGCCCAGCTGTTCACACAGCTTCTTCCTGGTCTCCCATGGGGTGCAGGGCCCAAGCACTTGGGCCATCCTCCACTGCTCTCCCAGGCCACAGCAGAGAGCTGGAATGGAAAAGGAGCAACTGGGACAAGAACTGGCGCCCATATGGGATGCTGGTGCCGCAGGTGGAGGATTAACCCAGTGTGTCATGGCGCCGGCCCCACCAAGCTACTTTTTTAGCCCAGAAAAAAATCCTCTGTAATTGCTGACCTTCCCCCAGCCAAAAAAGAGGAACACTACCTGAAAGTCTGAAAGCAAGGAACAAAGATCTTGTTCCAGTCTCTTTAAGGTCTGGCCAGGGGGCCGGACTGTGCCCTAGCGGGTAAAACCACCGCCTGCAGTGTCAGCATCCCATGAGTGCTGGTTCGAGTCCTGGCTGCTCCATTTCTGATCCAGCTCTCTGCTATGGCCTAGGGAAGCAGCAAAAGATGGCCCAAGTCTTTGGGCCCCTGCACCCACATGGGAGACCTGGAAGAAGCTCCTGGCTCTGGATTGACTCAGCTCCGGCCGGTGAGGCCATTTGGGGAGTAAACTAGTAGATGGAAGACTTTCTCCGTCCCCCCCTCCCCCCCGCCCCCGGAACTGTGCCTTTCAAATAAAATGTTTTTCTTTTTAAAAAAAAAAAAAAAAAAAAAGGTCTGCCTAGGAGTTTGAGGCTCTGATGAAAGTTGAGTAGACAGCCCAGCAACAGACCAAAAGTAGCCAGCGGGTCTGGCACGGTAGCATGGTTAAGCCAGTGTCCAACATGGGGACAAGTTTGAGTCCCAGTTGCTCTACTTCTGATCCACCTCCCTGCTAATTTGCCTGGTAAAGCAGTGGAGCACGGCCCAAGTACTGGGGCCCCTGGATCCAGGTGGAAGACCTGGAAAAAGCTCCTGGCTTAAATTTAGCCCAACCCTGACAGTTGCAGTCATTTGGGGTGTGAACCAGCAGACAGAAGATCTCTCTGTCTCTCCTCTCTCTCTCTAACTCTGCCTTTCAAATAAATAAAAATAAATGTTAAAACAAACAAAAAAACTGTAAACGCTTATCCTGGGTCCTGCCATTATTTACAGATTAGAGAAACAGAAAACCAGGCCGGCGCCTCAGCTCACTAGGCTAATCCTCTGCCTGCGGTGCCGGTACCCTGGGTTCTAGTCCCAGTTGGGACACCAATTCCGTCGTGGCTGCTCCTCTTCCAGTCCAGCTCTCTGCTGTGGCCCAGGAGTGTAGTGGAGGATGGCCCAAATGCTTGGGACCTGCACCCGCATGGGAGACCAGGAGGAAGTACCTGGCTCCTGGCTTTGGATCAGCGCAGCGCGCCAGCCATAGCAGCCATTTGGGGGGTGAACCAATGGAAGGAAGGCCTTTCTCTCTCTCTCTCTCTCTCTCTCACTGTCTAACTCTGCCTGTCAAAGAAAAAGAAAAGAAAAAAAGAAAGAAAACCAGAGGTAGTGCTAGGACCCTTGTACTAGGGATAGTCCCTCAGGTCACCTTGTCATAGTATTAGCATGTTCTTATCTATTAATTCACATTAATTAAAGCCATAAGCCAAGAAGGCAATAAAAGGAATCACATGTGTATTACCTTTGTTCACCACTGTGTTTCTTTTTCCTGTACTTCCACAGCTGACTCAGACACAGGGCATCCTTGGGTTGTTCCACAGAAATACACACACAATATTGTTGTACGTGTTGAGTCCCACATACAATATTGTTAATTAGTACAATACATGCTTAGCCACTGAATTTCCAGAGACTAACTGAATTAAGATAAAGGAGCATTGCCAAGGGAAATCTTTAGTCTGTTAGCCCATGTCAGAATTTTAAAAATCTACAGGTCAAGCTATCAAAGGGAGGCCTCTCTCTCCCATCTCTTCTGAATGGCCTGTCTGAACAATGCAATTGAGGAGGGCTCAAGTTACATCTCCCTGAGGGTGCCAGAATCAGACCAGGTCTTTCAACCAACACCCACTAAGCACTCCCCACACGCCAAGTATTTATTACTTCCCAAGGAAAGAAAAGAATCTGGTCTAAACCCTGAGTGAACTGAAGCTACGCCTTTGATGTGTGAGAGTAAGGTCAGAGAAGAATGAAACAGACGATTCAGGTCATCTGTACAACTCTGCTGTAAAACACATGTGGGCAAGCGGGCTTTGACACAACACCTGGGTGACTCCACACCTGTGATAAGAGACAAGACAGGGGACTGGTGCTGTGACACAGATTAAGTATCTATCTGTAGTGCTGGCATCCCCTATGGGCCCCAGTTCAAGTCCCAGCTGCTCTACATCTAATCCAGCTCCCTGCTAATAGCCTGGGAAAGCAGTGGAAGACAACCCAAGTGCTTGGGCCCCTGCACCAACATGGGAGACCCAGAAGAAGCTCCTGGCTCCTGGCTTTAGATCAGCCCACCTCCAGCCATTGCAGCCATTTGGGGACTGAACCAGCAGAAGGAAGGCTTCTCTCTCTGTCTCTCCATCTGTCTATAACCATGTCTTTCAAGTAAATAAATAAATCTTAAAAAAATAAATAAATAAGAGAAAAGACAGGTTACTGCCATTGGGAGCTGGCAATGTCCCTTGCCCTTCGCTGGGCAGCCGGGGCCTTTTAGGCCTCTAGTCCTCTGATTTACCTTTCTTTGTGCATACATGTATGTATAAACTCGTTTTTCCCAAGAGTTGGCTATTCCATGGGACTCTAAACGGGGAAAAAAAATTCTATAAACCTGAAAAAGTGGGCTCCACCTGGATGTAAGAGAAACCATCAGAGGCCGCAACAAGGAGCATACACTGTAGTGCAGGCCAACCACCTGACAGGATGCCAAAACCTGTCTGAACTCAGAGGACTTTGGCACAACTTCCAGGCAGCCGAAGGGATGCTGATGAGATAGGGTTCAATGTGGGTGACAAACAGGAGGCAGGACTCCCAAGGCCAACAACCAAATGAGAAAGGAAGAGCGGCTGAAAATTCCTGCAGGAGGGGCTGGGACAGTGAAATCAGGAGCAGGCTGAGGCACGCTGGTCAGGGGCTCGGACAGCAGGCAGTTTCTCTGTAGGAGCCTGGTTCAGAGATCAATTCAGTCAGGGGTGGGGGTGGGGGGCGGGAGAGGAGAACACAACTGATGGGCTAGGTAGCTAACCAGCAGATGGTACACCTGCACTTAAGGACGGATGACTACGTGGATCACCGGAAGTCAAGTTTCATAAAGGCAGGGATTTGTCACCACTCTATTCCCAGGGCTGGGATAAGACAGACATTAAACTACAATTCGTTCAACAAACGAATCAGGGATGAAGGCAACATGGAAGCCCAAGTGCCTTTGGTTAGGGCCAGGTGTTACGACAGGAAAAATAAAGGACATCAAACCTGAAGCCCTGTGGCCAAACTGCTCACTGATGAGAGCCCAAGGCCAAGTGTGCCCCTTCATCAGCTTCCAGTGCATGAGCACTCTGACCCTGGGCACAGGTTAAGGTGCAGGGCCAGCAGCATTTCCCCACGAAAACCCTGGCTCCTACGTATACCAGCCTGAAGCCTGGCACAGCAGTTCAACACCAGTGTGTTCTTCTCCTGGCTCCTATTTCACATTATTCCATCATGGAAGGCTGGTCTATCAGGAGTGAAAATCAATACTAACCACCATGAAAGGTTTTATCAAAAGTCCGGCCCTCACAAAGAAGCCTTTTATCTGTCTAGAAAACGCCCATTCATTCTTTCTAACTCACCTCTGGCAAGCCTTCCCTGAAGGCCCCTCAGCTTGTGCTCTAGTACATTGCAAATACTGCTATTCTTACATAATGTCATCATTCTAGTTTTTAAATCCCCTCTCCTGACAATGAAGTCCTTGAAGGAAAAAAAAAAAAAAACTGTTTTCTATTTGACTATTATGAGGGTTCAACAAAGGGCTTGACAGGTTAGCAAAACCAATTTTTACTCTACTATCTGAAATTAAATTCTAACCCTCATTTCCAAGTAAATGGTAGTGAGGATTCCCATGGCTCAGAGCAAGGATTGAGAAGGGCAAAGGCACCAATGGTAGAGCAGGGGTTCTACAGCTGGGGAGGGGTGTCCAGGTCAGGCAAAGTTCCCAAGCCACTGGGGCTTCTGTAGCCTTCTCCAGTGCAGGAAAAGAATTGTTTTTTGAGTACCGACACCACCTAAGCTAAAAGGCTAATGAGTGGGGCCAGCGCCATGGTGTAGCGGGTAAAGCCGCCACCTACAGTGCTAGCATCCCATATGGGCGCCGGTTCTAGTCCCAACTTGCTCCTCTTCCGATCCAGCTCTCTGCTATGACCTGGGAAAGCAGTGGAGGATGGCCCGAGTCCTTGGCCTGCACCTGCGTGGGAGACCAGGTGGAAGCTCCTGGCTCCTGGCTTCGGATCAGCACAGCTCTGGCTGCTGTGGCAAACTGGGGAGTGAACCACCAGATTGAAGACCTCTCTCTCTGTCTCTGTCTCTCCTCTCTCTGTGTAGCTCTGACTTTCAAATAAATAAATAAATAATTTTTTTTTTTTTTTTTGGACAGGCAGAGTGGATAGTGAGAGAGAGAGACAGAGAGAAAGGTCTTCCTTTTCTGTTGGTTCACCTTCCAATGGCCACTGCGGCCAAGTGCTTGCGGCTGGCGCGCTGCGGCCGGTGCACCGCGCTGATCCGAAGCCAGGAGCCAGGTGCTTCTCTTGGTTTCCATGCGGGTGCAGGGCCCAAGCACCTGGGCCATCCTCCACTGCACTCCTGGGCCACAGCAGAGAGCTGGCCTGGAAGAGGGGCAACTGGGACAGAATCCGGCGCCCCGACCGGGACTAGAATCTGGTGTGCTGGCGCCGCAGGCAAAGGATTAGCCTGTTGAGCCGCAGCGCCGGCCAATAAATAAATCTTAAAAAAAATTATCTCCTAGGAGTTTCTGGGCTAAGATTTGATCTAGATTTTCATATTCCCTTTCAACTGTCAATTACCAACTATGTATAGGGTACAATTTACAGTGGAATGGAGGGCTGAAACACAACACACCCACTGTCACTGGGGAAAAGGTGAAGAATTAAGAAAAGTTCAGAAAAGGAAAAGATTAATCCAGATAGAAGAATTAAGGAGCTTTTGTGGAAGAGCGAGCTCAACCTGGACTCTGGAGGATGGACAGCACCAATACACTGAAATTAAAGGGTCCCCCCCCCCACCTCACAGGACAAACCCGGGGGCACTCATCTAGGCAGGACAAACTCTGTACCCGAAGGCACAGAAGAGAACCCACAGGGCATGAGAAGGGAACCGCACTACAGCTGTGAACAGAACCGCAGAGGCCTGCAGCCGAAGCCCGAAGTTGACCAAGCACACAGGGGAGGCTCAAAAACCGCTGGAAGAATTGGGCTAGGCCAAGAGAATTCTGAACAGGAAAATACTGACTTCATTCAGTCCAACAGGAACTCTGCTGCGTTTTAGAAAAAAGTACATGTGTGGAAAAGCACATGGAGAAAAGTTAGCATCCGATAACTGGATAAATGTAAGTAAATTTAGATGGGCTAGTCTAGTTTCCTGGTTTACAGAGAAGGGAAAGAGACCCAAAGAGGTTAAACGAGGGACTCGAAGGAAGACAAACTGGACTAAGGAAGTGAACGCCTGAAGAGGGAGGACACGGCGCCTTGGGAGACGACTCCAAGCCCATTTTCCTTCCTCCGTCCCCCTGCTGAGGGGCGCACCATCTTCCAGGGTCTGCGGCTTACTCTGGCAGCTGCTGTGCCAAAACCACCAAGTCCCCCGCCTGCAACAGCCTCCCAGCTTGTCCTCCTCTTGTCTGCTCTGACCCTGGGCCCTCTGACCCTCAGGGCTACCAGGTGAGCCCGCCCAGAGCAGCAGACACCGGGGGCCGTGGCCGGTCTCCGTCCACCGATTACAAGGCGTCTCTCGGAGAGCTACGCTGGCGTCATGAAAAGCAGAAAAGTCTCCTAAAATACGACCCGGAATGTGGCTCTATCTGGGCTACCGACTAGGACCCTGGTGAGGCGGCCATTCAGAATCTCGGCCAGCGTCAGGGATACCCTACCGCAGGGGGCCGGCCCTCCCTCTCAGACACACCCCCGAATCCCCCCGCCCCCCAAGCGTTCCTCCTCGTCCGGCTGAGTGCAGAGGGTGCACCGAGGGCCCCGCCGTGGAACCCACACGGTCGTGGCCGCCCACCGCACCCCCGCGGGGCGGTCCTGGCGTGGAGGAGGGGCGGAGTCGAACCGGGTCCCGAGCGTCACACGGAAGAAGTGAGGTCCCGCGGTGGGGACTGCGTGGCTGGGGGAGCAGGTTCCGACGAGGATGCGAGTGCCAGCCTGGGGTGAGCAGGAAAGGGGAGGCCGGGCTGCGGGCGGGCGAGGCTGAGGAAAACCTGCAGAGGCCGCTCCTGGCCTCATCCGTCCCTGCAACAGGGCCTGTGGAGGTGATGGACGCGCGGGGGGCGTCACGCGCTGGCGGACGACGGAGATACGTGGCGGATGATGGGGGAAGCTGGGAGGCGCGCTCACCTTCTTCACCGCTGGCTGGAAGTGGAAGTCACCGGCCTCCTTCAGGTCCAGCCAGATCATGGGCATGCGGGGTACGGCCTCCATGGCGGCCACCGCCCGCTGGCCACCGGGCCGCTCCCCTGGCTGCTCCAGCTGCTGGCTCAGCCGCGCGCACAGCCCCGCCCCTCCACGCCGGAAGTCACTCGTCACGAGGGCCTGCGAGATGTCGCACGGCCTGCCGGGAGTTGCAGTCCTCACTCGTGCAGCCTTCCGCAAGGGCGCAATGTTTGATGCGCATGCGCAGTCTGCCTGCTCGGAGAACGCGCCTGCGGAGACGAAAGGGTTTTTGGGAATAGTAGTCCTTCTCCGCTGAAGTGCGAAGCGCGGTGATGAATCGTTTCCTCCTACGGGGCTCCGGCAATTCTCCCTCTGGAGAAAGGCGTTAGGGAGTTCACCTGCGGGCCTGTAGCCGCTCAAGCATTGTGGAGGGCCGTGGAGGACTGGGGCAGGTACTAGGGGAGGAGGGGGAGGGGTAGAACGTGGCAGGCGAGCCGCTGAGGAAAAATGAAGTGAAAACAATCCCAGGGAAAGTGTGGAGGAGACCCGGAGGCTAAGGGGGCGGGGCGGGGGGGTATGTGTGTGTGAGACAGTCCTGAAGACCCGCACCTGCTGCGGAAGCTCCAGAAGCCCAGCATCGTGCACCTCAAAGTCCCGCCCAGACCCTGAAAACCTCCCAGGTGCTCCCAGCCCTCCCCCAGGGAAAGCTCCCAGGAGAATTCTCTCTCAGGACCAAAGGGGTTACCTGGCCTGATGACATGGGGCAATAAAACCTTCACAGGGAAGCCCCTCTGCACTGCCCAGCTCCAGCAGATCGGGAGGAATTTGCTAATTTTCACCCAGCAGACGCTAGGACTCCCCATCCTTTGTCCTGGAGGAGAGGGGGAGGTGGGTAAACAGACTCCCTTAAAAACCTAGGGAGTCCAAACTGCGGCTCAGCCCTCTGCCTCTGCTGAGCCGCTGGCCTGGCCTGCCCAGGTGTATTCTCTCCGTTCAACCATGTACCCTCTCCCCCAGTCCGAGCCACTGGGCGCTCGCTCTTTGTCGCTTCCATTCTGACCAATGCCCCATCCCCAATAAAGCCTTATCACCCCGCGCGCTGTCTCACGCCACTGCTTCCACGGCCTTTTCTCCAGTGACGCAGCGAAGGAAGAAGGAGGGGCTGGACACATGCTTGCACAGCCCAGCGTGGGAAGCAGGCCAGCCTAGGTAGGAGAGAAAGGCGCGTCCATGGGTGAGGACGTCCGTGTAGAGGCCATCTGGCGGGGAAGCAGACCCGGAGCCACAGATGGCTGGCGTGGGTGACCTGGAGCAGGTGATTGTGGCTGGCAGCAGACACAGACTGAGTTTTGTAAGATGGAAAAGAGTTCTGAAGATGGCCAATGGCGGTAGTCTCTCAACAGTGTAAATGCTGATGAACTGTACACATAAAATCAGTTAAAATTGTAACCTTTTGGGCCAGCATTGTGGCGTAGAGGGTAAAACTGCCACCAGCAACGCCAGCATCCCATTTGGGCTGCTCTACTTCAGATCCAGCTCCCTGCTGCTGGCCTTTGAAAAGCAGCGGACGATGGCCCAAGTACCCCGGCCCCTGACACCCATGTGGGAGACTTCAAAGAAGCTCCTGGCTTCTGCCTAGCCCAGCCATGGCTGTTGCGGCCATCTGGGGAGTGAACCAGTAGATAGAAGATCTCTTTGTATCTCTCCTTCTCTCTCTGTAACACTGCCTTTCAAATACATACGTCTTTTAAAAAAAAAATTGTAAACTTTATACTAGGTATTATTTACCACAGTAAAAGAAAAAGAAAATGCAAATGTTGCAGAACTTTTTCTTAAGGAAAAAGAAAAGTTGACCAGCATCTTAAAAGAGCTTGTTTGTGCCGACACCGCAAGGCACAAGGTGGAAGATTAGCCTATTGAGCCGCAGCGCCGGCACACCAGGTTCTAATCCCGGTCAGGGCACTGGATTCTGTCCCGGTTGCCCCTCTTCCAGTCCAGCTCTCTGCTGTGGCCTGGGAGTGCAGTGGAGGATGGCCCAAGTGCTTGGGCCCTGCACTCACATGGGAGACCAGGAGAAGCACCTGGCTCCTGCCTTCGGATCAGCGCGGTGTGCTGGCCGCAGCGGCCATTGGAGGGTGAACCAACGGCAAAGGAAGACCTTTCTCTCTGTCTCTCTCTCACTCACTGTCCACTCTACCTGTCCAAAAAAAAAAAAAAAAAAAAGAGTTTGTTTGTGGAAGACCATCATGGGGTCACCTAATCAGAGGTGAAGGAATTGAAGATAAGGCCCATGACCTGCAAAACTCCCCTGCACAATTTATAGTGAATGAAATGCAAAAGCATAAAGCAGTGTGCCTTAGGGCTCTCAGAAGGAGGCAGCAGCTTGGCCACAACATGCAGCCCGGGCCCCAGATATGAGGCCAGCAAGGCGTCAGGATTAAGCAGTGTCAGTATGGGCTAGAATAGGAAGAGAGAGAGGCAGGGTTGGAGTGGAAAGACCTTGCAAGGCAGGAAGAACCTACAAAGGTGCGCGTTACACATGGGTGGAAGAGCAGCTGTGAGAGGGAACTCTAGCCAGGATTTATATGAGCCAGGCAGATGCATCGCCATCGTGTATGTGAGCTGCACAGAGTGGCACCTGTGGCCCTGCTGTGTTTCCTTCCTTAGGCCTCACTTTCCTCGGTACAGTGGGAACACTTTGGTCCCACATTGTGCTTCTGGTGTTGAAATACAACAACAGACATAATGTGCCCTGTGAGTTCCAGGGAGTATAAGTTTGCTGGATTCCCGTGACAAAATACCACAGACTGAGTGTCTTACACAACAGGCATTTATTTTGTCACAATTCTGGAAACTAGAAGTCCCTGATCAAGTGGACAGCAGAGTTGGTCTCTTCTGCTGCCTCTGTCCGTGGCTTGTCAGTGGTCATTTTCTCCACGTGGTGACCCTGTCTCCTACTCCACTGGCTTCTGAGGTGCTGAAGGCTAGGACTTCCACATGCATTTGAGGAGGCACAATCAGCCCATAACATAGGATCACAGTAATATGAAAGGCCTCAGGGACCAAGAGGCCCCTCCTGGGCTTCAGGTGCTGTGGTCCTGAGGCAGGGGTGGACCAATGGAGGTGAGATAGCAGAAATGTATCTGGGTGTCTTCCTAACACATTTCCCAGCAGAGTCAAGTGTGAGATTCCGTGGTACCAGGAAGAGTCAGCCCCATCACAAGGGGGCAGCAAACATCCATGCAACTGGATCAACTCACTCCTCCCGGCACCCTCCCCATCATACGCTGCAGAGCTGGTGGAGGGCCCTCCAAGACACACACACATCTGCCTCCACTTCACTCATGTGGAAACTAAGGCCTAGATTGTGACGATGGCCACTCAAAGTCTCGTAGC
Organism: Oryctolagus cuniculus; assembly: GCF_964237555.1. NCBI lineage: Eukaryota > Metazoa > Chordata > Mammalia > Lagomorpha > Leporidae > Oryctolagus > Oryctolagus cuniculus. The sequence goes on from NC_091441.1 coordinate 101,484,521, forward strand.
ATGTGGACTTAAGAGTCTGGGCTGAGGCAGGCATTTGGCATAGGGGTTATGATGCCATTTGAGTCCCAGTTACACTTCTGGTCCAGCTTCCTGCCAGTGTACACCCTGAGAGGCAGCAGGTGATAGCTCAAGTACTTGAGTCCCCGCTACTCGTGCAGGAGACCTGAATTGAGATTGTCAGCTCCCAGTTGTGACCTGGCCTCGTCCCAGCTGTTATGGGAATTTGGAGAGTAAAACAGTGAAAGAGAGCTCTCTGTCTCTCAAATAAATTGAATAAATAAATAAATACCACCAGCAATTGGATAAATCTACATTATATGCTTCCTGATACCTTAAGGTGAAGAGTTAAAAATTGTATATGTGTGGGTGTCAAAAGTTAAGCTTAAGCTTACAGGTTTAAACCTTCCTGGTGCAGCTGTGAAAATAAGACAGAGTAAAGTAGCACCTTGACAGTAGGGACTCCATTTTGGAGCACTTGAGACTGCATTCTGGGAAAGCACCCCCCCCACCACTGTGAGACTCTGGTCTGAAACTATGATCTCAAATAGTCAGACAATAGCAGTGCACTACACCACCCTTGGCAACGCACAAAAACCCCCTAGCATGATTGCTCAAGCTTAAAAGTAGAAAGGTTGCACCTGGGTTACCTGGGCTAATAATGAAGATGTGATTTGTCTATGTCTTAAAATCATAATTGCTGATTGTAAGATTTTAGCAACCGCTTAGCAACCGTGTATTCTCTCCCCCATCCCGATTTTGCGGTTTTTGCCTTTATAAACCCTATGCTGTAGTTCCTCACTGCTCCTCTGTCCTTGTCAGAGGGCCCCAACATGTTGGATCAATAAATTTAACCCTTTGCTGGTTGCATGAGAGAATAAGTCTCTTGGAGTCGTTCCTCAGGCGGTGGGCTTTTTCAGACCCTAACAAAGGCTAAAGCACCAAAAATGGACAACCCTGATCTAATCATGAAGAGCCATCAGCTAAACCCAAACTGAAGAACATCCTATGAAATAACTGGTCTATAATTTCCAAAAACATCAGTTTTATAAAACACAAAGAACTATTGTTGCAGATTAAAAGATACTAAAGAGACATGATAACCAAATTTAACATATGACATGGTATTTCTTTGGCTCTAAATTAGGGACATTACTAGGACAATTTATAAAATCTGATTAATATCTGTAGATTTCATACTGGTAGTCTATCATCATTAATTTCCTGAATTTGATAATCATCCATTTCGTAATGCATACATATTTTAGGAAATACATGCTGAAGAATTTAAAACTGAAAAGGCATCATTCTGCTCCTTATTCAAAGGGCTGGAGGTAGGAAGGATAAGAGTGTGTGTGTGTGTGTGTGTGTGTGTGTGCGTGGGTGCATGGGGAGGGTAGAGAGACACTCAGATATAAAAATGCTAACGTTTGGGGAATTTGGGTGAATATTATGAAGGAATTCTTTGCATTATTCATGCAACTTCGCAGTGTCAGTCTGAAATTACGTCAAAGTAAAAAGAAATCAGAAATAAAGTGAACAGAGGCTGGTGTTGTGGGCACAGCAGGTTAGGCCACTACCTGCAACACTTGCATCCATGAGAGTGCTGCTTTGAGTCCTGTCTGCTCTGCTTCCTATCCAGCTCCCTGCTAATGCACCTGGAAAAGCAGTGGAGGACGGCCTAAGTGCAACACCTAGTGGGAGACCCAGATGGAGTTTAAGGGTCCTGGCTTGAGCTGGTTGTAGCCATTTGGGGAGTGAACCAGCAGGTGAATGATTTCTCTCTCTGTCTCTGTGTGTCATTCTGCTTTTCAAGAAAGTAAAATCTTAAAAAAAAAAAAAGTGAACAGACAAAACCAAATTGGGAGAAGATGTTTATGAGACACATAACCAAAAAAGAATCACCATCTAAAATATGTAAAGAATTCTCAGGAGTTCTCCAGAAAGACAAGAAGGGGCACTGTGGTGCAATGGGTTAAACCCCGGTCTGCAGAGCCGACATCCCATATGAGTGCCAGTTTGAATCCCGGGTGCTTCACTTCCGATCCAGCTCTCTGCTATGGCCTGGGAAAGCAGTAGAAGATGGGCCAAGTCCTTGGGCCCCTGCACCCATGTGGGAGATCTGGAAGAAACTCCTGGCTCCTGGCCTCAGATCAGCCCAGCTCCAGTCGTTGTGGCCATCTAGGGAGTAACCCAGCGGATGGAAGACCTCTCTCTCTCTCTTTCTCTCTCTCTCTCTCTCTGTCTGTCTCTGCCTCTGCCTCTCTGTAAATCTGCCTTTCAATTAGATAAATAAATAAGTCTTTAAACAAAAAAGAAAGAAAGAAAGAAAATGGTAAAAGAAAGCAACTACGACTTGGATGGGAACTCACAGGAAGAGCTCAACCTGCATAAAAGTTGTCCCACCTCATCAGTAATCAGGAAATACAAACTCAGACTATGCTGAGAGACCGCTCTGTAGCCATGGGGGGCTGGGTACACCTCCATCAGTAATAAGTGCACTAAGTCAGCAAGAGGCTCATGAGCTGGCAGCACTCCAGCAACTCGCTGTGTTGGGCACTTTGTCCCTGGGAAAGACTCCAACTTAGGGCTTTAAATAGGTAGGAAAGGAAGAGGGTGGTAAGAGGCCTCTGAGGTCCATCTACAGATCCCTCCCCGCCTTCAGCAAGAGGTGGCATGGCCACAGCGTTGCCACAACACGGCCACAATCCATGAAAGCCCAGCAGAAGACTTGAACTTGCTTTCCTTGCTCAGAACTGGTTTTAATTCTTGCAGCCCTCTTGTGCCAGTGCCTGGGGATGGAAAGGGAGCAATGGAGGGTTTATGCCTCTCCTGCCTAGAACAAACTTCCAAGTTCAGGCCGTTGATAGGGAGGGCTTCCCAGTCAGATGGGGCTGTTGGGATTGCCCACGCATACCTTCCTAGGTTGCCCAGTGCTGGTGGTGAACAATAGCACAACCAGTTGTGGCAGAACCTCAAGACATCCTGGCCTTTGCAGTGAGAAACCAAGTGAGGCCTTTCTAGCCAAGGTCTCCAAACCTGTGGGTCGTGGGGGAGTGCTGTCCACGGTGCTGGTTTTGGAACATCAGGTGTGTCCCCACAGGACCAATGTGGCCATAGCTGCTTTCTCCACCCTACTGCACTTGCGCAGACAACTTAAGCAAGGGTTCTGTGTCCACCTCCTGGCCACCCTATTACAGCAATGGGAAGCTGAGGCCCAGGATGGGCAAGGACTTACACCAGGACCACTGGGTACATATGAGTGTCCTTGCAAAAGTTCATGGAAAATTGAAATTAGGTCATCACTTTATTTTTGTGCAAACAATTTTGAAATATCTGTGTAATTTTTTTTCATAATGCATACCCTCCATGAACTTTCTGAAGACCTTTTGTATTTGTGGGCTCCCATGTGACATTTCAAAACAGGTATACATTGTGTAATGTTCAAATCAGGGTAAATACATCTATCTCCTCAAACTTTTATCACTTCTTAGTGGTGAAAACATTCAAAATTCCTCTTGTTTTTTTTTCAGAGATACAGTATTGTATTGCTGTCTGTGGTCACCCCACTGTGTATAACTTAGTGCCCAGTGAGCAACCTTCCCATCCCTGCCTCTTGGGAGAACTTTGTGCCTCAGCCATCTCAAGGGGCTTGTGGGAGCCATGGGCCACTCAGAAGGAGTCCAGGGCCTCAGCTGCCTGGAGTGCTGGCTCCATGCACAGTAGGTGGGAGTAAGTCACTGTGGAGTGCACCCACTCACCTGACTGGGATCTCCTGCCTCCTGCAGGTGGAGAACTTTGCCCTGAGGTGAGACGGGGTATGTCCACACCTGCCTCTTCCATCCTCCAGCTGCCACTGCAACCTCGGGCCCCAAGGTCAAATCACCTGCTAGGTGGATCTTGGAGAAACTTGCTAGAGGCTTGGAATCTTGTCCCCACTCTCTCTCTGCAGCTCGGCTTCCAGCAGCCAGAGGATGTGGCAAGTGACATTGTCCAGAACTGGAATCCCAGCATCTCCAGCTCTTTTTTTTTTTTTTAATATTTATTGATTTTTTTGTATTGATTTTTCTTTTTTATAAAATTTTTTAGTTTAATTTTAACTAGTTTTTAACAGATTCAATGTGATTTATAGATACAATTCTAAGAATGTAATGATATTCTCTTCTTCCACCTTCCCTGTCTCCTTCTCTCCCACCATCTTTCCTTCTCCTTTTCTTTTTTTTTTTAGATTTTGAGATAACATGTTTTAAATTTACATTACACTGAAAAGGTTTAACACTACACCAAATAAGTTTAAACAAAGATCTTAATTAAGTGGGAATACAGACAACAGCTATAAATAATAATTGAATAGAAAAATTACCATTTCACCCATATACAGTAAATTTTAAAGTAATTACAGATCATTAAAACTATAGTAGTATAACATCCTAACCATTGGTTTGACAAGGTAAAAAAAATTTACAAAACTATATTTGCAGAAATACTGGTACACAGACATTTCTTTCTTTCTTCTTCTTTTTTTTTTTCTGTTTGTCTTTTAAATTTTAACTCCCATATATAAGGGAGAATATGTGGTATTTGTCTTTCTGGGTCTGGCTTACATCACTCAACATGATATCCTTTAGTTGCATCCATTTTGCTGCAAATAGTAGCATTTCATTCTTGATTTATTGATTTATATGAAAGACAGAGTTACAGAGAGAGGTTGAGACAGAGAGAGAAGTCTTCCATTCACTGGTTCACTCCCCAGATGGCCGCAATGGCCAAATCTGCACGGATCTGAAGCCAGGAGTAAGGAGCTTCTTCCGGGTCTCCCATGCAGGTGCAGGGGCCCAAGGACTTGGGCCATCTTCTACTGCTTTTGCAGGCCATAGCAGAGACCTGGATCAGAAGTGGAGCAGCCAGGACTAGAACCAGTGCCCACATGGGATGCTGGCACTGCAGGCAGCAGCTTTACCTGCTACGCCACAGTGCCAGCCCCTCAGCCCAGTTCTTAACCTCCAGGGCCTTAGTTTCCTCATCGGTAAAATCTGATTAATGGTTGCCCCTTGTCCATCCTTGGCAGGGGTAAGAACTCCAGGGCATGGTAGGGCTCTTAGCTGCACCTCTGGGTGATTGGGCTTCCTCTGCCTTGCATGCTGGCCCAGGCGCCTTACCTGCATTAGCTCTATGTCTGCCTTACAGATGGGGAAACGGAGTCCCAGAGACACTAAGAAGCATTAGGGTGAGGAGAGGGAGGATAGAAATTGGATAATAGGTAACAAACACAGAGAGAAGGAATGAATTTAATGTGGGTGACTAATTTACAATAATGTAGCGCATGTTTTATGAAGAACTGGACAAGAGGAACTTGAAGGCTCCAAACATAGAGAAATGATAAGATGGAAATGCTAACCACTGAACAGATCACTATATACTCTGTAAAACCAATAAATACAGTGAAATATCACACCACACGTATCACACATATGTAAAAATATTGCATGTTAATCAAAAAACATATAAAACCCTCATGGAAAGTTAAAAAAATCATAAGAAAATAAACATTAAATCTAAACTGTTTAGCCGGCGCCGCGGCTCACTAGGCTAATCCTCCACCTAGCGGCGCCGGCACACCGGGTTCTAGTCCCGGTCGGGGCGCCGGATTCTGTCCCGGTTGCCCCTCTTCCAGGCCAGCCCTCTGCTGTGGCCAGGGAGTGCAGTGGAGGATGGCCCAGGTGCTTGGGCCCTGCACCCCATGGGAGACCAGGAGAAGCACCTGGCTCCTGGCTCCTGCCATCGGATCAGCGCGGTGCGCCGGCCGTAGCGCGCCGGCCGTGGCGGCCATTGGAGGGTGAACCAACGGCAAAGGAAGGCCTTTCTCTCTGTCTCTCTCTCTCACTGTCCACTCTGCCTGTCAAAAAAAAAAAAAAAAAAATCTAAACTGTTTAGTTTTATTTATTTGAGAGAGAGAGAGAGAGAGAGAGAGAGAACTTTCATTTGTTTGTTCACTCCCCAAATACCTACAAAAGCCAGGGCTGAGCCAGGCCAAAATGAGGAGCCTGAAACTCCCAGGAGGTGCATTAGCAGAAAGTTGGATAGGAAGCAGAGTAGCCAAGACTCAGCCAGGCACTACAATATGGGATGTTGGCATCCCAAGTGGCAGATTAACCTGCTGTTCCACAATGTCCAACCCTCAGGTTATTTGTGTTTTTTTTTTTTTTAAAAGCAGTGGTGGGGTGACATCTCTTGTGACGCTGGCATACCTTACAGGTGCCAGTTTGAATCCCAGCTGCTCCACCTCTGACACAGCTCCCAGCTAATGCACCTGAGAAAAAAGATGGCCCAAGTCCTTTGGCCCCTGCACCCATGTGGGAGACCTGGAAGAAGCTCCTGGCTCCTGGCTTTGGTCTGGCGTAGCCCTGTTCATTGCAGCCATTGGGGGAGTGAACCAGTGGATAGAAGACCTCTCTCTCTCTCTCTCTCTCTCTCACTCTGCTTCTCCCTCTCTTTCTCTGTAACTCTGCCTTCAAATAATAAATAAATAAACATTTTTAAAAATGAAAAAAGGCGTTGGGAGGGTGGCATAGGTGGGATTTGAACCTGAGCCTATCACCAGAGTTGGTGGTGGAGGGGATGGAAGACACTGGCTGACTTAGACTAAGTTGAAAGAACCATGCAGGTCCTCAGAAGGAAACTGGGGCCCAACTGCAAGGCAGAAAGGGCAGGGGAAACGGATCCTGGAGAGGCCAGGCATCAGACAGCCTTTCTGATCTTTCACAGCTTCCCTGTCAATCAGTCGCCTAGACATTGTTTCAGCTCCAAGCTGTCTCCACCATGCTGGACTCCAGCTGTCACCAGGGTAATTTTTGTTAACATGTTTGGTTCTTGCTCCATGTGCTGAGGCCACAGAACAATCTGGTTCTCCTATTCATGGCAGCCTTTCAGAGAGAGTGGGGAATCCTGGGCACCTTGTTGCTCTTCTCTTCCCAATTCCCCATCACTCTGCAACTCACTCAGCACTCAGCTGTCTATGGTGGCCGACTGTCCTAACTCTTACAGGCCTCATTTTCCTCATCTGTCAATGCAACCTGAGCTTCTCAACTGGTGGGGAGCCATTTTTTTTTTAAGATTTTTTTTTCCTTTTTTTTTTTTTTTTTTTTTTTGACAGGCAGAGTGGACAGTGAGAGAGAGAGACAGAGAGAAAGGTCTTCCTTTGCCGTTGGTTCACCCTCCAATGGCCGCCGCGGCCGGCGCGCTGCGGCCGGCGCACCGCGCTGATCCGATGGCAGGAGCCAGGAGCCAGGTGCTTTTCCTGGTCTCCCATGGGGTGCAGGGCCCAAGCACCTGGGCCATCCTCCACTGCACTCCCTGGCCACAGCAGAGGGCTGGCCTGGAAGAGGGGCAACCGGGACAGAATCCGGCGCCCCGACCGGGACTAGAACCTGGTGTGCCGGCGCCGCTAGGCGGAGGATTAGCCTAGTGAGCCGCGGCGCCGGCCTCCATTTTTTTTTTAAAGATGTATTTATTTTACTTGAAAGTCACAGTTACACAGAGAGAAGGAGAGGCAAAGAGAGAGTGAGAGAGCGAGAGCAAGAGAGAGAGGGGTCTTCCATCTACCGGTTCACTCCTCAAATGACCGCAATGGCTAGAGCTGAGCCAATCTGAAGCCAGAAACCAGGAGCTTCTTCCAGGTCTCCCACGCAGGTGCAGGGGCCCAAGGACTTGGTCCATCTTCTACTGCTTTCCCAGGCCATAGCAGAGAGCTGGATCAGAAGTGGAGCAGCTGGAACTCAAACTGGTGCCAAAATAGGATGCTGGCACTGCAGGCGGTGGCTTTACCCACTATGCCACAGCGCTGGCCCCATGGGGAGCCATTTGTTTGGAGTTCATAAAGTCCAGGAACAAACACATTACAGAATCTAACACTTTCATTTCACTAGAGGCTTTTTTCTCCCCACCCCCAGGAAATGCAGAGCATTTCAATGTTAAAATAATTATGTACATGGGGCTGGCATTGTGGCAAAGTGGGTTAGGTTGATGCCTGGGTTTGAGTCCAAGCTGCTCCACTTCCAGCCCAGCTCCCTGCTAATGCATCTGGGAAAGCAGCAGAAGATGGCCCAAGTCCTTGGATCCTGTCAATCATGTAGGAGACCTAGATGGAATTCCAGGTTCCTGGCTTCAGCCTGGCCCAGCCCCAGCTGTTGCAGCCTTTGGGAGAGTACACCAGCAGATGGAAGAGTGTTTTCTCTCTCTCTCTTTAACTCTGACTTTCAAATAAATAGATAATTTTTTTTGATAGGCAGAGTTAGACAGTGAGAGAGAGAGAGAGAGAGAGAGAGAGAGAAAGGTCTTCCTTCCGTTGATTCACCCCCTACCACGGCCGGCGCACTGCGCTGATCCAAAGCCAGGAGTGAGGTGCTCCCTCCTGGTCTCCCATGCGGGTGCAGGGCCCAAGCACTTGGGCCATCCTCCACTGCACTCCCGGGCCACAGCAGAGAGCTGGCCTGGAAGAGGAGCAGCTGGGACAGAATCCGGCTCCCCAGCCGGGACTAGAATCTGGGGTACCAGCACTACAGGCGGAGGATTAGCCCAGTGAGCCGCGGCACCGGCCATGACAACCAATTTTTTTTTTATTTTTTATTTTTTGACAGGCAGAGTGGACAGTGAGAGAGAGAGAGACAGAGAGAAAGGTCTTCCTTTGCCGTTGGTTCACCCTCCAATGGCCGCCGCGGCCGGCGCGCTGCGGCCGGCGCACCACGCTGATCCGATGGCAGGAGCCAGGAGCCAGGTGCTTTTCCTGGTCTCCCATGGGGTGCAGGGCCCAAGCACCTGGGCCATCCTCCACTGCACTCCCTGGCCACAGCAGAGAGCTGGCCTGGAAGAGGGGCAACTGGGACAGAATCCGGCGCCCCAACCGGGACTAGAACCCGGTGTGCTGGCGCCGCAAGGCGGAGGATTAGCCTAGTGAGCCGCGGCGCCGGCCAGACAACCAATTTTTAAAAAATGTATGTAACAGGGGCCAGCACTGTGGCATAACATTTAAAGGCGGCCACCTGTAGTGCAGGCATCCCATATGGGCACTAGTTCAATTCCTGGCTGCTCCACTTCCGATCCAGCTCCCTGTAATGGCTTGAGAGAGCAGCAGAAGATGGCCCAAACACTTGGGCCCCTGCACCCGTGTGGGAGACCCAGAAGAAGCTCCTGGCTCCTGGCTTCGGATTGGGCCAGCTCTTTCCATTGCGGCCATTTGGGGAGTGAACCAGCGGATGGAAAACTTCTCTTTATCTTTCTGCCTCTGCCTCTCTGTAACTTCAAGTTTTAAATAAATAAATAAATCTTTTAAAAGGGGGGAGAAACGTATGTAACATTATGGATGTCAGTCTAAGTACAGCCTCAGGTTGGACTATCTCTTTATGAACTTGGCAGAGTAACTGTTACACACTGAATCCAGAGATTCTGGGCCAGCTAGAGATGCCACAGAGTCCTGGGCTATCAGAGTTGGAGGGGCCTCCTGTGGGGGCACTGAGGCCCAGAGTGAAGAGATTTGCCCAGCATCACACAGGTCTGCTACCCCCAGCTCACAGCTCTCACCTCACTCCTAGGCCCTGGTCTGTTGCCCAAACCTGCTTGCTTCTCTTAGTCAATGGTATTTCAGAACATTGGCCAACACTTGGTCACTAGCAAAGGGAAGGGGTGGCCCCCTTTCAGGAAGGCCCAGCCCTGCATGTCGCCAGCAGCCCTTGGGCAAGGTGGCCCAAGTAGCATCTAAAAAGGATCTGGGAACGGCAGGGCCCACAGAAGAAGCAATGGCAGGGGTCTGGAAGGTACTAGTGGTGCTGGTGGGCTTGGCAGTGGTGGCTTGTGCCATCCCCCGTCGCCGTCTGAGATATGAGGAGGTTGTGGCCCAGGCCTTGCAGTTCTACAATGAGGGGCAACAGGGCCAGCCCCTCTTCCGCCTGCTGGAAGCCACCCCACCACCTAGTCTGGTGAGTGTTTCTGGGGCCCAGGCCTGCGACGCGGCAGGTACCTCCTGCTTCACAGCTGAGAGGGTGACACAGCCTTAGGCAGGCACGAAGTACTTAGTTAACGTTAGCTGTTATTATTATTACGTTTCTCCCACCTGAAGGTAAGTCAAGAATGTAATCTTAGTCTGAAGACTGGCTGGCTGGCAAACTCGGGCCTTCACCTGTTGTGGGGTCTGGGGATCAGGCCTGCACTTGGTGCTGGGCTGGTGGGAATAGGCAGTTTTCTGTTGTTTCTTTAGAACTCCAAATCCAGGATCCCACTCAACTTCAGGATTAAAGAGACGGTGTGCATTTTCACTCTGGACAGACAGCCTGGAAACTGTGCCTTCAGAGAGGGCGGGGTGAGTCTTCCCTCCAGCCCCCAGCTCCTGGGAGCACAGGTCCCTTCCCTCTTGGTCTCAAGGGGAGGGCATTTGCCTCCTCCTACTGCATCCACTGCACCCACTGCACCTGAGGTCTCAATATGGAAGGCTTTTTTTTTTTTTTTTTTTTTTAGATTTATTTATTTGAAAGTCAGAGTTACACAAAAGGGGGGGGGGTGTGTGGAGAAGGGAGAGAGGGAGAGGAGAGGCAAGGGAGAGGGAGGGAGGGGGTCTTCCATCTGCTGGTTCACTCCCCAGACGGCTGCAACAGCCAGGCTGGGGCCAGGCTGAAGCCAAGAGCCAAGATTTCCATCCAGGTCTCCCTTGTGGGTAGCAGGGACCCAAGCACTTGGGCCATTATCCACTGCTTTTCTCAAGCCATTAGCAGGGACTGGATGGGAAGTAGAGCAGCTGGGACAGGAAACAAAGCCCGTGTGGGGTGCTGGTGTTGCAGGCTGTGGTTTTACCCACTAAGCCACCACACCCAGGCCCACTGTGAAAGCCTTTTTAAAGTCAGATTTCTCCTTATTGCTTCTCTATACCATAAATTACTACAAATCCTTATTATAAAATCAATACATGCTGAAAATGACTAAATATAAAAAGAAGAAAAAGTGACTATAACCCACCTAAAGATCATTGGTTTTTAAAAACTAAATCAGATAATAACATGTTCTTATTTTTGCTTCTCCACATTTAAAAAAAGTACTAGTTATTTTCTAATCTCCTGCAAATCCACTGCCCAGGGACAGATAAGTAACCGCGATGGCTGGTCCTCTGACTCCTGCACCCCATGCACTTTTACACACATGCGATTTCCTTTGGGTAGCTAATTCGCAGATGCCTTTCCCCGTTTAGTAATTCACACGGGCGCCCTTTATTTTGACGGGTTCACCTGCTAGTCCGCTTTCCCAGAGATCGCCTTACCTCGGGCTCTGGCTTGACGACGGATTTGGGAAAATCCCAAAGTGGGTCTACCTGGCCCTCGGGGCTCAGACGTCCCCGGACAGCCGGGCCTCCACCATTCTCGTGGGCGATGGCCCGGACACTTCCAGCCCCGGTCCCCCTTCCCCGCAGGAGGAGCGAATCTGCAGGGGCGCGTTCGTCAGGCGCAGGTGGGTGCGCGCTCTGACCCTCCGCTGTGACAGGGACCAAAGGCGTCAGCCAGAGGTGAGTTTGCGTGCGCGCTGCAGAGCCTCCCTGCCCCGCCTGCAGCCCTATCCCGGCTCGCCCGTGCCCTTAGCGGCGGCTCTTTCCGGGCCACCGAGGCCGCCTCAGTTTCCTCCTCTCGAAAATGGGGCCGGGGGAGCCCTTCGCAGTACAAGTCGCTGGAAGGGGAGAGGCTTGGAGGTTTAGGGGAGGGGATAGATCTTGATGATGGGCAGCAAGGAGAGACCTCTCTGGGGAGCTCCTCAGGATCTGCCCCCGCCCTGGCCCTGGGAAATCTGGAAACGCCCCCTGCCCCTAATCTCACATTGGCAGAACAGAAGCCAGGAGGGAAATGAGTCCCAGCGTCTAGGCCCGCCTGAGCCCTCTGGGCTCCCAGGGCGCCTCTGACTTGCCTGGGCCTCCCCATCCCAGCCTTGAGGGAGGGCCGCAGGCAGGGAGGGGATGGTGGGGACTAGGTGACAGTACCCTGTCTGCAGTTTCCTAGAGTCACTCGTCCAGCAGGACCCACAGCCTGAGGCAGCCGCCTTGAAGGCTCAGAGCACCAGGCTGCCGCCTGTGGTCCGGGACCTGTATGAGAATGCCAAGTACAACATCATCAGCAACATCCTGAGAGACTTCTAGCGCTGGGCAACGGAGCAGGTGCACTGCATCCCCAGCGCGACCTTCCCTTACCCGCCCGCCCGCCACGCCCGCCACCTTCAGCACCCTCTCTCCTGCACAGTCCAGGTTCTTTTTGTGCAGAACCCTGGGTAACCTCTGCTCTCTGCCCTTCATATATCCAGACACTTCTCAGGCCAGGGATGGGGGTGTGGGGGGAGGTCAGACCGCCCTTGGGTGAGAACCACAGGAGAGTCTCAATAAAATGCTTCTGAAAGAAACGACGGAGTGAATGGCTCGATGAATGACGTGGTAGGTGGTGGACTGGCTCAACTTGGGGTGAGGAGACCACCGAGGCATTCGATGGAGGATTCGGAACGGGGGGATCTGCCTCCCGTGGGTCAGGGCAGGGACCATGGAGAGAAACCGGAGATGGGGACAGAGGCGTCCCACCCAAGGGCTGACCTGAGGGTTCAAGGCGGAGTCATGTACCCCAACACTGCCTTAAGTTTCTTCATGCCCCTGCCTTTATCACAAAGCTCCCGCCAGAACTTCTCCCTTGAACCCCAGACACACATCAGACTGCCTCCTCAACACCTCCCTGTGGAGCTGGTCTCAGTACCTTTCCTCTAAGCCTCTTTTTTTTTTTTTCCTTTTCTTCCTTTTTTTTTTCTTTTTTTAAGATTTACTTATTTATTTGAAAGAGTTAGAGAGAGAGTTAGAGAGAGAGAGAGAGAGAGAGAGAGAGAGAGAGATTCCATCTGCTGGTTCACTCCCTGGATGGCTGAGCCAGGCTGAAGCCAGGTGCTTCATCTGGGTCTCCCACATGGGTGGAAGGGACCCTGTTGAACATCTTCCACTGCTTTTCCCAGGCCATTAGAAGGGAGCTGGCTAGGAATTGGAGCAGCCAGGACACTAATCAGTGCCCACATGGGATGCTGGCGTTGCAGGCCACGGTTTTATCCATAATGCCACAAGGCTGGCCCCTAAGCCTACCTTTCCTTCAGCCCCCCTAGTCAGCTGCTGACAACTTTGTCCACCCAAGTTACCCTCTTCCGGGTCTCACAAGTTACATCTGGTCCACCAGCAAACATTTGGTCTTGGTTTTCGATGTCTCCTCAACCCTGAGAACCGAACCAAACCTGGCGCACTGGTAGTTATTCAGCACGCACTTGTTGAATGGAGGAGTGCCCTCTTCGTCTCACTAGCATGCTCTTTCTTCAAGACTTGGACAGAACCGAATGAAAACTGTCTCGTGGCTAAGATGCCAGGTCGGATGCCATGTCCCATATCAGAGTACCTAGGTTCAGTACCCGGCTGCAGCTCCTGGCTCCGGCGCTCTGTTAATGCAGGTCCTGACAGGCAGTGGAGATTGCTACCCATGTGAGAGACCCAGATTGAGTTTTTGTCTCCTAGCTTCAGCCTGGTCCAGTTCCAAGCCATTGCAAGCATTTGGGGAGTGACAAACATATGGGAGCTCTGTCTGTACTTCTCAAAAACAAAACAAAACAAACAATAAACTCTAATTTCTGAGGCTGTAATGTAGAGTCCTGTATGAGTCAGCTTTCCATTCCTTTAACTAAAACACCTGAGAGGAGCTACTCAGGAAGCAAGGTTTATTTTGACTTGCAGTTTTATGGGTTCACAGTCTAAGATCAAACAGTCTGGTTGGTCTGACATTTAATGATGGCAGATGGTGGGATGCGTGCATAGGATCACAATGGGATCCAGGAAGCAGAGAAGGTAGGCCAAATTTGGCTTATAAAACAAATCCTCTTGTAAGAGTCTCCCACTAGGCCTACCTCCTAGATGCCATAATTAGATCAAGCCTCCAGTCTTAAGCATCAGTGTGAACATTAACCTTAATCCATTAACCATTAACATAAGACATTGGGGTTTAAATGTCTGCATGAATTTGGGGAGTCAAATGCTATTCAAATTGTAACAGGTCTTTAATACATCCTGAATTCATTTTTTAATATAATGCAAGATAGAGGTCTAGTTTCATTTCCTGGATGTGGACGTCTGATTTTCCCAGCATTGTTTATTGTAGAGACTTTTTTTTTTTAAAGATTTATTTATTTATTTGAAAGTCAGAGTTACACAGAGAGAGGAGAGGCAGAGAGAAGTCCTCCATCTGTTGGTTCACTCCCCAACTGGCTGCAATGGCCAGAGCTGCGCCAATCTGAAGCCAGGAGCCAGGAGCTTCTTCCGGTCTCCCACATGGTTGTAGTGGCCCAAAGACTTGAGCCATCTTCTACTGCTTTCCTGGGCCACAGCAGAGAGCTGGACTGGAATAGGGACAGCTGGGACTAGAACCAGCACCCATATGGGATGCAGCACCACAGGCGGAGGATTAACCTACTACGCCACTGAGCCAGCCCCCTGTAAGGTTTATATCAAGAAGTCTGCCATTAAGTGAACTGGGATACCCTTATAGGTTCTTTATTTTACCTTGAAGATTTGATAATTCTCTTTGGCTTTCACTTTGGAGAACTTGATTATATATGCCCTGGGGTAAACCTAATTGAGTTGACTATGACTGGTGACCTCTGATCTTCCTGTATCTGTTCAGTTGTATCTTTCTGTAGCTTTGGGAAATTTTTTGTCTCATCTTTTTTTAAAAAAATTTTTTTTGACAGGCAGAGTTAGACAGTGAGAGAGAGAGACAGAGAGAAAGGTCTTCCTTATGTTGGTTCACCCCACAAATGGCTGCTATGGCCAGTGCACTGCGCTGATTCGAAGCCAGGAGCCAGGTGCTTCCTCCTGGTCTCCCATGCAGGTGCAGGGCCCAAGCACTTGGGCCATCCTCCACTGCCTTCCTGGGCCACAGCAGAGAGCTGGCCTGGAAGAGCAGCAACCAGGACTGGAACCCAGCACCCATATGGGATGCCGGCACCGCAGGTGGAGGATTAACCAAGTGAGCCACGTTGCCGGCCCCTTGCCTCATCTTTGAATATGCTATTTCCCTGTTTGGCCTTCTCAAGTCCCTCTTAAACTCCAATAACTTGTGTATTTCCTCTTAAAATTCTGTCCCAAAGTTTCCATAAGCTTTCTTAATTCCTCTTGATTCTTTTTTTTAAAATATGGAACGCAAGTGTCATCCTTGCGCAGAGGCCATGCTAATCTTCTCTGTATTGTTCCAATCTTAGTATACTTTAAGATTTATTTCTTTATTTGCAAAGCAGAGTTGCAGACAGAAGGGAAAGACAGAGAGAGAGAGAGAGAGAGAGAGAGCGCGCTTCCATCTGCTGGTTCACTCTTCAAATGGCTGCAATAGCCAGGGCTGGACCAGGCTGAACCAAGGAGCCAGTAGCTTCTTTTTGGTCTCACATGTGGGTGCAAGGTCTCCCACATGGGAGGGCCATCTTCCACTGCTTTTCCAGGCCATGGCAGAGAGCTGGATAGGAAGTGGAACAGCTGGTACTCGAACCAGTGACAATACTGGATGCCAGCACTGCAGGCGGCTTTACCCTCTACACCACAGTACCTGCCCCGGTTGCTTCACTTTTGATCCAGCTCCCTCATAATGTGCTGGGAAGCAGTAGAAGATGGCCAAGTGCTGGGCCTCTGCACCCATGTGGGAGACCTGGAAGAGGCTCCTGGCCCTTGGCTTCAGCCTGGCCCAGCCCTGGTCATTGTGCCCATCTGGGGAGTGAATCGACAGATGGATCTCTCTCTCTCTCTCTCTCTCTCTCTCTCTCTGTGTGTGTAACTGTTTCAAAAACAAATAATAAATCTTTAAAAATTTTTTGTTATCTATAAGTTGCTATCTAATTGATTTCTGACACTTTATTTTGTTCATTAGGTAAAGTCCTAGTTCCCTGAAAGTTGGCATACATTGTCATCTACACATTGAAGGATTAGGAATTTTTCCCCGTCTTCATTATTTGGATTTGTTTTTGCATGATTTCTAGAAATTCTAAGCAGTCTGCTTATTTTTATCTGAGCTGTAAGCACTTCTGCTATTTCAGTAATAGACAGTACCCTAAGTCCTAAGTTAAGGTCAGCCCCAAGACTGCTGCTGGTGTGCTGTCACTGTTTCAGCCCTGGAGGGTACCCCGATTCCAGTTCTGTCCCAGATTCACAGTTGATATGTTCAGAATGAACCGCGGAAGTGTCTAAAAGGGGAAGTCTGTCCCTGCAGGGCTCTTCCTGGGGCCAGGGAAAGCCAAGACATCTCATCAGCAGGGCTGGCCTGTGGCCAGGCAACACAGGATTCCTCCTTGTTCTGGGCCCTCAACATGGAAGCACCAGCCCAGGTTCTTATGCAAGGCCTTCCCTTTTCCGAAATGGAAAATTACTCTCTCTGTGTTATGCAGCTTAGGGTTGAGGTAGCAATGTGGTGGGCAGTCTTGTGGCCACCAATACTACAATGCTAAATCGTAGCCCACAGCCCACCAAGACCAGCGCAGCACAAGAGTAGGACCGAGGCCCACACAGCCATGAGCTGTCTGCTGCTGAAGTGTGCTCACGGCCTGGGCCTCTGCCTCCTGACCACAAGTGATGCTTGCTGGGATTTAAATCTGACTGACGAGGGCAGCGGGTCTCCACCTGGCCCTGCAGAAGGCCTAAAGGCTCCATCTACTGGCACTGGCCTTGGGACAGGGATCATGAGGAACGACCCAGTATTGGGTTTTACCCACCAAACACTGAGTTCTAAGACATAGTCCTGTGTTCAGTTTTGTGCCCTACTTCCCGACAGCTGGGGTCTTGGTCCTTAGTATTGGCCAGAGGTTTAGAAGAGCTGATAAAAGTCAGTCCCTTCACCACCCATGCTGACACCAAACTGCATTGCACTTGAGTTCAGCAGCACAGAGCCCTGTGCAGTTTTCAACCAGGCCCTGGGCAGGTTGATGGTGAAATAGGTCAAAAATGAGTCTATTCCCCCAGGGAATGGGCTCGATGTGATGCCAAAGAAAACCAAGAGGCTCTGTGTGTGAAAGGCAGAGTTACACACAGAGAGGCAGAGGCAGAGAGAGAGGTCTTCCATCCCTGGTTCACTCCCCAGATGGCTGCAATGGCTGGAGCTGTGCCAATCCGAAGCCAGGAGCCAGGAGCTTCTTCCTGGTATCCCACATGGGTGCAGGAGCCCAAGGATTTGGGCCATTTTCTACTTCTTTCCCAGGCCATAGCAGAGAGTTGGATTGGAAGTGGAGCAGCCAGGACTCAAACCGGTGCCCATGTGGGATGCCAGCACTGCAGGCAGTGCCCTCACCCGCTACACCTTGTTCATTGTTTGCCAGATGCTGGGGGATGAGAGGTTCTTTTGCTTGGCTAAGGAGGATCCAAAGGTTCCGTCTGTAGATACTGGCATGTGGACAGAGGTCATGGGGTCCTGACACTGGGTTTTAGACTGGCAGGTCTCATACTGGATTTCGAGTCTAAGTTCTGGACTTAATTCAGTTCCCCTCTCCCAGCTGGGAGGCACAGAGTCTCTCTTCAGTCTGTTGCTTGGAGCTGGGAGAGGGATGACACGGGCAGCTCTTACCGTCATCAATGTGTCTTTTCTTATTGTCAGACTAAAGCTGGAAACTGGGGTCTCTCCTCCGGCTTCCTTAACTCTTGTGATGGAGGATGTGCAAGAATAGCTGTGCAGAGTTGTGTCCCTGGGGAAGCAATCGCTGGAGCACGTCGCTCAGCCACCATCCTGCTCTGCCTCTGGTTAGCGTGTTTTTGAAGGGAATAAACTAATATTAACCTACACGTGGGAGGGTAACTATCCAGGAATATCCAATAAAATTGTAAAACAAAAAATAGTGAACTGGGACAAAGTGACTATGGTCCAGAGGGGTACAAAGGGCATAGTGGAACAGGAGAGAGCCCAGAATCAGATCACTGGTGTATGAGAAGGGAAGTGCCCCTCACTCCCTACCTTGGGGAAGGAGACAGCAGACACTGGATACTCAGAAGCCACGGGGAAAACCAATGTTCAGCTATTTTGAGCTAAAACTGACATACAGTGCCTTATACATATTTAGTCTATACTTTGATAATCTTGACATACTTGTAGCATACACCTACAAAAACAATCACCACAATCAAGGCAGAATATCTACCAACCCCAAATCTCCCTGTGTCCCCTTTGTAATCCTTGCCTTCATCTAACACCCCCTACCTTCTGTTCCCCCTGCTCCCATTCCTGCTGTCTTCAGGCAACCCCTGATCTGTTGCCACCATAGTTGTGCATTTTCTAGAGCTTCATATAAATGGAATTATATGGCATATATTCCTGTCTGGCTTCTTTCTCCGAGTTATTATTTTGAGATTCATCCATGTTGTTCTAGTAGTTCTTTCCTTTCATTGTTCAGTATGGATGTATCACAATTCGTTACCTATTTATCTTTCTTTGGGCTTTTTTTTTTTTTTTTTTTTGCTTACATAGTGGCCTTGAATAAGTCTCTTCTTCTCTCTTAGCTTGCTCAGATATCAAACAGGGATATCCCTGCTGTCTCTTCAACCAGTCTGTTGGAAGGATACGACAAGACTCAATGCACAAATATTCTACAAGCAGAGAGCTCTGTCTGGGATGGAGGGGCTAAGTGCCCCAGACCCTCTATCCCTTGGGGCTACACATCTTTTAGAGGAGTTTTGTCTGAACTGTCCCCCAAGCCATCCCAAGGGAGTAGGGCCTGAGCCCCTGGGTGCCACTGGAGGGGTCTGAGTGTGCTGCAATTTCTTTTAAAGCTTTATTGTAAAGATTTATTTATTTAGTTCAAAGGGAGAGTTATAGTTGCAAGGGAAGAGAGAGAGAGGGAGGAAGAGAGAATGAATATCTTCTATCTGCTAACTCACTTCCCAAATGGCCACAGATGGGACTGGGTCTGTCTGAGGCTAGCAGCCTGGACCTCCATCCGAGTCTCCCAGTTGGTGGCAGGAACCCAATACTTGGGCCATCTTCTGCGGCTTTCCCTGGTGCATTAGCAGGGGGCTGGGTTGGAAGCATAGAAGCCAAGACTTGAACCAGCTCTCATGTGGGATGCTGGCATTGCAGGTCGTAGCTGAACCTGCCCCCCAGTGCTGGCCCCTGAGCTTTAGAATCTCAATCTGGGTGCTCTGCTGTTTTCAGGCCACAGGAGGTATAAGTGCAGAAGCAGGGAGATCAATTAGGAAACCACTGTGGAAATCCAGGCTCTAATAAATCCACGCTGATCATGTGGACTAGTGTGGAGGCAAAGGAGAACTGGAGTCAACAGAGTTAGGTTGTGGCATGGCTGTTGGAGAGGAGGAAGAAAAGTAATGACTCTCACTCCTCTCCCTTCCAAAACCCACAGCTGGGTTCCTGGTTGATTAACTGGGAAGGTGAAAGGTATGCTATGAGAATGGAGGAAAAACTAGGGATTGATTAGGTTCGAGCATAGATCAGTTTTCATTTTAAATATGGTTATACTGGTGTATACTCCAAGTGAGTAAGTGAATCTGACCTTTCCTCGCCTATCAGCTAGGGGAGTGTGTAAGGTGAAATCAGAATCCAGGGCTGAGCTCCAAGGTCCCATATCTGGGAGTTAGAAAGAAGGGGAGGTAGGCATAGGGGAGTCAGGAACAGGGATGATCTCTGAGACAGGAAGGGTGAGCACCCCTAGACAAAGGAGAGAAGCAAAGCGAGGGCCTTGGAAGGACACAGACCAAGCTTATTCCGGGAATCTCAACCTCTGCTGATGGGCCAAGAATGTCACTAACTACAAGGAGCCAACCCCTTAGAAGAAGCAAGTACCCACCCTCAGGGGGATCCCAGGCAAATAAGGAAATTGAATTAGAATTTTAAAATCTTCCCACAAAAATAGAGGCCCAAACAGCTTCAATGGATAATTCTATGAAATATTTTTAAAAAGAAAAAGCACCAACTCTTATTAGTCAGCTTTTCATTACTTTAATTAAACTATCTGAGAGTCAAGCTACTTTAGAAGACAGAAGGCTTATTTCAGGTTGCAGTTCTGGAGGTTCATAGTCTGAGACCTGGCAATCCCATTGGTTCAGGTACCTAATGAGGCTGGAGGGCGGCAAAGCAATGGATACAAGGCAAGCTAGGAAGTGGACACACACACACAGGGAGCACACTCTCCCTCCACGTGTTGTCTCACTTTCAGACACCGTAATTGGACCAAGCCTCTATCCTTAATCTATCAGCCGCTGATCATTAACAGAAGATGTTGGGGGTGTAAATGTCTGCATGAGTATGGGGAACCAAGTCCTGCACAGACCATAGCACAGTTCTTCATAAACTCTTTCAGAAATACTGGGATCAGCGGGCTGGTGCTGTGGTGCCGGCATCCCATACGGGTCCCAGTTCAAGTCCCAGCTGCTCCTCTTCTGACCAGCTCTCTGCTGTGGCCTGGGAAAGGCCCCTGCATCCGTGTGAGAAACCCAGAAGAAGCTCCTGGCTCTTGGTTTCAGATCAGCCCAGCTCCGTCTGTTGCAGCCATTTGGGGAGTGAACCAGCAGATGGAAGACCTCTCTCTGTCTCTTCCTCTGTCTGTAACTACCTGTTAAATAAATAAATAAAATCTTGGGGCCGGCACTGTGGTGTAGCAGGTAAAGCTGCTGCCTTCAGTGCCAGCATATCATATGGGCACCGGTTCAAGTCCCGGCTGCTCCACTTCTGATTCAGCTCTCTGCTATGGCCTGGGAAAGCAGTAGAAGATGGCCCAAGTCCTTTGACCACTGCACCCTCATGGGAGACCTGGAGGAAGCTCCTGGCTCCTGGCTTCGGATTGGTGCAGCTTTGGCCGTTGCTGCCATCTGGGGAGTGAACCAGTGGACAGAAGACTTCTCTCTCTCTCTGCCTCTCCTCTCTCTGTGTAACTCTGACTTCCAAATAAATAAATAAATCTTTAAAAATAAATAAAAGTAAAAAAAAAAAAAGAAATTGAAGGGGCAGAAACACTTCCTAAATCACTTTACAAGGCTGGTGTTACAGACCAAAGACTTCACAAGAAAATTACAATCTCTCTAGTAAACATAGATGCAAAAATACTTTAAAAACTTAGAATGAAGTTTCCTCTATTTGAAAATGAATGGGGGCTGGCACTGTGGCGAAGAAGGTAAAGCCGCCGCCTGCAGTGCTGGCATCCCACAGGGCTCTAGCTGCTCCGCTTCTGATCCAGCTCTCTACTATGGCCTGGGAAAGCAGTGGAGAATGGCCCAAGGGCTTGGGCCCTTGTACCTGTGTGGGAGACCAGGAAGAACCTCCTCCCTCCTGGCTTTGGATCGGCCCAGCTCCAGCCACTATGGCCATTTGGGAAGTGAACCAGAGGATAGAAGACTTCTCTCTCAATAGGCTAATCCTCCACCTTGCGGCGCCGGCACACCGGGTTCTAGTCCCGGTCGGGGCGCCGGATTCTGTCCCGGTTGCCCCTCTTCCAGGCCAGCTCTCTGCTATGGCCAGGGAGTGCAGTGGAGGATGGCCCAGGTGCTTGGGCCCTGCACCCCATGGGAGACCAGGAAAAGCACCTGGATCCTGGCTCCTGCCATCGGATCAGCACGGTGCGCCGGCTGCAGTGGCGGCCATTGGAGGGTGAACCAACGGCAAAGGAAGACCTTTCTCTCTCTGTCTCTCTCTCTCACTGTCCACTCTGCCTGTCAAAAAAAAAAAAAAAAAAAAAAAAGACTTCTCTCTTTCTCTGCCTCTGTCTCTCCTTCTCTGTAACTCTGCCTTTCAATAACTAATGTCTTTTAAAAAATTAAAAAAAGAAAATGTATGGTAACCCACACTTAACAGTGCAATAAGGCAAGAAAAATTCAAGGTATCCAGATTGGAAAGGAAGATGTAAAACTACTTTTATTCACAGATGACATGATCGTGTATGTAGAAAATTCCAGGAAAACACATAACACACAGAGAAATGTTTTAAAAATGAGTTAGCAAGGTCACACGACACAAGACCAACATATACAAATCAATGGTTGTATTTACATATGCTAGCACTAAAAAAATCTGAAAATAAAATTAAACAAGCAATTCCACAAATATTCAGGAACATTTTAACAAAAGAAGTGCTACACCTGATTACCAAAAAAGATGTTTTGCTGAGAGAAATTAAGGAAGATCTAAATAAATGGTCACTATTTCATGTTTATAATTTGAAAATTTTTTATCAGGACTGGCGCTGTGGTGTAGCAGGTAAAGCTGCCGCCTGCAGTGCCGGCACCCCATATGGGCGCTGGTTCAACTCTTGGCTGCTCCACTTCCGATTCAGCTCTCTGCTATGGCCTGGGAAAGCAGTAGAAAATGGCCCAAGTCCTTGGGCCCCAGCACCTGCGTGGGAGACTTGGAAGAAGCTCCTGGCTTTGGATTGGCACAGCTCTGGCCAGTGGACAATTGGGGTGTGAACCAGTGGATGGAAGACCTCTCTCTCTGCCTCTCCTTCTGTGTAACACTGACTTTCAAATAAAGAAATAAATCTTTAAAAAAAAAAAAAGAAAATTTTTATCTTGTCAAGATGGCTAATCTCCTCAATATCTTCTTGATATATTCAACCCCAGAAGACTTTTCTTTAAAAATCAATATACTGATTATAAAAATTATGTGTGCATGAAAAGCAGGTAGAAAAGCCAAAAGAATTATGAAAAAGATCAAAGTAGGAGATCTTACATTATCTGGTTTTATGACTTGCTTTAAAACAAGAGTAATCGGGGCTGGCGCTGTGGCATAGCGGGTAAAGTTGCTGCTTCCAGTGCCAGTATCCCATATGGGCGCCAGTTCAAGTCCCGGCTGCTCCACTTCTGATCCAGCTCTCTGCTATGGCCTGGGAAAGCAGTGGAAGATGGCCCAAGTCCTTGGGTCCCTGCACCCGCATGGGAGACCTGGAGGAGGCTCCTGGCTCCTGATAGGTGCAGTTCTGGCCATTGCGATCAATTGGGGAGTGAACCAGTGGTTGGAGGTCCTCTCTCTCTCTCTCTGCCTTTCCTTCTCTCTGTGTAACTCTGACTTTCAAATAAATAAATAAATCTTAAAAAAAAAAAAAGAGTAATCAATAGCACACAATGGACAACACTACAGGTCAATGGAACAGAACTTAGAATCTAGAAATAAGCTCTTATATTTATATTTATGGTCAACTGATTTAGACAAAGGTACCAATGCATTTGAAGGGGAAAATAATATTTACAGCAAATCATTATCAGGACAAACAGAAAGCCACACATGAATAGATGAATTTAGATCTTTTCCTCACACCATACACAAAATTAACCCAAAATGAGTCCTACGGGGATGGTGCTGTGGCGCAGCGGGTTAAAGCCCTGGCCTGATGTGCCGGCATCCCATCTGGGCGCCGGTTTTAGTCTCAGCTGCTCATCTTCCGATCCAGCTCTCTGCTATGGCCTGGGAGGGCAGTGGAGGCTGGCCCAAGTGCGTGGGCCCCTGCGCCTGCGTGGGAGACCCAGAAGCTACTGGCTGCTGTCTCTGGCTTCAGATCAGCACAGCTCCAGTGTTGAGGCCATCTTGGGAGTGAACCAGCAGATGGAAGACCACTCTCTCTGTCTCTACCTCTCTCTGTACCTCTGTCTTTCAAATAAATAAAATAAATCTGGGGCTGGCGTTGTGGTGCAGTGGGTTAATGCCCTGGACAGGAATACTAGGGAAACATGACTAGGCAGCCTTTGAATGTGGATATATGTCACTGTCCTGAAGTTTTTTAAGAAATAGCTGCTGGGGCCAGCATTTGGTTTAGCACATTAAAGCCCCAGCCTGCAATGCCAGCATTCCATATGTGCCGGTTCGAGTCCCAGCTGCTCCACTTCTGATCCAGCTCCCTGCTAATGCACCTGGGGAGGCAGTAGAAGATGGCCCAAGTGCTTGGGTCCCTGCACTCACGTGAGAGACCTGCAAGAAGCTCCTGGCTTCAGCCTGACCCAGCCTTTTGGGGAGTAAACCAGCAGATGCAAGACCTCTCTCTGTCTCCACCTCTCTAACTCTTCCTTTCAAATAAATAAAATTAAATCTTTATTTATTTTTTTAAAGAAACAGCTGCTGATTCTCTTTGTTCCGAATGCTGGGTACACAGCTATGGAGTTTCTCAAGGAGCTCACCATCTAATAGCAAAACAGACAAGCACAAGCTCCTGCCATGGTAGGACATAGGAGTCATCACACAGAGGCACTGGGCTGACACAGTGCTTTCCTGCAGGGAAGGTGAACTGCATCACAGCAGGTTTCTACACTGTGATATGGAATTTAGATCTTATCATAAGCTGAAAAACTAGACAAAGAATTCAGTAGGGGAGCCGGCGCCGTGGCTCAATAGGCTAATCCTCCACCTTGCGGCGCCGGCACACCGGGTTCTAGTCCCGGTTGGGGTGCCGGATTCTGTCCCGGTTGCCTCTCTTCCAGGCCAGCCCTCTGCTATGGCCAGGGAGTGCAGTGGAGGATGGCCCAGGTGCTTGGGCCCTGCACCCCATGGGAGACCAGGAAAAGCACCTGGATCCTGGCTCCTGCCATCGGATCAGCGCGGTGCGCCGGCTGCAGCGGCGGCCATTGGAGGGTGAACCAACGGCAAAGGAAGACCTTTCTCTCTCTGTCTCTCTCTCTCACTGTCCACTCTGCCTGTCAAAATTTAAAAAAAAAAAAAAAAAAGAATTCAGTAGGGAATTAAAGAAAAAAACATCTGTGTACCACAGGAAATCATCTGGGAGTAAGAGGCCTGGGGTAATTCCAATTAGAACTGTAAAATTGTTTGCCTGTGTATATTGTTATTGTAAGCAGCGGTAAAAAGTTTGGGCTGCACTTTGGGGTGAAGCGGAATGGGCTCTGCTGACTGTCAGGAGGGGAAAGGAGTCCAAAGAACAAAATAAAAAAAATTTTTTTAAAGATTTATTTATTTGAAAGAGTTATAGAGAGAGGTCTTCCATTTCTGGTCCACTCCCCAGGTGGCCGCAGCGGTTGGAGCTGCGTTGATCCGAAGCCAGGAGCTTCCTCCGGGTCTCCCACACGAGTGCAGGGGCCCAAGGACTTGGGCCATCTTCTGCTGCTTT
Source organism: Oryctolagus cuniculus (assembly GCF_964237555.1). Classification (NCBI taxonomy): domain Eukaryota; kingdom Metazoa; phylum Chordata; class Mammalia; order Lagomorpha; family Leporidae; genus Oryctolagus; species Oryctolagus cuniculus. The sequence continues at coordinate 101,509,628 of NC_091441.1, forward strand.
CCCAGGCCATAGCAGAGAGCTGGATTGGAAGAGGAGCAGCCAGGACTAGAACCGGTGCCTATATGGGATGCCAGAGCTTCAGGCCAGGGCTTTAACCCACTGTGCAACAGAATCGGCCCCTAATTTTTTTTTTTAATTAAAAAAGAAAAAAGGGAGCCACTGCTGTGGTGTAGCGGGTAAAGCCATTGCCTGCAGTGTCAGCATCCCACATGGGCACCTGTTTGCGTCCTGGCTGCTCCACTTCCTCCACTTCTGATCCAGCTCTCTGCTATGGCCTGGGAAAGCAGTAGAAGATGGCCCAAGGCCTTGGGCCCTTGCACCGGTGTGGGAGACCCGGAGGAGTCTGCTGGGTCCTGGTTTTGGATCAGCTACTTGGGGAGTGAAGCCGTGGATGGAAGACCTCTCTCTCTCTGACTCTGTGTAACTGTTTCAGATAAAATAAATATGATAACATAAAAAAAAAAAAAAAAGGAACAAATGGATCAAGCAGATGAGTCTAGCTTTTCACAGTCCACTCTTCCACCAGAGGGCTTTTTGGCTGTGATCGAGGGGGTGTAGTTTGTACTGAAAGGGCTCTTATTTGTAGCATGTGAACTTTCCCTCAGGATGCGGAGCCCACCTGTTTCAGCACAAAGGTTCCTGCTTCTACAATTTTCCCTTCGCTGCTCATGACAGTGCTGAGCAGCAAGCCCTCTTGCACTGGGCTTGGAAACTGGAGATCGCTGCTTCACAGGTAAAAGATGCTGCTCCCCTTAGGTGAACTGGACTGCTGAGTGTGAAGATGTGGCCTCAGTTCTTAGTTAACTGACTAATCAATTGGTTACTTGGCCTAAGGCAGTTTCCTTATGCTAAAATGAGCTAAGCTACCTGTTCTGTGGGGATTACTGAGAGGATCAAGGGAGATTCAACAGACAGAGTGTTTATGTGTGAAATCTGCTGGTAGGGTATGTGTGGGAGTCATAGGGCTTCCAAAAATGTAAAAAATACAGCTGTTATCCAAGTGTATAATCATCACCCAATGGATGAGACTGACCACAAGCTGACTTTTGGAAAAATGTGATTGAAGAGCTTCCCAACCTCCACAACCCACAGTAAGCAGGGTGTAATCTTCGGAAGGCTGATCTGGAACATGTCTGTGTTTGAGGAAATGGAAACTAAAGACAGGAATCCAGTTCTCACACGTAGATGAGCATGCAAACCACCAGGGAACCTTGCCCACACCAGAGTGCCGAGCTGGGGAATCCTTCTCTGGGGAAGGACCTAAGAATGAATCTGTGGCTTACAAACTTCCCAAAGACTTTCATGTGCACCAAAGTCAAAGCACTGAAGCATAAAAGAGGAGCCAAAGGTGCTGGTTGCGGGCAGTCGGCAGAGCAGCCATCTACTGGGGGCTCTGGAGTGTCACGCCGCAGAGTGAGGGAAGTCTGAGGGCGGCGGGGATCTGGGCAGGAGCAACATACACACAGAACTCTCCAGATACTTTCCACCAGACTGATTCTTATAAAATCTTTTTTTTTTTTGACGTCTCTTAAAGACTGCTTTTGCTGTACAGCTGGCTTTTCCCTGAACAGAAATATTCCCCATTAAACATACTGTTCACTGATTCACAACAAAAATATGACTCACCTTTAACATTAAAAAAATAAATCAATACAAGACAAGAGCTATTAGGAGTATTCTCTTTATTTCTCTCTTTGGTTTCTTAACACAAAAACATGCGCTCTATAAATAAAATAAGATTTTCTGGGAAATAACAAATTGGGGATATGTGAGGAGAATTCCTACCTATTCATATTTCTGTGGCCAAGTCAAGAGGCTGGTCTTCGGGCGCCATCTAACTGTGATCTCGGGTGAAATCCAGAAAAGAAGGTTTCCTATGTTATCCAAGAAGGTTAGATTCCCAAGCACAATAAATAACACAGTCCTCTGCTCGGAGCTAGGCTAGACCCCAAGGCCTACTGAGCACACTGTCTGTCTTGCCTCCTTATTCCATCTTTTCCACAATATTCATGGATGACGCATCTTCAAGGTGGTTTGGGAAAGATTCCAACACCAAAGAGCCAGACCAGCCATTTGACATCAATCACACTGAAGAACCTTCTGGGGAACGTGTAAAAATGGTGTGTGCTCAAGCACTGGTGCGATCTGACTTAGAAACACTGCACTCGGGTACTGCAGCGTAACTTTTACACCAGAAAGTGGGAGTGGACTTGGGAGGGAAGACCACTACAAAGCAGCAAACCATGGAAAATGATCATCGCCAGTGGCAGAATCTAGCCAGCATCCCACGGAGCCAGCCAGGCCCATTCAGGGATCCACTGACACCCTCACCATCCAGGATCCTCAGTGCTGCTTCACATTCATGGCAGAAGGGCTTACAACAGTTACATCAGCACGGATACAATCCTAAGGGAAACACAGACCCCCAACCTTCTTCCCAGCTTACCTCTGTAGGAAAACCGGGAGGCAGGGAGGGATGCTGGAGCTCCACCGTGAGCCCAGGTTAACAAAAACAAAAACTACACCAGCTATCAGAATTTCGAGACTTTTTAAAATTAAAAAAAAAATCCTTTTCAAGTGCTTATAGCAGAGGTCCAGCTCCTAAGTTGCAGATAACAAAGGTCCTGCCCTCTGAATACATGGCGATTGCACACACTGGTTCATCTCGCGGTCCTACACACCCTGGACTCCACATTGTAGCTTTCTGAACAGGCTTCCCGGCCACCCCAGGCAGACCGCCAAGGACAAGAAACCAACCAGGTGGAGATTGGAACCCTAAGGCCCAGCCTTGGGTGAAAGGAATTGAACCCTTTTAGTCTCTACTGGAAGAATTTTAGAAAACCAGATTTTGGCAGCAGCAGTTGAAGGACAGCATCACTGCCCAGTGCACTGGTCACAGAAAACGTCTTCCTCTTTGGGTCCTGCTGTGCTACATTGAGGTCCCATCCAGGAAGAAGAAGGAAGGAGCATGGAGTCTCTTCAAGAGGTCATTCGTCACGAGTAGAGGAAGAAATATAAAATCTGTTCTTGCAGCAGCAAGAGATTCTTTCCGCCTTCAGTTCTTAACCAACTCTGCTTGCATGTAAAGGTCCTCCTTGCTGGTCGGTCAGCCAAGGGCTGGAGGGAGGCCAGGCCCCTGGAATTGGCGAGTGGATGGAGGAGCAGTGGAATGGCAGGGCAGACAAGGTTACCACACCATGTCAGCCCACGGCTGGTAAGAAGGAGCAAGCCCCTGGTTAGGTTCTGGAGATAACAAATGGTGAATGTGCCCCAGAGACATCACAATGAGGAATATTTTCCAACAATAGGTGGACAGGTAAGAATCCGGCTGGACCTGCTGTTTCCTGCTGGTCCAAAAAGGAAGGAATGTGTGTGGGAGCGGAGAATCTGAGCGAGTACGGCGGTGGCAGTGGGAGGTAATCACAGGGGCATCTGGAGCCATGAGGCTCCCACCTAGAAGAGTGGCAGGAATGCAGCCAACTCGCTAAGCCTATGATTAAAAACGTCCTCTGATAGTGGGTGTGGAGACAAACCCCAGGAGCACCTTGCTACAGGACCAGTCACGAATGCACTGATTCCACACACGCTGGGGCTCAGAGGGAACCCCAAGTGCTGTGCGAGGCCTCAGGACCCTGGGATCCGAATGTGGGAGTGGACACTGCCCTTTCCACGTCTGACAGTTTTCCACTGAAACTTGCATTTGTCTTTAGTGTCTTTTATGCTCTTCCCTTTCCTGCAAAAAAACATTCCCTTAAAAAAACCAAAAAACAGTATTTTTCTTTCCAGTTTCTTTCAAGTGTCTCTTTGTTGAAATTTCCTTCAGTTTCTTTCAAGTGTCTTTTTTTCCCCCTCCTTCAGTTTCTCCTGGACAAGATGAAAAAGACCTCACTGAAACCCCAAAATTAAACAGGGGAAAATCTTCTGTTCTTCCTGCTGACCCAGCAATGAGGACGCGCTCCTCCGCGCCCGAGGCAGTGTGCGGCCACAGCTGCACCATCACTGGCAGGATGCACGCTGAGAGTGCGCGCTTTCTCTCCCTGCTACACCCCAGTCTGCAGCAGGTTTGGCCCCTGCAGCCTCCCCATGGCAAACTGGCCACAGCACAGATGGAGAACAAGCAGGCGGGGTGGAGTGGCAGATGAAGGCCTCTGTACAGTGGCAGCCCACACAGCTGTGGCAGGTGGCAGCTGTGGTCGCATGGAGCCTGTGCACACAGGGACCGGCAAAGCGGTTCGTTCCATGTCACCAGCTGCAGACCTGGCTTCTGCTCTGTGCTGTGCATCTTGATGACCTAGGCCTGAAGGTCTCAAAGACAGCACAGTGAGGGAGGACTTAATAAGCACCTGGAAAAACTGTATCCCCGGCAAGCTCACATTTCATCCCATCTTTGGGTCACCACCTCTCTCGAGAGGGACTGTCCCTGGAAGGAAGAGCCTATGTTTGTACCAGATCCCTGCCCCACCACATCCCACCCTCTGCCTTAGATGGTCAGGAGAGGGATGCAGCCCACGCCAACCCCTCCCTCGTGGCATGCCATAGGAGCCATAAATGTCCAGCGGTCTGCCTCTGGATCATACATCTCCACCGAGCTTAGGTTTGATTGTCCATCGTAGCCCCCCACGGCGTAGAGGCGCCCACAGCTGGCCACAAGGGAGACCCGACTCCGACGTGTGTGCATGGGTACTATCAGGCTCCACTGGTCCGCCATCGAGTTGTACACTTCAGCGATGCTGAGGAAGCCGGAACCGTCATAGCCCCCGCAGACAAACATCTTGCTTCCAAGGGAGGCAGCTCCGTGTCGGCAGCGCTTGTTGAGCATGCCGGCTGCTGGGTGCCAGGTGGCCGTGTGGTGGTTGTAGTGCTCCACCTGCAGTGTGGAGAGAGGCACAGGTACAGGACAGTCAGAGCCAAAGCCTTGTCCACAGGCTGACCCTGCATGGCACAGTAGGCCACATGGTCTCACACTCTGGTGGGAGGCCTGGGGATGAGGAATTCTGCCCGCAGGTGCTCCTGCTCCTCAGCTGCACACCTGCTCCTGGGTATACAGGGGAGTCAGAGAACAACCCATCTGGCTCTTGTGAGATGCAAGGATGCAAAAGGTTTGCTGAAGGGTACAGTGCCAGGTAGTAACAGAGCCGGCTCTTTTCCGGTCTGTCCAGAGAGCATTCTACCACAGCACTGGCTGACTCTATGGGCCCACCACAAGTAGCTGCTAAGCACTTGCACAGTTTCAAACCAACTGTCTCGAGTACAGTTATCTGCACACTCACACTTGGTATATAATGGAGCTTACTTTGGGTGAGAATTTCACAAGTCTGATGCAGCATTTGATGGACAGGTAACCAGGGTGGTGGTGGTGGCAGGGTAGAGGTGACTATACCAGACCTCTCCTTTGTGTACGCTGGCTACCATTTTCCCAAAGTTAAGCATTTTAGAAGGTACACTACATAGCCTGAGACCTCACTGCATGATGCCTTATCCAGTAGTGGTAAGGTTGAATTTTTTTCAATCATCTTTGAAATAACTATCAAGGAGTGGGCAATTAGTCTAGCAGCTAAGATGCCTATGTCATATAGTGAGTGCCTGGATCTAATTCTCCTGCTCAGGCTCCTGACCACAGCTTCCAGCCACTGCAGATCCTGGGAGGCAGCGGTGAGGGCTCAAGTAACCAGATCCCTGACCCCAGCATGGTAGATCCGGATTGTATCCTTGGCTTCTGGTTCCAGTTATGGCCCAGCCCTGGCTATTGTGAGCAGAGTTAGAGAGGGAGGGAGAGACAGAGTTCTTTCATGTGCTGGTTCTCTCCCCAAGTGACTGCAACAGCTGGAGGAAGGCTGATCTGAAGCCAGGAGCCAGGAGTTTCTTTTGGGTCTCCTACATGGGGGTAGGGGACCCAAGCACTTGGGCCATCTTCCACTGCTTTCCCAGGCCATTAGCAGAGAGCTGGATCAGAAGTGGAGCAGCTGGGACTCGAACCAGTGCCCATACAGATGCTGGCGCTGCAGGCGGAGGCTATAACCTACTACACCACAGCACCTGCCTCCAAAATAACTCAACATGGAAGGAGTAGGTGCCCTTAGCCCAAGAGGAGCCCGACTCACACTGTTGAAGATCTGCAAACCATCATGGCCGCCCGACACATATATCCTGCCCTCAAAGACCGTAACCCCAGCGGCACTGCGATTCGAGCTCATCGGGGTCACCACTGTCCACCTTTAAAAAAGAGTCAAAATAAAGAGAAGACATGAGAGCTGGTCTCCTAAGACAACTTACCAGGGCTTGGGTGGACCGTGGATAATCTCCCCACATTTTACCAGCTTTCCCATCACTTCTGTTGCTGCCTCTCATCCAAGTGCAGACACACAGCCCATCTTCTCTGCTCTTTTCCATGTGCACTCCAACCCAGCATGTATCAAACCAGGCCTCTTTCTCCCACATATCTGCTCCTCTCATGTCTACTCCCTCATCCTGTTAATGGGACCACCAGCTATCTCCTTGCTGCACTTAATAAAAGTCAGAATTTGGGGGGCTGCTTCTCCCTCACCCTTAACATTCTTGTGGTCCCCAAGTCCTGGCTGGTTTGTTTTCTGGTTGCTGCTTGTTCCCATCTCCATCCTTTTGCCATAGCTCTGGCCTCTCACCCCGACTATAGGAACAGCCTCCTTACCAGCGGCCTGGCTTTCAGACCACTTCCCATTCCAACCCATGTAGCCAGTGGCTGTACCACAGCCCTCGTCTAAGGCAGTTTCCAAGTTCCTTAATGTGTTTTTTACCACTTTGTCCTCACCCACTTTGCAGAGCCACCCCTTGCCACACTGTATGTTCCAGCCCACTGGAGGCTAACTGCTGTCCTCGCCACTGTGAACACTTTCTTACCGAAGAAAGTGCTGGCTCCCTGCTCATGATGAGCAGCCTCTCCCACTGTCTACCCATGATAGGTCTCACCTTGGAAGACATCCCGGCCACTCTGCCTCTCCTCCCAGCCCCAGGGAGGAGGAAGGTGCTCCCCAATCTCTGCCCAAGAGCACCAGACACAAGCCTCCCGGGTAGGATGACAACGCATTCATTATGAAATACTGAGTATTACTTTAAGGATCTCATAGCCAGCTTATGGCCTGACATCTAGTAAGTTCGTGAAGTGACAGTATACTAGCTCAAAAGCATCCTGATGAGTCCACTCAACCCATTTGCTTATATTTTGTTACACAATATGAGAGTGTTCAGGCTAATCTTGTGTTTTCCAAAGACTGTTTCACAAAATAACCTCAAGATGTTGCTAGGTATTATATAAAACACAAGGTTAAACTTCACTCTAGAAGTTTTCAGAGCCTTTAAAATGTTAACAGGGATTATGGAAAGACAAGGACTCTGGTGGTACAGACATCAACATTTCCCAAGCTTATCTGATCATATAACGTCTTTCTTTTTTTCCAAATCATATCCTGCTCACTTTGGAACATGTTGCTGGTCTACTTCCTATTCTCTTTCACTTGCATTTCCATTAAAATAGGCTGACTGATTAAGAGGTACAGACCACCAAACAAATGCTTCCAAGTATCTGTATAGATCGTTTGAAAAAATTATTCAACAATTCGTTCATTTAACCAAGGATGTGTAGCACAGCCTATCACACACAAGACATTATAGGTTAAGATTTGTCTACAGTCAAGAAGTCTGTGGTCCCAAGTTTTTTCACACACTCTGCTCAGTAAGCTCCAGTTGCCCCAGAGGAGCCAGAACCCTTACTTATCCGTCTCAGGCGAGTAGGTCTCCACAGAGTTGAGGGAAGAGTTTCCATCGTAGCCCCCACACACGTAGATCTGCCCGTCCAGCACGACTGTCCCCATGGCACTGAAACAGACAGAGCTGTCATTCCAGATGGGCCTCAGACTCCCAGTGCTGCCTCTTATGTCCACAAGAAGTTAACCTATCAATGCCTTTTTCTGCCTGAAATGCTCCCTTCCAACCTGCCATGCTGATGGTCTCATTTACCTTTACTGCCCAGGTCAAATTCCTCTTGCCTCTCCCTCCTTAAAAGCTACCTGAGACCCCTCAAACAAGACTTACTCTCTTCCAACCCCACATTCCCACAGCTGCTTCTTTCTTTATTTCATCACTTGTTGCAATCATTCATTTATTCATCCATCATATTTTTATCAGTCACTCACAGGGCACACTGTCTCAGGCACTGGGTTTAGAGTGGTGAGTAAGCCCAAGCTTTTGCCCCCAAGACACTTATGTTCTGACACTATGGAATACTAGGGCTCGGTCTGCCACCTCTAAACAAGACAGGGAAGGTCTTCATATGTGTGACCTTGACAGTAATTAGTGTAGTGTCTGGAATATAAGAGGCCCTCAGTATATGTTCACTGTGTTACCTCAGATTCTTCCCACTCAAAATAACAGATGTGTTTTCATTACACACATGGCCTTGTCTGATGCCTAATTTGTCTAAGTGGGTGATGCATGTCAGGTGCTTTACACTTAATAGATTTTTTAAAATTTTGTAACAGGAACTTCACAAAATTGTATACTTCATTCGTTTCAAATGGATACATGGTTTTTAATCATAAGTACTTCAAGAGCAGTAAGTTCTCAAGATTCTTAATATTGAAATTATTTTTTTCTGCTCATACGTATTCAGTTTTCTTTATTTTCTTTTGGTACTCTACTTATTAGCTACCACTACACTTACTATTTTCAACCCTCTCCATGCCCTGCAAGAAGTGTGGGTCACTATCATAACTGCACAAATGCACAGCTGGGGCTCAGAGGCTGGGTTTTCTCCAGCCTGCCCAGGGAGATAACTGCCTTCAATGTAAATGAGACAAGATCAACTCCCTGCCACTCACAAAGCCAAGTTCCCAGAGTAGTAAAGACCCAGGGGACTGGTGAAAACATTTAGTCTGCTTTGAGTCCTGGCTGTTACACTTCTGATCTAGCTCCCTTTTAATGCGCCTGGGACAACAGTGGAAGATGGCTGCAGTGTCTGGGCTCCTGTCACCCACACGGGAGACCTGGATGGAATTCCAAGCTCCTGGTTTCGACTTGGCCTAGCCCCAAGTGTTGTGGACATTTGGGCATTGAACCAGCAGATGGAAGATCTCTCCCTGTTTCTCCTTCTTTCATTGTAATTCTTTCAAACAAATAAAACAAAACTTGAAAAAAAGAGACAGATTAAACATCAATTAAGTGGTAAGACAAGTGTGTAGAGAAAAGGGAAAGTGTTGATCAGTGTGGACTGGAGTAGCCCAGAGCAATAAAGTTCCACGGAGGTGGCCTGGAAGACTGGAGGCAACAGGAAGGAAAAGACAGGAGAGGAGGTGTCACTAACTGACGGGACGGAGAACAGTGTGGGATGTCAGGAGAGAAGCAATGAGGAACATTTTAAGGTAACCTATAATTTAAAAGGGATGAGATGGAACTGGTCTCACGCTACTAATAACAGGGCATTAACCACAGTGAGGAGAGGAATACCCTGAGGACTTTCCTCCAGAAAACATTCTAAACCCAGTGACATCAAAGCAAGAGGCCCGGGGCAGACACAGCAAAGGGCAACGGACTGTGGTTAGAGCAAAAAAGCCAGTATGGCTGGGGACACGGAGCAATGGTTCCTTTGATCACAGAGCCTGCAAAGGATTCTAGCGACAGAAGGGCAAGCACCGAGGCGGGCATGTTGGTAGGAAACAGCTGAGAGAGCACTCCTGCGAGGAGCAGATCTATGTACTTTTTGGTTTCTCCCAAAACTAACCTACTTTGCTGCTTTGCGAATCTGGGTAGCTGGTACACAGGCAGGGTCCTCCTGGCTCACTGCCACATGCTAACCCTGCAGTATGGAAGATGTGTAGCACAGCCGTGACACTTTTACGTGGTAGAGGACTTCTGCATTCACTCTTCTTTCTCACGTGTATCATTACTTGATTTTTTTCTTCCTAGGTCAGGTGTTCTCACAAGTAGAGACTCCAAAGCAAGGCCAGGCAAAGGAGTCTGGGAAGCAAATACTCTTTCTGTTCTAATCTACTTATTTATTTGAAAAGTCAGAGTTACAGAGAGAGAGAGAGAGAATCTTTCATCCCCTGGCTCACCCCTCAGAGAGCCACAATGGCCAGGGCTGAGCCAGGCTGAAGCCAAGAGTCAGGAACTCCATTCAGGTCTTCTGAACGGACAGCAGGGGCCCAAACACTTGGGCCATCCTCACTGCTTTTCCTAGGCCACTAGCAGGGAGCTGGATCGGAAGTGGAGTAGGCAGGACACAAACTGGTGACCACATGGGATGCCGGTGATAGACGGCATCTTTACACGCTACGCCACAAAGTTGGCCCCAGGAAGCAAATTCTCTCATAACAGAATTACAAAGCAGAAAGGTCCTTAAAGAGCAATAGATTTGGTGGTTTTCAACCTGCCCCCTTAAAAAAAAACAAATTCATGCAACTTTCCTCTCAAGGAAAAGAGCTAATCACAGAGGTGCTGTGGTTAAATGGGCAGGGGCCCTTGGACTGCCTTCCCTCCTTATAGGACCTCTGAAGAGAAGCATCAGAGTGCCACTGAAAGCCACTCATCTGGTGTGGCCTCACTGGAGACTGAGGGACAGAACCTGTCTGGTTACATGGCTTGAGCAGTATCGGTCTTCCCACTGTCCAAGCACGTGAACCCTCTGCCACACATCTGCCTATCACCTTGGCACTGAGAAGCCTACATGCAGTCACCACTGAGGTGTCCTCTAATTCCACTTCTAACCGAGGAAATGCTGAGCAGGCAAGTGGCAGAGGAAGTAAGAAGCTGGGTTGTGTTCAGTGACATGTAAACTTGGTCCACCTTGCAAATATACCTATGTGCTCATGTCCAGAACAATGTGTATGATCCTGCAGGAAAGAACACTGCTTTAATTCATGTACACCAGGGGCAGTGAAAGCACATGTGTGGCAGGAGTCCTGGGGGAAAGAAAGTATAAAGAAAAACACCTTGCATTTCCTTTTATCGCTAGTAAAGTTAAATCCTCCTTATTCTTCAAGTTTCACTTTAATCCCACCTCTTCCCTGAAATCTTCCAGACGTTCCAGTCCAGTTTCTCTCCCTCCTTGAATCTTCCATAAAACACATTTTCAGTCCTTATCTGGCACTTAAATAACAATACAACTTCCACATGTCCACGTCTCATTTCCCCAAGTTCCTCAAAGGACAAGGCAGGTATTTTACTTTTAAGCAGGTGGGGGCTCGTTCCCAGGTGGCACCGGCAGTGGCTGGCCTGGCTGCAGGACATTCCCAGGCCAAAGCTTGTGTTTTACTTTATTACGTGCCCCTGCTCGTCTAGCATGGCACTCCCCAGATGCTCAGTGTGTATGCTCAGGCTGCACGTGGCTTCCAGAATACCTTCTCTTGCTATTCATGCTCCCCACTCTGGTCCAAGTGTCCGTCTCCGGATTGTAGGCCTCCACAGTGCTCAGCCGTAGTTGGCCGTCATATCCCCCGATGGCGTAGAGAAGCCCATTCACCACAGCCACACCAACGCGGCTGCGGGCTGTGGTCATGGGATGGCATTTCTCCCAGCGATTGGCGATGGGGTCAAACACTTCCACCACATTCAGGGAATCACCTGCATAAAAATTTGCTACTCAAATTAAAACAAATGAGACCACTTGTTTAGATCACAACTATAGGCATTGACTATATGGACACTGACTTGATTCTATATTAGCTCTTCCCACAGAAATTACTAAGGGCACAACAGCCCACTAAGAAATTTCAGCCATCATAACCTCCAATCTGACTTTTTAAGGAGAAATCAGAATCAGATAGGAGCCATTTACTTTTTAGAGAAGGCAGTTTTCACTTACAACCAGGAACTCCGCCTACTTAAAGTAAAAGACACAGGTAAACAGTTCTACTCTTTCTCCAGTGCAGGAAGCATGCCCGGGGGAACGGCGTGGGTTGTAACTGCTAGTGGGTGACCCTGGGCAAGTTCTTTTTGTCCCCACCCTCTGTTTCACATGTGAAATAATCTTCATGGCAGAGCTACCACAATGACTAAACGCTACATTCGGTAAAGCCCCCAGCATGGCTCTAGTATATATTTAGTATTCAGCATGATCTCCCTTTCTGTCTTGTGCTACTTTGGGGCATTTAGCACCTGCCACACTCCAGCCTTTACTGAGTTGAGGACTTACCTTTGCCAGGTCATATGATGAACAAGCAGCAAGTTAGTACCCACTTCTCACTAACCTTCAGTTGAAAGTAAAACTGCCCAGCACTATCCACTAACTCCCCCAGGAAAGGAAGGGACCCATACAGCTTGCCTGAAAACCTGACTGTGTGATACAAGAGGTGCCAATCACACTGGGGCTGCAAAGTGTGTGTGCATTTCACAGGGTAGGCTGAAGAATAAAAGGTGTTACTGAGGTGGCAGGTCCTACACTCAGGATAAACATTCGTTTTTTGGGGGAGACATTCTCATAGTCAAACCCACATGACCAAATGAGAGCGGCCTGGTAAGAGGATGGGGTCTCCAAGTCCTAGTCAGGGTTGAGTGAGTAAACACTACAGCCAATGTGATACTAGGGAAAAAGAGTTGCTTCAGCAACGAGGACACTTGAGTTCTACCAAAAACAACCTGTGAAGACAGTGAAAGCTCTCCGGGCCTCAGTTTCCAAATCTGTAAGATAAGGGGCGAGGCCTCCAGGATTTCTCATGCAATGGCATGAATATAGGACAAGCACTAATTATAGAGTAAAAACATCAATTCAAGAAGGGAAAGGAAGGTGAGATCACGAAAGAGAGGAACCAGAAGGGCCAGGCTAAGCTGTTTGGTGCTTCTTTGTCCATGGAGTCCAACACGGGGCTCTACAAAGGGGAGCTGCAAGATACCTGCTGAGTTGAGGCCCCCCACAGCATAGATAAGCCCAGCGATGGAGGTGCAACAGCGAGGCCGAGTTCTGAAAGCTGGCAGATGGGGCCGGCGCTCTGGCATGAGGTGATAGTCCTTTGCTTCATCTACCAGGTCCCTGGAATAAGGTAAAAAGATGCTACGACAGGAGGTATCTTCTCTACTTTGTCCACATTTGTACTTCTGATCCTGGCTCCCCAACCCTCACAGACCTCAAAAAACCCAAGTGTGGGTCTGGCGTGGTGGTGCAGCAGGTTAAGCCACCACTTACAATAGTAGCATCCTATATTGGAGTTCTGGTTTGAGTCCTGGTTGCTCTGCTTCTGATCTAGCTCCCTGCTAACAGACCTGGGAAAGTAGGGGAAGATGCTCCAAGTGCTTGAGCCCCTGCTATCCAAGTGGGAGACATGGATAGAGTCCCTGTCTTCAGTCTGCCTCAGCCCCAGCCATTGCGACTATCTGGCCATTTGGGGAGTGAACCAGCGTTTGAGAGATCTTTTTCTTTCTCTGTCTCTTCCTCTCTCCTTCTGCCTTCAAATAAATAAAATCTTTAAAAAAGAACCAAGGTGAGATCTGGGGAAACCATACACAGCTGAGAATTGCTCAAAATTGAAGGGGCAAAATGAGTAGAGCCCTCCTTAGCACATGTGATCCCAATGAGTATCTTTTAATAGGCACAGACCAGTCAAAAGAACAACTGGGCGGTGACTAACACAGCTGTGCCGGGGGTGGCTGAACAGGCAGCCTGCATCCTGCCACCACTCAGACTGGCTCCTCCTTTCCACGCTAGGACTGCACTATGGCTCACATCCTGCAGTGAACAGGCAGTCACAGCCAACAGCTCCTGATGTATAATTTCCCCGCCTCCAGCCTGCTCCTCCATTCCATCCTTTGCACTATAGTCCAAATTGTTTTTCTTTTTTTTCTTTTTTTAGATTTATTTGAAAGGCGGAGTTACAGAGAGGCAGAGGTAGAGACAGAGAGAGAGGTGTTCCATCTGCTGGTTCACTCCCCAAATGGCAGCAATGGCTGGAGCTGCGCTGATCCAAAGCCAGGAGCCAGGAGCTTCTTCTGGGTCTCTCAAGCGGGTGCAGGGGCCCAAAGACTTGGGTCATCTTTTACAGCTTTTCCAGGCCACAGAAGAGAGCTGGATCGGAAGTGGAGCAGCCGGGTCTTGAACTGGAGCCCATATGGGAATGCTGGCATTGAAGGCGGAGGCACTACCCACTATGCCACAGCCCAAGTTGTTTTTCTGAGATCCTCCAATAGCTGCCTGCTGCAGACAGAACAGTTCAGACTCTTCGATAGCACATTGCAGTCTGCTGTCACAGGGCTCCAGTTACTGCTACGCCTTCCTGACACACACCTTCACAGTGCCTGAATCCAGCCACTGGCTTCCTCCCGAACCAGCTGATCCAGGGCTGAGAAAATGGAAAGAACTGAGTATGTGTAAAAACCTTGTCAGCAAAGGAGAAGGAGGTAGTTTACCATTGTGAATACAGTAAGAAATTCAGGGGATAGAGGTTTTTCTTGGCTGCGTTGCCTCTACACAATGCTCCTATAGGGCAGCCCTCTTCTGCTCTGCTGTGCCCTGTTATCACTGATGTACTCAGGCTAAGTTGCACTTGCTGGGAAAGAAGTCCTCCCCTAGCCAATCATCACTGAGGCAAAGTCTACACCTAGCAGCAGTCTGTGCACTAACTCACATTTATCGAAGAGGGGGAGGGGCCCAGAAAGTCCCATTTGCACCACCCAGTGAGCTGCTGGTATGGATAGGGTCAAGGCAGGTGGTATAGTTGCTTGCACATTCATAAAAAAATTCAGTGGATGAAGATGCTAGAAAATCATCATAAAACTTAAGAGGAAAGCCCCTCTGCCTTGCTACTCCCAAATGGCACATCTCTTTGCCCAAGGATTAAGCATGCTCTTGTCAGTGCCGTAGCTCACTAGGCTCTAATCCTCCGCCTGCGGAGCCGGCACTCCGGGTTCTAGTCCCGGTTGGGGCGCTGGTCCTGTCCCGGTTGCTCCTCTTCCAGTCCAGCTCTCTGCTGTGGCCCAGGAAAGCAGTGGAGGATGGCCCAAGTGCTTGGGCCCTGCACCTGCATGGGAGACCAGGAGGAAGCACCTGGCTTCTGGCTTTGGATTGGTGCTGTGCACTAGCCGTGGCGGCTATTGGGGAGTGAACCAACGGAAGAAAGACCTTTCTCTCTGTCTCTCTCTCTCTCACTGTCTAACTGCCTGTCAAAAAAAAAAAAAAAAAAAAAAAAAAAAAAGACTCATGCTCTTAACACCTCTTTTTCTAGGTTCTGGACAGAGGATAGACCAACACATGTGCCATGAATTAAGACTGACTACTCCAAAGTCTTCCTCCCCTAAGCTGCAACAGGCGGCTAGGTCCTCTTCTCTGCCCAGACCCTCAGCAGTGTCACGTACCTGCATTTGTGGCAGCAACGCACCAGGTCATCTTGCTGCACTCGATCTGACAGGAACTGGGGCCGGCAGAGAGGCAAGCGGATGCTAGACAACAGCTCAGGCAGGTAAGGTCCTCTCTGCTCCCGGTCGTATCTGACCCAGGCCAACGCGGCTTCAAAGACCTGCGCGACAGAGTAGAAGCTCTGGCAACAACTCCTCTCATCCAGGATGAACCCACCTCTGGACATCAATCTCAATCCCTTCATTTTCTATACTGAGGCAGCCCCTTGAGTACATCAATCTTCCCAGCTACTCGTCTCCTGAATCCACTACTTTCTCTCCACTTCCCCAGCCACCCTCTTGGTTGCCCAGTCTTTAGCAATGTAAGCCAAGATGATTCTAACAGCTTCTGGCTTTAAATACGATTTCCTAATGAAAAACTGTCAATGAGTCTTCTTTCTGTATCAGAAGAAAATGCTCATATCCCTTCTTTCCCGCTGCTCTGCACCCCACTCCCTCTAAACTACCTTCAATGCCTTTACTCTAGCCAGGCTGAGCCAATTCCCCTGTTCACACTGCCTGCCCCATATCCTCCCCACTCCCAAAACCCTCTCCTCTCCTCGTCACCTAAACCCACTCCCTTTTCTTGAATGCCTGCCTCTCTGAGGAGCCTTCCCGCTGACGGCTCCAGCCACAGCATATCTATCTCCCTTACAGAATGTGTCACTCAGATAAATCGGAGTTGCTCCAGGTCACATCACTTGGTGGAAGAGCTAAGGACAAAATGCCTTATTCTTGGGATGAGCCTGCTCTTCTAAATTACAGTGTATCTGCTGGTCACTAACACGGGGGTGGGAGCTCTTCAGACACTCAGGAAATCTGCTGAGTTGTGCTAGCATCCCAGTGGCTGGCCTCCTGGAGCCTGGGGCTTCTGCTGAATCTGTTTCATAGTAGCCCAGAGTGCTTTATTTCAAATATCCTAAGTGGCTCTGCTTTTGGCTAGACTGATGCTGCAGTGCTAGGTACACACTTCTCACCTCTGCATTCAACACCCTTCGGCGCCAGCCCCTACCGCTGACTGACACTCGCTCTCTAAGACAACTTGCATCGCACACTGTTGTTGAACAGAAAAGGTCATCCTTTGTTCTTTTCCGGCTACTAAACCCCAAACTCTCATTTAGGCTTCTTAAATTCAACTCGCCCCCTAGTCTGCACCAGCCCCGTATATGTGGTTGACAGAAAACATACAACAGAGCTGACCGATGTACTTTAAATTTCTGACTACTCAGCCCATCAGGCCCTGCTTGCTACCTGGCCCTCTCCACTTCCCGAGCATTGTCCTTTTGTGCTCCTTCTTGCCTAGAGAACTATTTCATATCTTTTAATCTCTCTCCAAATTTTTAATACTCCTCCCTCATCCTTTCAGCTGAGAAAAAAAAAAAAAAAAAAAACAGGCAAAACTATCAGCTAGAATCTACAATCGTCTCTTTTGCCCACCTCCTGTCTGGCTGTGTGCAGTCAGTTCTCCCTCTAGCTACTGTGGACCTTGTGGCGTGCACTCAATCAAATACGCACCCCCCTGGGCCCTACACCCTCTCTTCTCACTCCAGAACATCATTCCAGCAACTATCCTCCTATGTCTCCTTGTCTCCTACATTACCAATTCTTCCCTCTCTTCTAAAAAATCCCCGTCGCAGTGAAAAAAAAGAAAGTTCTTGGGACTGGAATTGTGGTGTAGCGGGTTAAGCTGCTGCTTGCAACATTGGCATCCCATATCAGAGCACCAGTTCAAGTTCTAGTTGTTGTTCTTCAGATACAGCTCCCTGCTAATGTGCCTGGGAAAACAGCAGAGGATGGCCCAAGTACTTGGGCTCCTGCCACCAACGCAGGGGACCAGGATGGAGTTCTGGGTTCCTGGCTTCTGCCTGGACCAGACCTGGCTGTTAAGGCCATTTGAGGAGTGGACCAACAAATGAAAGCTGTGTGTGTGTGTGTCTGTGTGTGTGTGCTCTCTGTCACTTTTTCAAATAAATCAAATCTTAAAAAAAAAAAATTCTGGATTTCACATTCCTTTCCAGATACTGCCCCCATGTTCCATTCTTTCCTAGGGGAAGACTCTTCCAAAAAGTTATCTTTCCTTGCCATTTCCAGCTCACAGCAGCATTACTTTTAATAGTAAATATTGAAAATAACCCCAAAATCCAAGAATAAGGGAAGTGGATTTGACAAGATCGATAAAAAACTATTTAGACACTGAACTATAAAAAAGAAACCCCATAAAATGCAATAGCTGCATATGTATCTTAAATTTGTTAAAAGAGGAAAAACTGATACAGAAAGCAGTGATTACAAAGAGCAGCATCCCAGAGGTCACCTGCAAAGACCACTCTGCCCTCACACACCTGCTCCTCGGATTTGACGTTCAGCTCATCCCGGGACACGAGCTCCAGCACATCTTCCAAGGGCAGGGCCAGGAACTCCTCTGACATGGACACCTCTACGAAATGCTGGTGAATGAAGCTGTTGGCCGCATCATAGAGCACAGCGCACATCATCGTCTCGGCAAACTGCCGTACACCCAGGCAGTTTTTTGGGTGAAGTCTTTTGGCATAAAAAAAAAGAAAAAAAATTAGAGTAAGAGGGGTAGAGGATGGAAAGGGAGAAAGCACAAGGGCTGTTAGTGCAGGATAATGAAGGGAGATAGAGACAGAGAGAGATCATCCATCCTCCCCAAGTGCCACAACATTCAGCGCTGGGCCAGGCAGAAACCTGGAGCCAGAAACCCAATCCAGCTCAGCCACGGGGGTGGCAGGAACCCAACTACTTGAGCCATCTCACCTGCTGCCTGCATATCAGCAGAAGTTGGAATTGGGAGTAGAATTTGAGTTTTTTTTTTTTTTTTTAAGATTTTATTTATTTATTTATTTGAGATGCAGAGCTACAGACAGTGAGAGGGAGAGACAAGAGAAAGGTCTTCCTTCTGTTGGTTCACTCCCCAAATGGCCACAATGGCTGGAGCTGTGCCAATCTGAATCCAGAAGCCAGGAGCTTCTTCCATGTCTCCTATGCCCGTGCAGGAGCCCAAGCACTTGGGCCATCTTCCACTGCTTTCTCAGGCCATAGCAGAGAGCTGGATTGGAAGAGGAGCAGCCGTGACTAGAACCGGTGCCCATATGGGATTCCGGCACCACAGGTGGAGGATTAACCTTCGGCGCCACGTCACCAGCTAGATTTGGGGCTTAGACCCAAGCACTATGATATGTGATGTGGGCATCTTAACCGCTAGGCCCAGTGCCCATCACAGGCTTATTATCTTTATCAGAATGCTTTCTTTCTATTCTCCCAGGCTGGTTTAAGGTTCTAAGCAATTCTATTTACTAAGCAATATTCACCACTGTCTCCTGGAAGCAGACTTGTTAAGGGCTGGGAGGTCAGGGTATCTCAGGAGCTTGGCTTTATGTCTACCATAAATTTTACATAGCTGTGGTTTCATTCCAGTTTCAACTTGGGCTTTCAATTGCTTTGGAAACCATGTGAATTTCCAAGGAAACATGAACAGGGAACAATGTATAGTCAAAGCAGCATGGCCAGAGAGGACCACAGAGTTCAAGGTCAGAATGTCACTCAGGGTAAGACATTTAGCCCAGTGGTTAACACCAGTTACAACACTCGCGTCCCACATCTCAATGCCTGGGTTTCATACTCAGCCCCAGCTTGTGATTCCAGTGGACTCTCAGGTGGACTCTGGGATGTAAAGGTGATGGTTCAAGTGGTTGGGTTCTTGCTACCCATGTGTGAGACCTGGAGTTTTTTTTTTTTGTTTGTTTGTTTGTTTGTTTGTTTTTGACAGGCAGAGTGGACAGTGAGAGAGAGAGACAGAGGGACAGAGAGAAAGGTCTTCCTTTGCCGTTGGTTCACCCTCCAATGGCCGCCGCGGCCGGCGCGCTGCGGCCGGCGCACCGCGCTGATCCGATGGCAGGAGTCAGGAGCCGGGTGCTTTTCCTGGTCTCCCATGGGGTGCAGGGCCCAAGCACTTGGGCCATCCTCCACTGCACTCCCTGGCCACAGCAGAGGGCTGGCCTGGACGAGGGGCAACCGGGACAGAATCCGGCGCCCCAACCAGGACTAGAACCCGGTGTGCCGGCGCCGCTAGGTGGAGGATTAGCCTAGTGAGCCACGGCGCCGGTGACACCTGGAGTTTTTGGTTCTTGGCTTGTCCCAGCCCAGTCCTAGACATGGCAAGAACTTGGGGGAGTGAGCAAGCAGATGACAAGCAGATGAAGGAGTGCTCGCTAGCCCTCTCTCTTAAATCCTAATACATAAAATTTTAAAATTAGAAAAAAAAGTCACTCATTCATCTGTCAAATAATGCCTTTTGCCATAAACTCTTAGGATTTAAAAGCATTTCAAAGGGGGGGGGGCAGTGTTGTGGCATAGTGGGTTAAACCGCTGCCTGCGATGCTGCCATCCCATATGGGCATCGGTTTGAGTGCTGGCTGCTCCAATTCCAAACCAGCTCCCTGCTAATGTGCCTGGAAAAGCAGTGGAAGATGGCCCAAGTACTTGGGTTCCTGCCACTCACTTGGGAGACCTGGATGAAGCTCCCAGCCCAGCCCCAGCTGTTGGGGCCATTTGGGGAATAAACCAGCAGATGGAAGATCAATCTTTCTCTCTCTTCTTCTCTAACTGTCTCAAATAAATAAACCTTAAAAAAACCCCAAAGAGTTAAAATATGTAAAGCAGGCTTGAGGATGACTTGTCCCTGGGCCTGTATACAGCATGTGCTTCACTCCCTCCTACAATGTGACATCAACCCGAGAGAAGGTTCAAAATGCCACAGACTGGAAGCTGGTTAGTCCAAAGACATGGGAGAAGATGATCAACGGCGGCATCCCTTTCCATCCTCTCCTATTCAGGTTAGGATTTCTGTACCCAATTTTCAACAAATGCTGATGTGCTTGGCATAATACTGCACACTAAACACACTGTCTCAACTGAATTGGGCGTGTACATCCAAGAGGGGGCCATGTGGGAAGAAGCCTGTTTATAAGGCATTGATGGGGAGGGAGGAGGGAGAGCTGTCACACAGGAAACGGGTTCATGGCAGGAAGGAAACAGGAGAGAAAATAAGCCTACAGGGGAGATGCAGACCTAAATCCTTCACTAGCTACTTCATAACCTTTTTCCTTGCTGACGTAGCTCAACTTTTTTTTTTTTAAATTTTACATAAGTTATACAAGTTTCATGTATTTCATATATGCAGATTTAGGAACACAGTGATACTTCCCTCCTTCCCACCCATGCTCCAACCCTTCTACCTCTTCCTTCTCCCATTCTCACTCTTAATTCTTACAAAGATCTACTTTCAGTTTACTTAACGATTATAAGGTTAACTCCAACTAAGTAAAAGAGCTCAACAAACTGTATGAAGAAAAAAACTCTGTAAGCAAGGAGGCTACATAAGACACAAACACTACTGGAAGCAGGAAGTAGTGACTTGAATTAAACAAGTTATGACTTGGTTCCTTGATGCATTTGATGTTATAATCTAGCTCTGAGAGAAGACTTTCAGAAAATACATAATTTCAAGGCTTACCTAGAGGCAAACAGGCCCATACATCTGAAGGCTGGGGAAAGGGCCACAAGAAAAGAAATCAACTGTAGCCTCCGGGAGGAAAAAGCAGGTCAGAGATCTTATACACTAAGCAGCTTCAGCTACTACTGTTTTCCTGAAGCTGAGGGTAGTCCAACCTTGAAACTGAAATGCTCAAGGTGCTTGTCCTTGAGGGTACAAAGGGATTGAGGAGCTGGGAGGCCCTACCACACTCTGTAGCCAGGTTCGAGATGAACCACCCCAAAGAACAGAGGCAGTAACAATAACTACAGAGAAAACAGAAAGCAGGTCATGGCTGTGGGGTTTGTGGCAGGGAAAAAAGACAGGAATGAGATGTGGGCTTGAGTCTCAGAAGAGTCTGACAGGACTGAATGAAAAACTATCAAGGAAAGACTTAAGACATCAGGCTTTATGTTTAAGTACCTGATCCTAAAATAGTACCGGTGCACATAAAAACATCTATAATGGCCTAAAAATCACTTCCTAGGGGCGTGGCACTGTGGCACTGCACATTAAGCACTACCTGCAGTGCCATTATCCCATGTGGATGCCAGTTCAAGTCCTGGTTGCTCCACTTCCAATCCAGCTCCCTGCTGATGGCATGGGAAAGCAGTGCAGGATGGCCCAAGTCCTAGGGCACCTGTCACCCACGTGGGAGACCTGGAAGCTCCTGGCTCCTGGCTTGGGCCTGGTTCAGCCCTGGCCCTTATGGCTATTTGGGGAGTGAACCACAAGATGGAAGATCTCAATCTCTCTCTCTCTTCCTTTTTCTTTGCAACCCTGCCTTTCAAATAAATAAATAATTTTAAAAAATCACTTTCTACCCTGCACCCCATGGGAGACCAGGATAAGTACCTGGCTCCTGCCATCAGATCAGCGTGGTGCGCCAGCTGCAGTGCACCGGCCATGGCGGCCATTGGAGGTTGAACCAACGGCAAAGGAAGACCTTTCTCTCTGTCTCTCTCTCTCTCACTGTCCACTCTGCCTGTCAAAAAAAAAAAAAAAAAAATCACTTTCTAAACATTTTTAGGTGACAGTGCTTTATGAGAAAGCCTGGATTCAGCGTTGATAGTCATGACTTCAAAAACCCCTAGGTGGAGCTGTTGTCCCTTGGTGGAGGTTTGAGGATGACCAACTACTTTCCAGAGTGTCTACTTAATGAGAAAGCCATTCTCTGACTTCTACAGGATGTTACAAATAAGCAGCAGACACTGTGCATCCTTCCAGCCTGCCCTAGGAGGTGTCCCAGGGTAAGAATAAAGCAGGTTCTGGAGCTATACTCTAATTACAAGGTCTCCATCTGTAAACTCAGAATCCTACTCTGTTGGGTACCGACTAAAACCATTTACCCAATGCCTAGCAGATAAATGTCCCTGCATTTTTAGGCATCATTCATGCAGTTACTATGACTGGCTGCCACATGGCAGTTTTCAGTGACGCTCATGGCACCAGCAGGCAGGATGAGCGTGGTAGACAGCAGGCAGGGTCTACAGACTGCTAAGCAAACTGGATTGGTGGAGCAGGAATGGAGGAGGGGTGGATCATCTGAGTCAGGAAGGACTGCAGGTGATCAGAGACCTGGTGAAAAGGGAAGGTTCAGGGGAGACTGGGCTGGGAAAGCGCTGCAGATATGGGTGCTATGTCAGTTTCTCCCTGTACGTGGCGTAGCACTGACTCTCACCACCAAGCCTCTTATGGTTACATGGCCTTTACCTTACAACTAAGGGCTCTTCTCTTGCAGGGTGGGGTATGGGCAGAGAGGAGGAAGAGCCTTCTTTTTTTTTTTTTTTGACAGGCAGAGTGGACAGTAAGAGAGAGAGACAGAGAGAAAGGTCTTCCTTTGCCGTTGGTTCACCCTCCAATGGCCGCCGCGGCCGGCGCGCTGCGGCCGGCGTGCTGCGCTGATCCGATAGCAGGAGCCAGGAGCCAGGTGCTTTTCCTGGTCTCCCATGGGGTGCAGGGCCCAAGCACCTGGGCCATCCTCCACTGCACTCCCTGGCCACAGCAGAGGGCTGGCCTGGAAGAGGGGCAACCGGGACAGAATCTGGCGCCCCGACCGGGACTAGAACCCGGTGTGCCGGCGCCGCTAGGCGGAGGATTAGCCTAGTGAGCCGCGGCACCGGCCGAAGAGCCTTCTTTTTGCTCAAATATCACAGGAGACTCACAAGGCCCACTGCCAAGTGCTGCAAATAGCTGGAGGCATAATGCATGACCCTAAAAGAGCACAGACTGCCTCAAGTTGGATTTATGAAATGCATGAAGTTTGTATACCTTAAATAAAAGCTTTCTGGGGGGGGGGGGGGGATACAGACTGATTAATCCTAGTGTACCAAGGACAGAGAATTCCTTGATATTGGGACCAGTGTTATAGTGTAGTGGGTTAAGCCACTGCCTAAAATGTATCCCTTATGGATGCCAGTTTGAGTCCTGACTGCTCCACTTTCAATCTAGCTCCCTGCTAACAGCTTGGGAAAGGCAGTAGCAGATAGCCCAAGTGCTTGGGCCCACCCACATGGAATACCTGGATGAAGATGTGACTCCTGGCTTCAGCCTGGCTCAGCCCTGGTCACTCTGGCCATTTGGGGAGTAAATCAAGAGGATGGAAGATCTTTTTCTCTCTGATATCCTTCTCTAACTGTGCCTTTCAAATAAATAAAATCTTAAAAAAAAAAAAAAAAAAAAAAAAAAAAAAGAATTCCTGAAGAAGAAATTTGGTTGTGTTCTAAAGAGTTGAGGTATAAAAAGGAGGGTCAAGAAATGCAAGGAGGGGCCAGCGCCATGGCTCACTTTGTGGGGAGCAACTCGGACTAGACTGTTACTGGAATTAAGACTTATTCTATGCATCTGCTCTCCCACAATATGGCGCTGGGAGAGGAGTAAACAGCTTCTACCCAGCTGCCTCTCACCAACTTGACAAGCTGCAGGAGCTGCTCCTGATTGGAGGAGAGCGGCGTGCTCGGCGTGTGGGCAGCCGAGTTGGGATTGGCGGAGGAGGACTATATAGGAGGAGAGAGACGGCATGGTGGTGTGGGTTGGTTGGAGAGTGTGTTGGAGAGTTCGCGGGGAAGTTCGTTACTTCGTTCTTTCTCATTTCTCTCTACTCATTCTTGCTTTGGGAGTTTTGCTGTTTACTTATTCTTACTTTACTATAGAAAGGACTTGTAAAAAAAAGGGAACAACAAGCGCCCGGTCCGGTGCGGCTCCTCCGCGTGCGGAGGAGCAGCACACTTGGTTAATCCTCTGCTTGCAGCGATGGCATCCTACATGGGCGCTGGGTTCTAGTCCCGGCTGCTCCTCTTCCAGTCCAGCTCTCTGCTGTGGCCTGGGAGGGCAGCAGAGGATGGCCCAAGTGCTTGGGTCCCTGCACCCGCATGGGAGACTGGGAGGAAGTACCCAGCTCCTGGTTTCGGATTGGCGCAGCACTGGCCATAGCAGCCATTTGGGGAGTGAACCAATGGAAGGAAGACCTTTCTCTCTGTCTCTCTCTCGCTGTCTGTAACTCTACCTGTCAAATAAATTAAAAAAAAAAAAAAAAAGAAAAGAAAAAGAGAAAGAAAGAAAGAAATGCAAGGAGAGGGGAAGTATCTAAACAAAGATGGAAATGGCTATAGAACAGTCAGGGAGCGAATAAATGAGTTTGGAAAGAAATCAGCTAAATGAGAGGCAAGTCAGGTTGTAGAGAACGGATCAGAGGGACACATCAAGTCAAGGCAGAAAACAGGCACGACTACGTAGATCAAGTTCTGTAAAGATTCATCCCAAAGAAACGGACGTGGCTTGATACCAATTCAAGATGTGTCATCAGTGCATAGTACCTTTCCTAGTCTAGCTCCTTAATGAAAATCCTCTGTGCACCGAGGACTCAGCAAATCGGCAGGGGGTTCCAGAAATGAGAAGACCATGCTGCCCACCACAGGCCAGGCCCACCACCCCATCTCACCGTTCTCGGAGGAACGTGCAGCAGGCGTCTTTGATGCTCTGCAGCTGCAGGAAGCTCGCCCCCATCAGCAGTGACTGGACATTTTGCTGGTCAATAGCAAGGTTGCCGTTGTAAGCAAAGTTGATCAGAGCCTCCAGGGCACTAGAGGAAAGAGGAAAGCTATTAGAAGCTCTTCATAGACAAGTCTTAGTGTACAGGAGACTCAGGCCCTAACTTCACTGACATTACTCCCTAGAGAACAGATGTGCCACATTAGGAAATCCATTTAGCCTTGGAGAACTGACCTAAATGCAATCAGTACTACATGACAGCCAAAGATACATCCTCCTGTCACCTTCACTGCCCAAATAATTTTATTACAGAAAATTCTAAAACAGAGAAAATAATCACTCATAGACTGACTACTAAGTCAACAGTGGTCATTTTTCTAGGTTCACTTTCAGTTTCTGTCAACATGCATGCATAAATCACATGCATATAACCACAAAATACTTCTCAAGTCCTTTCCCATGTTACTGCACTGCCTTCAAGTTTTGCAGGAGTGGAGAATCTTTTTTCTGCCAAGGGCCATTTGGATATTTTATAACATCAAGTAGAGAGCCACACAAAATTACCAACTAAAAATTTGGATATTTATAACATCAAGTAGAGAGCCACACAAAATTACCAACTAAAAATGAGATTTATTGAATTTTAAGACCCGCCTGCAGCTGCCTTGGCACGACCAGACCAAATGATTTTGTGGGCCTTATATGGCCTTTTGTGGGCCAGGCATTCCCCACCCCTGTTAAGTGGCTTCTATATACTATTTCAACATGCAAAGATGCTATAATTTGTTTCCTTTATTGGCAGGCGTAATAGCTATTATCATCTTATTACCATTTCGGTTTTGGATTATTATTACTTGGGATAAATTTCTAGAATGAGATTTCCAACATTTTTTCTGGCTACCAATTCATACTGAGACTGAAATTCCAATTCACCTATGGAGTTGCTTGTGCACTAGCCTCTCTCCATCTCTGTGACCTCAGTACTGTCATCTCTTTCCCATCCACACTTCATTCTAACAGTGTGAGCACTCTCACCACAGGGCCTTTGCACAGGGGTTGCTCCTTCTGTTTAGAGGGCTCTTTACTAAGATTGTGACTCTCACTTCAATTATGCTCAAATGTCCACAGAGGCCTTCCCTGATCACTCTGAAAGAACACCAGTTTCTACCATCATTCACTGTCTTGACTTTTTCCCATCACTTTCACTCCCAGTCATATCACGTGTCTATTTGTTGCTAGATCCCCATGAGAAAGTTAGCACCATGAAAAAGCATGTTTCATTTTTATTTCTCTCTCTGCTAGAACTTAGTGCCTTGAACTGTGCACATCACACATGTTCACTTTGTTTACGAAGTACCTGGACTTCACACAGAAATTATCAAGGCTGCTGCAGAATTCAGAGGAGTACACAACTGCCCGTGGAGCTCCACTTCTGTATTTTTCCTTACAAGTAGCTGACCTGATATTTCTGCCTGGTAATGAGGCATATAAATCCTCTCTTTCTTTTTTTTAAACACGTATTTATTTATTTGAATCACTTTCTTTTTTTAAACATATATTTATTTACTTAATTTTAATTCATTTATTTTAAACTTTTTTTTTTTTTTTTTTTTTTTTTTTTTTGACAGGCAGAGTGGACAGTGAGAGAGAAACAGAGAGAAAGGTCTTCCTTTTCTGTTGGTTCACCCCGCAGTGGCCGCTGTGGGCGGCGCATTGCGCTGATCCGAAGCCAGGAGCCAGGTGCTTCTCCTGGTCTCCCACACGGGTGCAGGGCCCAAGGACTTGGGCCATCCTCCACTGCACTCCCTGGCCACAGCAGAGAGCTGGACAGGAAGAGGAGCGACCAGGACAGAATCCAGCGCCCCAACTGGGACTAGAACCCGGGGTGCGGGTGCCACAGGCGGAGAATTAGCCTATTGAGCCACAGCGCTGGCCTAACATGTATTTATTTATTTGAAAGTCACAGTTACACAGAGAGAGAAGGAGAGGCAGAGAGAGAGAGAGAGAGAGAGAGCGCGAGCGAGCTCTTCCATTCCACTGGTTCACTTCCCAATTGGCCACAACAGCTAGAGTTGCACCAATCTGAAGCCAGGAGCCAGGAGCTTCTTCCAGATCTCCCAAGTAGCTGCAGGGGCCCAAGGACTTGGGCCATCTTCCACTGCTTTGCCAGGCCATAGCAGAGAGTTGGATCGGAAGTGGAGCAGCTGGGACTTGACCGGCGCCCATTTGGCATGCTAGCACTGCAGGTGGTGGCTTTACCCACCACACCACAGTGCTGGCCCCGGCAGATCACTTTCAATCATGCAAAGGATACCACACAGTCTCCTAGCTCTTTTCTTTAGCATTTACCATTTGAGATTAAGAAGTAATTAAGTAAGGTTACTGGCTAATGGGATAACCTTGGCTTGATGTCTTTGGACTTCAATTTTCTGGTCCATCAATTAACCATAATACTTGCTACATTCTAGACCTGCATTGTCTGATACAGCAGCCATTAGCCACATGTGGCTATTAAAAATAAAACAATTCATTAAAATCAAAGAAAATTTAAAACTCAGATTTTCAGTTCCACTAGTCACATCTCAAGTGCTCAAAAGCCTTCTGTGGCTAATGGCTACTGTGAAACACTGATAGACAAGACTGTTCTGGACTGCTGAGAAAGGAAGCAAAGGAAGACACATATTTGAAGAACTACTGTGCCAGCCAAAATCACTAGCTCAGCAAAGTACAAAGAAGAATATACTTGGGGCTGGTGCCATGGTCACTTGGTTAATCCTCCGCCTGCGGTGCTGGCATCCCATATGGGTGCCGGGTTCTAGTCCCAGTTGCTCTTCTTCCAGACCAGCTCTCTGCTGTGGCCCAGGAAGGCAGTCGAGGATAGCCCAAGTACCCACATGGGAGACCGGGAGGAGGCACCTGGCTCCTGGCTTCAGATCAGCATAGCTCTGGCCGTAGCGGCCATTTGAGGGGTGAACCAACGGAAGGAAGACCTTTCTCTCTGTCTCTCTCTCACTAACTCTATCTGTCAAACAAATTAAAAAAAAAAGAAGAATATACTACCACTCTCGTACCTAGAGTATCTTGGATTCTAGGTTTTACTAAATGTGTTATAGTAAAAAGAACATCAAAGCTCTCTTTTCAAGATTAATTTATTTCAAAGACAGAGCTACAGAGAGGAGAGAGAGATAGAGTTACAGAGAGAGGTAGAACCAGAGAGAGAGAGAGGTTTTCCATTTTCTGGTTCATTCCCCAGATGACCATAATGGCTGTAGCTGAGCTGATCTGAAGTCAGGAGTCAGGAGATTCTTCTGGGTCTCCCACATGGGTGCAGGACCCAAGGACTTGGGCCATGTTCTATTGCTTTCCCCAGAACTTTAACAGCTGGATAGGAAGTGGAGCAGACAGGACTTGAATCAGCACCCATATGGGATGCAGGTGCTGCAGGCTGGGGCTTTAACCCTCTGCACCACAGCAGCCGCTCCCACTCCCTTCCTGCCTCAGGCACTGGCTGAGATTCCAATCTGTTGACAAATCACCTACTATGTGGATGGAGGTGTTGTGCTATGATACGCCATATCCTGCTGCAGGCCCTCAAAAGGCACCAAGAACCACCACAACTGCACCTGCAAAGCAGCCTGTGAAACCCAACTGTGAGATTTAGTACCTCGGGTCCATTCCTTGCATTACAATCTCATCCTGCTTGCACTCCATCATGTCATTTGTAAACATGGCATGGAAGTACGGGATCGAGGCTGCTAGGACGATTCGGTGAGCGCTGAATTTGTGGTCCCCAATCTGTGGGCAAAATAAAACACAAAGATAGAAACTGAGTGATGCAAATATAGAAACCCAACCTGGCCTTCACAGTTTACTCTTTTGTCCACTACAATGGTACTGGAGTCACTGCAGGGCCTAACAGCTAAGGCTTATCATAGAGACCATCAAGATCCACTTATTCCAATAGCAGAATGATGAGGTGGTAACACGGTTTGACAAACCTAAGCCTGAATGTCTCAAGTGGTAGATTCTACTTGCACCCTTCTCAATTCTTCCACCAACTCAGATATTTAATTCCTTTTACACTATAATCCCAGTCCCAAGTCTAACAAGCGGATGGAATAGACAAACAGTCCAAGAATGGTGGAGATCCTAACAGCATGTTCCTTAAAAAAAAAAAAAAAAAAAAATCCAATACATAGTGACGGGAAGAGATAACGAGAAACTAAAGCTGACCTCAGCTGGGGGCTTGTGTGGCGACAAAGCAGGCACCACAGGCTTTTTTATTATTATTATTTTTTATTTTTTTGACAGGCAGAGTGGACAGTGAGAGAGAGAGACAGAGAGAAAGGTCTTCCTTTTTCCGTTGGTTCACCCCCCAATGGCTGCTGCGGCCAGTGCGCTGCGCTGATCCGAAGCCAGGAGCCAGGTGCTTCTCTTGGTCTCCCATGTGGGTGCAGGGCCCAAGGACTTGGGCCATCCTCCAATGCACTCTCAGGCCACAGCAAAGAGCTGGCCTGGAAGAGAGCAACCGAGACAGAATCCGGTGCCCCAACTGGGACTAGAACCCGGGGTGCCAGCACCACAGGCTGAGGACTAGCCTATTGAGCCACAGCTTAAATGCTAGGAGGTCCCTGGGCACTAAGCAGGTTCTGGTAGCCAGGGAACCCAGAGTTCCTCTAGGGAAAACAACTCTGGCAGCAGCAGGAACAACTGGTGCTGCACACTGGCCAGAGGTCTGTGTGGCCCTTAGGGATAGAAACCAACTCTTTCTCTAATTTTTATCAAACCATCCCAAAGGCAGGCACAGTGGCACAGCAGGTTAAGCCAGTGCTTGGTAGACTGGTATCCTGTATCAGAGTGCCTGGAATCACGCCCCTTCTCCACTTCTGATACAGCTTCCTATTAATGTGCACCCTGGGAAGCAGCAGATGATGGTTCAAGTACTTGGGTCCCTGTCACCCATGTAGGAGACCCAGGTGGAGTTCCTGCCTTGTGGCTTTGGCCTAGTCCAGACCTGGTTGTTGCAGGCATTTAGGGAGAAAATGAACAGTTCAAAGATTTCTTTCTGTTGCTCTGCTTTTCTTTTTCTTCCGTTTTTTAAAAAAAGATTTATTTATTTGAAAGGCAGAGATAGAGAGAGGAGGAGAAAGAGGGAGAGAGACATAGAGGGATCTTTCACCTCTGGTTCACTTCCCAAATGGCTGCAATAGCCAGGGCTGGGTCAGGCTGAAGCCAGGAGCCAGGAGCTTCTTTCAGGTCTCCTACATGGGTGCAGGGGCACAAGCACTTGGGTCATCCTCTGCTGGTCTCAGGTGTATTAGCAGGGAGCTAGATCAGAAGTGGAATGGCCAGGACTCGAACTGGCACACATATGGGATGCCGATGCTGCAGGCAGAGGTTTAACCTTCTATACCACAGAGCTGACCCCTCTGCTTTTCAAATTAAATACAATAAAACCTTTTATTTATTTATTTTTTTTTTTAAAGACTGTTGAGGTCAATGCTGTGCCTAGTAGGTTATGCCTCTGCCTGCAGTGCTGACATCCCATATGGGTGCCAGTTTGAGTCCCAGCTGCTTCATTTCCCATCCACTTCCCTGCTGGTGGTCTGGGAAAGCAGTAGAAGATGGCCCATGTCCTTGGGTCCCTGCACCTATGTGAGAGACCCGGAAGAAACTCTTGGCTCCTGGCTTCGGATCAGCTCAGCTCTGGCCGTTGCAGTCATCTGGGGAGTGATCCAGCGGATGGAAGACCTCTCTCTCTCTCTGCCTCTGGCACTCTGTAACTCTGCCTTTCAAATAAATAAATAATAAATCTTTTTTAAAAATCACCAACGCATGTCTGAGGAATTCTATAAAGCATTTTCCAACCATCTGCCAAAAGACTATTCCCTTCAATAAGCCTTGCCATTTATAGCTCCAATTTTTGCAAATATTTTTACTTAAGAAACTCCCATTCTCCAGAAGGAGCAAATTAGTCCCCCACCCCTTTCTTCAGTTTCCACATTAGTTAAATGCCTGAGCATCTCACTGCCTGCTGTTCATCAGCTGTGTCACAGTTACTCAGGGATGACAGAGCAGGTGAGGCCACTAAGTCCTCGTTCACTGAACTTCAGATTTACTACCTGTAACTAGTCCTTCAAGGTCACACACAAAATCTTAGAAATGCCAAAGGATCCTTACCAGATTCAAATTGTATTTGTTCCTGCTTTAATCCACATGTTGTTTTATGTACTACTGTTGGAGATGTTAAATGGCTGCATGTTTTGGGCAGATGGGGGTGTTCATAATTTTTTTTCAAAGATTTTTTATTTATTTATTTTATTTGAAAGAGTTACACAGAGAGAGAAAAAGAGGCAGAGAGACAGAGGTCTTCTGCTGTCCACAACAGTCGGAGCTGCGCTGATCCAAAGCCAGGAGCCAGGAGCTTCTTCTGGGTCTCCCATGTGGGTGCAGGGGCCTAAGGACTTGGGCTCTCCTCTACTGCTTTTTCAGGCCACAGCAGAGAGCTGGATTGGAAGAGGAGCAGCCGGGACTATAACCAGCACCCACATGGGATTCCGGCACTGCATCCCTAGTCAAGACTTTAGATGACTGCAAGCCTGAATGATAGCTGATTATAACATCTTTTGGGAAACATGTGCCATTCAAAACAATTATTTATTTATTTACTTGAAAAGCAGAGTTACAGACACAGGGAGAGAGATAGGAGGTCTTCCACCCACTGGTTCACTCCCCAAATGGCCACAACAGCTGGAGCTGGGCTGATCTGAAGCCAGGAACCAGAAGCATCCTCCGGGTCTCTCATTTGGGGTGCAGGGGCCCAAACACTTGGGCCATCTTCCACTGCTTTCCCAGGCCATTAGCAGAGAGCTGGATCAGAAGAGCAGCAGCCAGAACACGATCCAGCACCCATAAGGGATGCTGGCACCCCAGGTGGAGGCTTAACCTACTATGCCACAGTGCTGGCCCCCATATTTGTCAATTTGAATACTAACCCTAAGTAAATGACTATTCTCTCAGGAAGCTTTTAGGACTTTCTCTTTGGGGCCAGTGTTGTGGCACAGAGGATACGGGTGCCAGTTTCTATCTCAGCTGCTCCATTTGCGATCCAGCTCCTTGCTAATGGCCTGGGAAAAGCAGCAAAAGATGGTCCAAGTGTTTGGGTCCCTGTACCCCTATGGGAGACCCAGATGAAGCTCCTGGCTTCAGCCTGCCCAGCCCTGGCAGTTGCAGTCACCTGGGGAGTTAACTAGGAAATAGAAGATTGATCTCTGTCTCTCCATAACTCTTTCAAATAAAAACAATAAATTAAATTAAAAAAATTCTTTATCTCTTTTTTAAAAAGATTTATTTTTTTTACTAGCTATCATATTTTTAATTTCCAAGAACTCTGTTTTCTCAAAGTTGCTTTTTTAAAAGAATCTAATTTTCTTTCATGAATACAGTGTTTTCTCTAATTTCTCCTGGGATATTATATACAGATATTTCAGAAAGTTCAAAGAAAATGGAATAAAAAATGGAATCCAAAGACAAGTTTAGAAACCAGTGTTGTGGTGCAGTGGATTAAGCTGCTACTTGTGATACCCTCTATCACAGTTGGAGTCCTTGCTACTCCATTTCCAAACCAGCTTCCTGCTAATGCTCCCAGAAAGGCAGTGGAAAATGACCCAATTGCTTGGATTCCTGTCACTCATGTGGGAGACCAGGATGGAGTCTTTTGACTCCTAGCTTCTCTTTTTTTTTTTTTTTTTTTTTTTTTTTTTTTTTTTTTTGACAGGTAGAGTTATAGACAGAGAGAGAGACAGAGAAAGGTCTTCCTTCGGTTGGTTCACTCCCCAAATGGCCACTACGGCTGGCGCTGCATCGATCCAAAGCCAGGAGCCAGGTGCTTCCTCCTGGTCTCCCATGCAGGTGCAGGGCCCAAGCACTTGGGCCATCCTCCACTGCCTTCCCAGGCCACAGCAGAGAGCTGGACTGGAAGAGGAGCAACTGGGACTAGAACCCGGTACCCATATGGGATGCCGGTGCCACAGGCGGAGGATTAACCAAGTGAGCCATGGTGCCAGCTCAACTCCTGGCTTTGACTTGGCCCAGACTTGGCTGTTGTGGCCCTTTGGGAAGTGAACCAGCAGATGGAAGATACTCATTCTCTCTCTCATTGTCCCTCTTCCCTTCTTTCCCCTCACCTCTCTGTCACTCTGCTTTTAAAATAAATAAATCTTCTTTTAAAAAGATTTATTCATTTATTTGAAAAGCAGAGTTACAAAGAGGAGAGACAGAGAGATCTTCGATCTGCTGGTTCACTCCCCAGATGGCCAAAATGACTGGAGCTGGGCCAAGCCAAAAGCAGGAACCAGGAGCTTCATCCGAGACTCCCATGTGGGTGCAGGGGTCTGAGCACTTGGGTCATCTTCCACTGCTTTCCCAAGTGGATTAGCAAGTAGCTGGATCAGAAGTGGAGCAGGGGCTGGCACTGTGGTGCAGTAGGTTAATCCTCCGCCTGTGGCACCAGCATCCCATATGGGTGCTGGTTCTAGTCCCAGCTGCTCCTCTTTCGATCCAGCTCTCTGCTATGGCTTGGGAAAGCAGTTCTTGGACCCCTGGACCCATGTAGGAGACCTAGAAGAGGCTCCTGGGGCTGGCGCTGTGGTGCAGCGGGTTGATGCCCTGGCCTGAAGCACTGGCATCCCATATGGGCTCCGGTGGCTCCACTTCCAGTCCAGCTCTCTGCTGTGGCCTAGAAAGCAGTAGAAGATGGCCCAAGTTCTTGGGCCCCAGCACCTGTGTGAGAGACCGGGAAGAAGCTCCTGGTTTTTAGCTTCAGATCGGCGCAGCTACAGCTGTTGTGGCCAACTGGGGAGTGAACCATCAGGTGGAACTCTCTCTCTCTCTCTCTGCCTCTCCTCTCTCTGTGTAACTCTGACTTTCAAATAAATAAACTTATAAAAAAAAAAAAAAAAAGCAGCAGCTCCTGTCTCTTGGCTTCAGATCAGCCCAGCGCCAGCCATTGCAGTCATTTGGGGAGTGAACCAGCGGGTGGAAGACCTCTCTCTCTCGATTTCTCCCTCTTACTGTAACTCTCTCTCTCAAATAAATAAATAAAATCTTAAAAAAAAAAAAGGTGGTGCAGCCAGGACTCGAACTGGTACCCATACGGGATGCCAGCGTTGCAGGCAGTGACTTTACCTGCTGAGACACAGCGATGGCCCCCAAATAAACAAAAAAGGAAGTTTAATTTGGCACAATGTTTTATTTATTTTTTAAAATATTCATTTATTTTTTTGAAGTGGAGCAGCCGGGACTTGAACCACTGTCCATATGGGATGCCGGCACCGCGGGCGGCAGCTTTACCCGCTACGCCACAGCGCCGACCCCGTGCAATGTTTTAAAAATCAATGCATACAGGTGGGCGCTGTGGCTCACTTGGCTAATCCCCCGCCTGCGGCACCCGCACCCTGGGTTCTAGTCCCAGTTGGGGCGCCGGGTACTAGTCGTGGTTGCTTCTCTTCCAGTCCAGCTCTCTGCTGTGGCCCAGGAGGGCAGCAGAGGATGGCCCAAGTGCTTGGGTCCCCGCACCGGCATGGGAGACCGGGAAGAAGCACCCGGCTCCTGACTTCGGATCGGCGCAGCTCCGTAGCAGCCATTAGGGGAGTGAACCAATGGAAGGAAGACCTTTCTGTCTCTCTCTCACTGTCTAACTCTGCCTGTAAAAAAAAAAAAAAAAAAAAAAAGGCAGGCGCTGCGGCTCAGACTCTTCCAGTCCAGCTCTCTGCTGTGGCCTGAGAAGGCAGTGGAGGATGGCCCAAGTGCTTGGGCCCTGCACCCGCATGGGAGACCAGGAGGAAGCACCTGGCACCTGGCTTCAGATTGGTACAGCACTGGCCATAGCAGCCATTAGGGTGGCGAACCAATGGAAAAAAGGAAGGCCTTTCTCTCTGTCTCTCTCTAACTCTGCCTGTCCAAAAAAAAAAAAAAAAAAAAAAAAAAAATCAATGCATACCAGGGGTCTTCAAGACAGTCATGGGAAATGCACATTACAGAAACCTGTACATGGATTTTTCAGATTTTTGTCCCTCAAATAAACTTACCCTTTAATTCTATTTTCCAAAAATTGAAGTACCCCAAATGGTTAAGCAAATTTTTTTTCTCCTTTCCTGTTTTAACTGTTTCCTCTGTTACTTTCTCTTCCGTTTGTTTTGCTCTGTCCCTTATGATACTTCCTCTAATCATCCGATGACACTTTGCTCTCTGTTCAAACCTTTAAAGCTATTTGATAACTACAGGGAAGGTAAGGCTAGAGAATAATTTATGGTCAGGGCCGGCACTGTGGCGCAGTGGGTTAAAGCCCTGACCTGAAGCACCAGCATTCCATATGTCCACCGATTCTAGACCCAGATGCTCCTCTTCTGATCCAGCTCTCTGCTATGGCCTGGGAAAGCAGTGTAAGATGGCCCAAGTCCTTGGGCCCCTGCACCCACGTGGGAGACCCAGAAGAAGCTCCTGGCTCCTAGCTTCAGATCAGTGCAGCTCCGACTGCTACAGCCATCTGGGGAGTGAACCAGCAGATGGTAGACCTCTCTCTCTGTCTCTCTCTCTGTAACTCTTTCAAATAAATAAAATAAATCTTTAAATAATAATAATAATAATTTAGGGTCTTCCCTTTAAGGCAAGAATCTGATATCGTATTGAAGATGCCTAGAAGTAGTATACCCCTCCCCCATTTTTGGGGGAAGATTTATTTTACTTATTTGAGAGACAGTGCAACAGAGACAGAGAGGGTTTACTCTGGTTTACTCTCCAAGTGGCCCCAACAGTCCCAGCCAAAGCCAGGAGCTAGGAATTCTGTCATGGTCTCCCACATTGATGGCAGGGGCCCAAGCACTTGGACAATCTTTCACTGCTTTCTCAGGTGCATTATCAGGGAGCTGGATTATAGGCAGAGTAGCCAGAACTCGAACCAGCACTCCGGTGTGGGATTTTGCCAGTCAACAGTGGTTTAACTTGCTGGCACCTAGTCTCTTTAGGACTTCTTCCTCTGGGTCCATTTTTATCAGAGCAAGATCTTCCAATCTCTTGCACTGGGTGTGAAATGGTGACAGTGCTACCATTCACTACTTAGAACTATAACCTACTAAACTTATTTTCAGTTTTGTTCTATATTGCACCCTTTCTTCTGTACCCACTGTGCCTCAATTTGGAGCCTCTGGTTGAATATTTAGGACTAAAACTTTTTTTAATTTATTTTACAGACAGAGGTAGACAGTGAGAGAGAGACAGACAGAGAGAAAGGTCTTCCTTCCGTTAGTTCACCCCCAAAATGGCCGCCATGGCTGGAGCTACGCCAATCTGAAGCCAGGAGCCGGGTGCTTCCTCCTGGTCTCCCATGTGGGTACAGGGGCCCAAGTACTTGGACCATCCTCCCCTGCCTTCCCAGGCCACAGCAGAGAGCTGGACTGGAAGAGGAGCAGCCAGGACTAGAACCCAGCGCCCATAGGGGATACTGG
Source organism: Oryctolagus cuniculus (assembly GCF_964237555.1). Classification (NCBI taxonomy): domain Eukaryota; kingdom Metazoa; phylum Chordata; class Mammalia; order Lagomorpha; family Leporidae; genus Oryctolagus; species Oryctolagus cuniculus. Next base: position 101,546,027 of record NC_091441.1, read on the forward strand.
CGCCGCAGGCAGAGAATTAACCAAGTGAGCCACGCCGCCAGCCCCAGGACTAAAACTCTTGTCTCCTGACAGTAGGGAAGGTGGTTTAGACATCTACAGGGGATTTAAAAAAAAATGTGTTAAGATGGAATTTAGGCCGGCGCCGCGGCTCACTAGGCTAATCCTCCGCCTTGCGGCGCCGGCACACCGAGTTCTAGTCCCGGTCGGGGCACCGGATTCTGTCTCGGTTGCCCCTCTTCCAGGCCAGCTCTCTGCTGTGGCCAGGGAGTGCAGTGGAGGATGGCCCAGGTGCTTGGGCCCTGCACCCCATGGGAGACCAGGAGAAGCACCTGGCTCCTGCCATCGGATCAGCGTGGTGCGCCGGCCGTGGCGGCCGTTGGAGGGTGAACCAACAGCAAAGGAAGACCTTTCTCTCTGTCTCTCTCTCTCACTGTCCACTCTGCCTGTCCCCCCCCCAAAAAAAAAAGATGGAATTTAAAGTTTATTTTGGGAGTGGGCATTTGGTCTAGTGACTACACCAGTTGGGACACCCATATCCTATACTGGACTGCTTAAGTTTTAGAAGTGGCTTCACTTCTGATTTCAACTTCCTTCTCATCTGTACCCTGGGGGGCAGGAGATATTGGCTCAAGTAATTGGGTCCCCATCACCAACATGTGAGATGTAACTTGATATCCCACTTTTGGGTTAAACCTAACCCAACCCAGGGTTAGGTTTAATTGTGGGCATTTGGGGGAGTTAAGATAGCAGATGGGAGTTCTTTCTCTCTTGCTCAAAAAATAAAAAAAAAAAAATAGTTTACTTTGGGGTCCCAGTGTAGCAGTGCAGAGAGTTAAGCTGCTGCCTGAGATATGGGCATTTCACCATATGAACATTGGTTCGAGTCCTACCTGTTCCACTTCTCATACAGCTCCCTGCTAACATGACTGGGAAAGCACTATGATATCTCTTTCCCTTTACTATTATTTTAATGGAGCTAAAGAAGAGAATGAAGATGAAAATTAAAGAATGTGTTCAATTTGTTGCATATTTAACTGCTATGCATTTATATATTTTTTTAATTTTTTTGACAAGCAGAGTTAGTGAGAGAGAAAGACAGAGAGTTATAGACAGTGAGAGAGAGACAGAAAGGTCAGGCCGGCGCCGTGGCTCAATAGGCTAATCCTCCACCTTGCGGCGCCGGCACACCGGGTTCTAGTCCCGGTCAGGGCGCCGGATTCTGTCCCGGTTGCCCCTCTTCCAGGCCAGCTCTCTGCTATGGCCAGGGAGTGCAGTGGAGGATGGCCCAGGTGCTTGGGCCCTGCACCCCATGGGAGACCAGGAAAAGCACCTGGCTCCTGGCTCCTGCCATCGGATCAGCGCGGTGCGCCGGCTGCAGCGGCGGCCACTGGAGGGTGAACCAACGGCAAAAGGAAGACCTTTCTCTCTCTGTCTCTCTATCTCACTGTCCACTCTGCCTGTCAAAAATAAAAAAAAAAAAAAAAAAAAAAGAAAGGTCTTCCTTCCGTTGGTTCACTCCCCAAATGGCTGCTACGGTCGGCACTGCGCTGATCTGAAGCCAGGAGCTGGGTACTTCCTCCCGGTTTCCCATGCGGTGCAGGGACCCAAGCACTTGGGCCATCCTCCACTGCCCTCCCGGGCCACAGCAGAGAGCTGGACTGGAAGAGGAGCAACTGGGACTAGTACCCAAGCGCCCCAACCGGGACTAGAACCCTGGGTGCCAGCGCCACAGGCAGAGGATTAGCCAAGTGAGCCACGGCGCCGGCCTGCATTTATTTTTTTTATCTAGAAAAATAACCAGGAGACAAAACACAAGCCATATGGGCATCAAAGGGTAACTTGATTTCTAAAAACGGAATTTGGCTCAAGAGCAGACAAGCCTATCTTGGAATATGCTAGGAAAATTACATCTGAGTTCTGAGTTTGATTAAGGGGAACAACAAATATGAAACTTGTCCAGAAGAGGGTCTAGAAGCTGCATCTTAACGTGGAACAGTTAATGGATAGTTTGGAAAGGTAAAATCTGGTGCGGAATGATGGTTGTCCTCAAATCCCAGAAGCTACTGTGTGGATGAGGGCAGATCGAGAAATTACAGCGAGGCAAATTTTAGTTTATCATAAACAGTAAGTACTTATCCCTATCAACAAAGAATGTTTAGGGAAGAGGGGCCTTAGGCTGGCTATAAAACTATTAGTTAACTGTGTAAGGGACCTTCTAATTCCATAATCCTGTGATTCTCTGCTTTTGTGAAAAAGCTTTCAAAATCCAAATACTCATGAGCTGTAGCAGGTAAAGCTGCTGCCTATGCAATGCTGGAATCCCGTGTGGACATCAGTTCGAGTTCCGTCTGCTCCAATTTCAATCCGGCTCTCTGTTGTGGCCTGGGAAAGCAGCACAGGATGGCCCAAGTCCTTGGGCACCTGCACCCGTGTGGGAGACCCAGAGGAGGCTCCTGGCTTCAAATTGGCCCAGCTCCGGCCATTAAGGTCATTTGGGGAGTGAATGAGCGGATGGAAGACCTCTTTCTCTCTCTCCACCTTTGCCTTTCAAATAAATAAATAAATCTTTAAAAAAAAAATCCAAATACTCTCACTTGTAATCTCAGTTTAAAAAATTCACTTTAAAAAAAATCAGGTGTGGGGGGGGGGAAGAAGTTATGAAATACCACAATATTCTTAGAATTTTACCTATGAACTTTAAAAAAAAAAATTACTTATTTGAGAGTCAGAGTTAGAGAGAGAGAAAGGGAGAGACAGAGAGGTCTTTCATCTCCCCAGATGGCCACAATGGCTGGAGCTGAGCCAATCCAAAGCCAGGAGCCAAGAGCTTCATCTGGGTCTCCCATGGGGGTGTAGGGGCCCACGCATTTGGGCCATCCTCTGCTGCTTTCCAAGGCTATCAACAAGGAGCTGGATGGGAAGTGGTCCAGCCAGGATGTGAACCAGCACTCATATAGGATGCCAGTGTTGCAAGCAGAGGATCAACCTATGACACTATAGCACCAGCTCCCTACAAACTATATTGAATTTGTTAAAAACTAATTAAAAACTTAAAAACAGCTCATGTCAAGAGCCTCAGAGGGTCACTGATGTCATACATAAGAATGTTAATTGTTAACAACAGGAGTCACTGTGTACTAATTTCCCTTGCAGCACCTCTGTCCTCAATGACTTGTATCATGAGAGTTAATTGTAAAACTTGTTCTCAGTTTGTGTGTTGTGTATGTGTGTGTGTGTGTGTGTGTGTGTATAAACTGCTGAAATCTTACCTAGTATAAAGTTGGTCTTCTGTGTATAAAGCTAATTGAAAATGGGCCGGCGCCACGGCTCAATAGGCTAATCCTCCGCCTGTGGTGCCAGCACACCGGGTTCTAGTCCTGGTCGGGGCGCCGGACTCTGTCCTGGTTGCCCCTCTTCTAGGTCAGCTCTCTGCTGTGGCCCAGGAGTGCAGTGGAGGATGGCCGAACTGCTTGGGCCCTGCACCCATATGGGAGACCAGGAGAAGCACCTGGCTCCTGGCTTCGGATCAGCGAGGTGCGCCGGCTGCAGCTCGCCAGCCGCAGCGGCCATTGAGAGGTGAACCAACGGTAAAGGAAGACCTTTCTCTCTCTCTCTCTCTCTCTCTCCACTCTGCCTGTCAAAAAAACCAAAAACCAAAAACAATAAAGTTAATTGAAAATGAATCTTAATGGAGAATGGGACTGGAATTAGAGAGAAAGGAGGAAGAGGGGTGGGAATGTGGGTGTGTATGGTGGGACAATCACTATATTCCTAAAGTTGTACTTATGAAATTTGTATCCCTTAAATAAAAGGTTTCTTTGGGGAAAATTTTTAAAATAACAATAAAAATAAAAAATCAGATGAGGCCATCATTGTGGTACAGGGGGTTAAGCTGCTGTCTGTGACACCAGCAGGTTCGCTTCCAATTCAGTTTCCTGCCAATGTGCCTAGGAAAGCAGTGGAACATGGTTTAAGTACTTGGGCCCCTGCCACTCATGTGGGAGACCCAGATGCAGTTCTTGGCTCCTGGCTTCGTCTGGGCCCAGCTCAGGCTGTTGTGGACATTTGGGGAGTGAACCAGCAGATGGAAAGATCTCTCTCTCTCTCTTTCTCCATCTTTCTGTAACTGTGCCTTCCAAATAAATAAATCTTTTTTTAAAAATCAGATGACCATTTATAAGCTCTTTTTATATGTCGTGAATTATGTCAAGTTCCAGTTATGCCTGCTTTAAGTGTCCACTTCCACATCCTGGGAGGCAGAAGGTGATAGCTGAAGTACCTGGGACCCTGCCACCCATATGGAGACCTGGACTGAGTTCTGGGCTCCTGGCTTCAGCCTGCCCTAGCCTCCTGGCTGTTGTGAGTATTTGGGGAGTGAATCAGCAGATGGTAGATCCTTTTCTCTTCTCTGCTGTTTAAGTGAAAATGATGTGTTTATTTAAAAAAAAAAAAAAAACAGATCATATTCAGAATCTTCCTAGGCATGGCCCTGCCCTGTTGGTATCTTTGGATTGACAGCGATAATGCAGCATGACACCACAAATTCTGGTTCCAATTCCAGACAGGTGGGCTCAACACACAACCAGTTACAGGAAAAGCAGTTGGGCAAAATCTGAGTTGGCAATAATCTGAGACAGGTGTTCCCAAAGGAAGCAAAAAAATAAACCCAGAAATAGACTTCTCTCTAATGGAAAACATTTTCATACAACTGTTCCTACCTTCTAGGAGCTCACGATCAACATAAATAAAACAGTAAGTGAACAGTTAAGTGCTCAGCCCGCAGGGAGAGGAGACGACCCCTGAGATCAGTGGGTTTTAAGACTAAAGCTTTCAGGCAGTCACTAGAGATGCTGAAAGCGCATGATAAGTAGTAATCCATAACGTTATTGAGGCACAAATTGGATTCATAAAGGCTATGAAGCTGGTGTGTAAAAATAGATTTATAAAATGGAGAGGCGGTAGGAATAGATTAATTTCTAGCATTCCCTGAGGCTGGAAAGTCAATAATTATAAATTCTTAAAGACTGAGATGGCATATCATGGTGCATAAGAATAGGTACTTTGGAGACAGACTACCTAGGATCAACCTAGGTCCCAACATTTACTTGTTCTGTAACACTGGGCTAAATCTCTTATCCTCTTTGGGCCTTAATTTATTCATCTGTAAAATGGGGGAATGCAGTACCTGACTCATGGGGTGACTGTGAGGATTAAATTAGCTGATGAGCTAGCCGTGGTTGCTAGATAGGGTCTGTTAAAGTTGTCAAGAACAAAGTCTACTTTAAGAGATACCACGTGGGGCCAGCGCTGTGGCATAGTGAGTAAAGCCACTACCTGCCGTGCCGGCATCCCATATGGGCGCCAGTTCGAGTCCTGGCTGCTCCACTTCTGATCCTGCTCTCTGCTGTGGCCTGGGAAAGCAGTGGAAGATGGCCAAGTGCTTGGGCCCCTGCACCCATGTGGGAAACCTGGAAGAAGCTCCTGGTTTCAGATCAGCACAGCTCTGGCTGTTACAGCCATCTGGGGAGTGAGCCAGTGGATGGAAGACCTTTCTCCCTCCTTCCCTCCCTCCCTCTCTCGCTCTTTCTCTCTCTCTCCCTCTGCCTAAGAAAGAAAGAAAGAAAGAAAGAAAGAAAGAAAGAAAGAAAGAAAGAAAGAAAGAAAGAAAGAAAGAAAGAAAGTCTGTGCAGCTTATGCATACAAACTACCAAAGTATGGTGTGAAAGCTGGCCTGATCAATTATGCTGCAGTGTATTGCACTGGTCTGCTGCTGGCTCGAAGGCTCCTCAACAGGTCTGGCGTGGACAAAACCTGTGAAGGCCAAGCGCAGGTGACTGGACATAAATACAATGTGAAAAGCACTGATGGTCAACCTGGTGCCTTCACCTGCTATTCTGAAGCAGGCCTTGCCTTGACTACTACTGAAATGAGGTTTTTGGAGCCCTGAAGGGAGCTGTGGATGGAGGCTTGTCCACCCCTCACAGTACCCGAAAGATCTCTTGGTTATGATCTGAAAGCAAGGGGGTTAATGAGGAAGTGCATAATTCATCGGAAGCACGTCACGGGTCAGAACTCTGCAGCTTATACATGTTACCTAATGGAAGAAGATGAAGAATCTGTTCTCCCCATACATCAAGAGCAGTGTAACCCCTGACATGATGGAGATGGATGAGAAAGTTCATGCAGCTCTATGAGAGAACTCAGTATGTAAGAAGAAGTCTAAAAGAGAAATTAAAAGGACATGGGACCCTTCCAAAATGTCCTTTAATCAGAAGAAAGATCAGATAGCTCAAAAGAAAGCAAGCGTCCTCAGAGCTCAGGAGCAGGCTGCTGAACGCTAAACCAAACAATGTTCTATGAAGACTTCTGATAAAGACAATAAATTTACAGACAAAGCAAAACGATTATTTTTAATAAATAAATTAACTAATATTTGTAAGGTTTTAAGATGGCATTTGGCACATATTTAGTGCTAGAAAAGAGCTTATTGAATGAACAAAAATAATATCCTAAAATTTATAGAATTTATTTTTAAGATCTTTAGAGAAGAGGGTTGGCAAAGCATGGTCTGTGGGCCAAATCTGTCCTGCTTCCTGTTTTTGTATGGCCCATGAATTAAGAGTAATTTCTACATTTTTTAAAAAGGTTTATTTATTTATTTAAAAGTCAGAGTTACAGAGAAGGAGAGGCAGAGAGAAGTCTTCAAGCCGCTGGTTTAGTCCCCAAATGGCCACAATGGCTGGAGCTGTGCTGATCTGAAGCCAGAAGCCAGGAGCGTCTTCTGGGTCTTCCATGTAGGTGCAGGGGCCCAAGGTCTTGAGCCATCTTCTACTGCTTTCCCAGGCCATAGCAGAGAGCTGGATCGGAAGTGGAGCAGCAGGACTTGAACCGACACCTATATGGTATGCAGCATTGCAGGCAGCAGCTTTACCTGCTACACCGCAGCGCCAACCCCATTTGTACATTTTTAAATGGAAAAAAAAATTAAAAGGCTAATAACTCCATGATGTGAAAGTTTTATGAAACCCAAATTTCAATATTTTTGTATAAAGTTTTATTGGAATGTGGACATGCCATTATGACAGCAAAGCTGAGTAACTGTAACAATGACCACTGGCCCACTGAGCTAAAAAAGCATTTACTTCCTGCCCTTTTATAGAGAAAGCTTGCTGACTTCTGCTCTAGAGTCACCAGGAACAAATATTACAAATGGGGAAGTAAGCACAAGTGAGCACATTCTCTAGAAAGGAGAAGCAGACCCTTATCTCAGAACACTCCCCTCTCCCCACCCTCACCCCCAGCTCACATCACACCTAATCTCCTGCTGGTATTAATGGACTTCCCTGCTGAGCTAACCTCAGCTTTATGGAGTTCAACACTGAAATGAACTACATCCTATAAATGAGCTGTGCCTGAAATAGAGGCACTCACATGGGAGCCATAAATGGCCCCATGGGCCTGCCACCACCAATGTGCCTTTCTGTTGAACTTCAATTTCTTAACCACACTTACACAATTATTCGTTTTTCCCCCCACCTCCCATTGGGTTCAAGTGCTAATTAGCTTCAGCAAATAATGCAACATTGCCCATCAGAAATGGAGGAGATGGGGGGGGGGGTGTTGTTTGCAACAGCAGGTAAAGCTGCTACCTGCAATGCCGGAATCCCGTAGGGGCACTGGTTCAAGTCCCTGCTGCTCCACTTGCAATCCAGCTCCCTCCTAATCTGCCTAGGAAAGCAGTGGATAATGGCCTAAATCCTTGGGCCCTCGCACCCACATGGGAGATCTGGAAGAAGCTTCTGACTACGGGCTTCAGTCCAGAGACCAAATGGCCCAACTCTGGCCAGGGTGGCCATTTGGGGAGTGAACCAGTAGATGGAAGATCTTTCTCTCTCTCTCTCTCTCTCTCAATCTCTTTGTCTCCTCTTTCTGTAAGCTCTGCCTTGTCCCGGTTGCTCCACTTCTGATCCAGCTCTCTACTATGACCTGGGAAAGCAGTAGATGACCAGGTCCTTGGGCCCCTGCACCCGCGTGGAAGACCCAGAGGAAGCTCCTGGCTCCTGGCTTTGGATCTGCGCAGCTCCGGCTGTTGTGGCCATCTGGGGAGTGAACCAGCGGATGGAAGACCTCTCTCTCTCTGTCTCTCTCTCTCTGTCTCTCTCTCTCTCTGCCTCTCCTCCTCTCTCTGTGTAACTCTGACTTTCAGATAAAATGATGACAAGAAAAAAAAAGACATAATACATATCTCTAAGTAGCTATATAATATAGGTAATTACTAAATATATCTTAATGTTATAATGCTGTGTTAACTATCAATTATCTATAAGATTATAATGATAGTGATCTGCTAATTATTTTAGGTTACTTGAAAGTTAGCAGAAAATACTTTTGGCTTCAACACTATTAAAAATCTTTCGGCCGGCGCCACGGCTCACTGGGTTAATCCTCCGTCTTGCGGTGCCGGCACACTGGGTTCTAGTCCCGGTTGGGGCGCCGGATTCTGTCCTGGTTGCCCCTCTTCCAGGCCAGCTCTCTGCTGTGGCCCAGGAGTGCAGTGGAGGATGGCCCAAGTGCTTGGGCCCTGCACCCCATGGGAGACCAGGATAAGCACCTGGCTCCTGCCATCGGATCAGCGCGGTGCGCCGGCCGCAGCGCGCCGGCCGCGGTGGCCATTGGAGGGTGAACCAACGGCAAAAGGAAGACCTTTCTCTCTGTCTCTCTCTCTTACTGTCCACTCTGCCTGTCAAAAAAAAAAAAAAAAAAAAAAGTCTTTCAAAAACTTATGACTACCTGCAGACTTCATCTCACATGAGCTCTGTCCAGTACCTGTCCAGCACTCACTACCTTCTGGAAATTACTATATTTTTTAAAAAGATTTATTTTATTTATTTGAAAGGCAGAGTGAGAGAGACAGAGAGAGATTGTCTATCCCTGGTTCACTCCCTAAATGGCCTCATTGGTCAGGGCTGGGCCAGGCCAAAGCCAGGAGCCAGGCCAAAGCCAGGAGCCAGAGGCTTCATCTGGGTTACCACAGGGGTGCAAGGGCTCAAGCACTTAAGTCATCCTCCACTGCTATTCCTAGGCACACTAGTAGGGAGCTGGATTGGAAGTGGAGCAGCTGGGACTCGAACAGGTGCCCATATGGGATTCTGGCACTGCAGGCAGAGGTTTAACCTCCTATGCCACAGCACCAGCCAAGTGGAAATTTATATCTTCATTACAATCACAATGCACAAAATATGGCCCAAGCCTACCAACTGGATCCTTCCTCAGGATTTTTCAAATCAGAAAGAAGGAAGGGCTATAGCGGCGCCGGCACACCAGGTTCTAGTCCCGGTCAGGGCGCCGGATTCTGTCCCGGTTGCCCCTCTTCCAGGCCAGCTCTCTGCTGTGGCCAGGGAGTGCAGTGGAGGATGGCCCAGGTGCTTGGGCCCTGCACCCCATGGGAGACCAGGAAAAGCACCTGGCTCCTGGCTCCTGCCATCGGATCAGCGCGGTGCGCCGGCCGCAGCGCGCCGACCGCGGCGGCCATTGGAGGGTGAACCAACGGCAAAGGAAGACCTTTCTCTCTGTCTCTCTCTCTCACTGTCCACTCTGCCTGTCAAAAAAAAAAAAAAAAAAAAAAAGAAGGAAGGGCTACAGTCCCACCCAGGGCAGCAAGGAGCCACCAGGTGTTTGACAAACCAGTCTGCATGGGAGGACAGGCTGAAAGACAGAAGAAAGTCACAGCAGCACTTGCAGCTCCCAGGCCCAGCGTCAACCCTGTCATTCCTCCAGTTTGTAACATAGACAAGCTGAGAAATGACTGGTGTGCTGAGGCTACTTCTGCCATTAGGAAGCACTGTTCTGAGTGCTGTGGTCCAGAGAACTCCCTGTGGGAATTCAGACAAGGGGACCTTCCATCAGGGCCTGCATGAATGAGTAATAACAAAGTGTTGTAGCTGTGTGGGCCATGGCGGTGCCTCAAGGCCCTCATTTTACTCACCAAGGAGGTCTTAGAGGATCTACTTGTAGAAGGTGAGGAACCAACCCTGGGGTGATAGAAAGCACTCACTCCAGATGGCAAAGGTATACAGCAAACACGGCTTCACTGACTAGGAACAGTGCTGGGCATTTACAAATGGCCAACAGGTATGTGCCACATAGATTACTTGAAAGTAATCCCTAAGCAGTTTACTTTCTTGGAAAAGTTACCATTATTTTGGTTAGGGAAAACCAAGTCCACGATCTGAATTCCCACAATAACTCAGGTATGTGTCCCACCTGAGGTCAGATAGGCAGGAACAGGGCCACTCGTCCTCCTCTGGAGAGGGGCTGCCCCTTTCCCACAGCTCCACTTTCCTCCTTCCCCACCAGAGGGGTGCCCATCCCTGGAGGCAAAGGCCGGGCTCTTCTTGCGGACCCCACTGTTGACGGTGAGAATGCCTGGGTTTCTCAGAGCGACTTCTCCCTCTAGCTGTCTTAGCTGAGACTGCGACCACTGCCTGTGGGACTACTGAGGATCTCCTGCTCTCCCTCAGATGTCCTCTCTTCAATCCACCTGTACAGATGCCCCCTTCGCCACATAATTTCTTCCCATTTACACCTCTGAACTTTTTGAAGGGGCAATTTGTCAAAATATGTTAAAATTCTACTCTTTGGGGGCTGGCGCTGTGGCACAGTGGGTTAATGCCCTGGCCTGAAGCACCGGCATCCCATGTGGGCACCGGGTCAAGGCCTGGCTGCTCCACTTCTGACCCAGCTCTCTGCTGTGGCCTGGGAAGGCAGTGGAGGATGGCCCGGGTGCTTGGGCCCCTGCACCCACATGGGGGACCCAGAGGAAGCTCCTGGCTCCTGGCTTCGGATCGATGCAGCTCAGGCCATTGCAAACAACTGGGGACTGAGCCATTGGATGGAAGACCTCTCTCTCCTCTTTCAGTGTAACTCCTTCAAATAAATAAATAAATCTTTTAAAAAAAATTCTATTCTTTGATTCAGTAATTCTCCTTCCAGAATTGGCATTTATACAAACCTTAAAAAATATATAACTAAGGCCGGCGCCGCGGCTCAGTAGGCTAATCCTCCGCCTAGCGGCGCCGGCACACCGGGTTCTAGTCCCGGTCGGGGCGCCGGATTCTGTCCCGGTTGCCCCTCTTCCAGGCCAGCCCTCTGCTGTGGCCAGGGAGTGCAGTGGAGGATGGCCCAGGTGCTTGGGCCCTGCACCCCATGGGAGACCAGGAAAAAGCACCTGGCTCCTGGCTCCTGCCATCGGATCAGCGCGGTGCGCCGGCCGCAGCGCGCCGGCCGCGGCGGCCATTGGAGGGTGAACCAACGGCAAAGGAAGACCTTTCTCTCTGTCTCTCTCTCTCACTGTCCACTCTGCCTGTCAAAAAATAAAAAATAAAAAATAAAAAAAATATATATATATATAACTAAGGTATTCACTGTACCGTGGTCATTAATTAACTAGAGAAGCTGTAAAAGCACCTATCTGCCCTATAATAGGGAAATGGTGAAATAAACTCTCCTCAGGTGGGAGCCAGGTTTCCAGCAAACACCATTTCCTTATATTCTTTCCACACCTGTTAAAGCCCTGCAACTCCAAGATCTAGCCTCTTTATTCTCCAATTTCCAACTGGAAGTCACTAGCAAAGAGAAGACTAGGCAGGAGGCTGACACGAAGATGTATGTATGGAAATAAGCGATTGAACTAGACCAGTGAGAATAAATCAGAGAAGCAGCACAGATGACCACAGAGGCCGACTGGCTGCTCTGTCAGCTAGGAAGGGCCAGCACCTGCACTGCTGCCTTGTACGTAACAGAAATATAAGAGTAGTCACACAGTAAACCAAGGTAAGAGCAGGGCTAACAAAAAGACAATACACAAAGAGGGTGGCGTAGAGCGCTAGCATTGTGGCACAGGGTAAATTTAAGCTTCCACTTGTGATGCTGGTATCCATGTTGAAGTACCAGTTTGCATCCTGGCTTTGCTGCTTTTGATCCAGTTTCCTGCTAACGTGCCTGAGAAGCCAGCGGAAGATGGTTCAATGAATCCACCAGATATCTAACACACACTTCTCAATAGCCAATAGGTCAAAAACAAAGTCTGAAGGAAAAAAAAAAACAAAAACAAAAAACTCATAGGTCAAATTAAAATTACATTATTACATTTTGGGGAGGGGAGGAGCAGTGCTGTGGCGCAGTAGGTTAATACCCTGGCCTGAAGCGCCGGCATCCTATATGGAAGCCGGTTCAAGACCCGACTGCTCCGCCTCTGATCCAGCTCTCTGCTATGGGATGGGAAGGCAGAAAATGGCTCAAGCCCTTGGGCACATGCACCCATGTGGGAGACCCAGAAGCAGCTCCTGGCTCTTGTCTTTGGGTCGGCACAGCTCTGGCCGTTGCAGTCAACTGGTGAGTGAACAGTGAACCAGCAGATGGAAGACCTCTCTCTCTCTCTGCCTCTCCTCTCTTTGTGTAAAATCTGACTTTCAAATGAATAAATAAATCTCTGAAAAAAAAAATTACATTGAGGAGCCAGTGCTGTGGTGTAGCGGGTAAAGTTGCTACCTGCAGTGCTGGCATCCCATATAGGTGCCAGTTCAAGTCCCAGCTGCTCCACTTCTAATCCAGCTCTCTGCTAAGGCCTGAGAAGCAGTAGAAGATGGCCCAAGTTCTTGGGCCCCTACATCTGTGTGGGAAGACCAGGAGGAAGCTCCTGGCTTTGGATCGGCACAACTCTGGCCGTTGTAGCCAATTGGGAGTGAACCAGTGGATGGAAGACCTCTCTCTCTCTCTGCCTCTCCTCTCTCTGTGTAACTCTGACTTTCAAATAAATAAATCTTTTTTTTTTTTTATTTTTTTTTATTTTTTTTTTATTTTTGACAGGCAGAGTGGACAGTGAGAGAGAGAGACAGAGAGAGAAAGGTCTTCCTTTGCCGTTGGTTCACCCTCCAATGGCCGCCGCTGCAGCCGGCGCACCGCGCTGATCCTGGCAGGAGCCAGGAGCCAGGTGCTTTTCCTGGTCTCCCATGGGGTGCAGGGCCCAAGCACCTGGGCCATCCTCCACTGCACTCCCTGGCCATAGCAGAGAGCTGGCCTGGAAGAGGGGCAACCGGGACAGAATCCGGCGCCCCAACCGGGACTAGAACCCGGTGTGCCGGCGCCGCAAGGTGGAGGATTAGCCTATTGAGCCACGGCGCCGGCTCCAAATAAATAAATCTTAAAAAAAAAAAAATACATTGAATGAAAGAAAATTAAAATAGGACATAATTTATGGTACACAGATGAAGCAGTGGTGAGATGACAGCACTAAATGATTATCTTTAAAAAAAAAGATTTTTTTTTTATTTGAAAGGCAGAATTACAGAGAAACACAGGCAGAGGCAGAGAAAGGTCTTCTATTTGCTGGTTCACTTCCCAAATGGCTACAATGGCCAGAGTTGAGCCAATCAGAAGCCAGGAGCTTCTTCTGGGTCTCCCACGTGGGTGCAGGGGCCCAAAGACTTGGGCCATCTTCTACTGCTTTCCCAAGCCACAGCAGAGAGCTGGATTGGAAGTGCAGCAGCTGGGACTCCAACTGGCACCCATATGGGATGCCGGCACTGCAGGCAGAGGCTTTACCCGCTAGGCCACAGCACCGACCCATAAATGATTATCTTGAAGTATCAATTAACTAAACTTCAGGGAACTAGAAAAATCAAAAACAAAGTAAGCAGAGCCGGCGCCGTGGCTCAATAGGCTAATCCTCCAACTTGCGGCGCCGGCACACCGGGTTCTAGTCCCGGTCGGGGCGCCGGATTCTGTCCCGGTTGCCCCTCTTCCAGGCCAGCTCTCTGCTATGGCCAGGGAGTGCAGTGGAGGATGGCCCAGGTGCTTGGGCCCTGCACCCCATGGGAGACCAGGAAAAAGCACCTGGCTCCTGGCTCCTGCCATCGGATCAGCGCGGTGCGCCGGCTGCAGCGGCGGCCATTGGAGGGTGAACCAACGGCAAAGGAAGACCTTTCTCTCTCTGTCTCTCTCTCTCACTGTCCACTCTGCCTATCAAAAAAAAAAAAAAAAAAAAAAAAAGTAAGCAAAATAAAAATAGAATTGATTAAATAAAAACATAGAGAAAACTGATGAAACAAAAATTTGATTCCTTGAAAATATCAGTAAGATAAAAAAAATGCTCTTGCAAGGCTAACAAAGGAAAGGAGAGAAGAGACCATCACCAATGCAGGGATGAGACATGGACTATTACTGCAGATCCTGCAATCATAAAAGGATAAGGGAATAATATGAACAAGTCTACCCACATAAATCTGACAATTTTGGAAAAAATGGCCCAATTCTTTAAAATGATAGCTACTCAAAATGAAATATATATATTAAGGGGGCCCTATATTTAACAAGAAAATTAAATTTGTAATTTTAGAACTCCCAAAAAGGAAATCTACAGGTGCAGATGGTTTTGCTAGATACTGCTACCACATTTAAAAACAAAACAAGGCCGGCGCCTGGCTCACTAGGCTAATCCTCCACCATGCGGCGCCGGCACACCGGGTTCTAGTCCCGGTCGGGGCGCCGGATTCTGTCCTGGTTGCCCCTCTTCCAGGCCAGCTCTCTGCTGTGGCCAGGGAGTGCAGTGGAGGATGGCCCAGGTCCTTGGGCCCTGCACCCCATGGGAGACCAGGAGAAGCACCTGGCTCCTGGCTTTGGATCAGCGCAGTGCGCCGGCCGCGGCGGCCATTGGAGGGTGAACCAACGGCAAAGGAAGACCTTTCTCTCTGTCTCTCTCTCTCACTCTCCACTCTGCCTGTCAAAAAAATAAAAATAAATAAATAAAATAAAAAAATAAAAAAGAATTAAATTATAAAAAAAACCCTTAATATCAATTTTAAGCAATCTCTTCCACAAAATTGAAGAGGAAGAGATAACTCTAACTTCATTTTTATGAAGCCAGTATTATCCTAATACCAAAACTAGACAAAACAACCTGGAAACTACAGACTAACATCCCTCATAAATACAGATACTGAATTCCTTAACAAAATATAAGCAAGTAGAATTGAGCAATAAATAAAAAGAATATAAGCCATAGCCAAACAGAATTTATTCCATGGCAACATAAGTATGACATCTGAAAATAATTCAAGGTAACACACTATGTTGACAAACTAAAAAAAAAATCATTAGACAAAATTCAATATCCATTCATGATTTGGAAAAAAAAAACAAAACACCAAACTCAGAACATTAGCAAGGCAAGAACTTCCGTAACTCAACAAAGAACATCTACGAAAAAACCTCTAGCTAATTTCCTTTATGTCACTGGTTCTAGCAAGCTTAGTGAGGCAACAAAATAAAAGGAATATAGGTTAGAAAATAGGAATAAATTATTCCTTTTTGCTGATGCATCACAGTTTATGTAGAAAATCCAAAACTATCCACAAAAGCAAACAAAAACCCCTTGAACTAATAAGTGCAGAAAGGTTTCAGAAAAAAATCAACATACAAAAACCAAATTTTTCCACATGCTAACAATTAACATGGGAAAAGCAAAATATAAACGATTACATTTACAGTGGCTAAAAACAAAACAATCTATGTTTAAATCTAACTAACCAATGTATAAGACTTGTATGTTCATGGGGGTGCTGCAGCTCACTAGGCTAATCCCCCGCCTGCGGCACCGGCACTCCGGGTTCTAGTCCCAGTTGGGGCGCCGGTTCTGTCCTGGTTGCTCCTCTTCCAGTCCAGCTCTCTGCTGTGGCCTGGGAGTGCAGTGGAGGATGGCCCAAGTCCTTGGGCCTTTCACCTGTGTGGGAGACCAGGAGAAGCACCTGGCTCCTGGCTTCAGATCGGCGCAGTGCGCAGGCCATGGTGGCCATTTGGGGAGTGAACCAATGGAAGGACGACCTTTCTCTCTCTCTCTCTCTCTCTCTCTCACTGTCTAACTCTGCCTGTCAAAAAAAAAAAAAAAAAAAAAAAAGACTTGTATGTTCAAACTACCAAATGCTGATCAAAGTCAAGATTTAAATAAATAATGAGATATACTATGATCTAGAATTATGACTCCACACAATTCTCCTGAAATCTATGAACAAAATCTCAGCAAGATTATTTTTATAGATACAGACAAGCTTATTCTAAAATTTATATAAAAGACAAAGAAACTGGCATAGTGAAAATTATTTTGAACAAAAGGAAGAAAGTTCAAATACCCACATCAAAAAGATATTGAACATCATTAGTCAGCATGGAAATGCCAAACAAAACCACATCTGGAAGGAAGACCTTTCTCTCTGTCTCTCTTTCTCACTGTCTATAGCTCTGCCTGTCAAATAAATTAAAAAAAAAAAAATACCATCTCATATGGGCACCAGTTTGAATCCCAGCTGCTGCTCTGCCCATCCGGCTCTCTACAATGGCACGGAAGGGCAAGTACTTGGGATCCTGCTCCTGGCTTCCGAACAGCCCAGCTCTGCCTGTTGTGGCATATATACATACAGATTTAGGAACATGGTAATGATACTTCCCACCCTACCCTTCCTCTCACCGCTGATCCAACCCTTCTTCCTTCTCCTCCTTTCATTCCCACTCTTAATTTTAACAAAGATCTACTTTCAGTTTACTTAATGATGGTAAGGTTAACCCTACACTAAGTTAAGGAGTTCAACAAATAGTATGAAGGAAAAAACAATATCCCTCAACAGAAGAGACAAGGGCTGTAAACAATCACTGAGTCTCAAAATGTCCATTTCACTCCAATACATTACACTTTTTTTTTATTAGACAGGCAGAGTTAGACAGTAAGAGAGAGAGACAGAGAGAAAGGTCTTCTTCCCGTTGGTTCACCCCCACCAAATGGCCACCATGGCTGGTGTGCTGCGCCAATCCAAAGCCAGGAGCCAGGCACCCCTCCTCCTGGTCTCCCATGCAGGTGCAGGGCCCATTCCTCCACTGCCTTCCCGGGCCACAGCAGAGAGCTGGACTGGAAGAGGAGCAACCGGGACTAAAACCTGGCGACCATAGGAGATGCTGGCACCTCAGGCGGAGGATTAACCAACTGAGCCACGGCGCCAGCCCCCAATACATTACACTTTAGGTACTCTATAAACTGTACACTTAAAAATGGTAAGCTGGTTAAAAAAGTAAAAGAAAAAGAAAAAAATTAAAAAAAAAAAAAAAAGAAGAAAGTAGGAGTGATCCCTCTACTCATTTCAGGATATTTTTTTTTTGAAGATTTTATTTATTTATTTGAGAGGTAGAGCTACAGACAGTGAGAAGGAGAGACAGAGAGAAGGTTTTCCATCCATTGGGTCACTCCCCAAATGGCCGCAATAGCCGGAGCTGCACCGATCCGAAGCCAGAAGCCAGGAGCCAGGAGCCAGGAGCCAGGTGCTTCTTCCCGGTCTCCCATGTGGGTGAAGGGGCCCAAGGACTTGGGCCATCTTCTGCTGCTTTCCAGGCCACAGCAGAGAGCTGGATTGAAAGAGGAGCACATGGGACTAGAACCGGTGCTCATGTGGGATGCTGGCACCACAGGCAGAGGATTAACCTGGCCCCTCATTTCAGGATATTATACAGCTACAGCGGCGCTGGAATGCCAAAGCCCCATATCTATAATACATAAAAAATTCTAAAAACTCAGTAGTAACAAAACAAAAACCAATCCAATGAGGGACAAGCATTTGGCACAGCAGTTAAGACGCTGCTTGGAACACCTGCATTCCATATCGGAATACGTGGATCTGAGGCCCAGTTCCATTTCCAATTCTAGTTTCCTACTAAAGCGCACCATGCAAGGCAGCTGATGATCGCTCCAATGTCTGGGTCCTGACCACCCACATGGAAGACCCCATACTCAATTCCAGGCTCCTGGCTTACATCTGGCCCAGTCCTACTTGCTATGGGCATTTGGAGAGTGAACCAACAGACGGCAGATCTCTGTCTGCCTCTCTACCTTTCAAATAAATAGAAATATGCAATAAATAATTTTTAAAATATCCAATGAAAAAATGGGCAAAAGACATGAAGTGATATTTCATCATCAAAAAGGATATACTGGGACCTGTTTTATGTCACAGCAGTGTAAGCTGCCACCTATGACATGGACATACGGTGGTTCAAATCCCAACTGCTCTGCTTCTGATCCAGCTCTCTGCTAATATGCCTGGGAAAACAATGGATGATGACCCAAGTGCTTGGGTCTCTGCACCCACGTGAGAAATCTGGAAGAAGCTCCTGGCTACTGGCTTCGATCTGGCCCAGCCCTGGTCATCACAGCCATCTGGGGAGTGAACCAGTGGATATAAGATTTCTCTCTGTCTACCTCTCTCTCTGCAACTCTGCCTTTCAAATAAATAAACCAGTGCCCATATGGGATGCCTATATCATAGATAGCGGCTTAACCTGCTGTGTATGCCACAACAGGCTTCAATAAATCTTTTTTTAAAAAAAGATTTTTAAATCCTTTTTAAATACAGATTACAAATAAATAAAAGATTTACGGCATCATTACCTACTATGGAAATTTAAATCACAATCATTATACATTTAATAGAATGGTTAAAATAAAAAATAGTGATAAAATAAAGATAGTGATATAACCAAATTCTGATGAGGATGCAAAAGAACTAGGTCACTTACTAAAGTAGCCAGGGTTTTCCAGAGAAACCCAGGACATACATTTCTTATTACAGAGGGAGGGAGGGAGATAGCGATTGGCTATAGAAATTGGCTCATGTGACTGCGGGGACCAGCAAGTCCAAACCTGTAGGGTGTGCTTGCAGGATGGAGATTCAGCTAAGATTTGATGTTACATTCCTGAGCCCCAAATACATGGGGCAGGAGAGCAGGCAGGAAACGCAGGCAGGGTTTTTATCAAGCAATCTTGAGACAGAACTGTTTTTTTCTTTAAGAAACTTAATTTTTGTTAAGACCTTAAACATTGGAATAAAACCCACCTACATTACATACCACATCAGAAAATCTGCTTAACTCAAAGTCTATGAATTCAAATGAAATCACATAAAAAAAAAATCACAGTACTATCTAGACTGGTGTTCGGCCAAACAATTGGACACAAGTTGACACATACAACCATAACCATTACACACAGAGAAGCTAGTGGGAACACAGGAACAGCCATTTCAGAAAATAGTTTGGCTATTTCTTCTAAACAAAAAAAGCAGTTATTGTATGACACAGCAATTGTACTCTTGGGCATTTATCTCAAGAGAAATGAAAATCTATTTATCTCAAGAGTTCATATAAAATCCTATACAGCAATGTTCACAGCAGCTTTATCTATAATAGCCAAAAATTGTAAATGTTTTTCAATGGGAAAATGATTAAACAAACTACGGTATAATTACCATGGAATTCTACTCAGAAATATAAAGGAAAGACTGCCAATACACAAATAACTTGGATAGCTGTCTAGGGCACAATGCTGAGTGAAAAATGCCAGTCTTAAAAGGTCACATATTCATGATTCCATGTACACAACTTTTTTTTTTCCCAAAAATTTATTTATTTATTTATAGGTCAGAATTTCAGAGAGAGAAGGGGAGAGATCTATCCACTGGTTGACTCCTCAGATGGCAGCAATGGCCAGGCCTGGGCCAGGCTAAAGCCTGGAGCCAAGAACTTCATCCCAGTCTCTCACGTGGGTACAGGAGCCAAACACCTGGGCCATCCTTCATTACTTTCCCAGGCGCATTAGCAAGGAGTTGGATTGGAAGTGAAGCAGCTGGGACTCGAACCACAGCCTGGACTTGAACCAGTGCCATATGGGATGCCAACACTGTAGACGGTGGCTTAACCTGCTGTACCACAGCACCAGCCCCACTATGTTTTAAAATGAGAGATAAAGAACAAATTAGTGGTTTCCAGAGGGATGGTGGGACAAGGGGGATGAGTGTGAATACAAGGGGGCTGCACAAGGGAGATCTCTGTGGTTGCTGGGCAGCTCAGAATCATGGAAGTCACTGGTAACCTTGACAAGAGCAAATGGTGGTGGCCTAATGTAACTAACTTACCTATCCTTACTAAGAGTTCCATCAAAGGAGAAATCTGTGTATTTCATGTTTCCTGAAGCAATCTGACAATTAACATTCAGTATTTGTTGAACAAATGCAATCTCTTAATGAGTCAACTTAACACGAGGGTGCCTCAAAAGTTCATGGAAAAATGGAGTCAAAAGATGTTTATTTTAGTGCAAACCAAAATAAACCCGTGCATACTCATATAATAGAGAATTGTCATGTCTGTCCCCCGAAATTGCAGTATCCTACTGCCTAACTCCAATCTAAATCCTAAACTGGCCCCAATTTACCTCATCCAGTTTTATCCCCCCCTCCATGCCTCTCTCTAAGCTGCTAGCATTTTTCCAGAATTGTCCTGTCCCCTCTGCTGGGGATCCCTCTCCTGTTTCTCCACCCAGTAAGTTACTCTTCATCCTTCAGCATACAGCTCCAGTGCTCTCTCCTTTGAGGGCCCTCCCTGGCTTCCAGGCACTCAGCTCTTACCTTTTGGTGGCACCTCGTACAAGTCTCCACTGTGGCACACATAATATTGTCCCTAATGAACGTCTCTCCATCTAGGCTGAATATTCTTCCCACAGAAAGGAAGACTGCAGTTAAAAAAATATATTTATTTATTTATTTGAAAGGCAGAGCTACAGAGAGGCAGAGGAAGGATGGAGGAAGGGAAGAGGGGTGGGGAAGGAGGGAGGAAGAGGATCCAAAGCCAGGAGTCAAGACCTTCCTCTGTTCCAAGGACAGAGAGAGAAAAAGAGAGGTCTTCCATCTGCTGGTTCACCCCAACTGGTCGCAATGGCCAGAGCTGCACTGATCTGAGGCCAGGAGCCAGGAGCTTCTTCTGGGTCTCCCATGTGGTGCAGGGGCCCAAGGACTTGGGCCTTCTTCCACTGCCTTCCCAGGCCATAGCAGAGAGCTGGATTGGAAATGGAACAGCCAGGACTTGAACCAGCACCCACATGGGATGCCAGCATTGCAGGTGGCAACCTTTCTCGCCACACCACAGGGCTGTCCCCTCACTTCTTTTAAACTGCTGACCTTTGACTGTGGAGCCAGTCAAAATGGGAGCTCAGAGGTGGCAAAGTAATGAGTGTCACTCTCTAATTTTATCAGAAAAATCAGGTAAAGATTTGGCCCAACTTAGGGCAAAGGGACTTGATTTCCAGGCTAAGAGGGCATTCCCAGAACTAAAGAAATAAGCAAGCCATACTAGCTACGTTGTTCAGGTGCGTTTCTAACAAAGTGGCATGTATGGAAATGTACCTTCACTCTGAGAGCTGATGGCCTGTCCAGCAGCCTAGAATTTGGGAAGAGGGATGCTTATCCATTGTGCTGAAAGCAGAAGTGATCAGTCCTCAACAACCTATGTGACTGGGAAACAATGGCAAGAAAAATAAAACACAGTGGACTCCATCTGTGCTTTTGGTGGTATTTAAAAGCACACTGGGACCGGCACTGTGGTGTAGAAGGTTAGGCCTCTAGCTGTAGCACTGGCATCCCATGTGGGTGCCAGTTTGAGTCCTGGATGCTCCACTTCTGATTCAACTGTTTTTTTTTTTTATAAAATTTATTTTATTTATTTGAAAGTCAGAGTTACAGAGAAAGGTAGAGACAGAGAGAAAGGTCTTCCATCCTCTGGTTCACTCCCCAGATGGCTGCAACGGCTGGAGCTGCGCCAATCTGAAGCCAGGAGCCAGGAGCTTCTTCCAGTTCTCCCACGTGTGTTTACTACAACTATCCACAAAGTTAGGAAAATAATATAATTCTCAAATGTGGCTTTTATTGAAGTCAACTGTAGTTGATAAGTTTTATTTCATTGGTTAAGTTTTAGATGCAGAAAACCAACATTATACTTTAATGAATTGTATATAATTTTTCCATTTCTGGGGTATCTGACTTACAGAGTTAAAATTAATTGCACACACGCAAAAGGAAACAGCAGATTTCATCAGCATTGTAATGACTGATCTTTCAAGGTAGTAACTGTAAACAGAAAACCTTTGTTTTGAAGCTAAACACTTAAATAAATCAGATATTTTGGTCAAGTAGCTTGATTCAGAATATAGACAGATAACTATAAACATAAAGTACAGGAAAAGAAGTCTGAAATTCAGATTGTCTGTTTAGATCCTAAAAGTAACTAGTAATCCCAGAGTAAAGAAAATGTTGCTTTACTGTATCCTTTTGTCATTTATTTCATTGTTCTATATTGAAAAAGATTTCTAATTATTTTAATTTATGTAAGTTGAGCCCATGAAGCAATGAATATTTCTTTTTTTTTTTTTTTTTAATTTTTTTGGCAGGCAGAGTGAGTGGACAGTGAGAGAGAGAGACAGAGAGAAAGGTCTTCCTTTACCATTGGTTCACCCCCCGGTGGCCGCTGTGGCCAGCGCCTGCGGCTGGTGCACCGCGCTGATCCAAAGCCAGGAGCCAGGTGCTTCTCCTGGTCTCCCATACGGGTGCAGGGCCCAAGGACTTGAGCCATCCTCCACTGCACTCCCGGGCCACAGCAGAGAGCTGGACAGGAAGAGGAGCAATCGGGACAGAATCCGGCGCCCCAATCGAGACTTGAACCGGAGTGCCGGCTCTGTAGGCGGAGGATTAGCCTAGTGAGCCGTTGCGCCGGCCGCAACAAATATTTCCATTGTTTAATTTCCTGTGATATAAAACTTTTAAACTTTTTTTGTTTTATAAAATCAAGTTAAAAATGACAATGATGAATCAAATTAAATGCCCTTTTTTTTTTTTTAAAGATTTATTTACTGGAAAGTCAGTTACACAGAGAGAGAAGGAGAGGCAGAGAGAGAGAGGCCTTCCACGCACTGGTTCAATCTCCAGTTGGCCGCAATAATCAGAGCTGTGCCGATCTGAAGCCAGGAGCTTCTTCCAGGTCTCCCACGCGGGTGCAGGAGCCCAAGGACTTGGGCCATCTTCTACTGCTTTCACAGGCCATAGCAGAGAGCTGGATCAGAAGTAGAGCAGCTGGGACCAGTACTGGCATCCCATATGGGATGCCAGTACTGCAGGCGGCAGCTTTATCTGCTATGCCACAGCGCCAGCCCCTTAAATCTGTCTTAAAATAGTTTGATATTAGTATATTAATGAAACTTTTTTTTTTTTTTGACAGGCAGAGTGGACAGTGAGAGAGAGAGACAGAGAGAAAGGTCTTCCTTTACCGTTGGTTCACCCTCCAATGGCCGCCGTGGCCGGCGCGCTGCAACCGGCGCACCGCGCTGATCCGATGGCAGGAGCCAGGTGCTTCTCCTGGTCTCCCATGGGGTGCAGGGCCCAAGCACTTGGGCCATCCTCCACTGCACTCCCTGGCCACAGCAGAGAGCTGGCCTGGAAGAGGGGCAACCCTCTTCCAGCGCCCCGACCGGGACTAGAACCCGGTGTGCTGGCGCCGCAAGGTGGAGGATTAGCCTAGTGAGCCACGGCACCGGCCATTAATGCAACTTAATGGTCATTGGAATGAATTCAATACTCATATTACAAATGGTTTCTCATGCCTACTAGGCTGTAGGGCCTAAGATTTATCAAGTTGAGTAAGTCTTTGAATGTAATGGATAAGCTTTGATTATACCTACACCTCTTTCCTCTTATAACAGTAGACGTTAAAATAAGCATCCTTTTAATAGGGCAGATATCATTTGCTATTAGTTTAGCTGAGCAAATATTATATTGTAGTGGTTTTCCACACTCTTTGTCTTATTGACAGCCTACTTTTCCTTATGTACTTAAAATCATACTTACCTTTTGTCTTCATTGGTAATGTCATTAGGGATATTCTTTCTATCTAGTTGACAGTATTTTCTAATTTTAAGGCAAACTTCTAAAATGATTGCTCTAATTTGTATTCTAAAATCTTATGTTGTAATTATTCAAATTATTTCATGCTTGGTGTTAGTGTTCTAAGATCTTTGTGTTAACTCACTTAACTGTCACTTTTATTAAATATGTATTCATAGTCTGAAAAAAAAATGAGGGGTTTTAAGGTACAATGGAACAGAGCAAATAACTTCACTTGGAGAGACGTAAGACTATCTTCAGAAAGATGGGACTTGGGCCGGCGCTGTGGCGTAGTAGTTTAAGCCTCTGCCCACAACGGTGGCATCCCACATGGGCTCCAGTTTGTGTCCCGGCTGTTCTTCCAATCCAGCTCTCTGTTTGTGGTCTGGGAAGGCAGTGGAAGATAGCCCAAGTAATAAAAGATGGCCCAAGTACTTGGGCTCCTGCATCTGTGTGGGAGACCTGGAAGAATCTCCTGGCTCCTGGCACTGGATCGGTAAAGCTCCAGCTGCTGTGGCCATTGGGGGAGTGAACCAGCAGATCAAAGACCTCTTTCTCTCTCTCTCTCTGTCTTTCCCTATGTCTGTAACTCTGCCTCTCAAATACAATACAATAAATCTTAAAAAAAAAAAAAAAAAAAAAAAAAAGAATGCTGGGACTTTACACAATGTCCTCTCCACCAACCTCTGACAACCATTGTTACAGGACAGGCAAGGCAAAACAAAGATGGCATGGTATCTGCCAAACATAAACTTACAGGTTGGCGAGGAGACAGGTGTACAAACTTGTGATCAGAAGATGATGTTAAACAGACACAAATGCAAAGTGCTTTAGAGAAACAGAGGAGGGAGTAATTGGCTATTTCTCCCTCCTTGAGAAAATATGAAAGGAGCCTTGAAGCATCGATAAGCAGATGTGAGCAGATACTCCAGGCCAAAGAAATACTAGAGCAAAGATCCAGGACATGAAGAACATGGGTCATGAAGACAAAGCTTGCAATGTAAGAAGAGACCATGGGCACCTAGAAGAGAATGGTGGGAAGGGGCCAATCTGGAGGACCTTGAGTGAACAAACCTGGCAGGCCTAGAAAAGTCTACTGAGGGCCGGCGCCGTGGCTCACTTGACTAATCCTCTGCCTGCGGTGCTGGCACTACAGATTCTAGTCCCGGTTGGGGCACCGGATTCTCCCGGTTGCTCCTCTTCCAGTCCAGCTCTCTGCTGTGGCTTGGGATAACAGTACAAGATGACCCAAGTCCTTGGACCCCTGCACCCACGTGGGAGACCTGGAAGAAGCACCTGGCTCCTGGCTTCAGATTGGCGCAGCCTCCAGCCATTGTGGCCATCTGGGGAGTGAACCAGCAGATGGAGGACCTCTCTCTCTCTCTGTCTCTACCTTTCTCTGTAACTCTGTCAAATAAATAAAATAAATTAAAAAAAAAGAATAATCAGAGATTACAGTAAATATATACTGGGGCAAGAAAGCAATCATTGGAGTAACTTACTCTAAAAACCTTAAACTTTACAAAGATGGTATCCACATACAACAGAGGTTAGTAAATACAGCCAACTGGGTTTGGTTCACGCTTATTCTTGTAAATAAGGCTTTATTAGAACACAGCCACACTTACTCATTTACGTATTGTGTACAGCTGCTTCTGCATCACATCAGAAGTGTGTTGCATTTGGAACAGTATTAATCCTCCCAAATCCCCAAATATTTACTACCTGGCCCTTTACAGAAAATGTTAGCATACTCTCGGTCCTCACCACACCCTCTGACTCACTTCTGACCCCACCTGGAAACAAGTGGTGGTATCATGAGCTGTTGGGTGTTCTTCATAAGGTCTTCAAAAAGCTAAATGCAGGTAAGCTGGTTGGTTCCATGCCAAAGAAGCAACACAAGTACCAATAGTCATCAAGTCTGAAGTAGCAAGGTAGATTTCACACTTGTAATTTAAAAAGAGCTAGGAACACATCTTTAGTAAAACAATGTGCTGTCATTTTTAACCAGCATGCAAGCTAAACCAGGGGGGCAGCCAATACAGTACCAGGAACATTAAAGGAACTGTCTACAGTAAGAAGCATCCTCAACACAGGCTTCTTAACCTCACCAGCCAGCCAAGCACCTGAAGCCTCAGGGTGAACCCCATGAATGCTCCTTGATTTCCCAAGCTGTAGCTCCACCCACGTCAGCCAGCTTCAAGCTCTCATTCACCCAAGTGGTGTACAAATTTAACAGCTTTACCCATAACGTAAACAGAATTGCTGATGAATATGAAATTCTTTCCACAAGTGCTCTGCTCCTTAAGGAAAATATTGATTTTCTCAGCCTCAATTGGTCATTTAAAAGATACAAAGGGAGCTCAGGTATTTAGCCCACTGGTTAAGACACTTGAATTCCACATGGGAGTACCCAAGTTCTATTCCTGGTCCTGGTTCCTGGCGCCAGCTTCCTGCCAATGCAGACCCTGAGAGGAAACAGTGATGGCTTAAGTAATTGGGTTCTTGTGACTTGCATGGGAAACCTAAATTGCGTTCTTGGTTCTCAGCTTCAGTCCCAGACAGAGAATATTGTGGGCATTTGGGAAGTGAACCAATGGATGGTACTATGCTAGACCCCTCTCTCTCAAAAAGTAATAATTAAAAAAAAAAAAAGAAAAGAAAACAAGGCTGAAGATGAATACAACTACTTAAAAAAATAAATAAATAAAAAAGCCAGTAGAGGGGCTGGCACTGTGGGCGTAGCAGATAAAGCTGCCACCTGCAGTGCCAGCATACCATATGGGCGCTGGCTCATTTCCCAGCTGCTCCACTTCCAATCCCACCCTCTACTTATGACCTGGGAAAGCAGAAGATGGCCCAAATTCTTGGGGCCCTGAACCCATGTGGGAGATCCAGAAGAAGCTCCTGGCTACAGATCAGCCCAGCTTTGGCTGTTGCAGCCATTTGCAGAGTGAAACAGCAGATGGAAAACCTACCTCTCTGTGTCTCTCTGTCTCTCTCTCCCTGCCCTCTCTCCGCCTTTGCCTCACTGAAACTCTGCCTTTCAAATACATACATAAATCTTAAAAAAAAAAAAAAAAAAAGCCAGTAGAAAACCCCAGGAGTGCGGCCGGTGCTATGGTGTAGTCATTTCAAAGTCAAAAGCAGTCAAGATTCCAGTGGTCTAAAAGACCAGCAGAAAAATCCTGCATCTTTCTTCTTTCCTGAAAGAGAGAGACGTGGTGTTGCATCTGGACACACACATCACCGCCCTTCATGCACAAAGATGACATTAAAGGTGGTTTTTCCCTCTGCTTCCTACCACCACCAAGGCAGCTGGGTGACCTGACAGAATGTGAAAGCATTGCTTCCACCAATAAACAGCTGTGCTGGGGCTCAGCTAACACAGCTTTATGCCTTGGGCAAATCCCTTAATAGCTCCAAGCCTTAGGGTTTCTTAATCTGTAAAATGAATAGCTTTGATAAAGGGCTTCTACAGCCTCCTTTAAATATGATCATTCTAGCTCTGAAATCATCCCTGTGTAACTCACTGCACTACACACAACATAAAAATGGCATGCATCAACAAGTCCTTACTTCATTTCCTGCTATCTTTCTCCACCTATTCTATCATCACAAAACCAGTGGTGACAACAAGTCTGGCATGATTCCGGACCCGGATGTTCAGCTCTTGAATCTAATTTCAGTGCTAACTGTGTACCTGGATTTAGTAGGTCAAAAGGAAATATTTAGGTACTGTGCCTTTCACCCACTGAAAGGACATTTTCTTCTGGAAGCTAAATTCTAAGATCCTGATTCAAAGCCTCAGCAGGGGCCTTGGCAAAATGCTGTGAAGACTGATGTCAGCAAATCTTTTTCTTTTTCTTTTTCTTTTTTTTTTTTCTTCTTCTTTTTTTTTTTTTTTTTTTTTTTGACAGGCAGAGTTAGAGAGACAGAGACAGAGAGTTATAGACAGTGAGAGAGAGAGAGAGAGAGAAAAAGGTCTTCCTTCAGTTGGTTCACTCGCCCAATGGCCGCCACAGCCAGCACTGTGCCAATCTGAAGCCAGGAGCCGGGTGCTTCCTCCTGGTCTCTCATGCGGGTGCAGGGACCCAAGCACTTGGGCCATCCTCCACTGCCCTCCCGGGCCACAGCAGAAAGCTGGACTGGAAGAGGAGCAACCGGGACTAGTACCCGGCGCCCCAACCAGGACTAGAACCTGCGGTGCTGCAGGTGGAGGATTAGCCAAGTGAGCCACGGTGCCGGCCAGCAAATCTTTCAATAATCTTTTATCAACCCTTTAAAACAAAGAGTGTGTGTGTGAAGGGGGTTCTTCTCTCTCCTAAACCTCTAAATCTGTGAATAGTATGCATATTTAGTGACCCTATTCTCTCACTAAGAGACAAAGAGATGAGGGAGAATAGAAATGTATGGGCTGGTGCCGCGGCTCACTAGGCTAATCCTCCACCTGCAGAGCCAGCACACCGGGTTCTAGTCCCGGTCGAGGCGCCGGATTCTGTCCCGGCTGCCCCTCTTCCAGGCCAGCGCTCTGCTGTGGCCTGGGAAAGCAGTGGAGGATGGCCCAAGTCCTTGGGCCCTGCACCCACATGGGAGACCAGGAGAAGCACCTGGCTCCTGGCTTTGGATCAGCACGGTGCGCCGGCCGCAGCGGCCACTGGAGGGTGAACCAATGGTAAAGGAAGACCTTTCTCCCTGTCTCTCTCTCTCACTGTCCACTCTGCCTGTCAAAAAAAAAAAAAAAAAAAAAAAAGAAATGTATGGACCAGGTAGCTCCAATCTCAAGAGTAACAAGGAATCTAGGGAGTCTGTCCAACTGGCTGGTCCCAGACAGACCTGACAAATGCTGCCTGAGCCCCAGTTCCTGTTGGTCCAAAGAGATGGAATCACCCGCTGGGGAGAGGGGATGAGAATCTCCATGGATGCAACACTCTATTAGGACCAAATCTTTTGTCAAGAAGTACTGGACTGGGACTGGTGCTGTGGCACAGTGGGTTACAGTCCCAGCCTGCATTGACAGTATCCCATACAGGCGCTGGTTCAAGTCCTGGCTGCTCTACTTTCAATCCAGCTCCCTGCTAACGTGCCTGGGAAAGCAGTGAAGGATGACAGTGGAGGATGTCTTAAGTCCTTGGGCCTGTGCACCCATATGGGAGATCCAGAAGAAGCTCCTGGCTCATAGATCCAGTAGCTGTTGCCATCTGGGGAGTGATCCAGCGGATGTAAGATCTCTCTGTGTCACTCTGCCTTTCAAATAAATTAAAAAAAAAAAAATAATAAGTAGTATTGGACTGCTAGCCTTCTAACCTTTAAGATAAAATGATATGTCAAGAAGGACCAGGGGTTTTTACAGTTACAGAGAAAGGTAGACACATGCATGCACGCACACACACACACACACACACAGAGAGAGAGAGAGAGAGAGAGAGAGAGAGAGGGAGAGGTCTTCTATATGCTGGTTCACTTCTCAAAAGGTCACAATGGTCATAGCTGTGCCGATTCAAAGCCAGGAGTTTCCCTCTGGGTCTTACACGTGGGTACAGGAGCTGAAGGACTTGGGCCATCTCCTGTTGGTTTCACAGGCGCATTAGCAGGGAGCTGGATCAGAAGTGGAGTAGCTAGGACCCAAACGAGCGCCTCCATGGGATGCTGGTGCTACAGGACAGGGCTTCTTTTTTTTTTTTTTTTTTTTTTGACAGGCAGAGTTAGACAGTGAGAGAGACTGAGAGAAAGGTCTTCCTTCCGTTGGTTCACCCCCCAGATGGTTGCTACGGCAGGTGCGCAGCGCCGATCTGAAGCCAGGAGCCAGGTGCTTCCTCCTGGGCTCCCATGCGGGTGCAGGGCCCAAGGACTTGGGCCATCCTCCACTGCACTCCCGGGCCACAGCAAAGAGCTGGACTGGAAGAGGAGCAACTGGGACAGAATCCGGCGCCCCAACTCGGACTAGAACCCGGGGTGCCGGCACCGCAGGCAGAGGATTAGCCTAGTGAGCCACGGCACCGGCCCCAGGCCAGGGCTTTAACTGGCTGAGCCACAGTGCCAGCCCCCAGGGGCTTTTTCTGATGACTTTCAAGTTACCATAGATACATAATGTAATTTTTTAAAAAGATTTATTTATTTGAAAGGCAGAATTACCGAGAGACAGAGGCGAAGATAAAGAAAGAGATTGAGAAAAAGAGGTCTTCCATCTGCTGGTTCACTCCTCAAATAGCCACAACGGCCAGAGCTGGGCTGATCCACAGCCAGAAACCAAGAGCTTCTTCAGGGTCTCCCACGTATGTGCAAGGGCCCAAGGACTTGGGTCATTTTCTGCTGTTTTCTCAGGTATGTTTGCAGGGAGCTGGGTCAGGAGTGGAGAAGCCAGGACTCAAACTGTGCCCATATGCTATGCCAACACTGCACACAGCAGCTTTTAACTGCTACACCACAGTGCTGGCCCCAGAAAATAATTTTAAAAACTAGTGTATTTGGGTGGCGCCATGGCTCAATAGGCTAATCCTCTGCCTGCAGAGCCGGCACACCGGGTTCTAGTCCCGGTCGGGGCACCGGATTCTGTCCCACTTGCTCCTCTTCCAGTCCAGCTCTCTGCTGTGGCCCGGGAGTGCAGCGGAGGATGGCCCAGGTGCTTGGGCCCTGCACCCGCATGGGAGACCAGGAGAAGCACCTGGCTCCTGGCTTCGGATCAGCGTGGTGTGCTGGCCGCAGCACGCCAGCCACAGCGGCCACTGGGGGGTGAACCAATGGTAAAGGAAGACCTTTCTCTCTGTCTCTCACTGTCCACTCTGCTTGAAAAAAAAAAAAAAAAAAAAGCTAATGTATTACTCTTTTCTGTCATCCTTTTACTTATTCTACAGGCTCTCAAGGAATTTAGATTTCCAATATTTCCAAAAAGAAAAGTCTAGGTCCATGAGTTCGCAGTGAATTTTGAGAATGTGGCATGCCTACTAATGCTCACTTTCATACTCTACCTATAACTCAGGAAGACAGAAAACAAGATCACATAGTAAAGATGAGTACATTGGCTGGCGCTGTGGTGTAGCAGGTAAAGCCGCTGTCTGCAGTCCCAGCATCCCCTGTGGGCACCAGTTGAAGTCCCAGCTGCTCCACTTCCAATCCAGCTCTCTGCTATGGCCTGGGAAAGCAGGGGAAAATGGCCCAAGTCCTTGGGCCCCTGCACCTGTGTGGGAGATGAGACCCAGAAGAAGCTTCTGGCTTGGGACTGGTGCAGCTCTGACCGTTGCAGCCATCTAGGGAGTGAACCAGTGCATTGAAGACCTCTCTCTCTCTCTCTTTTTCTCTGCCTCTCTATAATTCTGCTTTTCAAATAAATAAATAAATCTTTAAAAAAAAAAAAAAAAAGATGAGTACAACTGACCTGAAGGTAGATCAAGTCACACTGTTGCAGCTGAAATCAGTTCAGTCACTGTCAGAGACAGTGGAGAAGGAGCACATGAAAGAATAGAGAGCAGCAGTCTAGCCCTAATTCCTCAACCTGTGACCCTGGACAAGTCCCTTCCTGTCGGAGAGCTGGTCCTTATCCATAAAATGCAAGCTTATCTGAGCAATGAGTAAGGCAATGACCACTTGGTTCAGATAAAATCACTCAAAATTAAATGAGGAGCTAAAACAAATTCAAAATGATAGAGTGAATGTACATATACCTCTTCACTCCCTCTAGAAACTCCGTTAAGTTTATTAACAAATATCTACTGCTTACTAGAAATCCTCTATGTAGTTATTTGAATATATTAACCAATAGAATCCTCAAGACTCAGGTAGGTAACGATCCTCATTGTACTGATGAAGAAACTGAATCACCAGTATTTAAGGAAGCTGTTTAGTGTTTTTTTGTTTGAAGAGCTATTTATTTCTTTGAAAGGTAGACCAAGAGGCAGAGACAGAGATCCTGCATCCACTGGTTCACTCCCCAAATGGCTCCAACAGCCAGATCTGGGTCAGACTGAAGTCAAGAGCCAAGAACTCTGTCCTGTCTCCCATGTGGGTGCAGGGGTTCAGGCACTTGCACCATCTTCCACTGCTTTCCCAGATCCATTAGCAGGGAGCTGTATCAGAAATGGAGCAGCCCGGACTCAAACTGGCACTCTCCAATATGGGATGCGGGCGTCACAAGTGGTGATTTAACCTGCTGCGCCATACTGGCCCCCTTGTTTACAAGTTTTCACAGCTAATGTGCGACAGAATCAAGATGCAAACGCAGGCAGTCTGGCTCCAGAGTCTGTGGGATGCTGCCTCTGACTGAAATCAAGGCACAGCAAACATCCCAAGGAAAAACAGACAGATTAGAAAAGTCAACAAAATTTTAGAAGATGAAAAGCAGACAACTGCATATAACTGTCTCAGATGAGCATTCTCAGCTCTGAAGATGGCAGGCCACTGTAGAATTTCTCCAGAATTCAACCACTGGAGGCTCCAGTTTCCTCACGTGAGCATGAGGAGGGGCTGAAAACAAGCTGCACCTGTACCCGTGCTCAGGGGAGCAACTGCGCAGTCACCACCCTTGAGGAGACAGGAGGCTGACTCTGAACAGGACGGACCAGAGACTCAAACTTGGGTAACGAGGGCGCCGCTGACAATCAGAGCCAGGCTTACACCACCTAGAAAGCAGCCTGAAGGAAGGGCCATGGACTCTAAACACGGATCCATTACCCTACAGTCATGGCTCTCACAGTATGATGGTGGACCACATGAAAGCATCTGTGGGACTTGTCAGAAATGCAAGTTCTCGGGCCCAGGCCAGACCTGTGAATCAGTAACACTGGGCTGAGGTCCCACAACCAGTATTTAAACAAGACCATCAGGTGATTCTAATGCCCACTGCAGTTTGAGAACCACTCCCCTTCAGGAAGGCCTACAAATCAGTAAACAATCCCACACCAAAAAGCTTCCAGCCAGCTTTTGAGTACCTGTTTATTTGAGAAACAGCCTGGACATACAGGAGTTCAGGAAGAACTCCATCATGAAAGACGGAGGCCAAAACAGAGTCCACGGAGCAGCCCTGGAGGAGGCAGTGAAATGTGGCAGAGCCTGGTTTGCTTGGCCTCTCCCCAGCCTCCACACTGCTCAGAGTTATGCCTCAGTCTCCACGTCAGAGTTCCAAACCCAGGGAAGCAAATGCTCTCAGCAGGCCTGTACGGCACTAGCCTAAGCCTTTTACCAGCTCTTATGTCCCAGATCCTTCAAACTAACACAGCAATTCAGACTGACACTCCTGGCGGCACCTATCATAATTTACTTGTCCCTTTGAATGAATAAAAAGCATTTCAATGGAAAGTCATACAAGAATTTTTCTAAGGGTTTGCTCTAGTCTGTACTTGCTTCATTTTAATTTTTTATAGAAAGATTTTATTTAATAAATATAAATTTCATAGGTACAACTTTTGGATTACAGCGGTTGTTCCCCCCATATGCGCCCTCCCATCCCCATGTACTTGTTTTAATTTATTTTTTTATTTTTTGACAGGCAGAGTGGATAGTGAGAGGGAGAAACAGAGAGAAAGGTCTTCCTTTGCTGTTGGTTCACCCTCCAACGGCCGCCGCGGCCGGCGCACCGCGCTGATCCGATGGCAGGAGCCAGATGCTTATCCTGGTCTCCCATGGGGTGCAGGGCCCAAGTACTCGGGCCATCCTCCACTGCACTCCCTGGCCACAGCAGAGAGCTAGCCTGGAAGAGGGGTGACCTGGACAGAATCTGGCATGCCAGCGCCGCAGGCAGAGGATTAGCCCAGTGAGCCGCGGCGCCGGCCCCCCATGTACTTGTTTTAAATACAGAGGTGAAATGTCCTACTTTAATTTCTGTACAAGTGGCAGTGACCATCCGACTCTGCCATGGCCTTTTTGCTTCTCTGTGTCTCACAAGCTCACCTGGATCAAGCTTACAGCCTAAATCTTACAGCAAAAATCCTCTCCCATTACTGCCACAATCACACTGCTCCCCCACTTACAAATCTCTAGTGGCCTTGACGCCTTCCATCTCATAAGCAGGTGGACCAAAACACCTCTCCTTTATTCGAACTTTCTCTGCCTCCTTTAGTCCAGGTCATTTTTCTCAATCCTTTTGGCTCCGCTCTCCCCACCTGAGAAGATCCTGCCACTCTGTCCTCTAAAGGAGAGGCTTACAGTAAGTAAAAAGTTCCGTCAGGCATAACACAAGGAACACTTCACATTTCCTCATTTAGTTCTCACACTAATGTGATGAATTCGGAATCATCTTTATTTTTACGTTTGGAAAACTGAAGCTTAGAGAGATTAAGGAACTTGCCCAGGGTTACCACTAGATATTAATCCAAATCCTCCTCTCCGAAGCCATCTTCTTAACCATCCCACTCTACAAGCTCCGGCGTTTCTGACGCACATATATGGAAAAACTGCCTTAACCATGAGAAAAGTAAGAAGGGCAAAAAGATCTCTGCACAATTCTTTCTCAAACACAAGGTCATCCATAAACGCTGAGTCTTCCAGCCAAAGCCCGCCAGGGAACACACCTGCAGCCGCACCTCCGCGGAGTCCCGGAGCCCAGAAGGGCGGCAGGCTCTCGCCACCGGAATGCGGGCGGGGAGCAGGTGGTGGACCACGCCTCTCCCCGCAGCCCGGCCCGGCCCCGCACCTCGGCGGTGGGGCGGGAGGGGTCCCCTTCCAAAGACCTCCAGGTCCGCCCGTAAAAGCTCTTGAGAGGCGAGACCGCAACCTGGCGATCAAGGGCAGGGAGTGACCGCTCCGCGACCAGAGAGGGTGTTGCAGCAGCGCCCACCAGCATACGGAGGCTGCCCCAGCCCCTCCTCCGCAGGGGGTGACAGGGAGGGAGGCGGCCACCCCGCCGTCGCCCACTCCCAGGCCCTCACAGGCGCCCCTTCAGCCCTTCCGTCCGAGGGCTCCGAGACTGTGCCTCTGCCCCGCCCGCTCGGCCCCGATCCCCCGTCTCGCCTGGGCCCTTTCCGCCCAATGCTCGCTCCCCGCCACCCCTCCGCCCGGTCCCCCGCCCCTGGGCGCCCCGCTCGGCCCCTTTCCCCTCAGCGCCCAGGCCGCGGTACCTTGAGCGTCACGTCGCACAGCTTGCCCTGCCGCCGGATCTCCTCCATGACGCCGTAGCCGCGGCTGGGCAACTCGGAGACCGAGAAGTGCACCAGGTCCTCCAGCTCCTCCGCGCCGTCCTCCACCATCTTCCCCCGCCGCCGCAACTGCGCAGGCCTCGCCGGCCAGCCCCACTCCAACCAGGGCGGGGCGAGGGTGCACGCCGTCTGCAGCTGGGCGCGCGGAGCTCGAACCAGAGGGGCCTGCGCGGCCGCCGTAGTCGCAACTCCTCTTCGCCGGAAGCCCCGCCGTCCCGCTTCCTGGTTCATCCACTGCCTTCGTTCCCCTACTACATCGACTTAGACTTCGTTTATGCAGCTGCCGTAGTCTTTCGAGGTTGACTGCCCTCATCTCCCGTCTCCCTGATACACGCCTAACCTCACCCGAATCCTCGACGGAGGACCGCGGACTTCCTTTCCGTCACCACCCGGTACTTCCGGAGTCCCCGGAAGCGCCCCGTTGCTATGGAGACCGTATACCACCAGGCTGGCGCACTTGGGACATCTGGGTCGGGCGTGGGGCTTTGGTCTCTGCGTTTGCAACCATCGCGCTGCTGGAGCGCAGCGACCTCGCAGGCTGTGAGCAGGGGCCGCGCCTGGGTGGTGAGGGTGGACAGAGGGAGACGGCGGCCACCGCTGGGCTGCGAACACGGCTCTCCGGGAGCTCCCGGCTGGAGTCGCGCGGCGGCGGAGGCGGCGTCGCGGGGCCTCTCTCAGCCTGGCCGCGTTTGGAGGTCTAAGGAGCTAGCATCTGCGGGTCCCACCGCGGTCGCGCGTCGCGCCCGAGTCAGGCCGTCTGGTCTCTGGGGTTTCGGGCGCGGTGGGAGAGGCTCGGGACCACAGTCCGAGTCCTGCGCCCTTACAGGTGTGAGGAGCCGCCGCGGAGAGAAGCGGGAATGGGCCCAAGGGCCCCGCCGCCCAGGCTCCACAGGGGCCGGGCACGTTGGGTGAGAAAGGAGAAAGGCGGTTGTGCCGCGGCCCCAGTTCTGCGTTCAGCCCAAGGCCAGGTGCAGCGGGACCCTGTGTTCTGGCTTCAGGTGCTGCTGCTGTCGTTGTCAGGGTTCCCCAGGAGGGCCCCTGGTCTGAGCAGGACGATGGCAGATGGGGACCCACCCTGTGCCTCCCGTCCTTCCAGGCAGGGGTGCTTAGTGCAGTGAGGAGGCCGCGAGCCTCTCAAAACCAGGTTTCCTGATGGCCGCGCGGACTCCCTTTGTTACGCCAGAAATTTCCGAGGTTGGTGCCCAGAAGAAAGGGCGTTCCCACAGCTCCGAGGGAGAAAGAAGGGCTGAGCAGGCTTCCTGTACCTGGAAAACCGATGTCCACCTGGCAGGGCTGTCGGCCGTGGGTTGGAGGTGGTGTGGAAGGGAGCGAGGTTACATGCCCCTTGGGACCGTCAGTAGTGGCCAAAGATGGAGCCACATATGAACATTTGCCCAGCATTTCTTGAGCACCTGCTCCGTGCTGGGCGTTGTTCTGGGGAGGAAGGGCACAGTTGTAGTCCCCATGCAGGTTGTAATTTAATTTGGGAGCTGAAACTCACCAGATGAAGCCAAGGATGAGCTGGCGAGCAGCGCTGAGTGCAGGATGGCCCGGGCTTCCCCGTGTCTGTGTGGCAGTCTCACAGGAGGGCACGGCTCATTGGCAGGCTTGTTGCAGTTGGGTGTGGCCCCTGGCGGGCTTGGAGCTTTGGCGTGAGCTTGGAGAGGGCATTAGGAAAATTGCAGGCATAGACGGGCAGGCTGGGGGGAGGGGAGGAGTGCTTGGAGCTCGCATGTGCCACCCTTGTGCTGACCATGGTTGGGGGTTTCACGGGGAGAGGGCTGGGCTCCTGCTCCCAGAGCCCCTGCTTCTTCATCGTCTCTTCCACAGAACTCCCTGGGTGATACCTGAACTTCCCTGGGAAGGGGGACAGGCCTGTGGGGTTGGTGTGAGGAGTGGTTCTCAGAGCTTCAGAAATGAGTGTAAGTGTTTGAGTCAAACAATCAAACCTCTACCCCAGCATTCCAACACTGCATATCAAAGGGAATTGGAGATGAGATTGTTTTCTTTGCTTTCCTCAGTTTGGGGTTTTGTGATGTTTTATTTCTATAGCTCAGATATGCAGACAAAAATATTAGGACCTAAACAAGCCATTATTCCTGCTTACCACAGTATCTTTCAGATTCATAAAAGACTCCCATGAGGGGCGGGTGCCTGGCACACTTGGTTAATCCTCTGCCTGCTTGCCGGCATCCCATGTGGGCTCCGGGTTCTAGTCCTGGTTGCTCCTTTTCCATCCAGCTCTCTGCTGTGGCCCCAGAAGGCAGTGGAGGGTGGCCCAAGTGCTTGGGCCCGCATGGGAGACCAGGAGGAAGCACCTGGCTCCTGGCTTTGGATCGGTGTAGTTCCTGCTGTGGCAGCCATTTGGGGGGTGAACCAACGGAAGGAAGACCTTTCTGTCTGTCTCTCTCTCACTGTCTAACTGTATCTGCCAAATAAATTTTTAAAAAAAGACTCCCATGAAATAATAACTTGCGAAATGTAAGGTGTATGTACACACTCCACAATGGGCAAATGTGTAAGTACAAGTTCCTGCTCTCTTTGACATCTGAAGAGCTTGTAGTTTGTCCATATCATTGAAGCAGTAAGCTGAAAGGGCAGGGTCTGTATCTGACTTGCTTTTTTTTTTTTTTTAAGATTTATTTATTTATTTGAAAGTCAGAGTTACAGAGAGGAGAGGCAGAGAGAGAGAGATCTTCCATCCGATGGTTCACTCCCCAATTGGCTGCAACGGCTGGAGCTGTGCCAATCCAAAGCCAGGAGCCAGGAGCTTCTTCTGGGTCTCCCATGTAGGTGCAGGGGCCCAAGGACTTGGGCCAGCTTCTACTGCTTTCCCAGGCCACAGCAGAGAGCTGTATTGGAAGAGGAGCAGCAGGACTAGAACCAGCACCCATAGGGGATGCTGGCACTTCAGCACATTGCACCACAGCGCTGGCCCCTCTGACTTGCTTTTTAACATCACTTGATGGTAATTGATATAATTGTTATAAGAGGAAATGAAGTGGTTACCATAAATTGTATCTGCAAATAGCATGGATGTTACTATTTTAAAATATGGAATCATTTTGGTTAGCATTTAACCTTTTGTAACATTGAATTTTGTTATAATCAGTTTTGTAACATTGAACCTTTCTTGGATAATTACATGTAAAATGTTACCATTTGTTCTTTAACATACCTTTTTTTTTTTTTTTTTTGAGAGGGAGAGATTGGCAAGAGAGAGGGAGCAATCTCATCTGCTAGTTTATTCCCCAAATGTCTGTAACCTTCCCTTGGCTGAAGCTGGTATCCAGGTTCAGGCGTGCCACATGAGGTAGAAGCCCTTTTACTTGAACCATTGTCACTGACTCCCAGGGTTTGCATTAGCAGGAGGTGGGAGTCAGGAGCCAGAGCTGGAAATCAAGCCCAGGAACTCTGATATGGGGTGCTGGTGGTTTTTTATTTTTATTTATTTATTTATTTATTTATTTTTTGAAGAGTGGACAGTGAGAGAGAGAGAGACAGAGAGAAGGGTCTTCCATTTCTGTTGGTTCACCTTCCAGTGGCCGCTGTGGCCGGCGCACTGCAGCCGAGCACTGCGCTGATCCTAAGGTAGGAGCCAGGTGCTTCTCCTGGTCTCCCATGGGATGCAGGGCCCAAGGACTTGGGCCATCCTCCACTGCACTCCTGGGCCACAGCAAAGAGCTGGCCTGGAAGAGGGGCAACCGGGACAGAATCCGGCGCCCTGACCAGGATTAGAACCCGGGGTGCCGGCGCCGCAGGCAGAGGATTAGCCTATTGAGCTGCGGTGCCGGCCGGTGCTGGTGTTTTAACCACTAAACCAAATGTCTACCCATATACTCTGGTTTGAAGATTGAAACTGTCATCTTTATATGCCATGTGTATCCCTAACTTTTCAAAAATTCAGCACATTGCTTTGATGGTTGTCTTTTTTTTTTTTTTTTTTTTTTTTTTTTTTTTTGACAGGCAGAGTGGACAGTGAGAGAGAGAGACAGAGAGAGAAAGGTCTTCCTTTTGCCGCTGGTTCACCCTCCAATGGCCGCCGCTGCAGCCGGCGCACCGCGCTGATCCTGGCAGGAGCCAGGAGCCAGGTGCTTTTCCTGGTCTCCCATGGGGTGCAGGGCCCAAGCACCTGGGCCATCCTCCACTGCACTCCCTGGCCATAGCAGAGAGCTGGCCTGGAAGAGGGGCAACCGGGACAGAATCCGGCGCCCCAACCGGGACTAGAACCCGGTTTGCCGGCGCCGCAAGGTGGAGGATTAGCCTATTGAGCCACGGCGCCGGCTTGATGGTTGTCTTTTTCAGACATATTTCTAGGAGTTCTTATGGCCTCAACTTTGTCCTCCACTATGAAAGTACAGGTTTAGAGGTAAATGTCTCATTTATTATTAAACTGATATAACCCTGGAGCTGGTGCTGTGGCTTAGCAGGTGAAGCCACCACGTGTGCCAGCATCCCATATGGTCGCTGGTTCAAGTCCCGGCTGCTCTATTTCTGATCCAGCTCTCTGCTATGGCCTGGGGAATCAGCAGAGGATGGCCCAAGTACTTGTATCCCTATACCCACATGGGAGACTTGGAAGAAACTCCTGGCTCCTGGCATGGAATCAGCCCAGCTGCAGCCATTGTGGCCATCTGGGGAATGAACCAACAGATGGCAGATCTCTCTTTCTCTCTGTAACTCTGCCTTTCAAATAAATAAATAAATAAATCTTTAAAAAAATAAAAATTTGTAGAACCTGAGGAGAAATTAAGAGGAGTGTATTTTCTTGGACCTTTTCTCAATTCAAATTCTGTTTTGTGTATTATGAAGTATTAATTCTAAATAGTTTTTTTTTTTAATTTAATTTAAATTTGGAAAGTACAACTTTTGGATTATAGTGGTTTTTCCCCCCATAACCTCCCTCCCACCCGCAAACCATCCCATCTCCTACTTCCTCTCCCATCTCTAAATTTTTTTTTTTTTTTTTTTGACAGGCATAGTTAGACAGTGAGAGTGAGAGACAGAGAGAAAGGTCTTCCTTCCATTGGCTCACCCCCCAAGTGGCTGCTACAGCCAGCACACTGAGCCGATCTGAAGCCAGGAGCCAGGTGCTTCTCCTGGTCTCCCATGGGGTGCAGGGCCCAAGCACTTGGGCCATCCTCCACTGCACTCCCTGGCCACAGCAGAGAGCTGGCCTGGAAGAGGAGCAACCGGGACAGAATCCGGCGCCCCAACTGGGACTAGAACCCGGGGTGCCGGCGCTGCAGGAGGAGGATTAGCCAAGTGAGCCACGGCGCTGGCCTCTAAACAGGTTTTAATACTGTATATTCATGGCTCTGTGAAAGGGAAATTACTATATTTGAGATCTCAGTCTCAGGGACTGAGTAATCATAAACTGTATGATGATATTGTTCAAATTTTTACAAAGGAAATAACTATTAGATTGATCTTAGAAAAATGTTTACATGTAAAAGTAGAAATGTTCCATCTTAAAATAATTTAAAAATATATTATGTTCATTTCTCCCAATGGTTTTAGGTAATGACATTTTTTAGACTTCTGTTTTGTCTGCTAGTGTTATTTAAGCAGATTTAACACAATTTCTGATGATTACAGAAGGGCATTTGCTTAGCTTTCCTTAGAGCTCTTAGGATTGATATGTAATCCCTTGTCCTCACTGTATCTAATGAGGCACCTGAAGAGCTGATTAAGTTTTAAGTCCTTAAAGCAATAAAAAGTACTTCAGTTATTACCTCTATTTAGTAACTCTCTTTGCTTCACCACTGTATGTTACTTATTGAACCAAAATTCACTAACATTAAATATTTTCATTTAGGCACTCCAGGATAGGACCTGATATGATTTAACCAATGGTACTAATATCCAATAAATAAGAGATTTATCAGTTACCATTTAGAGAGTTGCACAATTTGACTTCCATAGTTTTTACGGCATATTGTAGTTGGACAAGACCTTAGGGATCAAGGTATCTTGCATTCAATGCACTAATTCCTTTTGTAGCATCACTTCTTGATTTTACCTGACTGTTCATGGTGTTTGTGGTCCTTACCTTGAGAAGATCTTTTCCTAAATCTGCCTCCCAGGGTGGGCATTTGGCCTGGTGGTTGGCCCAGGTTCCAGTCCTAGCTCCACTCACAATTCTGCTTTCTTGCTAATGTGCACCCTGAGAGGCAGCAGTGATGGCTCAAGTGATTGGGTCCCTGCCACCCACCTGAGAGGCCTGGGTGGAGTTCCTGGCTCCTGGATTTGGCCTGATCAGGCCCTGACTGTTAAGGGCATTTGGCGAGTGAACAAGCAGATGGGAGCTCTCTGTGTCTCTCTCTCAAGTAAATAAAAATTTTTCAAAAAGAAAAAGACCTGCTTCCTTATTACTTCTGTCTGTAAGTTTTCATCCTGTTCCCTGAGTCCACACTCAGTATTGTTTCAGCATTGATTATCTTGTACTCATGGTAATTACTTATGATAGTATAAATGAAAGAAGACAGATATATTTGTGACTAACCGAAAAAAGTGATGGAACTATAGTAAGGTTTTAGGAAAAGAAGTAGGGAACTGCCTATGCTTTTTTTCTCTCAGTGGAGTAAGAAAAGAAAGAATGTTTGTGGACTAGATTAAATATGCTACAAAGGCTTCTTTTAAAATATATGTTTATTTATTTAAAAGTCAGAGATCTTGCATCCACTGATTCACTCTCCAAATGGCTGCAGTGGCTAGGGCTGGGCCAGACCAGAGCCAGGAGCTTCATTCGGGTCTCCCACATGAGTGGCAGGGGCCCAAAATGTTGGACCATCATTTGCTGCTTTCCCAGGTGCATTAGCAGGGAGCTGGATTAGAAACAGAGCAGCCAGGACTCCTGTGCAAGCAGCAGCGATGCTGGCACCACAGGAGTCTACTTCTGACCCAGTTAGTCTAGTGAAGCTGGAGGAGGGGATTCTGCATCTGAAGCAATGTACGTTAATGAAGAAAATAAAATTAGTTTTAATGTAGGTCATGGTATTTTAGGAGAAAATATAATGAGGCAAAGCATAATTGGACTCATGTTACAGGCAGAACATTTCTAGAAACAACATCTAGGAGCTAGTGCTGTGGCCTGCAGTGCCGCCGGCATCCCATATGGGTGCTGGTTCGAGTCCCAGCTGCTCCACTTCCAATCCAGTTCTGTGCTATGGCCTAAGAAAGCAGTGGAAGATGGCCCAGGTCCTTGGGCCCCTGCACCCATATAGGAGACCCAAAAAAAGACCCTGGCTCTTGGCTTCAGATTGGTGCAGCTCCGACCTTTGCGGCCAAATGGGGAGTGAACCAGCGGGTAGAAGACCCCTCTCTCTTTCTGCCTCTCCTTCTCTGTGTAATTCTGACTTTCTAATGAGCAAATAAATCATTTAAAAAAAAAAAAAACTTCTAAGGTTAAGCCACTAAGGAAAGTTCTTTTTGTTTTGTTACTTTGGTCTCCTGAGGTCACTGGTAACACAGGGTGAGGCGGCCTGTGATGCAGGAAGTCCAGGTACTTGTTGAGCAGTGTCCCATGAGAGCACCGAGGTGCTGAGGGTGGGAAGGAAGATGCTGTCGGCGAGGGAGAACAAGGACTGCATGTCGCCCTTTCTCATCTTCATGGTGTTTTCATGGTGACCACTGAAAATGTCATTGTTCTCTCTAGCTGTTATGGATACCAAGATAAAAGTTCATGCGTACATCTGTGTCAAACCCACTGATGACTTTGCTCATGAAATGATCACCTTTGGAGATGACAGCAAGGGGAGTGCTGCATGTTTGCCTCCACCTGCCTGGGCCTCTCCCCATCCCGCCTCCACAGTGGGACCTTGTTTCCAAATAGTCGCTAAGGACTGAGACAGAATTAGTGAAAGTTCAGATGGACCCTGGAGTCCATCCAGTCCAAACCACTCCGGCATGATGCTGTTAATGAGGAAATTCATTAGGCTCCCATCTTTGTCTTTTAACATTTTAACCTTTGGTAAGTTAATAAGTTTACTTTCACTTGTATCTGACACATAAAAATTGAATTTTTATGCAGTTATAAATCTTCTTGTGCATGTTTGACCTTTAGGGTGATGCTTGGGATGACCACATTCCATATGGTAATGCCTGGGTTTGAGTCCCAGCTCCACTAGTCTAGAATGGTCTAGTACTTGGGTCCCTGCCACCACATGGGAGACCTGGATTGAGTTCCTGACTCTTAGCTTAGCCTGGCCCAGTCTCAGATGTTGCAAGCATTTGGGAAACAAACCAGTGGCTGGGAGATTCTCTCCCTCTCTCTCTCTCTGTCTCTCTCTCTCTCTGTCTCTCCATCCACCTCTCAAATAAAATCAATAAACTAAAAGTGAAAAAAAAAAAAAACCTTTTTGGCGATCAAATCTATCATTATATAATCTTCCCAGGGTTAGGTTATAGTACAGATGTCTTTAGTTGATTACTGTTAAACTTTCAGAGTACTAAGAAGGTTAGAAATCCTCAAAAAGAATGTATCAGTTTGTTGATTTTGCCATCTGATGGCTACTAACTACAATGTTGAGTATGGATACTCAGCATTAATTTTTCCCGCATGTGATAGATAAATAGTGTAGTTCCACTGACCCAAGGATGTTCTCATTGGTTTTCTTGATGTTCTGATGGGATACGCCTATGAGGAAGAACTAAGGCCCAGGAAGGTTCTGAGTCTCAGCTGAAGTGAAGATTCCTTCCTGCTCAGTTTTTTGGGTAATGGTTTCTGGCTGCAACTCAGATGCTAAGTTAGGGCCACCTCATATCAAACCTGCTACCAGTCAGAACTGGAGCATGTGTGTGACAACAGCAAATGTGACTTCCATAGCCCAGGTTGCCCCAGCGGGTCTGCTGTGTAAGTGCCCAGAGGCAGCCTTTGGGATGGGTCTGGCTCAGGCTGCCCAAGCCGAGCAGAAGAACAGGTGGGCCCCAGGGTGACTGCTTGGTTCCAGAGCTCAATGAGGGTAGTAGACCTAAAGGTGTGAGAAGTGCACATGGAAGTCTGCACAGGGTGGATGGATCGTGGTGATCCATTTCTGGAAATGGCGTGAGACCAAGCCAGAGCCCCATTTGGTCCTGCGGAACTTGGAGTCTACAGATAATTCTCTCTCTCTCTCTCTTTTTTTTTTTTTTTTTTTTTTTTTTTTTTATTTGACAGATAGAGTTAGACAGTGAGAGTGAGAGACAGAGAGAAAGGTCTTCCTTTTTCCGTTGGTTCACCCCCAAAATGGCCACTGAGGCTGGTGCGCTGTGCCGATCCGAAGCCAGGAGCCAGGTGCTTCCTCCTGGTCTCCCATGCGGGTGCAGGGTCCAAGCACTTGGGCCATCCTCCACTGCCTTCCCGGGCCACAGCAGAGAGCTGGACTGGAAGAGGAGCAACCAGGACTAGAACCCGGTGCCGATATGGAATGCCGGTGCCACAGGCGGAGGATTAGCCAAGTGAGCCACGGCGCCGGCCCAATAATTCTCACTATTGGCAGGAAATGCCCTTCCTACTCTCTTCTTGAGGTTTTGAAAGCCCTTTTTTTGCCTTCTTGGAAGAGTTGATGCCTCCTGCGGCCCTGAAACCCTGGCAGCTCATGGCCTTGCTAGAAAAGGGCTAATGCTCCATATCTCCCTCACCTCCTTAGGAAAAAAAATTTTTTTCAGTTCCTCTGTTCCCTGAGATTCCATGTTCTCCCCAGAAATCCTGAGGCCAGAACATCTCTTGGTGAGGGGGATATTAGTGCATTTTGTAGACCTTAGAGTCTGGGAAGATGTCTGCTCTAACCAGTTAACATCACTGTTCCTTGTCTACCCATCCTCCTGCATGTTGGAATCCCTGATGTGTTTGGCTACT
Source organism: Oryctolagus cuniculus (assembly GCF_964237555.1). Lineage (NCBI taxonomy): Eukaryota > Metazoa > Chordata > Mammalia > Lagomorpha > Leporidae > Oryctolagus > Oryctolagus cuniculus. The sequence goes on from NC_091441.1 coordinate 101,590,786, forward strand.
TACATTGGTTTCCTTCACACCACAGGTCCTCGCTGGTCCCAGGCATGCTGGAGGATGGGAAAACTGTCCTTGGATCTGTTTTCCTGGGTGTCATTGAGACATGTTTGGAAATGTTTGCAGGCACAATCATGTGTTACAGGCAGACAGGAGCTGGCAAGACATACACCATGACGGGGGCAGCTAAGAATTACAAGCACCGGGGGATCCTCCCTCGTGCCCTGCAGCAGGTAGAGAATGGGCTCACGGAGGGATGCCACGCAAGTCCCTTCTCTCTGCCGCAGATGCTGCCCATCCCAGGCCAGCTGCCAGAGAAGTGGGGTCCAGCCCTGGAAGGAGTTGCAGCTGGTGCTGGTACCAGAGACGGGACACACATGGCTAGGTGGTGGGGAATCAGGGGCCTCGGGAAACTGAGTTTCAGATTCTGACCCACAGCCACACTGAGCCTGCTTCCTCATTTGTGAAAGAGCTGACATGCTGATCGGCCTCGTGCTGCTCCACAGTCTGTGATCCTGTAATTAAGGACTTGGTGGTCCTAATCACGTTCCTTCCTGGTTTTAATAAGAATAAGGGCCCTGCAGAGCTTCCTTACCAGGCTGCTCTGGCTTCTTCCACTACCACAGCCTGAACCAAGACAAGAAGCAGAGCATGACCTCAGCTGTCAGAACTGTCAGCCCAGGGGTTCTGGAGATATAGCTGAAGACAGGGCTAGCTTGGGTTCTATGAATATCCTCTGGGTGGGGTGGGGGTGGGGGAGCCAGCACCATGGTGCAGTAGGTTAATTTTCCACCTGCGGTGCTGGCATCCCGTGTGGGTGCCGGTTCCAGTCCCAGCTGCTCCTCTTCCAATCCAGCTATCTGCTGTGGGCTGGGAAAGCAGTAGAAGATGGCCCAAGTCCTTGGGCCCCTGCACCCGTGTGGGAAACCTGGAAGAAGCTTCTGGCTCCTGGCTTTGGATCGGTGCAGCTCCAGCCATTGTGGCCATCTAGGGAGTGAACCAACAACAGAGGACCTTTCTCTCTGTCTCTCCCTCTAACTGTCTGTAACTCTACCTCTAATAAATTATATTTATTTTATATATATAAGGCCAGCTATATATAATATGTAGTATATTATATATATTATATATTACTATATAGTATAGTATATACTATATTACCTCCTCTGGTTGGAGTTAGAAGGCAAAAGGCCTCTCTTCAAGAGTGTCTTGGGCTTTGTGGCCCTGTCTTGCAAGAAGTGTAGACATCCCTCTAAAATGTAAGCCATCTATGCTTAGTTTTTAAAAACATTCATGGCTGGCGCCGCAGCTCACTAGGCTAATCCTCTGCCAGCACCCCGGGTTCTAGTCCCGGTTGGGGCACCGGATTCTGTCCCGGTTGCTCCTCTTCCTGTCCAGCTCTCTGCTGTGGCCTGGGAAAGCAGTGGAGGATGGCCCAAGTGCTTGGGCCCTGCACCCGCATGGGAGCCCAGGAGGAAGCACCTGGCTCCTGGCTTTGGATCAGTGCGTGCGCCGGCCGCAACGCGCCAGCCGCAGCGGCCACTGGAGGGTGAACCAACGGAAAAGGAAGACCTTTTTCTCTGTCTTTCTCTCACTGCCCACTCTGCCTGTCAATAAATAAATAAATAAATAAATAAAAACATTCATGTACTTCACTCTATCCGAATCTCCTTTGTGGATGGCAGGGACCCAAGTTCTTGAGCTGTCATCTGTTGTCACCCAGATGTATTAGCAAGGAAGCTAGATCAGAAGTGGAGTAGCTGGGACTCAAACTGGCATTCTGATACGGGATGGATGCTGGCATCCCAAAACAGGAACTTAACCCTCCACACAACAAAACTGGCTCCATGTTCTACTTTTTGAGGTCTGTCATATCACAGTGTCCAAACTTGTGTATCTCAGCATCTTACACTTTAGTAGTATAGCTCAGTGCCACACAATAGAAATATAACTCATATATGAAAGTTAGAGTTTTCTAGTAACCATATTTTAAAAATTAAAAATAGGGTCCAGTGTTGTGGTATAGTGGTTAAGCTGCTGCTTGCAGTGCTGATGTCCCACATGGGTTCCAGTTCAAGTCCTGGCTGCTCCACTTCCAATCCAGTTCCTTGGTTATGTGCCTGTGAATGCAGAAGATGGCCCAATTGCTTGGGCCCCTGCCACCCATGTGGGAGACTCAGATGAAGCTCCTAGCTCTTGACTTCCGCTTGGCCCAGTCCTGGCCATTGGCAGCACTGGGCAGTAAACCAGCAGATGGAAGATTCTTTCTGTCTCAACCTCTCTCTCTGTAATACTGCCTTTCAAATAAATAAATATTTAAAAATAATAAAAATTTAAATGGGTTAAATTAATCGCTACAATGTTTTATTAAACTCAATATACCTAAAATATAATTTTCATATATACAAGGGGTCTTCAAAGCATTCATGGAAAATATGTAGTATGAGAACACTGCATGAATTTCAGTAATGTTTATATCAAACTAAACTTGTTCAATTCCATTTTTTCACTTATTTATCCTCATAATCTAAAAACTTTTGAGGGGCCGGTGCTGTGGCATAGCAGGTAAAGTCACTGCTTGCAGTGACATTATCCCATATAGGCGCCTGTTCCAGTCTTGGCTGCTCCAATTCTGATTCAGCTCTCTGCTATGGCCTGGGAAAGCAGTAGAAGAAGACTGAAGTCTTTGGGCCCCTGCACCCACGTGGGAGATCCAGAGGAAGCTCCTGGCCCACGGCTTTGGATTGGCGCAGCTCTGGCCATTTTGGCCATCTGGGGAGTGAATCAGCGGATGAAAGACCTCTCTTTCTCTCTCTGCCTCTCTGTAACTCTACCCTTCAAATAAAAAAATAATTTTTTTTTTAAAAAGTCTTTTGAGTTTTGAGATATCTTATATTCTTTTCCTTTTCCTTTTTTTTTTTTTTTTTTTTTTTTTTTTGACAGGCAGAGTTAGACAGTGAGAGAGAGACAGAGAGAAAAGTCTTTCTTCTGTTGTTTCACCCCCCATATGGCTTCTACAGCTGGCATGCTGCGCCAATCTGAAGCCAGGAGCCAGGTGCTTCCTCCTGGTCTCCCATGTGGGTGCAGGGCCCAAGCACTTGAGCCATCCTCCACTGCCTTCCCAGGCCACAGCAGAGAGCTGGACAGGAAGAGGAGCCACCAGGACAGAATCTGGCGCCCCAACCGAGACTAAAACCCAGGGTACTGGTGCCGCAGGTGGAGGATTAGCCAAGTGAGCTGCAGAGTCGGCCTTATATTCTTTTTCTTTTCCTATATCTTTGAAATCCAGTGTGTATTTTATAGTTGGAACACAATTTAGACACTAAATATTCATGTAAAACATTTGATCTGTATTTAGATTTCATAAAATTTAGAACTGAATTAGTATATTTATATTCCCCAGTTCCAAACATATATACAAGTTTACCAATAACTGAACTGAGTGTCAGTTTTTAAGAAGATTTATTTATTTGTTTGAAAGGTAGAGTGACACGTAGAGAAGGAGAGACAGACAGAGGGAAATCTTCCATCCACTGTTTCACTCCTCAAATGGCCACAATAGCCAGGAGTGGGCCAGGCTAAAACCAGGAGCCTAGAACTCCATTCTGGTCTTACTCAAAGGCAGTAGGAGCCAGAGTACTTGGGCCATTATCCACTGCCTTCCTAGGAACATTAGCAGAAGCTGGATTCAAAGTGCTTAGTAGCCAGGATTTCAACCAGCACTCTGATGTGGGATACCAATTACAAGTGGTAGCTTAACTTGCTGTGCCATAACACCAGCCTCTCAGTTTTTGTTTTTTTTTTTTAAGTTTTATTTATTTTATTTGAAAGGCAGAGTTAAAAACAGGTTATCTTCGTCTGCCACTTCACTCCCCAAATGGCTGCAAAGGCTGGGCCTGGCCAGGCCAAAGCCAGGAGCTTCATTTGGGTCATCCACAGGGATGCAGGGGCCTAAGCACTTAGGCCTTTTTCTGTTGCTTTCCCAGGCACATTAGCATAGAGCTGTATCAGAAGTGGAGTAGCCAGGTCTTGAACCAGCATCCATACGATGCCACATTGTAGACCACTTTTTTTTTTTTAAGATTATTTGAAAGTCAGAATTAGACACACAGAGAGATCTTCCATCACCTGGCTCAATCCCCAGATGGCCACAACAGCTGGAGCCAAGAGCCAGGATCTTCTAGGTCTCCAACACTTGGTCTTCTTTCACTGCTTTTCCCAGGCCATTAGCAGGGAGCTGGATTGGAAGTGCAGCAGTTGGGACTCAAACTGGCACCCATTTGGGATGCCAGTGTTGCAGACAGTAGCTTAACTCACTATGCCCTGATGCCAGAAAGACTTATTTATTTAGAAAAGTTACAGAGTCAGAGGGAGACAGATCTTCCACTGCTAGTTCATACTTCAGATGGCTGCAATGGCCAGGGCTGGACCAGGCTGAAGCTAGGAGCTTCATCCAGGTCTCCCACAGTGGGTGGCAGGGGCCCCAAACACTTGGGCTATCTTCTGCTGCTTTTCCCAGGCTGTGTAATTATTTCTTTTAAATTTTTTATTTGGGGCCAGCACTATCATGTAGCGGGTAAAGCTGCTGCCTGTAGTGCCGGCATCCCATATGAGGGCTGTTTCGAGTCCCAGCTGCTCTACTTCTGATCCAGATCTCTGCTATGGCCTGGGAAGTAATGGAAGATGGCCCAAGTCTTTGGGCTCCTGGACCCTCATGGGAGACCCAGAAAAAACTCCTGGCTTCGGATTGGCCCAGCTCTGGCCATTATTGCAGCCATTTGGGGAGTGTACCAGCAGATAGAAGACTCTCTCTCTCTCTCTCTCTCTCTCTGCCTCTGCAACTCTGCCTTTCAAATAAATAATAAACAAGTCTTTTAAAAATTAGTCTGCTAAAAAAAAAAAATTAGTCTGCTGTGGCTGGTGTTGTGGCGCAGCAGGTTAAACCTCCACCTTTTTTTTTTTTTTTTTTTTTTTTTTTTTTTTTTTTTTTGACAGGCAGAGTGGGCAGAGAGAGAGAGACAGAGAGAAAGGTCTTCCTTTACCATTGGTTCACCCACTCTGGTGCACCGCGCTGATCCAAAGGCAGGAGCCAGGTGCTTATCCTGGTCTCCCATGGGGTGCAGGGGCCAAGGACTTGGGCCATCTTCCACTGCACTCCCTGGCCACAGCAGAGAGCTGGACTGGAAGAGGGGCAACCAGGACAGAATCCGGTGTGCCGGCACTGCAAGGCGGAGGATTAGCCTATTGAGCCACGAAACCTCCACCTTTAATGCAGGTATCCCATATGGGGACTGATTCAAGACCTGGCTGCTATACTTCCAATCCAGCTCCCTGCTAATGCACTTGGGAAAGCAGGAAAAGATGGCCCAAGCGCTTGAGCCCCTGCACCCACGTGGGAGACCTGGAAGAAACTCCTGGCTCCTGGCTTTGGCCTGGCCCAGTCCTGGCCATTACGGCCATCTGGAGAGTGAATTACTGGATGGAGGATCTCTCTCCCCTTCTTTCTCTGTCTTTCCTCTTCTCTATGTAACTCTGCCTTTCAAATAAATAATAAATCTTTAAAAATAATAATCTGCTATAGATTTATTGAATTTTAAGTCCCACCTACGGTTGGTTTGGTCAGACTAGACCAAATGATTACATGGCTTTATATGGCCCGTGAGCCACATGTTCCCCACTCAATTAGGGAGTGAACTAGAAAATGGGAGATCTCTGTCTCTCTGTGTCTCACTCTCTCTATGCCTCTCCCTTAAAAATAAATAAAAAATCTTTAAATATTTATTTTTTATTTATTTGAAAGGCAGAGTTATAGAGAGGCAGAGGCAGATGAAGAGGTCTTCCATCCCAAAGGGGCCCAAGCACTTGGGCCATCTTTCACTGCTTTCCTAGGCCATAGCAGAGAGCTGGATTGCAAATGGAACAGCCAGGACTTGAACTGGTGTCCATCCATATGGGATGCCTACACTGCAGGCAGAGGCTTTACCCGCTATGGCACGGCACTGGTCCCAGACTTTTTTTTTTTTTTTTTTTTTTTTTTTTTTGGTTTATAAAATGTAACTTTATGTTCTGTTGTTACATAGGGCATAACATTTTCACAAGGCTTTTTTGGGACTACAGTCAGTGATTAGCAACACAAAATAGTGGTCCCACTCTCTAAGCAACAATCACTAGACAAATTGGTCACCTCCTCACCTGTGCACAGATCTGCATGGAAAAGTACTGAAGTTTGGACGTGGACTGGCGCTCTTTAGCTTCCCTTGCTAGTGTGTTCAGAAATGATATGCACTTTAATTTGCCAAAGCAATGCTTGTATTCTGGCAGCAACATGCTACTTCTATTACATAGTAAAGTGAATACCAGAACTACAAAGGCAGGAGGTGCAAGAGAATTTTTATTGGGAGGGAAATTGTCAACTCAAACAGCAGCAAACAAAAAGTAAATAAGAAAACTCCCTGTTGTCATCTATCCGTGTCCTCTGTGATCTGATGCAGGAGGCATTCTAATTTGTGACCCCCAGCCCAGAACTGTCAAGTGCTTTTCTACTCAATCTAATTCTTACCGATTCCTACTAAGAAGGAATACATGGGGGCTAGCACCGTGGCGCACTTGGCTAATCCTTCACCTGTGGTGCCGTTATCCCATATGAGCACTGGGTTCTAGTCCTGGTTGCTCCTCTTGCAATACAGCTCTCTGCTGTGAGTGGGAAAGCAGTGGAGGATGGCCCAAGTGCTTGGGCCCTGCACCTGCATGGGAGACCAGGAAGAAGCACCTGGCTCCTGGCTTCGGATGGACGTAGCTTCAGCCATGGCAGCCATTTGGGGAGTGAACCAACAGAAGGAAGACCTTTCTTACTGTATCTCTCACTGTGTGTAACTCTACCTGTCAAATAAATAAATAAAAAATCTTTTTTTTTTTTTTTTTTTTTGGACAGGCAGAGTGGACAGTGAGAGAGAGACAGAGAGAGAAAGGTCTTCCTTTGCCGCTGGTTCACCCTCCAATGGCCGCCGCTGCAGCCGGCGCACCGCGCTGATCTTGGCAGGAGCCAGGATCCAGGTGCTTTTCCTGGTCTCCCATGGGGTGCAGGGCCCAAGCACCTGGGCCATCCTCCACTGCACTCCCTGGCCATAGCAGAGAGCTGGCCTGGAAGAGGGGCAACCGGGACAGAATCCGGCGCCCCAACCGGGACTAGAACCCGGTGTGCCGGCGCCGCAAGGTGGAGGATTAGCCTATTGAGCCACAGCGCCGGCTCAAAAAATCTTTTAAAAACATAAAAAAAGAAGGAATACATGAAGAGCATGGGAAAGCTGCTCACTGAAAGGAAACCCCTGAAGAAGAATAATGGAGGGAATGTAGAAATTAAGAAGTTATGCAGAACATCCTTTGAATTGTAATTAACTACATTTTCATATCTTCACAGTAATACAAAACACACTCAGTTGCAGCTGGTTCAGATTACTTAAATACCAGATACATTTTTAGTCCTCTATGTAAGTGTTTGGAAGTTACTTATGTTTACATGAAATGAAGCTATTAATACTTTTCTACAGCAGTAACTGCACACGAGGAAGGCCAAGACAGACACAGACCAAGGAATGGAGTTTTCCTAAAGTTGCAGTGTGAAAGGACTATAAACAGCTGCCTTCCTACACATGAGCAGGCTTCTCTGCTATAGGAAGTCCAAGTGGAGGAAGGAATGGAGATGTGTAAAAAGGTTTTTTGAAGGGAAGGAGGATGATGCCCTGTGTCCATTTAGTTTTCCGCCCCTCTGCTGCTCTGTCTGATGTCCATAATGTTAAATTGTCTCTAAGCAACTGCATGAGGGTGCTCTCTTTGTAGGAGTCTTCATTAAGTGTGTCGAGTTCTGCAATGGCCTCATCAAAAGCTGTTTAAGTCATTGTGCAGGCAAGCTCTGGGTTATTAAGGATCCCATAGTAAAATACAGAAATGTCCAGAGCCAGCCCCAGGCAGATTGGGTGTGTGGGTTGCATCTCTTTCTTGCTCATAACAAATGCCTCTTGGTAAGCTCCATGGGAATTATCTATCGTTTGTTTTTGATCATCACCACATGCAACTTCAGCAAGGTACCCGAAGTAATCTCCCTTCATTTTCAGATAGAAGACCTTACTCTCTGGATTAGTTGCATTGGCTATCAAATACTTCTCCAACAACTGCAGCACCGAGGTGCAGATGGACCGCAGCTCCGACTCCACCTTCTCCCGGTAGTCCTTGCTGAGCTGCAGTTTCTTGTCGGAGGTATGGGTCTTCTGCAGGAAGCTCGAGATGACCCTCCCGGCGGACCCGGCGGACCGGCTCAAGAAGGCCCCCAACCATGTTCTTGTAGGCCACTGAGCGCAGATTGCGCTCCTCATTGGACAGCTCAGTGTCCTGCTCCATCACGGCCTTCACGAAGGTGGCCATGTCATTGTAGCGCTCAGCCTGCTCGGCCAGTTTGACCTGGATCAGCTCCGTCTTCTCCATGGCGGTTGCCGTGCACGAGTGGGTTGGGACGAGGGCCTCCATGAGGGCTTCACATCTTGGCGGCCATGATGCGAGTCCCCCAGACTAATTTTTAAGTTGATAATTTTGTATGGCCCCCAAGTGATGTAATAAATATCCCAACGGCCCTAGGAAGGAAAAGGGTTCCCCACAGGAGGTGAACGAAGGGAAGGGAAGGGAGAAGCCTTGTAGACTGCTGTGCAGTACAAAGTTCAGCATGGCTGCTATGACTTCTTGAGCCAAAGTCAACCAAAAATAATAGATCCAAACTAACATCCTTGCCATACTCAGTCATTGCTAGAAGCATTGCTGGGGTGACTTAACACACATTTATTATTTCACAGATCCTATGGGTCAGGAGTCCAGGCACAGAGAGGGCAGGTCCTCTAATGGGTGTTATCACAAGGCTGCAACCAATGTTTGTTTGATCTGTGTTTCTTTCACTAGCCTGGGACCTTCTTCGAAACTTGCATGGTTGTGGGCAGAATATGGTTTCTTGCAATTCTAGGATTAAAGTTCCATTTGCTTGATGGTTGTCAGCTGGAGCTTCTCTCAGCTCCAAGAGTCTTCTCACAGTAATAGTGGCTACAGTAATATTATAGCACACATTCCTTGCACCCAGTTCCCCATGGAACAACGTGGTGAGGGCAGGTACAACGTGTTTATGGAGGGGATAGGTATCTGCACTACTGGAGAGGATAGGAGCTGGCACTAACTGGAGAGGATAGGAGCTGGCACATTCATCCTATTTCCCCTCTGTGCAGCAAAGAAGATTGAAAGGTGAGAGGAAGAGAGGGAGGGAGGAAAAGAGGAGAAGAGAAAGCACACTTTGATTATGGAATGTAAGCAAATCCTCTTTTGAGAAAGAAAGGGAAGGCCCCCATCCTGGAATGTAAGCATTTGGCTATTCTGGAGAAAGATTTTATCTCCCACTGAGTGGGAACAGATGGCTTGGGTGAGTAGATGGCCTGGGAGTAGAGGGAATTAGAGGAGGAGACAAGTGGCTCCAAGTCTACCTTCCTTAGAATGTGAATAAAACAAATTGTCCTGGGGTGTGTGAGGAGACATTATCTTCATGTCAGCTCCATTGCTTAGAGCCACAGGGGGAATCCAGGGAGGCTTTCCTTAAAGCAGATGCCCTCAGGACAGTGAGAGCCCTGGTTGTTGTTTATAGTCCCTGGATTCACACCTGCTTTCCGCCTGGCCCTTGGATACATCCTTTACTTTCTTACAATATCAGACTTTCATTCAAAAGAAAACTTTGAATATCTGTCTATCAACTTTAGGTGTTTTGTAGTAGGAGGGTTTCTAAATACTTAGTCCATTGTATCATTGAAAATGGAAGCCTCCACCTTTTTTGGGCTGAGATACAATGCAAAAGGTGTAGGATTTAGAACTGAAGACCTGGGGCTTAATTCCAGGTGTTTTTTTTTAAAGCTATGAAGCCTTAGCAAATAATTTTTCCCAAGTCCCAGTTTACTAATCTGTAAAAGTG